>NC_091829.1:9772500-10495000 GCF_038994185.2 Dermacentor albipictus
TTTTTTTTCAACAGTACATGCTGCGGAATTTGCTTTGTGCGTGCTGGAACGCGTGCTTGGCTTCCCTTGCTTTCCTGAGTATTAAAAATAATGTTTTCTGAGATGTACCTCGCACCAAACCCCTCGTATCATTGCACAGGTAAACTGTATTGGGCTTCGAATTCTCAGTGTTCCCGCTTCACGAGATTAATGAGCTGGCCGTGACACTGTGTCTACCGGTGGATTTACAATTTTATGAGCAGCAGTTGTGGGATGAACATCTCTCCATGTAACTATAAGAACCGCTGCGAACTAATGTAGCGTTGTGAACGCGCAGACCGAGACGGGCGCTGCCGTTATGGCGTACGACCCGAGGAAAAGCTTGGCAGAACTCGAACATGTCAGTGCAAGTGCGTGACGGTCAATTGTGAAGTCTCACAACCGAACGATGTAGCACTAGCAGATGACATTAGGTACGTTTTTTTAGAGACATGTTCTTTTGAAAGTAGACCTTTATTTGCACTAACAGTAGTAGTGCGTTATCAACGTTACTAGACTAGCTAGTCTAGTAACGTTGTGCGTTATTGACTTTCAGCAGATGCTTGGTGCAGGTTTGTGTCAGGAACCGCTTTACGAGTATAAAAAGTCTATGGGCGCAGAAATGTAAACCTGATAACCCTGCTTGTAATCCATATTCAGATGAAGAGCGTTTTTTTTTCTTGTTTCTTTTTATGCGATAGCTGCCACAAAGTGGTTTCGCGTAACGACATATGTAGGTAACTTGTTAGATAACAGAGGTGTACTGTTCCTTCGCTGTACAGAATTTCGGCGCACACATCTGAAAGAAAGCTGAATAGTGTGTAGTTGATTTATTATTTGCGTGCTTGACAACTTGTGATTCAAAGATCCAAATAAGATTGCGAACCTTGAAATAAACTTGTTACAAAGAAGTCCTTCTCACGATATCGGTGATTAAAGACTCGTTTCGAGTTTCACCGCACGTTCTCCAAGCGGTACCAGACGAAAAAAGGGAGAAAATCGGCAACATTGAACTGCATAGATACCAGTTGAAATAATCCAATTAAGAGACAGTCAAGAGAGTGAGAAAAAACGATAAATGAAAATCGTGTATGTTAACAGGACTGAGCCCTGCAGGCTACCCTGCGCAGGCGGAAAGGAAACGAAAATATTAAGAGAAAATCAAGAGTTCATGTGCAATAGATTGGATTGGATTGGAGCCAACTTTATTCACCACTGACATGATGGAAATTTTCAACACTGTCGCAGACGGTCTCTCAGTCCGGTCAAGCCATCTGTTGAATCTCAGACACGCTATATTTTGTTTGTTGGTGTGGAAGAAATACGTTATTCAGATGAAAGAAATGACAAGGCAGACAACTCGTAAACTGTAGGCGCGGATACACCTGGTGTGTGCCTGTATGGGCGCAAGCGGCATAAGCTTCGGGGTGTGGAGTACGTGTCCATCAATACAATTGGCAGCAACAACAACAACAACAACAACAACAACAACAACAACAACAACAACAACAACAACAACAACAACAACAACAACAACAACAACAACAACAACAACAACAACAATGACGACGACAACGACGATTCGAGTGGAAGGAAAACTCACAACATTAAAAAAATTAAGAAAAAAATTGTCAGAGGTTATGGTTTTTAACGGCAACTAAAGTATTACAGACGGAAGCTGTTCATGTTATCGCGGGAACTTTGTTTTTCGCCTGTGCTTGCCGTTATCATATAACGGCGCTGGCCGTTTTCTTTGTTTCTCTGTAACGCTCTTAGTTAAGCACACATTTTAACACTGCCATTAATTATCGGTAATTTAAATCAAGTGCGATGCTGTTATTGCGATAGCTTTGCTCTTTCTGCGCATCGCCATTTGCTGTCTGCTGAAAGACGTGAGGGATCTCCTAAAACACAACCCACAAAATCTCTGTTGCCTGTTTTTTATTCAGTGCAAACGTAGAGAAAGCTGGGTATCGCCGACGTCCTATTATGATATTAATTTTTCATGCAGAGCCCGAGTGATGTTTAGTTTACAATATGTAGTATGACTTAAAATAAGAATTAAAGCTCGCTGTTGGCTTCTGAAAAGTTTATGTTGGCTGAATATGACATTGTAGTCGGCAACAAAGTTTTCCGCTTTATCTTTGGAAGAAGTGAGAAAATAATTAAATTCTCGGGATTTACGTGCCAAATCCACGATGTAAATATGAGGCATGCAGTACTGAGGGGCTGCGGAATAATTTTTGACAGCCTAGGGTTGCTCAACGTGCAACCCAGGGAGCGGTACACGAGCGATTTCGATTCCGTGCCCATCTAAACGCGGACGCTGCAGTGACCTCGAACTCAGCAGCGCAACACCATAGCCACACGGTGTTCGCGGCAGGCGCGAACGGGTGACACATTGACACCTATAATAACAGAGATGTCACATATATATTTTTTTAGTCTGCGATGGATTTCGTAGTGGACATAACATCGCTATTTACGAACACCGAACACCGATATTTACAAACACCGAAAGAGCACATAACAGCTATATCCCTAAAACTGTACCTCTCCTGTAAAACGTAAGTGGAAATGAAGCTGGCTTTTCCCCGCTAGGGGTTTTACTGCGGTGAAACCCGCTCTGACGAGCCTGTTTCAGCGAATCTTGCATGCACGCGCCTGAGTTTCTTTTACTCTAAGCAATTGCAGATAGTTTTCATTGGTTTAATTTTTTCTGTCTATAGAGACTGTTTCTTGTAAATTTCGCCCTAGTTCGGATATAGAATACGGCAACACCAACAGGTTCTGTCGGTGTTACCGTATTTCATATCCGAACTGTCGTTTGCCAACTAAGCTAATCAGCAGACTATCAGTTATATTGATTAGTGAAAATGATAAGGTATTATGCGATAATCGTAAGAGTGATTCTTGCTGGTATGAATGTGTCTTAGACAATTTTGAAGAGGTGGGGAGAGAAAGGTGTGCGTGCGTGCGTGCGCGCGCGCGCGCGCGCGTGTTTGTGTGTGTGTGTGTGTGTGTGTGTGTGTGTGTGTGTGTGTGTGTGTGTGTGCGTGCGTGCGTGCGTGAGAGAGAGAGAGAGAGAGATCCAATGTATGACGCTTGTAAATGTTTTTCTAGCGTGATGAGGTCGGTTGTCTTCATGGCGTCTTATGACTGTTTTTCCCGTGCCCTTTGGTGTTCATTCGACCATCACACTCGTGCCATTCTCTAGAGAAGGTAGCTCGAACAAAACTTTAAACAGTTGAACATCTGGGTATCTGGGTGGTGCGCTTAGCACATGGTGGTCTGACGAGGCGGCAGCTGGCACAGGTCTGTAGTTGTGGGAATGCGCATGGCACGCAGGATGAATTTACCCTTAGCCCGTTCTGTCTGTGTATGCCGCAGAGTGTACGATGTTCATTACGCCAAGTCGCTCCTTATGTCGTGTTCATTGTCGCAGGGGCGCCCCTAGCCCACGGGCGCCATGGACGACGAAGAGGACGTTTCGGCGCCGTCCTTCCTGCACAAACCGACGCTTCGCGAGGAGGACGATGGCAACCGGCTGGTATTCGAATGCCAGATGCGGTCGCATCCGCGGCCCGAGATATCCTGGTTCCGCGGCGACGTGCAACTGCACGACGACCACCGCACGGCGATCCGCGTGATCGAGATCGAGCCGCGCAAGTACCACGTGTCGCTGGAGCTCAATGACGTCATCGAGTCGGACGGGGGTCTCTACAAGGTTTTCGCCAAGAACCGCGAGGGACAGGTCGACTCCTCCATCAACCTCAACTTCAGCCGTGAGTTCCTGTCATCTTCTGCATGGTGTGCACTGGATTTGTCTTGTACGTTCGATTCATTGGCCCCGCCATCTTGATAACCCAGGCTAGTTACCAAAAGATATTATTATCAAACAGCCGTGCGACGGCGGTATTTTCAACCACTTGTGAAACTGAAAACGTAAAACGCGTCACTACAATTCATTCCTGCTGCTTGCAACTTGACTCCAACACAGCGGTGTAAGAACGGCAGTTCGGGAGAATTTACACGCTCAAAATAACAGCAGCAAATTGAAGCAATAAAATCGTCAAAAAGTGGTCCTGATTTTCAAGACGAAACGAAAGGGTCTGAGCAAATGAGACCAAACGCCAACTTTCGCTACAGGTACATGCAAGTATTTAGTACTGTGTTGTTCTGCCCGACTTATTTGGTAACTAAAGCTATTTAGCCAGTCATATGATTCGGAATTCAGTGCTCGAACTGTCGATGATATTATTGCAGAATGTAAGGAAAAACACCTGAATAAGCCGTTGAAGGCGACCGCGTTTCTTTTTCACTTCCGTTTCTTATGGTGAAAAATAGAGAGCAAACTCCAATGGCTCGCTGACATAGTCATTTCGTTCTCCTCTCCACCTTCGAGTTGACCCTGGATAATCGAACACTTGCTTAAAGAGTACTTCAGTTAATTTTGAACAATGGCTTAGTTAAGCACAGTGAAATTATACTGATGTCATGCTGTTCCAGATGTCACGTTGTAGTGACGGTCAAGAACACAGTAGCGAAACTGTGAGTGACGAAAATGACTCTTTATTTGGCGAGCTTGTGCCCCTAAACGCAAGTGGCATTCAATGCATAGCGATAGCGGCGAACACAGTTGGCGATCGTCGAAAATCTGGTCTGGGGGTTAAGCGCCTCGGCTTTTATACATGACTCGTCGAAGGTTCCAGGGTAATTGTTGTTAACCGCGTGCCTTCCAGAAGTACACGTGTCACTATAAAACCACTCAACTATCCTATCAGCTTCATATTTGGCTTCCCAGCAGACTAGCCCCTTGCCACGGTTAGTAAGTGGATGACGCAATCAAAATTACTAGAGCAAATAAATAAACTGAACGAAAAAGACATTGCTCAAGCGAGACTCAGACAAGACAAAAGTGTTGTTTGTTAGTAAGACTAAGCCAAAAAGGAGAGGGATGAGAATGAGAGCTAGAGGCACTTTCGATTTCGTTACCCTATACTAAAAGAATGGAAGCCCCAAAAGAAGTTGACATGTGAGAACATGCATTATTTCAAGCAAGTGATAGGGGGGGGGGGAGGAAGCAGTGCGTGAATTTTCAGAGTTAATTCAGTCTGAGGAGCAGTCTCTTAGAATAAAACTTGTTTTTCATTGTATACTTCCATTCTAAGCCGTGAAAATTAGGGTAGACCACGCGCCCGTGCTTTTGGCACCGGTCTTTGAGCGAGTGCATCTGGATCAACGTATCCCTTTACCGTGACGTCAATGGGAGTCCTTTATATATAGCGTCGGCTCCGTGTTGACAAACACGAACCCTGTTCTCTACGTGACATAAGTGATAATTAAGTCTCTGAAGTACGGTAGAAGAATCATTGTGATTTCAACAGACTTGCTGTTGTCCTGGGGGCATGCAACAGTGAATCTGCGCAGTACGCTCGACGCAACGTTTGCGTGCCTATACTGTGAATGTTCCCTGTGTAAACCAGTCCATTGGATGCATTACCAGGGAAACTCGAGTACACGTAAAACAATTAAATAGCAGCGGCTGTTCACAAATATTGATGTCGTCTGTTTATTGAAATGCGATAACTTGTCTGAAAAGTACACCGACTGTCGAAAGGCGAATTTTACGTGCTTCTTTATAGATAAAGGAGAGAAACCTTGCAGTCTACGAGGCTTGAGTTGGACCCTGAGTGATGGTATGCTGGTCACGGGTTGCAAACTCATGTACGTGTTTTACACAACCATGGTAGACAGATAAATAGAGGTAAATATAATTAGAAGTGCAGTATTCTCCCAGCGTACGCACTAACGCTTACATACTGCACCGCATAGGCAATGGATCGGTAACATGAAGACGTGGAGGAGAGCGGGAAAACGAAAAAATAAAAAATAATAAGAACGAGAAGAAGATGTGCGACCGTCACATCTAAAACTAAAACAAATTATTGTGCATATGATAATCTATAGTTTTATCAATAAAGTCAATGTCTTGAAGGAATGATAAAACGAAATCTAACGCTTGACGCTGCTTTGAATGAGAAGTCATAGAACCTAGTATTATTCCTAACTCCAGAGGTACATAGGAAATAGAGTTCATTTTTACTGCAACTGTGTGAAGTAATTTCGTCTTCTTGCAATTCCACACAAGTTCAACACAAGTTCATTCTCCTTCTTTATTGCATGAAGAGTTATACATTAGGCATCTTTTAAAGGGTCGCAAGCTGGACGTTGCCAAAGAATGTTTCACTGTTGCCAACGCGTGATGGTTATAACAATAAATATTGATGGTTAGTGTAAGACGGTACATGTTGTTTCTGTATGCAGCGTTTAGGCGGCGCTGGTGAAACAGATTGTCAAGCTCACCAGAAAACTTGCGTGAAAGTCTTGGATTAAACGCAGGATTAGTCTAGGGACGAAAGTGATATTAATGTAGCGGAGTCGTCAAGACACGAGGAGTCTACAGCCAGTTGGCATTAATATAGCGTGAATGTAGTCCCATACTGCTTTATCCAGCCGAATATGTACTCGCCGTTGGCAACCATGTAAGCAAAACAATAACTGATTGAGGCAGTGTCTCTTCCAGTCGTGTCTGTTCGATCGAGTCAATTCTTGCTTTTCAATACATAACACTTCCATCATAGCTTTTGTATCCATCCTCCTCATTATCATCATACCTCTCCTCATCTTCCGTTATTTCACATTCTCTTACACCCAAGCCGAGGTAGCGGGCTCATCTTTGGCGAATCGCGCCGCCCACTCAGCTTTTCATTCAGCAAGCGTTCTCTTTATATCTGTAGGCGTTAATGTTCGTGAGCATTCCATCGCTTACCCCTAGCCTTGACCGAGTGCGTTGGATCGCACAAAGCAAGCAAATGGCCTGGCCAGCTGGGTACGCGCAAATGACGTTAGCTCGACTTTCCTGCGGGTACGGGGCGCGGCCTTTGTTCGATGCACGCTCGTTAAACACGCGTTTGTTTTCCTCCGCCGAAACGGAGAAAGCCGTGTTTGTGTTATGGCTGCTGACTCCTTCCGGCACCTCCAGCGCCAGAGCCGATCCGCTCCCACCCTGACGCCCCGTCTACGTGAGCGGCGTTCGTCTCGCAAGATTGCCTCTTGAACTAATGGCGGAGGCAGCGTTTGAGAGATCCAGTGTTTCTGTTTTGGACGGTCTACTTTCACTCGTCTGTAAGACAAACATATAAAAACAAGTTAATGCACATACATATTGCAGGAGTTTTGAAGTAATGAGCCGCTTTATGTAGACTACTTAGCACAAGCACAGCGCAAAAGACGAGGACAATATAGAAAGACGCGCGATGGCTTTGAGTGACTTTCTATCTTGTCCCCGTCTTTTGCGTTGTGCTTATGTTACGATTAATTACCAACACGCCCAAACTTTTATGCATGTAGACAATGGTTGGGCGTGGTATTAAACAGTGTCTGCGTCTTCTGCTGAGGAATGACCGACACCACAGCCCGTGACCACTGCGGTGAAGTCATAATGCACCAGTCATATTCTGGGCCAGATTCCGCAGTACTGTGCACAAAGATGCTCACTTACCGCTGTGCTCAACTTGTTCGACGACCGACCTTTGTCGGAAGAGAGAATCCTTCAACATAGACGTCACTCTATGTTCTTTCAGGAGACTATTAAAGCATTGTTTTGATTTTTTGCAATCTATCGGACTCGGTTAACGCCTACAATACTTGCTGTTTTTTTCCCTCTCTCTACTTCTCCGTTCTTTCAAACCCCGTTTTTCCCAACCCACGTGCGGCGTAGCAAACCGGATACTTAATTCTGGTTAACCTCCCTACTTTTCCTCTCTCTCTCTTGAAGTAAGGAACGGCATCTCCGACATCTTTAAGTATGTAATCAGTGTATTCTGTCCAGAGTACATCCAGGGAAGGCAGTGCGATAAACAGGTAAAAAAAAGATTCACCGCTGATTACGATACTCCATAACGCGAAATTTGAGCGCATCGCTATACGTGTTTTTGTGTCGCCTGTCAATATTTTGTATTATGATTATATAGGCACATGATCTATATTAGGAAGAGAATGCTGTGAGTAGCAAGACTGGCGTAGACAATCTGTCTCGTGCGGCACATTGCAAACGGAAATAAGTGTGGCGTGACTGTCTCGCTAATCAGGAGATCGCGAGAGGCAGCGCATGGGTGACGCGTGGGCGCGATTCACAGCAGCTGTCGCAGACAGACCTCCACTCATGCAGCGCTTTGTTTCCATATATGGTATCGGTGGACGCACTCGCCTCGTGCCTTTTCCACGGCGTCATCGATGAACAAACGACGGTACGCTACTCTGGCGCTATCGCGTAGCGGTCGTCGCCGCAGAGCCAGTCTTGCGCGGAACTACGATTTTCTTTTCACGCTTTCGCCATACCCTCCTCCTCCGCTTTCCTCCTCCTCGCTCTCTCTTCGCTGTCGCCGTCTTTCATCCCCCGCTGCGCTCCGCCTTCACTGCGCTTGTTCGCTCGGTTACGCCGAGGAAGGCGACGCTCAACGCAGGAACGCACGCCTAAGAGCTGCGCTCCAAGAAGGCTTGACAAGACGATGCCTTGATACCAACACAGGCGTTTACTGCAGTACGACCACAATATATACGCTGATGGATGAGAACCAGAGGGTACAACAATACAATAAATTGTTTTTATCGTTCGTTTCTTACGCCCTCTATTGCCCTTCCGTTTCATTTTGTGTATACAGCATATCGCGGTCGCACAATAGACGGCGTGTTCGTAGCCCGCGCCTAGTCTTGTCTTCTCTTCCTTAACCTATCTATTGCGTTGTTTTTTCGTCACGATATTACAACGAGCCGTCATCATAATCACAACAGCATTACAAAAAATACGGGACATCCGCCACAATAAATGGTTTGCAGTTTAGCTGAACTTCCAATGTTCAGCGCGGATATGAACCACCGGTTCTTGTTCAAAAGTAACCTGTTCCTGTTTACTTTGAAGAGCAGCCCTCGTCACAACACTGGATCGTCGGTGGCTGCTTGATAGTCATAATAGCAAGGCACTGTTTCAACTCGTGCAGAACGCAGGGCTCAAAGTACACAATTATCCCTTTCTGTATGGCGACCCTTTTGCGGAATACGAGGTAAAGCTTGTGGCTTATTTTGACTCTTAGAGTAAAAAAGTTTCATGCAGTTGCAACACATTTTTGCTGCACGGCTCCATCGGCAGGAGTTGTGACGTCTCGCGCGAAAGAAGTTGCGTGAACGAAAATATCGTCGAATCGTGTGAGCCATTTAGAACCCGTGAACAATACTATTGACGTAAACCTAAAAAGAAAAAATAAAGAAAAATAACTTTTTCTCATTCTTGGCCAAATAATTTTCCACCAGTCCGAAGGTGAATTAAAAAAAAAGAAATTTGGGTCCTTCTTGCCAAATTGATTATGAGGCAAGCCGTAGTGGGGAACTCCAGATTTATTTTGACCACCTGGGGTTCTTTAACGTGCATCTAAATCCAAGTCACGGGCGTTTTTCATTTTGATCCCGTCTGAATGAGGCCACTGCGACCGGAATTTCATCCCGCATCCTCGGGCTTAGCAGCGCAACGCCAAAGCCAGGCCGCCACCACAGCGGGTTAGCTGAACAGCACACTGAGCGGAATTAGCCCTAAAAGATACAAAAGTGGCCCTTTATCTCGCTACTCAACCCTTTCAGTCTGAAAGCATACCGAATGAAGGAAAGGACGAAGTATAATAAAAGAAGTGGCGGTAGAACGATGGACAACGAACCCCGTTGGACTGTGCGTAATTACAGCTGCGTCAAGCTCATCTAAGAAACAAAGATAAAAGGCGCGTTATCCAGTACGCAGCAAATGACCGACTTGGCCGCTGCTGCTCAGCATACGCCACAGTGCACCTATCAAGAACGAGTATTTGTCTCAAGGTCCTGCTTTTGTGGAACCGCTCCAAATGACAGAAGGGACCTCGTAATTTGAAATTAATGGCCCATGCGAACCACCCCTCAAGGCCGGGATGAAGCTGGGCCCAGAAGCGCAGCGGCCTTGGAGGCAGGCGTCTTATCGTGCCTGAGAATCACGGAGCAACAGGGCAGATGAGTCCATTTCGCAGAACAGAAATGTATAAGACCGACCAAGAGAAACAGTGGTTATGCTTTGTTTGTTTACCAGTGTTTGTTGATACCAGCACTTCAGTGATATTGTTGTATTTCCTTTATAAAGTGATTTTATGCGACGGTGATAGCTGTCCGGAGGGGCTATATGTCTAGGTAGTGGCTAGGACAGGCTTGTCGGGAAGTGGGATTGCAAGAACGGAAGGTAATCTATTAAGAAGAGGTGACCGATCGACCAACCGATCGATCGATCGATCGATTGATTGATTGATTGATTGATTGATTGATTGATTGATTGATTGATTGTAACTCAATACACAAGCCATAAATGAGGATATTGTGGAAGGATGTATATTATTTTCGATCACTGAATGCGTTTCCATCGAAATGTGGTCACTGGGGCTGCGAAGTCCTCACTCTAAAAAATTGGAGAACGTCACTGTTCATTAACCAGTACAATAGATGACCTATCAAAATATCGGCGTTACACCATACCAAGGGTGTTATTGAGGAATATAAACTTTGCAGCTTATAGCATCGTGTGAAAATTGTTGAGCCCTCTGAAACGCACTCGAACTGTCCAAACCACATTGTAAACGTTGGGAAGAGGACGTAACAGAATCATTTGAGTGCGCCATCGGCGGCACCAGGTAACCTTTAAAAGTGAACTATCTTAGTGAGTGCATGCATTCACGTTCTAACGCGGCCTCACGAAAGCCGTTCAACGTTGAAGTTGTTTCGAGGCATCCTTACATGGTCCACAAAGTCCTGCGAGAGAAATGGCACCCACAAGTGTGTGTCACCACATTGCAATATTACTTTTGATCGAATAATGGCGGCTGAGGTCACCGTTCCTGGCGCACATGTAACGCCGTTAAGGCATTATTACAGTACCGGAAGCGTTGATGGAAACGATGACATTGCGAGATCATTTGGTTATACGCTAATGTGCGTCAAAACACCGTGCGATCGAGCGACCTTTAGAAGAAAATGTCTTGACTTGCTTTACGAAAGAAACATATTATGCTCATCAACATTTAGTGACGGCGAAGCCGCCAGGAAGGCGGTGCTTCGCAGGACAAGGAGAATGGGAGCGTGATAACGCGTCGCCCGGAAATGGCGGCGGAAATGCTTACAGGGGACTCAAGCATACGCAGAAACATAGGCGCAAACACGACAGGGTTGCCACCTTAGCAAATCTTCTACCGGGATGACCTAAGCGAGGGGCTGTGTGCAACGTTTTACCAAGAAGCAAGTGAGAGAGCGAAAAGGGAAAGCAGACAGGTCCACTACCCTGCGCGGGGGAAAGTGATTGCAGAAGCAAAGAAAAGCACCAAGAAGGCTTCGAGACAGGAGGCGGTCCGAAAGATCGTCCTTCCAGCTATAGACAACGACGAATCCAAGCAAGAACTCTCGATGACCGGCCCCATTTTCAACAACGGCAGGCAGGAACGCGTCTTGTGTTCCGAGCCGCCGAATTCGTGAACGACGAAGACGCACCCGGTGGTTGCCGCCAATATTACCACCCTACACGACAAAACTAGGAGCCGCTCTCGCAAATGTGTCGAATATTTTCGAGGCCTAATTTTTTGTTACACATAAAAACGTCATGAATGAAAATAACTCTGAGAACTTTAAGCACGCGTAGTTTACATTCGCTGAAATAACAGTGATCTCGGTAAAGCTGCTCGCTCCTGCTACAACTTGTCGCGCCGAAAATAAGGGCGGCGACGCATGCTGTCCTGCCAACGCGGACGTTGCCCGCACGGCTGTCCGTCACAGGAGTCGAGGGCACGCCCGTGCAGCCCCTCTTGCAACCTCTTGGTTTCGTGCAACCGCCATGCCTAGAACGCGTCGGCTGGGCGCGTCTCGCCCGCTGCACATTTTAAAATAGGCCCGCCGACACGAAGGTTCGTCGTCAGCGGAATCCCGCTTCCAAATGTTTGCTGTGTAGACAACGTGTTGCCCAACGCTGCCGCCCTCCGCTCCTCGTGTACCGGCGGACTTCCCTCCTTTCCTTTTAGACACGGCCTGAAACACCTTGAGCGGAAAACCAAGCCAAGATGACGGTTCTTCGTGCCGATTGAGTCACAGCGCGAGGCGAAAAAAAAAATAATAAGGGGCAGGAGGGGGGGGGGGGGGGTAGGCGCTGCGTTGCATCACTCCGTGTTTCCACTTATGGCGCGCCGCCTGTCGTTGCGTTGCTGTGTTTACGTGCACTCCCGTATTTGTTAACTTTACGCGCACACTCGGGCGACCAGTGTGTCTTGGACAGAGACCCGTTTATCCTCTCCTCCTCTCCACGAGAGAAGGAAAAGGATGCTGCTGCTGTGTTCTTGCCGCGCTCGTTTTTATAGCGCCGTAGCTGTATGAAGGGTGGTTTGCGGGCTTTACGGCAATGCAGTGTTGGCGGGCCGTGACGCAAGTACCTATCGCAAGCCACTTAAAAAAATCACCTGACTCAGATTCGATCATCAGCAGCAGCATATTTAATAAAACGTTTGACACGTTTGCTTGCCTTGATTGCTCGCACAAAAAGAAAATTAAGCAGTGTCAGCTCCAGTTGACTTCTACGTCATGCGACTCAGTCTTGGTTTCGTAAAGAATGGTTCTCATATAAATCATACAACCGTTCCACAGCGTACGGTTAGTGATCTTGTGACGCGTTGCGAACCGATGCGTAGTGCAGCGCATGGTGTTCTCTGATGTGGTGATACCAAGTGACCCAAGTTGGCGTCAAATAGGTTCACTTACGAGTGATACATATACCCAGTGGCACGTACTCTGTGGCCTCAGTGGCTCATACCAGGTGACGTATACCCATGGGAATGGCTTTCATATTTGTACTGCACTATCTCGAGGTCGGTCCATATTGTTAGACTGCCCTATCTTCCGGATCGGCCCACGAAAACGGCAAGACACCCGTTACAGAAAACTGAGCTGAACTCGCCAAGAATGCTTGGTCTTAAATAATCACCGTTGAATGCGCCGCGAGCAACTACTATTCAGAGAAGCAAGTTGCTGCGATGGCGTGGACTAGTTTCGCTGTCTCTCAAAAACTACGTAAGAATCCGGCGAAAGAGAGAAATAATAAATTACAAGCGTTTTATTGAACAATGCGGAGTCGGAAATGGAGGTCTTGCGGCGAAGATCGAGCGAAATCAGAGAAATGCTAAAGGTGAACTCTTTTTAAATCTGTTAGGATAATTAAGAACGCAAATCACTGTACTGACTTGGTGCATGGCCATTCGATAAGGATTCGACGAGCATCCTCCGTAGAAATGTGAGTTGCTTAAGCCCTACACTATACTACAGACCTAGTGAAAATATTGAAGCAACGAAAATATAGAGAAAAGTTCTCAATACACGGGTATTCTGACCTGGGCAAGCTATCTTTGTCACTGCTTTGTAGACAGAACAAAATCGCAAAATTTCCGTGTGCCGGATCTTTCGCCACGCTAATCGGGAACTGTGAGGACACGTAGGTTCCTCGGCCAGTGTTGTAGTTTCTCGTATGGCCACTTGCTTACCGGACCGAGAGACATTATTGACTAAAGTGGGCGTATAGAGAATATGCGCACAACACTTAGAAACGATTACGTATGTTATACAGCGCGCACGAACACGGCACCACCACTAACTTTCAAGTCAGCGCTTAAGTTCTTGCTCTTCACACCGAGGAATATTATCGTTTTACATTATAGACCTTTATCTTTTAACGCATGCACGCACTCACCCAAGCACGTATGCGAATGGGACAAACCATAGTTATGCTTCAGCGTATAGGTCATTACTTCGCGTGTTTCCTTTTTCGCCAAAAATATGATGATTAGTCCTTAGAAGTCTTGTCTCCTTTCTCCTAGAAGGCGATGGGGCGCACAACTTCTAATTTGCCATAGCAGCCACAAACTATGCACGTTCAAATACGCGTAGTCATCGTCGCCAAGTCGCCTTGTGCGCTGCTCTTGAAACCGGTAGAAGACCGCGAATCTCCGCGCTATCAAACAAGTACTTTCCTATAGCGCGCAGCGCTTGCGGGCGTGCACATAAAAGAGTGGTTTTCGTCGAATATAACTTGTTTTCGCAAAATTCACCCTGCTTTATTATGACAAATGCAGTTTAAACATTGCAGTTGTCATCACAAATACTATGGGCGTGACGCCGAGCCGTAGTCGCATTATTTACGATTTAGTGTAGATACATGTACTTGAAAGAGAGGCGAGAGAAAGCAAGTAGCAGGTTGGTATCTTAAAGAAACGTTCCTGAAAAAAAATAGAAACTTTCCTAATGTTAAAGCAGTGTTTTAGCGAAGAAGTCACGGCTCCCTTTTTTTTTTCACTGCAAGCAACAAGCGGCCGTTCTCTTCTCAACGGTGACAAGAACGATTATATCAGGAGGTTAACTGGTAGTTACGTAATGCCCTAAATTGACTCTCATAGAAGTTTCATTAGGGCGTGCAACACTGTAGTGGCAAGTTGCTGCATATGATCATGTTGCTGTGATAGTTTGATAGTTGCAATTCACTTATACCCTGTTTTTGTTCTGTTTCTTTCCAGCCGCTGACGAGCCAATGGACCAGTGAGTTGAAATTTTCTTTCTTTCCTTCCTTCTTTCTTTCTTTCTTTCTTTCTTTCTTTCTTTCTTTCTTTCTTTCTTTCTTTCTTTCTTTCTTTCTTTCTTTCTTTCTTTCTTTCTTTCTTTCTTTCTTACTTTCTTTCTTTCTTTCTTTCTTTCTTTCTTTCTTTCTTTCTTTCTTTCTTCATTCATATTCAACCATTGCATTTTTAATTGCTTACAACAGTATGAGCCATTTCTGATGATTATACTTTTTTTGCTTCACTGGACTAGACGCCGCTTTGTTCAGGTATGAGACGTTGCAACGAGCCACTTAAGGCTTCATCCCTAGATTAGGGAGACGTGTTTCCCCGAGAAATGTGATCCTCAACGGGTTAAACAAGAGCAACTAGAAATCTCCTTCATCTGTTCGATATATTTGAGTCCATAGGCTTCGGACTCGCACAGCTCACGGTTAGTTCGAAACCCCGCGTGCGGAGAGTATACGTGCACATACCCTCCCCGTCCGGCACCCGACCGTCCAGCCGCCACAGCGGGGAGTTTGGTTTGGCACGGCCCAGTGGGCCCCTCGGCGGCTGCAGAAGCAAACAGCTGATGTCGTTGAGCCGGTTGGATAATGCTTGTCCGCTGTTTCCTCGCGCACTCCACGCAGTGTTTCCAACGGGCTATAAACCACGCCGCTGCGATACGCCATGCACCGCCCCGCCGCTCGCGAAGCTGCTCTGTAACCTTTCTCCGTGCTTCTCGCCCTCTTCCTCCCGCATCTTTTCAGGCCGCCGGAGCCTTCTTTTCGGACTCTCCTCCCCTCACTTATTTACATCCATTTTATCCCGAGATAAGTCTCTGCGCTCCCCTTCTTCTTCACCCTGTGGCTCTTTCCCAGCCTCGCTTCTGTCATTCCTCCCCTACTAGCACCTCCTATTTCTCTTTTCTTCTCTCCTTTAACAAACATTTCAGCCCTTCTGTGTTACTCTCTTCCTCTTCCTTACGTGATCTAAGCTCTCCACCACCTTCCCGCCGTTTTTTATGGTTTCTGCGATTCCATATGGCCTCTCACCCACTTTTTTATCCCCTTTTTCTGACGTTCCATCATTTCGCCGCGTCCGCCCCCTCCCTTCTTCCACAGCTTCAGCTAGTGTCCTTTCTTCCTCCTCCGGCGTTAGTCCTTCCCTCCTTTTTTCCCTGCTGCTTCGCACAGAAGCGCCGCTGCGTTCTCCTCGCCGCCGTGGCATAGAAGCCGCATCCGCGGTCGTGCAGCAGCGACCAGTCTACGCGGGTGCGCTCGCCGCTCGCGGTGCAGCGGCGTTATTTCGGGCGTTTCCCCGCGCACCACCGACGTGCGCGGTCATATCTCACGAGCCTGGCTTGGCAGCCGAGACCTCCGCGCCGCTAATTCGAGAATTGAAAGTGCGCTAAACGCCCCGACTGTCTCTCTCTTCAGCGCACTAAAGGGAGCGAGGGTGGGTGAGGGGGCGTGAAATTGGAACGGTGGAGCGACCTTGCGGCCGTGGTATGCATTGCTGCTCCCGCATCAAGCCGTCGCGGTGGTCATTTACAAGGGACACTAGTAGCAGCAGCTGCTGCCTCCCCACTAAGCGCAACTGCTGTTGGACATGCCGTGGCCTGCGTGAAATATAGAAGTAAGCACTTATCAATCAATCAATCAATCAATCAATCAATCAATCAATCAATCAATCAATCAATCAATCAATCAATCAATCAATCAATCAATCAATCAATCAATCAATCAATCAATCATGTTTATTTAACGTGCCCAGGACAAACCCTAAAGTCTGAGTGCTGGCGCACGCATACATTAAAAGTTAAAAAGAACCTCCGGGGAATATAATCTAAGAAATGCAACTAATGAAAAGAACAATTGTGAAAAGAATAGAGTAGATACAACAAAGTGCATTGTAAACACAAAAGGGAAAGGAGCAGAAGGGCAGTTTAACAATGCATGAAACTATGACACAAGAAGGCAAAGCTCGGAAAGGAACGATGACAGTGGTTGTGAAAAATATCAAGATAATGAAAATAAGCGTTATAAGGACACTATGTTCTGTGGGCGGTACCGTGTTGATGACAGGCAGGAACATGTAAATGTCTATGTTCTCTGGTGATCTTGCGCGGAATAAGAAGCATGCTACAACTGAGGAGTTCGGGACAGGTGAGGATATAATAATAATAATAATAATAATAATAATAATAATAATAATAATAATAATAATAATAATAATAATAATAATAATAATAATAATACAGAAGGGCTTCGCCCTTCTAGATTAGGTGATGGAGGATATGAGAATAAAAGCGACAGTCCTGTTGGCGAAGTTCCCACTCCGTGTACAGCAACAGAGGAGGGGAGAGGGGGGATACAAAAGCTACACAGACACACGGGGACATCACAAATAGATTGCAAAAACAATTACGGAAGTGCTACAACGAGCACGTTCAGCACACATTCTGCAGGTGTAATCAGTTCTATATACAGGGTGGCCCATGTAACTTCAGCCGCGCATTAGAAATATACAGATGCCACATAGCTGGACAGAACCAAGGTAATGTTCTTTACTGTCGCTTGGAGATACTCAGATGATTTTTTTCATTCCGCCTAATTAGATAATTAGTCTTAGTTAATTAACCAACTGCTAAAATATTATAGTTAGGTTTCTATTCCTCGATACGTGCTACATAAAAGTGTTTTTCCGAGCGTGAAAGAAGCCCGCGATACACGCAAAGTGCCTTGAGCTGCCAGTCGCGCGGCAATTTTGCGTGTATTTGCGGGATTCTCCTCTTGACGTCTTCTCACGCTGTGTATAGGAAATGGGATGTTCTGGTACCAAAAGTTCATGGCAGTTTATTGTTGTTAGATCTGCCTAACTAGGCTGTTTTTTAAGGTCACGGAAAGTGTGATTTCCGGCTCATAAAAAATGC
Organism: Dermacentor albipictus; assembly: GCF_038994185.2. Classification (NCBI taxonomy): domain Eukaryota; kingdom Metazoa; phylum Arthropoda; class Arachnida; order Ixodida; family Ixodidae; genus Dermacentor; species Dermacentor albipictus. The sequence continues at coordinate 9,790,141 of NC_091829.1, forward strand.
AACAACGTTTTACGAATTTCCCGACACACTCGCGTTATTAATGGCGTCGAATTCATTGAGAATGTGCTTGTTCACTTGTAGAATGAACATTGCGTTCATTCCTCATGAGACCAGCTATCGCTTGTTTTCTCAAGGGAAGGTTTGCATTAAACAGTGACGAACGTGTAAAAGTGCTCCCTTCTTTTAGTTCTTTTACAGCGTGTAATGTGTAAATAACGACTGCATTTAAGGCAAGGCAAGGCAACCCAAAATGGTGCATTAAAGAAAATGTGGCACACCTCTGCATTGAGCAGACCATGAATACTTTCGGAGATTTCTTCCACATATGCGAAATTTTCTGTGGATAAAATTTGGTGGTGTGTTTAGCTCATTACTTGAACTGCCTCGAACGCCACAAGGCCCGTAACTTATTTCGAAGTTAAGCTTATACGAACAGGGGCAAAGAATAGACCAAGGCACTGACTCCTAGATTCTCTCTGCTAACGTTTTTTTTGACAGCACCAACGTTAGGTGGACATCAAATTGATAGAAAGATGAGGAAGATGCTGAGATTTCCAGGCCATGTACTGCGTCAAGTAGCTAATTACTAGTATAGTCGAGTAAGAAAATTGGCGCTAAGGAATAGGAAATACAGCAGATAATTATCACATCTAGTGGTAAGATTGCGCAATTTTCAGGCATAAGGTGGTATCAACTGACGCAAGACAGGAACAACTGGAGATGGCTACGAAAGCGGGAGCGCAAGCCCACGCGCAGCAATCGGCACTAGATGGTAGAACCAGGATCAAGGTTGCGATAACGGCAAAATGTTTTAGAATGAAACGGAAATAAAGGTGTCTCTTTTTTGGGGCACTTTAAAGTAGTGCTTGTTGTTGTTGTTGTTGTTGTTGTTGTTGTTGTTGTTGTTGTTGTTGTTGTTGTTGTTGTTGTTGTTGGTGGTGGTGGTGGTGGTGGTGGTGGTAGTAGTAGTAGTAGTAGTAGTAGTAGTAGTACTAGTAGTAGTAGTAGTAGTAGTAGTAGTAGTAGTAGTAGTAGTAGTAGTAGTAGTAGTAGTAGTGTTCCATTTGTCATTTTGTACATATTTACATGGTAAATAGTATACAAAAAGAGGTATAATAAAGTATAAGAACGCATAACCTAAAAAAACTGAATTAGTTTCGCGCATTTTCGCTGCTCTAATACTGAATGTTGTTTTTACCTTGCTTCTGCCGACGTTGCTCTCTTGATTGGGGCTCTACTGTTAATTTCAATGCACATAATATTTTTTTAAATGATCTCGCTGTACAAGTAAGACAGACGTTTAGGTTCTATCACCGCCGTTCTCTTCTGTCTCTTGTCTTTGCTGTGTCGCGATATTTTGATTTGTTTATTTGGACATACTCCTAGCCTCACATTTGAGGTTGTTGCAGGAAAGGGGCAGGATACATATTCAAGAGCACACAGTTCTAGTAGGCGCGGACAGAGATAAGTTTAGGTGAACAAGGCAGTACATATGCACTCTATATTCATTATACAAATTCTATAAAAGCAGCGGGGAAAGGTAGTAGTAAACGCCATGTTGGAAGGTTTAGCACACAGAAGAAGAACAAAGAAAAAATGTGAATATATTGGATGTGCAATGCGCAAGAGACAAGATTCAGCAGGTATTTATATCAGGGCAGAATACAAGACACTGAGAAGCGTCGCGATGTGCTTTCCCGAAAGTTCATATTGCGACTTGGTTGTTCGATATGTGGTCATTATCACAAGCTGTCGATAACCTTGAAAACTTTTTTAAACGCAACGAAAGACAGTACACGAAGGAACAACAAAGCGCCTTGTCCTATTGTTTCTTTGTGTGCTGTCTTTCGTTGCGCTTAAAAAAGTTTTCATGATGCCAATCAACCAACAGGCCTGATTGACGATCTTGTTGCATTATACTGATAATCGTCGCATGTCTTTGTTACGTCCTAAATGGTGGCTGTATGAGCTCACTGTAGCTGTCGTGATAGCAACGGCAACGTCTTCGCGACAGACATGGCCGCAGTTATCGATACCTCACAAACACCGCCCGAATTCCCAGTGCTTGTACCGCTAAAGCCATGTGAACGCCCCTTGAGCCAAAGTTCACAAACGACTACAACTTAACACGCTTCAGAGGGGACGAACGGGCGTGAAAGATTGACAATTTATGACAGGCGCTCAGTAATACGCGTTTTACAAATTTCAGTCTGCTTTTTATTTCTTTAATTATGGACACAGCGGAAGCTCAGATTGCTCATAGCATTGCTAAGTGACCTAGTTAAGCGTCATGTTCTACCAGAATGCTTGAGCCTGCCAGCCCGTCTTATACCCCCCGCTGAACAACAACTCCCGCTGCCACCACGAGTCAACAAACAAAACTGCGCGGAGACGACGAGAAAGCTCCGAATCTCGAGGATTCCGTTCTGCGGATTCTAGCCCGGGGTGCTCTTCCATCTCGCCTCCCTCCCGTCTAGTGGGTCTCCCGGTGAGGTCCAACTCTCAAAATATTCTCGCGCGGAAAACGGGGCCAGCGCAGCAGCTCCGAGCGACGTGCGTTCAGGCACAGGCAGGCTTTCTCAAACGCGCCTCGCCACGGCTCCCGCTCATCGCCAAAACCTAATGGAAAACTGCCATCCACCGTAATAGAACACAATGTTACAAAGGGACGATTTCGGCACACCCGGATTGGCGCTCAAGGCTACGACGAATATTTATTCAACCTAGCTACCGATATTGTTTTTCTGGGGAACTGAAATGGGGGGAGGGGGTACCTTTGTAACCTTCTGCTATTGTCAGGTGTGTGGCATTTTTTTTTTCTGACGCTAGACTTCGTCCAATTTGCGGAATATCAGTGACCTTATTTGATTAAACAAATACCAGCATATGTAAAAATATACATGGTCCACGAAACATTTCTGTTTGGGTGCAGTGACGATGCCATCTTAAACACATTGGAAATTAAAACGGGCTTGTCAATGTTTATTTGTTTTTTCTTTATTATTATTATTTTCTGTCTTTCTGTTCTCGTTGTTGCGTGCGGCAGGGCAATATAATACGCCCTCCTAGGGTGTCAAAGTCGTTCTTATTAGCTTTTACAAACTTGCTATTAATAGCGAGCATTGACAGCACAACCACAGTTCTGTGTCAAAAGCATGTGATGACAGCATTTACTGGTAAAATCGTCCGTAATAAGTAAGCAATAAGTGTTCCGCTGTTTCTGGACAAGGATTTTTAAGGCCTCCGGCTGATGCCTCTCACCCATGACTCCTGTCAGTCAAAGTAAAAAGAGAAATGTTTTTTGGTATATTGAATTTACCGAAAGGCTCTCATGAGACACGCCATGACGGCTAGCTGCGAAGCTGTCACTGTGGTTCCAGTGCCTGACGAGTGCTATCGAAGTTTTTGCTTTCGTGTGGAGCTCAGTTTCAGTACACTGAATTATCCGTCAATTAAGAATAGTAATAAAGATATCCTTAAACAACCAAGTACACTGTGTTTAATGTAAACTGAAACAGACGAAATGGCAGCTTAGCTCGTGTGATACAGAGCTAAAATGTAATGCTCCAATCATTACCAGCCATCAGCCAGCAATCCTGAACTATGCTCTCCTCGCGCATGAAAAGCGACTCCTCGCACGTCTTTCCCTCCCCCTACATCGGCGCAGTTTTTGAAGACTCGGTGATCGTCGAGGTCTGGCTGTGTCTCCGGCGCCAGCTTCGCTTCGCATCGTAATCTCAGTCGGGGATCTGGGTAGCCCTACTACTCCTCCTCTTCCCGCCCCGGCGTCGCGCGCCTTAGGCGACCTTCCCGAAGGTCAGCTTCCGAAGCGCTCCAACCTTCGAGCCTCCTCGCGAATACCTGTAAAACACGCAATCTGGGCGAGTCAGTGCCTGCGATAGGATGGCGGCGGCGACGGTGGCACTTGTGGGAGCAGAAAGAGCAGAGGGAGCCGCAGCATCTTCCATCCTTCTTCTTTCTCTCTCTTCGTTCTCTCCCGCTCCTCCTCTACCGCGCCGGATACCCCTGAGGCGCTGTGCACACCGCCCGTCTCGACGTCCCTTTCCCTTCCCGCACCCTCGGACCCCCGACTTCGCCGCCCTGCATACCTGCTCCTGGGCCTCTCTGAAAACCGCCTCTCTCCTTCCCCGAGCGGCGCGGGGGCCTTCTCTCCACCCTCTCGCTTTTACACCCGTCCCAGCCGCGGGGCCCGGCCCACTTTACGAAAAAACCGCGCTCCGCCCGCCCGGCACTCCAGCGCGAGCGCCTCGGGAATCCCTCCGTCACCTGAAGGGTCGGGGGTGCCCCCCTCCGCTGAGAACGTGCACGACCACCACCACGAAAGAGAGAACTCGGAATACGACGATTCGTCGCCGCCTTCGGCGCCCGCCAGAGTTGCTTCGCCGCCTCGGATTCGAAGGTCTACGCCGACGCCGGGCTGCCGCCCCGGGAATGTGCCCTCCGCTGCTGGATTAACTCCCCTTGTGCTGCCGGCTCGTTCGTTCGTCTGACTCCGCTGCCAGTGAGCGACAGCAGAGAGCGCAGCAGAGAGAAGGAGAGAGAAGGGGTGGGGATCGGTGCTCGATCCCCCCGTGCGGGTTCTTGGTGCAAAGCCGGCCACACCACGGCGCCCTCGACAAGTCGGCGAGGATTTTAGCACCGTCGTCGTCGCCGCCGCCGCCGACAGCCGTCCGGCGTGATGGGGACACGGTAATCCAATCTCCTCTCTTCGTGCTGGCGAGCGCCGCTTAGCCGCGCGCTCGTGCTCTCGCACGCCGAGCGAGGCCCTTCTGTGCTCGGAATGCAGGTAGCGATCGCCACTGCGCGAATAAAAACGCAACGCTTGGAGATTCTTCCACAGTTCAGTGACTGTGTCGTAATCGAGGATTAAAAACCAATGGCATACGTTCATATATGAAAGTTACATGGCCACATCGTGAGAAGAGTAAGCTTTGTTCTCTCCCTGCACAATTGGCCACAGTTGCAAAGTATTCTCCCGTTAGCTTAACCAAACGCGTGGGTAGCTTCGCCAGGTTGCGAAGCCACTTTCGAGTACATTCCATCATAGTTATCCGGCTGTCACATGATATTTTCTAACCAGTCACCGAAATGTGTAGTACATGGGTGTGCACGGCCTATTAACAGTCCGCGCCGATTTGTACACGGTTCTGCAAGCGGCTCCTAATCCACCCGTCTCGAGGCAGCTAAACCATGTCGTCGCGAGCGTATGACGCGTCAAAAATTCAGCCATAACCTTCAGTCTGGAACACTCTTTCTGGCCCTTTGTTGAAAAAATGTAGCAGCAGCACGCTTTCGTTGCGAAGGTGAAAGTAAGTGTTGAGTTAGTGCGCCCGTGATTGAGGGCCCACAGCCGTTTATGGTATAGTTCAGTTAATTAAGCTTCGCTGGTGCGTATGTGCCCTCGACTGCAAAGTAAACGTTTGTCGAATAAGCACAAACTTGCAATGTAAAAAGTCACTTTTGTGAGAGTAAAGAGCGACCGTTCATAAATATAGATACCTTTTTTTTTCGCTATCGCTGCAGAGATACATCATGGTTTCACGTGAGTCTTCTAATGGAAAGAGCGTCATCTGTACACGTTTGACTCTAGCGATTACCTCCGTTCTGCATTTCAATTTACCGGCTGATAGCATTGCAAAACAGCATATCATGTAGAACAACCTTTTTGTTTATCTTTCTTGAACAAAATACTCTGCCGGAACACCATTTTGCTATATATGACAACGAATAACGTTAGTGCTAATATGCGTCAAATACTCGTCGATTTAACGCGTAATCATGTTGGTTTTCTTTCTTTTTATGCGTTCCTTTGAATAAGTGCGCAAAAATCAAATTTTCGGTAGCTCCGGACTTAGCTTTCGTGAGAGATGTTGCATTTTCGCAGAGTCTTTCGGGCACATAGTTGATAAGCTTAAGGCCGGTATACGTCCAGGTCATTCAAGTATCCTACGTTTGAACTTGGATGGCGCGCTCTCGACGTGTGTCGCTTACAGCGACGCAATTGACGAACCATGAAAGGAGCTGCAGGCACACGGGGCAAATTATTAACCAAAGTTCACGCAAAACATAGCACCACCTGTTCACCGCGCTAATTACAAAGGATACATACTACGTAAACTATGTACCCACTAGACCCTAAGTAACTTCTTTTAACTAAACATATACTAACCTTCAATTTTAGACAAAATGTGAGTGGCAATATCCATCAATTTCACATAAAGGTTCTCCTGTGATAAAATAAACAAATACGCATGTTTGAAAGTCTGATTTCGCAAAGATATTCATTGACTTGGGCAATCACTTCAGGCAGTATTCTCAGCCGGTAACTTTCAGGAATAGCACTTTCAGCGCACATTCACAGAATGAGCCAGCGGACAGGATTCTCTTTCCTCCATTGAGGCGTCTAGCTGGTCGTTACGTCACGCAAGACAGAAAGCGTCCCCGAAAACAATGCACCGATAATACGGCCATTGGCTGTTGTGTTTGCTGTGAAATTAATTACTAAAAATGAGCCTGTTGATGCGTTCAGGATATTTTTTTTCATCGCGGCTGGCCTACAATCTTTCTCACAAGTACCATCGCTGTGGCTCAAAGACTATGTATGACATTTTGCTGCTAACAAATGAACCAGTGGGTTCGATTCCAGTCAAATTGCATACCGAGAGAGGGACTTATAATGCGCTTGGAATTTGATATGTGTAAAGAGCCGAAGGTGGCAGAAATTGGTCCAGAGCGTATGTCACAGCCACGGTGCAGTCTCGCTACGTAGAATGCCATTCATTTGCGTATTATCATACATCGTACGAACAGTTTGGTAAACAGGGCCAAAGAACTTGGATGAGTTTTCTCGTTAGCGGCGTTCCGATGGGACGGGAATGCGAAACGGGACGTCTGGAAGGGTGACCTTGGCGAGGTATGGTGGGCGGGGAGGAGGGGGATGAGGGGAAAGAGGCCCCGCGATGCCGTACGTTTCCAACAGTAGCGGAGGCAGCAGTAGCAGCCCGTGTGCAAAACATGCTGACACCGCCGAAAGCGAAGATGATGCCCAGAGACGCGCCGGTATCGCTGTCCTCGCTCGCCGTTGTTTTTGCTGCTGGTGCTGTCGTTTATGTGGGCCGGCTCTTTCTTTAGCTTGTTCCCTTCTTGCAGAGGTACGCAGCGACAGAGAAGAGGGGGCATGTTCGAGAAGCCAACTGCGCGACTAGCCAAGAAACTGGGAACGGGCCCGGCTGGGAGAAGAAAGACGGGGGGGGGGGGGGGGGGGGGGGGAGTCAGGCTAGAATTTCTCTTTTATTTCTAATATTCCTCCGCCCCGCGAGGAGGGTGGTGAGCAGGCGCTGCGGCGTTGACTTGTTTGCGTGAGTCAGAGGGGCTAATATTGTTACGGTGAAGTGAAGGAAGACGTTGAGTTAGACTAGAGAAAGACGAAGTCTGGCGGTTGCCTGAACGCCATATCCATCATTTGTAAATATAAGTTATTTTACACTCGTGGGCCTGCTTTCTTCCCGCAACATTTTGGTGGAAGGTGCGGGGTACCACCACGGAACTTCGCAGCGGACGTCATCTACCTGCTGCCACAATGGCAAATCAACCGACACAAGCGACAACGCCTCGGCAGCCCGTGCCCACGGTCATCCTCACTCACCCACGGGACCCGGGAACATTTTGTGGCACGGACAACGTCGACGTCGAGGACTGGCTTACGATGTACGAGCGAGTGTGCGACAACAACAGGTGGGATCCTACAATGATGCTTGCAAACGTAATATTTTATCTGAAGGGAACTGCGAAGCAATGGTATGACACACATGAAGCTGACCTAACGAGCTGGGATGTTTGCAAAGAAAAAATGCGAGACCTGTTCGGCAGACCTGTCGGTCGTCAGCTGGCAGCTAAAAAAGAACTTGCGTGCCGCGCTCAGACGTCCACAGAATCCTATGTCGTGTACATACAGGATGTGCTGGCCCTCTGTCGCAAGGCTGATGACAACATGACCGAGGCAGACAAGATTGGCCATATATTGAAAGGTATTGCAGACGATGCCTTCAATCTCTTGATGTGTAAGGATTGTGCCACTGTGGATGCAATTATTAAGGAGTGCCGGCGCTTCGAACAAGCGAAGGGCCGCCGCGTCACTCAAACTTTCGACCGGTTGCCCAATACCGCCGCGACATCTTCTTGCGAAGACCCGCCGCGGTTCGTTCAGCCCGCAGGACCGGAAGAAATAACGCGCATCGTTCGCCGTGAGCTTGAGGCCATGGCCCCGGCTCCCGTTCGTTCAGACTGTCGGGAAAGCGTACCCGCTATCTCCCTTATACAAGCGGTCGTTCGGGAGGAAATAGCAAGTTTGGGCATTCCATCTCTCTGCTCAGTCCGCCATACCAACACCTACCAAATTTCTCCGACCGCTCGCTCCCGGACGCAAAGCTTTCCACCACTCCGTCGCAACCCAGCTGAATGGCGCACAGCGGATGATAAACCCATCTGTTTTAATTGTTCCGGTATTGGACACATCGCCCGTCATTGCCGCAACCACTGGTCGTCGCCTCCTCGGTGGTCGTCTCCGAGTCACTACAGCCAAGTACCCGACAATCGCACTTTCTCGCCCTATACGCCGACTAGGAACATCAACGCCGACAGTGCTCCACCAAGATCCAGCCGATCCCCGTCTCCGCAAGGTCGTAGGTCCCGTTCGCCTCTCGTTCACCGCTCTTCGTCCCCTTCTGCAACCGGTCGCTTCGCTTCGGGAAACTAGGCGGTGCAGCTCCCGGAGGTGAAGCTGCAACTCCGACCCGGCCCACAAATCCTCTATTGACCCTGCCTACATGTGGAAACCTGCTGGACATTGAAGTCGATGGCGTTCCTGTTAGATCTCTCGTTGATACAGGAGCGCAGCTTTCAGTTATGAGCGCTGCTCTCCGCCGCCGGCTCAAAAAGGTTCTGACCCCCGCCGTACCGTGCACCGTGCGAGTCGCCGATGGGAGTACGTCACCTGTCCTTGGAATGTGCACAGCACGTGTGACCATTGGGGGCCATTATACCGTTGTTCTATTTATCGTCCTTGAACACTGCCCACACGACCTAATTCTCGGCCTCGACTTCCTTTCGAAACACTCTGCCCAAATTGACTGCTCCGCAGGTGTTGTACAGTTGGACCTGCCGCTTCCTGCCGACGCAACCACTTGTGCTCCACACCGCTTATGTGCTGCTGAATTTGCAAGGCTGTCTCCACAGGCTGCTACAAATGTCCTGCTGACGCCCTGTCCTCCCGTACCTGATGGCGAGTACGTCCTGTCGCCGCTTACTGACGTGGTTTTGTCGCGTAATATTGCCCTACCGAGCACCTTAATTCGGATCCGCGAAAACTGCGCTCGCGTGCCCATCCTCAATTTTGGGTTCTCGTCACATGTTTTGCCACACGGTATCGCCATAGCGCATATCACTCCTTTGGAAGAATTTCAGATTTCTTTTTTGACCTCTGAATCCTTCCTCAGTACGAACGGACCTTTGTCATCCACTCCTTCGTACTCGACGCCTGCGGACGATGTTTCTAAGATGATCGCCCCCGACCTTCCTTCCGAGCAAACAACAGCTCTTCGTCATCTCCTGTCATCTTATCGGGACATCTTTGATTTGGACGACCGTCCACTTGGCCAGACATCTGTTGTCACGCATCGCATCAACACCGGTGACGCCAGCCCCATTCATAGGCGGCCATATCGTGTCTCGGCAACAGAAAGGGCCATCATACAGAAAGAAGTAGACAGGATGATGGACAAGGACATCATTGAACCCTCCAGTAGCCCGTGGGCATCACCGGTTGTCTTAGTAAAGAAAAAAGATAACTCGTGGCGCTTCTGCGTTGACTACCGTCACCTCAACCGGATAACAAAGAAGGATGTTTATCCCTTGCCTCGCATTGATGACGCTCTTGACTGCCTTCACGGATCCCAATACTTTTCATCAATTGACCTCCGCTCCGGCTATTGGCAGATTAGCGTCGATGAGATGGACCGCGAGAAAACCGCCTTTGTCACACCGGACGGTCTGTACCAATTTAAAGTCATGCCCTTTGGATTATGCAATGCGCCAGCTACATTCGAGCGCATGATGGACTCTCTCTTGCGCGGCTTGAAGTGGTCTACATGCCTGTGTTACCTCGACGATGTGATTGTGTTTTCGCCGAACTTTGAGAGCCACCTGCGGCGCCTCACAACCATACTCTCCGTGTTTCGCAGGGCTGGCCTTCAGCTAAACTCCTCCAAGTGCCATTTCGGTCGCCGTGAAATTAACATGCTTGGTCATCTCGTCAACGCCGCCGGAATCCAACCTGATCCACAGAAAGTTCACGCCGTGCGAAATTTTCCTGTACCTTGTTCAACGAACGATGTCCGTAGTTTTCTGGGCTTATGCTCTTATTTTCGGCGATTTGTGAAAAATTTTGCGGACATCGCTCACCCTCTCACTGACCTTCTTAAGAAAGACGCCTCTTTCTCTTGGGGACCGCTACAGGAGAAAGCCTTCTCTACCCTGATTGAGCGGCTTACCACTTCCCCGATTCTCTCCCACTTTGACCCTTCTGCGCCCACTGAAGTACGAACTGACGCGAGTGGTCATGGCATCGGCGCTGTCCTCGCTCAGCGTCAACAGGGCCAAGACCGTGTCATCGCTTACGCTAGCCGCCGCCTTTCCACGCCCGAGCGAAATTACTCCATTACTGAGAGAGAATGTCTCGCGCTCGTATGGGCGGTCGCGAAATTTCGCCCGTACCTTTTCGGTCGGAGCTTCTGCGTTGTCACCGACCATCACGCCCTCTGCTGGCTCTCCTCTTTGAAGGACCCAACTGGACGACTTGCACGTTGGGCATTGCGCCTACAAGAATATACATTTTGTATTATATATAAGTCAGGACGCCTGCATAAAGACGCTGACTGCCTGTCCCGCAATCCCGTGGATCAACCGGACGATACCGATGCAGACTCGGACATCAGTATTCTGTCCCTCTCCGGCTTCCTCCACATTGGCGACGAGCAGCGCAAGGATCCTGTTCTTCGAACACTTATGGACCGCCTAAGCTCCTCGCCCAATGACCCGTCCCTTCGGATGTTCACCTTGCGCGATGGAACTTTATACCGTCGTAGCGTTCGTCCTGACGGCCCGGAGCTCCTCCTAGTCGTCCCCAAGCACCTTCGACTCACCGTGCTCCAGCAACTTCATGACGCTCCTACTGCTGGACATCTGGGCGTCACTCGTACTTACGACCACCTGCGGCGCCGCTTCTTCTGGCCTGGCATTTATCGCTCTGTGCGCCGTTATGTCGCTTCTTGCGACCTGTGTCAGCGCCGGAAGACGCCTGCTATGCCTCCCGCTGGTTTGCTTCAACCCATTGATATACCTACAGAGCCCTTCTTCCGTGTGGGCCTCGACCTCCTTGGTCCGTTTCCAATTTCCATCAAAGGAAACAAATGGATTGCTGTAGCAACCGATTATGCCACTAGATATGCCATCGCACGAGCCCTGCCAACCAGCTGCGCTACAGATGTCGCCGACTTCTTACTAAAAGACGTCATCCTGCACCACGGCGCCCCTCGCCAGTTGCTGACGGATCGCGGCCGCTACTTTCTATCGAAGGTCGTTGATGATCTGCTCCGCTCCTGTTCTACAGAACATCGGATTGCTACCGCGTACCACCCTCAAACGAACGGCCTCACCGAGCGACTCAACCGCACACTCACTGAAATGCTCGCCATGTACGTCTCCAACGATCACCGCGACTGGGACGTCGCTTTACCATACGTCACTTTCGCATACAACTCGTCCCGTCACGACACTGCCGGATTTTCACCATTTTTCCTTTTGTACGGCCGCGACCCCACCTTGCCTTTTGACACGTTGCTACCTTCCGCAGTACAGTCACCCAGCACTGCTTACGCTCGCGAGGCTATTGACTTAGCCGCCCAGGCCCGAGATGTCGCCCGTCATCGCCTCACAGTCTCGCAAGCTTCTCAAAAGCGACGCTACGACCTTCGGCACCGAGACCACCATTTTTCACCTGGTTCCCTTGTCCTTCTCTGGACGCCTTCACGTCGTGTCGGCTTGTCGGAAAAATTACTGTCCCGTTTTTCTGGTCCGTACCAGATCTTACGCCAACTGTCCGATGTGACCTACGAGATCGCCCCACTCGGTCAGCCTTCCGTGCCTCCCAACTTAACCAGTGATGTTGTTCACGTCACCAGGCTCAAGCCCTATGTCCCCCCCATAAGTGAGGCTGTTTAACTTGCACCGGGACGGAGCTCCCCCACCGGGAGGGTGATGTTACGGTGAAGTGAAGGAAGACGTTGAGTTAGACTAGAGAAAGACGAAGTCTGGCGGTTGCCTGAACGCCATATCCATCATTTGTAAATATAAGTTATTTTACACTCGTGGGCCTGCTTTCTTCCCGCAACAATATTACTGCGCCTTGTCCCCTTCGGCTTGGTCCCGCCACCGCGGACTGCATTCGGGGGCATCCAAAGGCCAACCAGTCAGTTATGGCAGACGTGGTTCAGGGCTTCCCTTTCGAAGTCGCTCCCCCCTCCCCCCCCCCCAGCCCTACACACACATACACAGTTTTTCTGGCGTTTGAGGTCTCTGTGCCGTTTCCTAAGAGAGCATCGGTGACGGCTTCCCTGTTACGCCAGCGGCGGTGCTACTGAGGTTAAATTTTGGTTGCCGTCGAGCAACAAACCGTTCAATCTCGACTCGTTTTCTCCTGCATGTCTTTTACGTCACATTATATTCATAAACAATATGTCACATTGTTTTAGTGACGGAATTTCTTATGTTGTGCTTATAGTTAAATTATGTATTATATTGTAGTCTTTTTTTTTCAGTTTGACTGATTACAAGTACAGTTTTTTTTTTCAGTGTGTGGATTATGCATGCACTGTGTGCGCTGTTCACTTCTGTCAAAGGGAGGGAGGGAGGGAGGGAGGGAGGGAGGGAGCGAGGGAGGGAGGGAGGGAGATAAAAGAGAAAGATAGGCTTTGTCAAGGAAACGCGAACAATGGTCAGGGTAACTGCTTTTCCTCTTTTTGTTCGGATCTCTTCCATTTCTGTACATTGTTCAAAACTTGGACCCGTCACGGCGTCTTAGCGGCTATATGGTGTTGCGCTGCAAGCGCGAGGTCGCGAAATCAATTTCCGGCCGCGGCGGCCGCATTTAGGCGGGAGCGAAATGCAAAAAATGCCCCTGTCTTGTGCATTCGGGACACGTTAAAGATCCCTTGGTGGAAAAAATTAATGCAGACTTCACAATTACGGCGCGCCTCATAACCAAACCGTGATTTTCGCAAGTAAAACCCCAGAATTCAATTCAATTCAAAACTGGAAATTATTCTTTTGTATTGTCAGTCAAATAAAGATGCCGTGATAAAATATTGAAATGAATGGATTAAACATTCGCAAGGCGCTGTATGTTCACCTAGCCTAGCGCATGATTAAGCCTCTCATGATTACATTACTGGCACCTAAGAACTTGCGGACGTAAGCGTTAGCAATAACTTCTGCAGGAAAATTTTAGATGACGACAGAATCACAACACCGATGTTCAGATCTTCAGTTGTCCTTCAGTTTATTCTGTCATCGCCGTGATCGCCTGAGTTTCTCAAAAGTGGCATTAGCAGGAAGCTCCCTTAGAAGCCAGAACTTTGGACCCTCCTACTGTACATCTTGTTACTACGTTTATTACAGGTGAATGAATGAATTAATGAATGAAGCGTTTCTTTTTCTGAGTATGATTTTAGAAAATACGTTTTAGGGATTAGGGATTGAATATGATATGCTTCATTCATTCAGTAGAATTATTCAGTAGAATTCAGTAGAAATTATTCAGTAGAATTAAACATGACATTTTGCCTGGGGTTGTCGTGTGCCCCCTGTGATTCATAGACTTGGAGGGTGACATTAGAAACTCGCTGTGGCTGGTTCCCGTGCTGATCTATGCTGATCCGGCGTTGACAGTGGTAGTGCTGATTAAGTTAGGAGTTGATACGGTGACGCCTGCAAAACCCGGTGAATGAAATTGTGATCAGCCTGGTCCAGTTCACGTTATCTGAGCATCGACCAAAAGAGCACAGACGTACAAACTGTTACAATGGCAAAAATACTGTTTGTGCAAGAGCGCGAAACTCCAGTCCTTGTGTCTTTCACTCCTTATGTCCTTACCGTTCCATCCCTTCCATTCGAACGTAAGCATGAAGCGCCCGTTCGCCGACACAGTTGCTGGCATTTTGTCACTTGTGGCAGTGGCTAGTGGTGACGAACTCCAGTTTTAGTGTAGACATGGCCAGATAGAGAGCAATCGGTGGCATCAGAGCGCGTCATAGGTCAATGACAAGGCGTCCAATTATGTGGAAAGGGCATAGGAACGTGGACGAGAAGAGGAGCTGCCAGTTTCCACTTTTGTTCGCTGTTTGCCAAGCGGTGCTGCTATAAATAGCGTCGCCGCATGTTTGCCCTGGCCTCTGCTCTTATTTCCGACCTCGCAACGCTCCACCGCCTCCTGCCCTCGACGTCACCGATGGTTGTTGGCAGCGTCACCGTTCGATGTGGCTGAATGCGCCTTTTCAAAGAAGACACACTTTTCACCGTGTATTTTTTTTCTTGTCTGTCTCTCTCTCCCGGTCATTAGTTTAGTTGTCTCTGATGCCCCTTGAATGTCCGCCTACTTCCTTGAGAAAGCTGCTCACGGGGACATTTGACAAATACTGCCCGGACATTGATGTGTGATTCATGCACCATAATTGAACCCATTCAACTCTACATTTAATTACGGAACGAGGCTGTATTTTGTGTTTTTGGAATGTAGTGCGTCACCGGCATTATTTTATGCTTTTTTTTTTCGAGTGATTGTGAATTGTGGGCGCCCTCTACTTGTTCTGTCTAGACGTTTCACTTACGAAATTGGTTGGCGCGTTATGCTACGTCTATTATTTGACGACAGCTTGCGATTTTCACTAGGAGAGTACAATGCTTGTGAACTCAGGCTTTTCCGTATTGTCATACATTTCTTATCTTCGTCTTACTTTGAGCTCCGGCCTTCTTTTCTATCCGAGGTAATATCTGTGCTCACCTTAAGTACAGACTGGGAAGTAGACAAGTATGGTGACGACAATATTAAGCTCCTTATCAAGAGTGCCCTGAAATGTCGGCTTGATAGGAAAATAATGAGCTTGCAAGGCCACCACGTTCAGTATAGTGTTAGAACACATGAGGCTTTTTATGTCATGTTGTCTGGTACTTACCTGCTTTTTATGCGTTGCATATTGCAATCACTCAGTTCAGCCCTTGGGCGCGGCCGGGAAGCCACCATTGACCTTTAGCACAACCACGTGACGTGACGTCACGACAGCCGGAGGAAAAGCTGGGCCCCAACTCGCGCAATATGCAACGCATTCTTGGCTTAACCAAGCTAAGCCTGGCGATATTTTATTTCTTTGTTGTTTTTAACGGTGCGGATGGCATACGGACGAAATGGTGACAGTTAATATGAGCGCCTTCTTTTAATGTTCTCGTCGTTAAAAGTCGGCGATCGTGTTGCCTTTAATTTTGTTTTCATGCATGTGTGTCGTCTGCTTTTGGCGTAAGGTATTGAACTGGAACTTGGCACTTGTTTGTCGTTGTCGATCCTGTGGCCATATTTAACATGATGACATTCTGCAGACTGCTAATTGAAGGTATCTTGAATCTTGCGAAGTGGAATTATGTCAAACGTCGACGCGCAAACTTGAAAGGAAGGCGCAAGTCACACATAAACACAAATTATCACAATATTCTTATTTTTTATTTAGCCATTAAAGGCCTTTTGTGGGATATTACGTAATAGGGAGCAAAGAACGTAATAACTTAAGATCTAATCATAACAGTGCCAAAAGCAATACAGACAAATGTGTACAATACAAAAGAAATAAAAATATACAATGGAATTAATCGACTTGTAAAGTGATATTGTTTGTCAGCATTGTTGATTACTATGACACCGCGCTGTTAAGATTTTTAGTGCCTTCACCGACATCATCTAATGATGAAGAGTTCTATGATTATTTTTAGTTTCTGCGCTTAGAAATCAGGACAAGACTCGTCTGTCAGGACGAGGGCTATTCCCTGTAAAGCGTGTTTTGTCTGTTAAGCACTAAGGTCTTACAAAAATGCCGACACAAGCCTGCGGTTAAAGAGGTACTTGAGGGCAGCGCTGAATTAGCTTAATAGTTGGGCCAGTATAGTATCTTCAAAACTCTATATTTATCTAACAGCTGCACTTTTACTCGTAATCACAAGAAAGGGGACCACAGGCACACGACTGCAAGACGCATACCGTCAGAAACACTACGCCATGGCCTGTGAACACACAAAAACCTTCATGTTGGTACTTCTCTATCACATACGACCCTTTATGCAATTTTTGTCTTGTTCAGACTGGCTTATTACGCAACACCGAATATTCTGATTCCTTTACCAACGTTGAACTAGCAGACCAAAGCCGTGAGTTCTGGTTAGGACGGCTAGTTGTCTGAAGCGCCCGAGCTGCTTCGACACAGAATGCCAATCCAACCTCGCCTACTATGTTTTCTCTTCGTATTTACCTAATCACCTTTCCCGAAGCAGCGTCTTAGCAACTCGGCTTTTCAGCACTATGTCAGGTTGTTCCTTGACGACCTTGCCCTTACGACGACTTGATTTACGTGTGGCTGCCTAAACTGTCCTTCTGTCGCGTTAGGCTATTTCCAGCGTGCCGGAGGTGAGAAGTACGCGCAGGGATCTCAGGCAAAGATCGTTGTGTCCGTGACTCTCTCTCTCCTCTTCAGTTTCTCGGAGCCAGCTGCCGTTTTGGCCCGGACGGACGCACGCAGAGCTGTTGCGACATGACCGCTCGCACTGGCGTCGCAAGAGAATAATTTATCCCCGCACAAGGCGTCCCACTGTTGCCCGTAGGCTGGTTTGTGACCCACGCGTGTTCTGCTCTTGGAAATGCCGAAGCGTGTATATTTAAACGTAGGGAGATCTGGCATTCCCGGAGGCTCGACGCCATCCTGCTTGCCGAGAAACAGCAAACACGAAGAGTTTGAGCGAATGGAATGGGCTGCGTCTCGACACTGGGTTCAGCGCCTAATAACATGCCGCTAGACACCGAGCTTTCATACTTATTAGTAATAAATGCGATCGCTTAGGCAGCATGCAAGAAGTCGGCTCTGACGGGATTCCGCGCAGGAGCTCAGTTGGTAAATAATGTTGTGCGGGAGACGCGAGGCTCCGTTTTGACGACAGGGGATCTCTGGGCAGGTCTTTTCAACTGTAGAGTGCGTCGCGGTCGCGAATGAATTCGAGTTTGCCGGATGCTTGAACCACGAGAAACATGTTCGCCTGGCATGTTAACAGCATCAGGAGATATCACACTACCTAGCGGTCATTACTTATCTAGCATGTCGTAGACGCGAGATAGGCTTTTTTAGAACAGAACGCCTGATGGGACATCACTAAGCAGCCATTTTCGATGGGAATTGAAGATTTCCTCTAGGAATTCATCCGTGACTGCGGATGAATTTCTATAGTTTTTTTTTCAGAAATACAAACCAGGAGGATCGCTTACGACTGGTGTAACACCGACGTCTGTGTGTATTATTCTAACTAGCATTCTTTACTTCTTTCCTGCGCCCTCAAAAGTTCGTCCGTACTCTCTCTATAGGCCTGACGCTAGCCCAGTGGCCTCAACCAGCATCTTTAGGGCATAAATAAAGGTGTACCAGGCACCCAATCTCAATCCATGATTTGTGAATACCCAAGGTACGGAAAATTAAAAAGAAAACACTTCGTCGGTGCGCTCGGCTTAGTTCGCCGAACGCCAGTGCGTTTTTCTGTATACATTGTTTCTGTATTATTTATTTACGTCAGCTGCACTATCAACTGAAGGCAGATGTCTGTGTGACCACAACACTTACCTCGTATTGTGCTTGATATACTAATTTGTGATTTACAGCTAACGAGTTGCTTGAAAAAGTAATTTGGCTAGGCTTTCTTTCTTGGGCCGCAGTCACCATTAAGGCTGGAAATAAATGCACTCAGTGGTCATAGTTGTCTCATTGATGTTAATGAAGACAACTAATACTACTACAAAAGGTTTAGAATGCGCCGAGAAAAAGGAGAGACTCCGACATCACGGCTCACAATACGTCCTGTCTGCTTATGCGTCCGGTTTTTGTCCTCACGTCATACGCGTGACTTGCGCTCACGAGAGGAATAACCCAAAACACAGAGGAAACACAGTTGCGCACGACAAGCGCAAACTGCAATCAGGGAGAAAATATACGCATGCGTAGATTTTGTCTATTTTATTTCCTTCAAATAAAATTCCATTGAGAGTCGCCGCTCTGCGTGGTCACTTTGCATCTGTCCATTGTGCTCCTGTCGCGCTGTTGTTAATAATGCATCAACACCGACTAGTTCGACTTCCAGTTCTTCTGTCAGTGATTGCGGGCGTGCAAACGAGTCCTGAAGCTGAAGCATGTATCGCTTGCGTTGCTAATGTCACCTTCAAGAGGCGGAGACACGACCGAGCTGCTGCAGTACTTACAGGGTGATCATTTTCTAATTTCATGGAATGCTTAAACATTGCCTGTTGTAGATAACATAATTCAAGCCCTTGAGCTGGATCATTCACAGAGGCGGACATTACTTACACGAGAAATTGAAACACATATTCAACTAGTTAACAAAAATCAACTAGTTATCTTTTTAATTAATTGCTCTACGGCACATATCGCAATTTACGAATTGTAGCCTGTGAACTTGCATCCACTTGGAATGAATTTTCAGAGTGATGCCAGTTTGGATATATGCGCCGTCAAGCTTTCCATAAAAATGCAGTGTTGTCCCACATACGTTTTTAACAAAACATTATTTTATGCGTTGAAGCACGAAACTAACCAGAACGCCCATGTATTTCGTCCCACGCTTTAGAAATAATATCTCTAAACTAGTGTCATCCAGGAAATTCATTTCAAGTGGACGCGTCTTGCGAGCTCACTGGCTACAATTTGTAATTTGCAATATGTGCCATAAGGTAATTACTTAAGAAGTTAGTGTTATTGTTAATTGTTTGAACATGTGTTCCAATCTCTCATCCGACTAATGTCCGACTATTCGAATAATCCAGCTCAAGCACACGAATTGTGCTGTCTGCCACGGGTGAATTTTCAAAATTCTATAACACTAAAAAATAATCACCCTGTATGGCAACTGCACGTGCGTGCCGTGACATCAGGTCATTGACACCTGATCCCACGCGTCCTATCTCTCTTGTTGATATCGGCCACAAGACACCGTAGCCGTGCAATAAATTTGTTCAATGCTCGGCTTCCTTCCTTGACCTTTCTTACAAAGCGCGTCGGCTGCCCGGCCGCCGATCGTATGCGGGCCAGCCTAGCCACAGCTGTAGCAACTCTGCTTGTATGCAGCAATTATTCAGACAGCTCCCTAAAACTGGCAATTCAAACACTTCTCGGAGAATTCATCGTCGTGTGTTTCGTTTAGTCAACGTTCCGACGCCATACAACTGTGACGGGAACTGTGCGATTGCCCACGTGATCCTGGGCCATGAGGTCCACTTTGACTCATTTAGACAATCGCATCACGATAAAGGCAATATACTTGACAATTATCTCTAAGACACGTGAGTGTACGCGCACACACCGAATTAATTTCACGTTCCACTACCCACGTGCAGTAGTTTTTATTTCTCACTGCGCGCGTTGTGTGAATTCACAATAAAACAAATCGTCCTTCCATGAAGAGCACAATTTTTATGATAGAAGGCGATGTGGCGGCTCCGTTTGCTTGCCTCATTTACAGCCCGAGTGGAGCTAAAAGTTTTAGTGTAAAAAAACTGACAACGTCGACCAATAAGTAAAAGCTTTCTGTTCA
Source organism: Dermacentor albipictus (assembly GCF_038994185.2). Taxonomy (NCBI): domain Eukaryota; kingdom Metazoa; phylum Arthropoda; class Arachnida; order Ixodida; family Ixodidae; genus Dermacentor; species Dermacentor albipictus. The sequence goes on from NC_091829.1 coordinate 9,810,118, forward strand.
GTTTTTCGTCTCGGTCTTTTTCAGTGCGCATTTTGGTTTATTTTAATAAACTGCTAATTGCAGGGGCAAAGAGAACATCTTGGGATCTAGAATAAGATAACCAGAATGGCGTTCCGAAACTAGCGGCGTATAACGTTTTCAATTCGCGCACCATATTCTTGTAGCAAGAGAGGAATGAGCTCTTGTAAACGTTTCCCTCCTTGCAAATGACGTTAACACGCGCGCCTTCTCTTTCTTTCTTTCTTTCTTTCTTTCTTTCTTTCTTTCTTTCTTTCTTTCTTTCTTTCTTTCTTTCTTTCTTTCTTTCTTTCTTTCTTTCTTTCTTAACGCCTGTGCATTTTCTCGACCGCATACTCACGGCTGAATAGAGAGCAAGACTCCGTCTGGAAACTTGGAGCAGCTGAGGCAATTTTAGGCAACAGCGTTGCGTCCGAGCGTCTGAAAATAGCGCATGCTGCCCGTCTGGACCGTAGTCGGCAGCAACTGCCGGTTCCATAGAAAGTAACGCCTGCAGCGTATAGCAGCACAGTTCGTAGCCTCTTGTGTATCAGGTGATAAGCTCACGTGATGGCACGTTTGCCGCGATGGTTGTTATCGCTATCTATATTTTCGCCCAGTTTGAAAACAATTGAAAACAGGCGGATACGACACGAGTGCGAGGATAGTTAACTTATGTAGTTGACGGTGGGGCTAGTTCTTGTAAATACAGGCTGAAAGGCGTTACTAGAATGTCAAAGGGCACGTTGTATGCACAGGGCTTTTCGTGTCTTCTTTTCTTTTGCGCCAGTTGTAAATTTAGCGGCCCATTTCAATCAAAAAACAGCAAAATGCGGGATTATATGTGTCATAATCAATTACTGAATTGTCTATGTAAAGTTACTGTTTGATGCTATGGAGTACAGTTTACCTGTTACGGGCAGCGCATGTCTTGCCCGAATCATTTGAGTGACAGTTCTCGCATTTTCGCCAGCAATAATGCGATTCTTCAATAAAGAGGTGTCGTTACGTATTCATAAACCAGAGTCAAAACATCCGCAGGATGCTGCAGTTACATTTAAAACGTAGCATCCTTGCGCAACTCGCATTTTTTCGCGTCCCTCTTTAGACGTCGACGGAATGACGGCACTAAGGATAATTCCTTAAGAAAACAAATTCCAGTGAAACCAAATCATTTTGGGCTCTTTGGAAGTGAGGAGAGAAAGTTCATATGCATGCATTCTAGAGGGTGGGCGGGGGGCAGTTACATGGGTTACATGCACTGAGGTTTTTGAAATGTCTCTCTTCTGGCCGTCGCCACTGTATATATTTAGAGATAAAGGGTATTTATTCCATGTTATCCATGATATCTAGTGAGACTGGCTTGAGTGCGTCCTGTTCTGGGCTCTGCACTGACGGCGTGGAAAAAAGAACGAAAAAAAAAAGGAGGTGGAGGCGGGCGGGGAGGGGGGTGGGGGTGAGGGAGCAAAGAAGCTGTGTGTGCACTGCGGGGGCTTCCTTATGGCTTCTCGCACATGTGAAACACCGAGTAAACGACGTCCTCCCGCACGATTTACACGGTAAGCGAGGGAAGTTTTTATTTCTACACTTGCTAGCCCGTTACGCGCCACACACAAAAAAATATCGAAAGGCTTACGTTTTACGTCTGCCGCCAGCAGACCTGAGATGTGAACGAAGAGGCGGTCTGGGCACTACGGGAGGTTTCCAAAGGGAGCTCTGCAGGTTCGTCAACACCGCAGTCATTTACGATGTGCGCGCATTGATCTATACTTAGCCTGAGCGGCAGACGCCCGCCTTACCTACTTGGACTGGGGACTCCCTAAACCTCCTCCGTTGCTGGCACAGAAGCCCTTCTGTCGCACAGTCACCGGCTTTGAGTCTGCGCGTGTCGTCCCGTAGAAACATCGCGGTTGAGATGTGGTTATGTTGGACCAACGCTGTGTTATATATATAGTAAGCGCTGTTCGTATTATTTTTGACTACTGGCTGTGGAGTTTCTTTGCCCCGCTAGTACTGCTATAAGTGCTCGATTAATTAAATTCTATGGCTTAACGTCCTGAAACTACACATTAGGTTATGCGAGACACCGTAATCAGTGGCGTCGGAATGACTTTGACGACCTGGGGTTCTTTAGCGTGCACCCAATGCGCAGTAGACGAGTGTTTCTGCATTCCGCCAACATTCGAATGCGACCGCCGCGGCCAGGATCGAACCCGTGACATCGGGCTCAGCAGCACGACACGATAGCCACTCCGCAATCACGACGGGTTCACTTATCATTTAATAAAAGTTATAAACCATAATTTTTGGAAATGAAAGTAAACTTTCTACATTGACCTTAGTTGTTTTTTACTTATTGTTTTACCAAGTTAACAAAAATTTTCGTGCTTATTTAATGGATAAAATTTTTAAAAAACGACCTGGTCCGGGAGTTAAACCCAGAACCAACGCTCGAGTTTGATTCGTGGACCAGGACGCATTTTTATTCAACTGCGAAGCTTTGTTTCTGAGAAACTCGTATGGGTCTCCTGTCTGTATAGCTTTGTGCTTCTGTCAGGTGGACGATGTTTCTCTTTCGTGAATCTTTATTCACTTTGCGGGTTACAGCAGAACTATTTTATCATACCGCCGCTTCGTGTTTAAATGGCACCACAACGTATCATTTTACGGTCCTCATTATTCAATATATTAACACTTCATTGGCATTGTACTTGCCTGGTTCGTCCAGTAAAAATGATGAAAGCACCGTCTTATCAGCGCGAACAAGCTGCTGCATGAACGTTGACTCGTTTCACCGCCTGCCAGCAAATAAAGAAAGCAGCGTGGAAGACGGGTACTCGGATCGACTTCATGGACGGGGATGTTTCGCGTTTCACGCTTCAATAATGCGAAAAAGCTTTATCGTCAAAATCAAGGCGAGAAGACAAAGCAAAATCTTTATGTCAAGCGTTATCCCGCGAAGTCCTTTCTACGCCCATTGACTATTGTATTTTTTTTAAAGTTGAGGACAAGCTGTGAAATCAGTCTGCTTTTATGCTACTGTGTGCCTGTACTCTTACGGTGATGCTTTGTCACTATTACTGGGTGAACCAGACGGGCAAATATGCCAGGAGATAAAGAGAGGGTGAAAATAACCAGAAGAAAAATCTGGTTAGCTATCCTACACTGGGGAATGCAGAAGGCGGACGTAGAGAGATAAGAAGGAAAGGAAGAGAGAGAAACAGAGCACGTGCACGCGATCACTGCAGTTCACAGCACAGGATAACAGTTAACACTTGTCAGTGCTAGAGTCGCTCATGAAGGTTTCTTGTCTATAAGTACTGCAACAATGCATTTGTAGCCCTACCACTCATGCGATGGCTCGCGAGGTCGATATTCTAATATTAGTTCTTCTCACAATGGTCTGTCGTCGATACGAACTAGCGCAGTCGCGAGCATTTGTCTCTTCACATTCTATCGAGAAAGGTCGCACAAGGTGTGTTCGAATGTCTCCTCGAGACTCAGTCATCACAGGCAGTGTTGTCAGCCATTCCAATGTGTAATGCAAAATATTTTGTAAAGTCTTCTCCTGGCCATAGACTACAAAGCAGGGTAGCATCGTGTCGGCGGTTTCCTGGTGGGATGCAAAGATGGAGTGCAGGGCTCACGTGATGCAGTTGGTTGTTTTGAAAACTTCATGTGTGCCACATAAAGAGCGTGGCGTCTCGTGCCAGCACGCGAATTATTCTAGCTGCATTTGAGGCTGACAATGGTATCGATTATTGTGGGCCATTTTAAAGAGCTGCCCGAGAAGCGTTATCGGTGTGCCGCAGTGAAAATTAAAACGTAATGTGATGTTTCTAGGTCAATTTATGAATTAACCCTGTGGCCTCGAACACCAGTTATTCGTGCTGTCCGCGCAAAATGTTATATTTCACGATGTGGACCAAAAACGCAACGTTGTAGTGAAGTTTTAGCTCTAACAATCCAGCGGTAATCAACTTCTTTTTTGTAGTTGTCAAGATAAAAACACGGGCAACAGTATATTGTTTCTACGTGCTGTCGCTAACTTCCGCTCTTCTCTTACCAGCGTCTTTAATCCCTATTACTGCTTGCAAGTTGAGTTCATAAGCCCATTCGTATGGCGTGTCACGCTTTTTAACGTTGTCGTGAGGGAAACATATTCTGGTAAGAACCTTAAACTGAAGAAAAGAAATAAGAAGAGGTAATGGCATTCGCAGCGACCTCACGTTACGGTGTACACGTGAACTGTCCTGCGGGCGAAACGAGAAGAGAAAAAATGAAGGAGCGAAAATGGCGAGAAGTAGATGAATAGTAGAACCCAAATACGGAAGGCGAAATGCACGTAAATATAAAAACAATAAATTCATCATGTTCACGAAGTGAAATAAATACGTATTGTTTTGAGCACTATCGAAGGGAAAATACGGGATGCAACAAGTACATTCGGATACCAAAACAAAACACCGATAGAATTCAGTCTGCGAAATCTACGCTCCAGTGTAAGACAGCGAAATGCAGTGAAAGTAATTGAACTTCGTCTGTAAAACGTGGAATACTCAATGGAATCGTTAACAACAATGGTTAAATTGAAATGCATTCAGCTTGCTTCGCGAAGCAGACCGTACTTCGTTCCTTCCGTCCGGCGTCATGTAGCAGTGTATATTCAGAACAACTCCGCAACGCAGTGCTGCGGTAAGAAAAACATCAAAATAAGCGGATATTGTTTTTGTTGTCGTGATGCAGTTTGGATGTTTCGTTTTTTGGTTCCGTTCGCCAATTGACTTAAGAACCGAGACCGTCTTCTGCATACGCTCAGTCACCCTGTAAAGCGTGCTTTGCCTGTTAGGCAGTTCTGCTTAACAAAAAAGCCAAATTCAAAAGCAAGGAAAATTATGGAAGTTAGAAACTTCGAAACCCCTTACGTCGATCGGGAAATTGATTGCTCCAATAAATGGGCAGGTAACTGCACACATGCGTTAATCGAAGCTTATGACAGCCCTCATATTCCATACTCATCTCACTTTCGATAGCAGGCTGATGAGAAGCATGCGTATTGGCAGGCACACAAGCATGAAAGGACGCGCATGTCTAGACACCAAGCACTTGCTTGGTCAGGGGAGCAAGAATGCAGTTTGGCACAAATTTGCAGCTCCAGCAATATTTTGTCCGCGCCTGTACGTCATTCATTCTCGTGAATAAAAGAGAAAATGAAAAAAAGCGAAAGAAAAAATGCTGCTTATTGATTTTTGTTTGTCTGTTGTTATATTCGTGGGTATTATTGGTTATTTCATAATAGATAAGCGACGAGATCGACAAGAGTAGTGCATGAGCACCAATTTCTCTGGAAGCGCAAGTTTCGTCTGCAGGGCTCTTCCCACCAGCACGACACAGTCCCTGGCACGATTAACTCGGTGCAAGCTCCCCGACTTATTGGAGACCACGGCTTTCAGTGAATTTGATGCGCATACTCTACTCTTGCCGATCTCGTCGCTTCGCGCAGTTGGAAGGCACTGACCGACAGTGGCGGCTGCACTGGCGCTCCGCAGAGCGCGGCCATGCGTGTGCATCAATAACTTTGCTCATCGCTGCACTTCGGTCATTCCTCCGGCAAAAGTGATAAAATCTGCGGCAGTTTTTTAACCACTCTCATGTATGAGCACGATGCTTCAAAAGACGAGTTCGGCATGCTGAATACATTGGCACCAGCGCCTGTATGGATCTCTACGTCCGCTGATTCTTTTGCTGCTTGTTTTCTGCGAAAAAAAGAACACAAGAAAAACAACACCTTGGTAGGGAACACTGCAGAAAAGCGGGGAACTAGGGTAGCGCAGCTTCAAATTCTTGCATTTATAACGCAATATCTTATTGAAAATGGTAAATTTGCAATGTCACAAAGCCGTTTGAAGACGTAAGGACGATGTTTAAGCAGATCCGTGTATTATCGTTTCCATGCTGGCTGAACTGCCATGCTTAAGCTCCCATAGACACTAGCTCCAAACTTCCCTTTAGTTATTTTTGTTGGAATATCTATGGTTTCGAGGACTCTGTTTGAGTACTCTGAGCGTCAGTTAGAACCACCTTATGCCATATCTACCATGTTGAGACCACCACCTGCAAAGTTTCTACGCATGAGGTCAGGGTGAGGAAGAGCACCAACTAAAACCCGGCGTTCCCAAAGAACTCTGCGTCACTGCTACAATTGGAAAAATGCACAACACATACGCACTAGTAAAAAACGTTTCTGTAAACTTCTGTCGCAATTAATTTGGCAGGACCCCGTTTCAATGGACCTGGTCCGAGGTCGTTAATTTGATACCGTGTGATTGAGAACGCGAACCCAGCGCGCTTTCGATACGTCATGCAGTCACCCAAAATAATTTTGTTTTCTATTTGTCGTTTTTCCCGGTAGTCCTGCTTGCATTAAAAAAAACTTATTTTTTACTTTTTTGGCGTTCATGTTTTTTGTGTATCTGCGCATCGTGGCTACTACTGTTCTCTTTTTTTTTCCTTTTTATTTTCTTACGTTCACATGACGCTGTTATCGTTCCGTAAACAGAGCTTCGACCGCTGTTCTCAAACTTCAACACCGCCGTATAAAAGCCTTGCGGAGCTCTGAAGATAAAAAAAAAGTGAGAAACACGCAACGGTGGCGGCGAAGATAGGGCGAACGCAATGCGGCGCTCTCCACAGTACGTTTCCTGGTGCCTTCGTTTCCTGGTGCCTTCACTACCTAGGCGCCTCGTCACGCAATGCGCCTAGGTAACGGTCGTCTAAGACTGCAGGGTTATAGCGAAAGAAGTATTCTCCCCCAGTGTTCTGAGTGGCAAGTTACGTTCGGTATCTATATATGCTAGAAGCTACAGTGCCAGCTACAACTATAGTGGTACTGTAGAAGCTACAGTACCAGGACGAATTTTTCTTCAACTGCGAGGCTTTTCTTTCGAGGAACCCGTATGGGTTTCCTTTGTAGCATTTGCTACGAACGGGTGGATGTCTGATTTTCTCTTTATTTTTAATTAATTCTCTCCACCTTGCGGGTTTGCGCAGAACTATTACGTCAAAACTCTTGCCTGTGCTTCGAGTTGTCGACAAATTCGACACCGCCCTACCATCTGCTGGCCGCCTGGTTAGCTCAGATGATAGGGCGGCGGCCCCGGAAAGGCGGTGGTCCCGGGTTCGGGTCCCGGACCAGGACGAATTTTTCTTGTACTGCGAGGCTTTTCTTTCGAGGAACCCGTGTGGGTTTCCTTTGTAGCAATTGTTACGAACGAGTGGATGTCTGACTTTCTATTTATTTTTAAGCTACATTGTAGTGAGAGAGTGTGTTTCACTAGCAACACGTCGTTGCATGAATCGGTGAGGCAATTCATTGAAGCCTGTAATATACGTGATCTTAGCATAGTGATTACACAGGTTGTGCCAGCTGGCTTTAGCCAACGCGTGTACAGTAGGCTGGTGCGCTATTCGATGACGCACGAAGAGCATGTTGTTAGTCACTTTATGGAGTAAGTCACACCATTTTTATATCCTAAATGCATAATTCGACAAGAATACTTGTTCAACATTGTAAGTCGTAAATTTAGGGGAAAATAGCTTTCAGATGACGAAGTTGCACAGCGTTGAAAGAAACGATTGCTTCTGTTTTTCTTTTTCGCCTTCACTCCTACTGCGCAATAACTTTTTGCACGTCCTAAATACAGCGAAACACGAAAAAGACTCTCGGGACTCTTATATTGCGCGTCGCCATGGCAGTGCTCTCAAACGTTCCGCACATGAACGCATAGCACTCTTAGCCTTGTGAGAATGAGAATTACAGGGCAGAGATGATTTAGATTTATTCAGTCTACTCATCGCTATCGTGAACTGCAACGCTTGCTGCTTTCGGCTGTTTGAAAAAGGTCCGATCGCTGGCGTTGCAGCCAACAACTGCGTCGCTGTCCTCTCATTACCTCAGGGGCCGCATGCTATAGGTTAAAAGCACGATTGATTCATGCGCGGTAGGTTTTAAAATGTGACGCGCAAGCAAGCAGTCGCGTGAGCATTTTAAAAATATTTCCTGGGCTTTGTTTGTGACTAGTAAAAAAATAGTGGTACAGTTGGCAATGACTTAAGGAGCGCTTGTTCGGACGTTTCCCAGCATGCAGTCCAACTTTCTCCTTGGGAGCTTTTATGTTTTGACGAAGGTTAGTATACTGGAGGCTGATTTATTTTGCTTGAGTAATTCTGCAACCAAAAAATAAAAGTAGGCCAACAAGACGATTTTAGCGGCTTCCAATTATAGCGCACAAACATATCTTTAAAGCATTGACTAGACTTAGCTGGCACGCTCTGTGAACTTCAGCGTGGTGATGCCTTAAATCCAGCCAAGCGCAAGCTTCGTGCTGGCCTCAATTCCGGTCGGACATTGCAGTTATGGCATGAACAGGCCAGTGCCACCAAGCCCAACTCCTGAAGCAGGAGCTTATCGGGCGCTGGTGTCGCGACGTTTCCCTCATGTAGAAAAAGTTCAGGGTAGTTCGCGTTATCTTGGTCTAAAAAGAGAAGTGATGGATTTCATATCCCATAGGAACAATCTGGCCCTAAGGGAGTATTATTTTCTGTCAGTGTTGCTTTATCGTGCACCTAAAATTCAGCACACGAGCTCTTGCCTTCCAGTTCCGTCGGAATGCGGCCACCGCAACGGAATTGCACCACTGCATGACCTATAGCGCTTGAGAGAAAAGCTTCAGAGGGACCGCGTTCGCTATGTAGTAGGTGCGTTTGTCTATCGGTGCTTGTATTGCGTCCTTATGTCCCAAAATATCCATTTAGCAGCATTTATTCAGCGCGTTCTGTCACCAGCTACAATATCATTCTCGAGGACTACTCCAGAACTTCATTGTCCCTCTGGCTTGCCGGTTATCATTGACGTTATACGTCACAGTTTTGTGCCGCGTTTCTCAATGTTTCTTACAGTAGCGATATTTATTTTTAATTACCCACCAAGAACAGCTCAGCAGCTCTGACGTTTTGTAACCATATACCACATGCTTTAGTCTTGGCTGAGCAGTTCGATCAAGGCTCAGGCTAAAAAGAAAAAAAAAAGGGGGGGGGGGTTACGTACCAAAACCACGATTTGATTACGAGGCACGCCGTAGGGGGGGGCTCCGGCATAATTTGGAAAAGCTGGGGTTCTTTAACGTGCAAGACTCAGGCTTAATGTGGGAAGTATAAAAATGGCTTCTTTTCACCGGAACTGCGGTGATGTGAGACCGACGAAAGCATCGCTGATGCCGCTGTCAAGCGAGGCAGCCAAGCGGTTCCTCGCGTGATACTATCCGGCGCTTCCCTTCTCTTTGGTGTCGTCCACAAGTGTGCACCGGTGTCTTTTCACGCCGCTGGCCTGCCGCACCGCGACCGAGCTATAAGTGGACGACTAACCGAATTTCGCTGGCAACGTGAATCTTCCGTGAGTTAATACTTTGACCCACGTTAAAGGACTTCCGATTGCGGAAATGTATTCGAGACTCTTGACGGCGGCGACCCTCCTACACAATTTAGGGGCAGCGTATAGCGCTGTCAACCAATCATTGAATGAACTAATCATTACCTTTTTGAGCACTGCAAATATAAACTGAAGCTGCTAGGTTGTCGAAGGGCGTCGCTCTAAAAGCACGTCCATTATTTCTCTGTACCCTGACTGTCGGCTCGCAGGACGTCGTGAGTTGCTAGCGCACGGGAGCTGACTTATCATAAAACGTCTACCAACATCTGCGCGAACCTGGCCCCAGCTTCACGGTGAAAGCTGAGTTCTTGCGAACTAAGTACCGCACAATACAATACAGACTGACAGCACTGCTGGGCAAGCAGAGGTATATTCTTTCTTAGTTTGGAGTATTGATTTTCTTTGAGAAGCGCGTAAGAGAAGTCCCGCTCTACTACACGCCTCATAAAATTCGTTTGTACAGTGTCAGTACGTTTGTGTCGCTATATCGATTCAATGTGGTAACACTTTAACATCGACGGTCATCGTGAGATGGGTTCTGCCTCAATTTTTTGTTATTGAGCTCATGTACAAGTATATCATTCTTCGAAATAAAAATTCTGTTGAAATTAGCCACCGTACTTCTCTACCTGTCTGCATCGTTTAAGCGCCATGGTCCCAGTATCAGTATCAGATAGATCAACTAGCCCAAACGTATGTACTCTGACCTCCTGCAATGCTCTCATTGCAACGGTGGTCTTTAAGCAAGTAATTAAAGGGGCCCTGAAGCACTTTTTAATCAAATTGTAAAAAAGGCATTTGAAGTGAAAATAGGATACTTCAGAAATACTTTGCCGCAAAAAGTACTTCAGTGCGTTCAGCAGAAGCGGAGTTATTGGCAGTGAAACACGGCCTCCCCTGTGCTACCGTTCCTTCTTCAATGCCTTGCACCGCGAAGACTGTGGCGGAGTGAAGCGTGGCCACAACGCTCCGCCTTCTAAATGTCACGGTGGCGCGCAGTTCAAATTTCATTTTGGGTGTTAACGTACACGCAATGACTTCCGTTTTTATTTATTTATTATTTTTATTTAGTACATACTGCAGACCTTTCGGTCCAAGCAGAGGGGCAATAGAACGTATACAAACAAAAGAGAACAAATTAAGAACAAACAAATACAGAGTTATACAAATTTTAGTCACACTGCGTCTGTAAACTGTCGTTCCAGTCTGATACTGTTCTGGGAAAAAAAGAAAATTTAAACGTGTTAGTTCGAGCATAATAGGGTGTTAGTGAATCCGGATGATGCTGTCTTGTTTGCCGTGTTAGTGCAGGCGTTATATAAGTCGATGGTTTAATTACAAGCCTGTTGTTGAGAAGAAGGGAAAGGAATTCAAGTCTTAGCAGCTTTCGGCGCGATTCAAGAGTAGGTATGTAGTTTTCTGTCATAATTTTGGAGGGAGAGTCCAGTCTTGCGAATTTATTAAGTATAAACCTGACTGCCTTTCTTTGTATTTTTTCAAGACGCACGATATTTGATTTAGTATAAGGATCCCATGATATACATGCATACTCTAACTTTGGTCTAATAAATGTAAAATAACAGTAATTTCACGTTAGGAGGGGCATTTTTCAGTTTGTGTCTTAGGAAACAGAGTTTTTGGTGCCTACGACGCGGTAAACGTAAGCGAAACGCGGCTGTCCTCAGTTAGCCGCACTGCGCTTACCCAGTGGACTCGTGGCGGCACTCACGGTCGGATTAAGGTCGGATTATTTAATATATTTCTGCAAGTCCTTATGCTACATTACTGTAGTTGAACATACTGCAAGCCCATCACGGCCCGTGCAGGAGAGGGTGGGTACATGAACAAGTTCTATTTCCATCATCAACACAAAATTCGTATAATTATTATCAGTGATAAATTTCAACGATGTGAATCGAATACATCGGGTGTGGTATACAAATCAATGATTGGTACCACAGCACGCCATGATGTTTGGTAGATTATTCCAACAAGAAATTTTCTATGTTTATGCGGTCCAGGGCCCATACACACAAAATATACTTGGTATGCCAAAGTAGTCCGTAAAACCAGGCACACGGCCAGTCTTAGCAGCGAATTTACATGCATTAGCAAAGGCGACTGGACAGCTCACACAGTTGACAAACGATAGAAGAGCTTCGTGAACTCGACCTAAATACCGCAAACATGTACCGCTGGCACATGTTCGGCGTAAGGGCTATGGTATTTCCGATGGATTTGTGGCATTCTTTTCTCTCTATCTTTCTGGTTTATTATTATCATTATTATTTTTCATTACATTTGCGATTTCATTACATTCGATTAGGACAACTCTACGAAGTAAATAAAGGGGGAGCTTTGGACACAATATAGGACACAACACAGGTAGTGTGTTGTGTGCTATCTTCTGTCCTCGTCTTTTGCGCTGTGCAGACATAGCTACATAGTGGAGTACTCGAAGACATTTTTGGATTCGTTATCTTTGGTAAGACTGGATACGCAAATTCAGCTGTCAGCCTGCACACAACTGTCGCAGTGCTACGGTGGAGTATCAAAACAGGCTTCTCTGTTTTTGTGCTGCATTGTATGCACAGCGACTATTCTCGTTAAATTTGAGTCCTGCTCTCCACTTAACTGAATGGCCGCTCCGAACATTAGCACCGCAATCTCTGCCCAGATATCACGATGATAGTCTAGACTTCATTTCTTCGTTATTGCTGTCGAAGCTGCGCCAGCTTGAAATTCCCGCACAAGCTTGTGGTGACGTAACAGATCTTGGAAGCGCCTGTGAGGCTAGTTAACCGTTCATTATTTACAAAACAGTTAAATTACATACGATGAGCACTTGACCTAGTTACGTTATTCTGTGTGTGTGGGAGGGGGAGGGGGAGCGTAAACCAGGCCAACTGGTACATCAGGGGCAGAAATCAAGGAGTGTATACCATAATGTTTGATTTTCCTTGCAAATTCAGAGATAGCATTTCTGCATGCAACAAGTAACATAACGTACTTATCAGAGTTAATTACCCTTCCTTCTTATGGTGGACCCAAATTAACGAAGACGGATTGAGCTTCTTGTCATCGCCATGGTGCCATGGCCGCTTTAGTGTACACTTTAGAAGTAGTCGTATAGGAGACGCCTGACTATTATTTATCTCTGTCATTCCAAACGGCCATATTGTGCCAAGAAATACGGATACTTTCGAACGCGTAATCTACAAGTCTAAACTGCCGTGTGTTCCTCCTTAGTGTACACCTGCAACTGCGACCACATCTGCGAGACAGTTGACGTCAGCTCTAGCTTTCGCAACGCCTCAAGTCTTAGTGAAATAAAGCAGAAAGTGAAAACAATAACTTATGGGCCCGTCAAGCTGTGTTTCTTATTGCACTTAAGACTAAAAGCGCCATTACAGGTCCGTTTCCAGACGCGATTTCGACAGACGTAAATGAACATAAGTGCTCCGACACTTCTGTTCGTTTACGTCTGCGCACATCCTCCCTTCTCTCTCTTCCCCTTGTGCCTTCCTCCAGCGGAGGGTAGCCAACCAAACTCTTGGCTGGTTAACATATCTGCCTTCCTTCTCTCTCTCTCTCTCTCTGCAATGTTTGCAACATGCTGGACGCGTATAGGAAAAAAAAACAATAATAATGACAAGCTAGCAACGTTGAGAGTGCGACATAAAACGCACAAGAGATAGCAACTAATCAGAGGGAAAAGCCTGTTTCAGCACCATTTCCGTCCTCCCTGCTGGTCGCCTAGATTCAGGCAAATAAACGATGCCGGGAAGCATTACTTTTCGCTCCTTCTTTGCTTGGCCATGGGCGCCACTGGCGCAAGCGTTTTGCTCCCACGTGATATTGGCCTGCAGACGCCGATTTCCTGTTTACGCGTGAGCAGATGATGACGTGCCTTAGAACAATATAACCGTGGACACGAGCCAGGTTCTCAAAGCACTTACTTTGTAAGACGTGCCCATCACTGATCGGCGTTTTCGCTGTATGATCTCGTTCGATACGAATATGCCAACTCACCCACTTATTGACGTCTATTTTTTATGCGCTGCCTTCTAAATACGCTGCGCAGATTCGCAAGATTTTTCATACGTAAGGGCTGATAGTGGCTGAGCCGCGGCGCTTTGGTAGCGATTATTATTGGCTCTGGAGACATAAAAACGCAACAGAAATAAAAAAAGTAAAAGAAGAAATAAGAACTTGAACCTGATTGAGTGAGTCAACAGTTGAGTGTATGTTTGACACTTCTGCCTAATTGGGTAAGGAGAGAGGGGTAACCGAATCTGAAAGGGCACTACGCCTGCCCGCTTTTCAGAAAAACGGAGACAGAAACATATAAATCGGGAGGACAAAGAATCAAAGGGACGAAGGAAAGAGATGACACGCCGCAAAGTGGCGACAAGGAATACGAAAGCCTCGATTGCACTTAGCTTCGGCGCCAGTGTGTGGTGCTTACTGCGTGCCTCTTTTCTTTCTGCTTATATATTTTCTCCTTCCATATTCCAAAATGTGGAATAGCCAGCCTACTCAATCTGCAAACATCAATGCCTTTACTTTGCCGTCTTAGTTGGTTTTGTGTCGTTTAGGTATCATGATCGACTGGCCGGCTTGTGTACGAGGGCCCATCACAACGTGCTCTTACTGACAAGATGATGGCGTTTCAGTTAATAAGCGCGCGTTTTCGGAAGAGAGGTTGACGAGTGTTTCGCACCGCTCTTGGTATGGCTTTGTAACTCGTGCACTGTGGATCGGCGGCGATGTCGGGTGCATACTACCGGTAGCATTCCAATGCAGTTAAGGTTTGTTAAACATCCTTTTATGAACAAAGTCTTTCAGTTTTTGCAGCTGTAAGCTGCGACTGAAGTGTTATAAGCGATAGTTCTGCATGCTGTCCCTCACAGAACGCAGCGCCGCTTGACATTGCGCCCTCTTGGCGCATGCAAGCACCCGATGTCTTCATTCAGTCCGTTAAACGCTACCCATCTCAGAGTCCAGAGGTGCAGTTGCGCGCACATGGGCGCATGAAAGAACCTATCTGAAGCACGCTTCTCCCTACACGTAATCTTGCAATGGAGAAGGCAGCTTTACAGGTGGCCGCGCGTGTAATACTTTAGGCTCGTTCTACCACATATGCCTAAACGCTGGCTACTTGTATTCTACCAAGCACATGTGGCAAGATTTAGGAAAATACGGCCAGTGAGCGAAAACAAGAAAAAGAGGCGAAATGATTGTTAAAAAATAAATGTATGTACGCTACCTTGAAAACTGACATGTTTTTATTATTCTACGCACGTACAGCGTACAAAATGAAGGAGACTCGAACAAAAAGTGATGTCTAGTTCCCTTGAACACTGTTCGAGGCCCTTTAACAACGTGGTGCAGCGGGAGAGAAATTAACATGATGCAATATTTGTCTAATATTCAGTAATCGATATATAATAAGAAAGAGTCGCATGTCAAGAAAATCGAACGAGCACACGAAATAAATAAAAAAATATTTTTTAACGACATACTTGTTTTTGCAACGCACCTAACATGGCACTAGCACAAGGAAAAGAATAAAAGAAAAAGAAAACGCAAAATATCAATGACAACCCGAACAAAAAAGTTTTTTAGCACCATCGGGACATTTACGCACGTTACCACATGGATAAAATTGTTGGATCACTTTTTCATTTACGTTTTCAATATGTACGTTGTGTGCGTTAATGACATTCAAGAAAACAGGGAGCGTGTACTGCAACATTTGCTTTCCATTTCAAAATCGATTATAGCATTTCTGCATGCAACAAATAACATTACGTTTTAACAGAATTACTCTCATGTACATAACCATACGCGAAGCTTTGTCACAAGACGGATGCGCATTTTTGCTGCATACATTTTCGCAAGAGCGTGTCTGACCTCTTCACATATATAACATACGTACGTTTCTATGCCATAGCTACAGCATAGTTGCACATCGTTGATGTGCAACTATGCTGCAACATGATCGCTTTCACACGATCACGTCCTACCGCAGCGCACAAAACAAGTAGAAAAGAAAATGACAAATCGTTTTTTGAGGTCTGGGTGCCTGCCACAGCAGGATCATGGTCTGGTGTAGTCATCCGCCGACGTTCTCAGTGCAGTGTTGCCATAGGTACTAATTTGCCGACCGATTTTTTTTCTTCAAATTTTTATTGATATGGTGATAAAGCTTCCGAATCTACCGATTGTTGGGTCTTCTCAAAAGCAATAGCAAAATCTACTACTTTTTCAAACTGTTCTACTTTTCTACTACTTTCTACGAAATCTACCGCTTATCAATGCGTGTTTTTTTGTTTTTTTTGTTTTCAAGACACGTAACGCGCAAAGAATTTCAGAGGTCATTTTATTGTGCTTATAGACGGCACATTGAAGAAATAACAATAAGCACTGGAACCGTACAGGGAGAAACTTCGTTTAAAATACCTCTTTCGCCAGCATCTAGAATCTACTGATATCTATTGATTTTTCAAGCAAAACTCTACTACTGTTTGTTTATTGTCTGTGGCAACACTGTCTCGGCACCACGCGTAAGTGCCGCCTGTGTGCTTCCCTGGCTCACCGTCCGGGATCAATCCGACGTTTGTTGGCCGCGTCGCATGCAGCCCACGCCATGTCTCATCTCTGCTTTCTGTGGTATTCGCTCTTGCTCGGCCTGCTCGCACGCACTACTTCTGTTGTGTCGGTCGTCATGAAGGCTTCTTGGTCCCTCACACCACGTGGCACATTTTGCCAACGTAGTCGTGGGAATGTCTGCGGCTCCGTCCTCGATGCAGCTTCCGTACCTTTCAGGTACACAAACGCTGCACTGACTCGATAGTAAAATGTTTAACTTTTAGTGGCATGAGCATCGAGTGACACTCTTGCTTCTTGCGCAGCATTCCAGTTCACCTCCTGAAACGACCGGGGACGAAATTAAATATATATCAGAAAAAACAGAATAGAATAGTACAGTACAAAATTTATGGGTTTCATTATAGATATAATATTAGAGCATAAGTTTAGTTAAAAGTGGAGTTACTGAAGTGTCGGGAATAATTAGAATTGATTAGAAATCACTGAATACCGCACACCAATGCACAGAATCGTAGACATTAGAGATCCGCGACATGAGCACGACTTTGGCCTAATTCCTGGTAACCCGGAAGTAGAAAACGGAAGTAATGACGTCACTAATTATGTCACATACAAGACGGTGGCATGATATTTAACTGGCCAATTAATGGAAAACAGTTGCGTGGCATAGACTGAACATCTGCCTAGCAGAGCGGATGTGACATCACTCCCTCCACTCTCGCTTCTCCTATACCGGCGCGCACCTCCTTGCAACAGCTGCGCACACGCGTTCGTTACACGCTTTGACGTCGACACCGGAGAGGGCGCGAAGGTGCGCTTCGTGCGCAGCTCGCTAGGGGGCTACGCCTCGCCAGGTGGCGCGCGCTGCGCTTCCTCCTCGCCCTCCCTCGCTTCTCGCCCGCATATCGCGCCAGATACGCTCGCTGCGCCGTGC
This sequence comes from Dermacentor albipictus, assembly GCF_038994185.2. Taxonomy (NCBI): domain Eukaryota; kingdom Metazoa; phylum Arthropoda; class Arachnida; order Ixodida; family Ixodidae; genus Dermacentor; species Dermacentor albipictus. Next base: position 9,827,151 of record NC_091829.1, read on the forward strand.
TCCCATATGGGCTGCAGAATTAAGCGTACTTTCCCTCTCCCAAACCACAAAGAAGTAGGATGTTCGCTCGCCTAAACTAAAGAACACCAACACCGAGGTGCGAGTGCCACTAAGAGACACCTATTGGGGTCGCCTACCATTTTTACAGCGAAGCTGTTAAGGGCTACTTCCGCCAGGATTGTGTCCGTGTGTTTAAACAAAACTATCATCATCAGAATGGGCTCCAGCGTCGTCGCCTTCTTAATTAAATTATGGGGTTTTACGTGCCAAAACCACTTTCTGATTATGAGGCACGCCGTAGTGGAGGACTGCGGAAATTTCGACCACCTGGGGTTCTTTCACGTGCACCTAAATCTAAGTACACGGGTGTTTTCGTATGTCGCCCACATCGAAATGCGGCCGCCGTGACTGGTATTCGATCCCGCGACCTCGTGCTCAGCAGCCCAACACCATAGCCACTGAGCAACCATGGTGGGTCGTCGTCTTCTTGCCCAACTGGCTCGTTGACGCCCATCGGCGCTACCGCGCGAACGCGCTCGTGCCAATGCTCCCGCGTTCGTTGTCGTGATCAATAATTAATTAATACTTAATTAATAATTAATTAATTAACAAGGATGTAAACAATTTTACAGCGAAGCTGTTAAGGGCTAGTCCTCCCAGGCTCATGTTCGTGTGTAGACACAACATTCCCTATACGTGGGCCGATCCCGAAGATAGTGCAATGCCGGGCCGACCCGCGGCGGAGGTCAAGCAGGCTTGAAGCACTCCCCCATTCGTGGGACGATTCCGAAGATAGTGCGATGCCGGGCCGACCCGCGGCGCAGATGCAGTTCGCCATCAAGGGGCCCACAACACAGCTTTGCTGGTCATCCTTCTTCACAGAGTGGAAGGGCACTGTTTTTTTTTTCTTTCCAGTTCGTCGACACCGTCATCTTTAGCATTTACACAAACAGTTATTTAAGTTTGGGCTCAGTTACGTCAATTTATCATGGCCGTGAAACGCCGAATGCATCTGTACTACGTGCCTGTGTCGTGTGCCCCTTTTCTGTTTCCCGTTTTTTGCACTGTTTGTTAAATTATGGGTTCGTACCAACAAGTCCGGTTAGCCACTATTCTGAATTTCAACAACTACTTCGTTGCATACTAACATATATTGTGCTGTGCATTGGCTTTTACAATTAGAAAACGCCATATATGCTAGCAGCCCATGACGACAGCACTGTACCGCTTCCGTACAATATTCTGTTTACCGCGGCGCAGTCGGAAAATGGAGGAAACGGGCAAAGAGCAGTGTGCGAGGTGTGTCGGTATACTAGCGACACGTCATGCAACTGTAGAAGGACTTGTTGATGGTCCAGTTGGTGTTTGCCTACCGACATAATGTAGCGCGAAGGTGCAATTACAAAGAAGAGACGCGTATTTGTGTCTCTTCTTTGTAATTGCGCCTTCGCGCTATACATTATGTCGGTAAGCCATGCAACTGCTATTTATACTTCGTGGTGCCTTTAAATATTCAAACTGAGAGTCAGTGCTGCGTTGTTGTGTGTATTCCTCTCGTTGCACCTGTGTGCGCGCTATTCTTAGCCGATCGTGAATCACTGCAGCTCAACCGCCATGGTTCAGCTTTAGCCATCATCACGCGCAGCACGTAGGTGGACAGCACCCAACCGGAAGTTCTCGTTGTGGGAGCCGCTCATCTCGCGTGCTGAAATGGCGGAAAGGCAGCTGGCGCCGTGCGACCGGCGAAGGCAGGAATGAGCAAGAACGCATGCAGGAAGGACCGATGCGAGAACTCGTTGAGTGAACGTCCAATTCAAAAACAAGTCGAAATGTTGCTATAGCGTAAAAGTTGTTGCACAAACATTGTGTGGCCAATTGTTTTGTTTCTTTAAGCTCATAACATAATATTGTCGTTTCGTCGCACGTGTGACCGTCTAATCCTGCTGCACAAAATCGTACATGGATCGATTGAAGCGCCAATCTCGCTAGTCACACCTACTGCGCGAGTAACCCGACGTACTCAGCCAATAAACATAGATCCCTTCGTTCCAATAATAGATTGCTATAAGTTTTCTTTTTTTTCCACACACTGTTGAATTATGGAATAACTTAGATCGTTCTCTGCGTTCACTGCCGACTAATCAATTTCAGAAAGAACTGCCTAACCATGTTGGTTGACATTTTGTGTTCATAAGTTATGTAACCCTCCTCTGCTATGTCTCTAAATTAGATAGCAGTATTTCTAAAAAAATAAATAAAATAAATGTTATTTTGAAGACGGAATGTTAATGACTAAAAGAAGAAACCTGATTAAATTTAGAAGGTTTCTTTTGGATTGTTCGGGGCATCTGTAACGAATGTACGTGCGTGAGCACGCAATAAGAATGGTCTTTAAGAAAACGAAGAAATAAATCAAATGTATATATATATATTTTTGGTTGCCGTGTGTGCACGTTGTATGCAAATGACTTCTTATAATCGCCTTTAGTTTTTCATAATATTGCCGGGATGCTTAGATTTGGTCCAACACTACAGTATTGCCGCACATGAGCAGGCACAAGCGACTAAATTGGAAAGAGTTATCAAGGATCTCGAACGTTTGAAAACATGCTCTATTCACTCGCACGCGGTAACGGCCAGTTGACACGATGCCGCGTGCACCTTGGGAATAACGAGCTCGTGCACATGCATGCATTATGAGTTCGTCGACTGCACATTCAGAATCGCTGCGAGCTCATTTCAATTAGAGATGCAGTGCGCATAAGGAATGATAATAAATCAGAGAATAAGCACCAGAACTGTGTAACGGATAAATTTTATTGAAATATCGCCAGCCATTTAAACTTTTGTTGGAGTTCTAACAAAATTTAGCTAGCAATCAGCGCTACTGATTTAGCCTTTGACTTCTGCGTTGTCGTATAGTTCCTTTCTGGCTGCTGCACATTCATCTAGAGTAACCGATTGACCCAAGTTAAGCTCTTGTCTCTCGACTCAGGCCTGAAAGGGAAGACCGTCATACCCACCTTCAGTAGCAGGAAGCTCGGGCCTGAGTTAACAGCTCTTCCCGTGCGATTCGTGCATGTACGATATGCGTAGCCCTGCAGGTGATAGCAACGGACATGTACTCCTTTCGGGCTTTTAGTTTCACGTGGCACTAGTATTACTAAAATGAAAAAGAAATATTTGTAATTATTAGCAATAAAAGTTATTGTGATAGATAGGCGCCTTCGCGAGTGTGGTGCAGCAAACCAGAGACGTGATCTATCGACCGACATCTCTAGCGTTCGTATTCGCTCTTTTTAATAACGCAAAAGCTGTGAAAACCAGATATTTTGTTGAAATGTGGGGACTGTTTTCGTTGCCTAGTAGGGGCTGTCTTTTCCTCATCATTAGTGTATTCACGGTAAAGCCTACTCTCCTGAGCGTCGTCATGTGACCACGCAGTTAATGGTACCAGTCAGCCTGCGAGTTCGTTCTCGACACTTGATTGTGAAAATATAAGTAGGCTTGGATAAGCCTATAAGCTCTGCAGCCTTCAGTTATCAGGTAAATGAGGTAAAGCTGTGTGTCTGCACGAGATTGCTTGATGTGACATGCATAGAATACACGTCAGTACAATCGCCATCGCTATCAGCCAACTCGCGGCTGAATTGAGCATGCCAAAAGCGTGCCAAAAGTTTCGCATTGCTGACTTTCTAGTTGTTGGCTAAACCTTTATTCAATTTTTTACATTTTTCCATGTGGGTCTTAGTCGTATGCCTCAATTGGTCAACTGTTCCGCGAGAGAGCGTATCGCTCATATTTTTACACGCCGAAAGTGAACCGTAGTGTTGCTTCAGTATGGTTTTACTTGATGACGCAGGCAAATCGACGGCATCGCGCCGACGTTTGCCAAGAAGCCCACAATACGGCAGGAGGACGATGGCGAGCGTCTCCTCTTCGAGGCACGGATCCTGGCGGACCCGGAGCCAACTGTCTGTTGGTTTCATAACGGCACACCCGTGGTTCCAAAGGGCCGCTTCCAGGTCAGTAAAAGCCCCAGGCTGCCGTCTTAATTGCTGCCTTACATGCCTTTGCTCGAGTACTTAGTTTGAGTGATCAAGGCTGGCTCCAAACCTGGTCGGCTGACGACTGTCACCTGTTGAAAGATGGACAAATAGAAATAACTTCAGTCGCGAATTTGGGGCTGCGGATCAGAGTCAAAGGCGCGCGCTTCCGCCACTTCGAACTCTGCGCTTCCTGTCGATCTACAGTGTCCCGCAATGTTCAGCATATGAGGCATCTGCTTGTAAGAGCCTTTTGCAGAGACAGTTTACCTGATAACTGCATGTATAATAGGCGCCTCTCATAGGCGGTCGGTCGCCTGCCAACTGTAGTCTCTTTTAAACGCCTGCATATATGGGCACCTGTACACCATGGCAGGTTGCACTGATAACCCAAACTGCATGTAACTGAGGCATGGACATTATGATCAATGCCAAGAAATCTCCTTAACATTGACTATATATATATATATATATATATATATATATATATATATATATATATATATATATATATATATATATATATGTTCAATCACATCAACAGATTTGAGAGCACTTTTGTTTCTTGGCATTCTGAGTAGTAATTTGGCAGTGTTACCGGTTCTACACCTGATTTCATTTGCACTGTTACTCTTAAAGGGCAATAAGTAACAAAGCTGTCCAGAGAGTATGTTTTTGTGCGCTTCCTCTGGCACCGCTTGTTGCTGAGACATGAAGTCTCGCAACTCTCCAAGTCATCCTACAGCCTTGGCTAGAGTTACAGGATTTGAATCTGCCTTTGCATCTTCCTCATCGCACTCTTCTTCTTCGGGACGAATACTGGAAACAATTTCCAGATCTGATAGTTCAGCACAGGTAACGAGCTAAATGTCACATTGCACATAGTCTTCAAATGAAGTGTTGCTGTCAACATCCGGCTGGTGACAGACCTCTGTCCACATTCTGGGGTCAATCACCTCCTTGCACTATTCCTCTTGCTTGCTTTCACCACACAGGGGGGAAAGGCAGGATTTATGCCAGCAGTTTCAAATTGTAGCGGGTGTTACTCTTATGCTGCTGGACGGGCAATTCGGGGTGGCGAGCATCGACTGCGCCAGCACTGCAGAGCACAAAACTTTGTTGAACTGATTTCAAAGATGAGCCCAGGTCCACTGATCAAGTTTAAATGAAATATTTGCTATTCAGAAATTCGTTTAACTGAAAGATTTTTGCATAGAAAACATAAGAAAACCGCCTGGGATTTTCTAAAAGTTTGTTACTCTGAAATATTCATTAAACTGACATTCGTAAAAGTGAGAGCTTGCTGTATAGACTGATTTCTTTGAGCTTGCTTATTATAATTTATGTCAGCGAAAGCAGTTGTGCTTAAGTCTTGTATCAATAATGTTGACGCTGGAATCTGAAGGAAACAGTGGTGGTGGATGAACACTTATAATTTTTTTATCACATAGCCTACTTAATGGTGTATGTGACAAAAACATAGCTTACTTGTGAAATCTGCTGTCACCATAATCATGAGTATTTCCACATTATTCAGACAGCTTTTTCATTTTAGTGCCTCAGAATCTTGAGCGGTTTGTTAATCTTACAACTCTTGAGAAATTGTATGCAACTCACCTAATGTAACATATGTTTGTGAACTAGTGTCACGCTTTTGTCACGATGAAAAAAGGAGAACACCAACCAAGAACTAAAAACATATCATGAAAAAATTAAAGGACTTTTTGCCTCTCGAGAGCATTGTTCACGATGAGGCAGATGCGCATCTCTGTCTCATTATGAACCAGGTACCCATGTGGGAGCCAAAATGTCTTTTAATTTTTTCACTAAATGTTTTTTTTAGTTCTTGGTCAGCATTCTCTTTTTTCCTTCATGCTTCTTTGCGACCAGACAGGATTGTGTCATACCCTGGATTTCATATACTCTTGCAATGAAGCAGAAAATTCATACCCATAATTATAATGAAGCAGTAAGAATTGTGTGACAATGATGCAGATATCTAAGGGCAAAGAGAGCTTAAAGTGCTGTTAGAAGACAGTTATGAAAAGACACATACGAAAAGGGACAAGAAGAAGGGAGACCGAGTGGCCTGAATTTTGCTAGTCACAATCATATGAAGCCAACAGACAATGATACAATGATGTCACGGGATGCATAGAGAAATTACTTGTTTTTAATTGAAATGAAGAGATTAAACATGACAAGTAATTTCCCCTATACTTTCTCTGACTTCGTTTTCTGTTGGCTACGTACAGAAAAGGACAGACAAGACAAGCAGCAATATGAACTGCTGCCAGGCTTGAAACGTCACTTATATATTGCACGCCATACATCAAAGGTGTGTGCAGAATTATAAGACTAGAGGTGAAAAAGTATACCAATAATGATAAATGGCTTTTTGTATTATTTGACAAGTTTCTACAAAAAGGCACTTTCTGAGCATTGCTACAATATGGACATGTTATAGATGCATTTATCTCTGTTTCTCTTGAGGGGCCTCTAAAATTTGGCTCATTAGCATGTTCTTGCTTTTTGTTATGATTTCTATGTGTGAAAAACACAGCTCACACCTGCAGGAATCACAATGCATATGCCAGTGCAGACCTTCTTTATTTTTAACCACTAGTGGATATTCTCATCACCACTCATTCATGCAGTGACCAGTGTGTCCTATGTAAGACATATGTTGCCATTACTGAGTACTATTGTTGATTTATGCAAATTGTTTACTTCCTTCTTGTTGTAATTATTGCTTACCACCATTGATGTTTGACAGACTACCTCATTACCCCTTGTTACTCTTAAATTTAATGCTATGTATTGTGTAATTTATGCATACCATTTTGTTCACCTTTGTATATTTTCTGGCTTTGATTACCTGTTGCTTTTTTTATCAACATTATTACAGAGTATAACGTTACTTTTATGCCTACTACATTGTCTGCCTCTGCTAACTGCATGTTTAATATGTCTAACCTTATTATTGCGCTAATTATTATTGTTACACTGCAAGATAACTATGTATGCCCTTCCTGTTATGATCCCTGATGGGATTGACAGTATGAATAAATAAATAATAAACATGTCACACAATATTGTTATCTTATGTACCACATCTAGGTGCATTCAACAGTGTAATGTGAATTTTTATTAGAACCATATTTAGTTTCTGCTATAATTATAGTAAAGTGGTGCAAGGCCTACAGAAAGTATAATAAATAGTGCACAAGATACCCGCCTGCCAACTATCCGAAATCATCCGCAAGATTTCTTAATTCAGGCTCATGAATTTTATGAATTCTTTATAAATATTTACAAAAAATAAATTTTGTTCGCCAGAAACTTTTACTTATCAGTCTACAATCATACCCATGGAAGTCATCTCATAGTGAAAGGATGCAAGAGAGGTGCTTGTATCAAGCACGCTTATGCAAACAGCCTCATGAAGCAGGTGAAATTGGCAACAGCAAAGTTGCTGAAAAAGCCACTGTGTTCTAAAGATAATGTGTTGCTTGTGATTTTGTACTGGTTCAAACTTGCTGATGCTTTTGTGCTGCATCTAGACGCAAATCATCACTAATAATTTGTGTACGTTTCCATCAGAATGCATGTGCTCAGGGTAAATGAAGAGAAAGAAAGCTTGCTATTCCCTTCCCCCTCTTGTTGTCGTTTCCAGGTATGCATGATGCAGAGGCCACTTTTTTGTTGTGGTGTAGCAGCAGTGGTGTGATAAAGGTAATCATATTTACGACAGGTGCACATGGACAAGGATGGAAATTCCTACCATGTTACACTGCAAATAGATGATGTCACCATTGAGGATGCCGGCAAATACAAAGTCACTGCCAAGAACGAACTTGGGGAAGGCAATGCCAACATCAGCCTAAACTTTGACAGTAAGTTTATGACTTGCATAATGTTTTCTTATTTTTGCTATGAAAAGTTTATTTGACTGTATTGCCACCTACATTTATGCATTGTTGCTGGTTCAATGTGTAGCCTTTAAAGACCTCCTTCAGAGCACTGTCCATTTTTAGTTGCCTCACTTTTCTTTGTTCGTTTAGGGGGAAAAAAAAGTTTTGTATACTAAGTGAGAACATAGTGCATGAGGGAACTTAATGTAAGTGAATTTTAAGTAAAGACATTTTGTTTAGGCATCTGGTGGTAGTTGAAATACCTACTTGGAGGTTGTTACATGAGGAGCAACATTGTATTTCAGCAGAAACAATGATCATCAGGTTAAGTGCAGTTACCTGCTCATTCTTGGAAAGTACTGCTAAGGCATCGTCAATTTCATAAGTGTTGTTTTGAAAACAGTAGTTGGCAGTCTGCACCAAAGACGAAAGTTCTTTATGTATCTTAAATCGAATATATCTTGTACTCGATGCATCTTAAAAAAAAAAACATTTTTGTATGATGACTCCCAGACATTAAAACTAAAAATTTTCAGAAAGATTTATTAAAGGTTGAAGTCATGAACTATACCACACAAGCAGCACTGTAGCTCACTCTGAACATTTAACATGTGAACAAAGCAGCTATAGTGCTAAACAGAAATAGTTAATTCACATATAATTAGCTATTGTGCACCTAATTTAGTTGCTGTACTGCTGAACATAACAAAGTCATCTTTGTGACTTGGCTAAAGTACGCCCGAAAGCTGAATGAATACTTTGCCAGTTGTCATTTCCCAATTATCGCCTTCAATATAATTTCTTCATGTTCTTTTTTTTTCACTTTCACTTTATAAATTATTTTTTTAGCATGTCTTCCATCCACTTGTGATAGTTCAAATAGGCTGTTTTACCAAAATGTTCCTTGCTGCATGTTCTAAATAAAGCCTGTTGGCCTAGTTGAATTTGCCTGTAATGTCCGTGTGATACATGCAGTATTGCTCTTACCTCAACAAGTTTCATGGAATTTCTTTTGTTAATGGAACATTTTTTGTACTTCTTCATGTGCAGGTGATGATCTTCCAGATGAAGGGGCAAAGCCAACATTCACTGAAAAACCGACCATCCGGCAATCCGACGATGGAAACAAAATAATCTTTGAGTGTCAGTGTGTAGCCGACCCAACACCAGCCATTGAATGGTGAATAACATTAGGCCTGATTTTTTCAGCTGAACAACTTTGACATTCTGCAACGTACATACAGTATGGTCCAAGTATGGCACTATGTACGCGCATGTGTAATGAGATTTCAGTGCCAGTTAAGAAAGCCAGCTGGTTACAGTACAGTCAACGTCCGATTTTTTAGACTTTCTAGGGGCCGCGAAAACGTCCGAAAAAAATGAATTCATGTCTTTTACTTCCCCCAAGAACTCAAATCGCCACAGGCACGTCCAAAGTAGGTATAAAAGCCTGCTAGTACAGTTATTAGGCGTTTCGGTGCTCATACTGTGATAATAGAAGGCGGATGCATGCGTATATAGTTAAAAAAAAAAAAACGTAACGTGACAATTAGTCATTTTTAGTCTTGGTATGTTTCACCGCGTCACAAATATGTATTGAGGTAAAGCTGACTTTTGGGAACCGGTGTTATGCAATGCACCGTGCTTTCCGAGCTTCAAAGCCATTGGCAAGGATTACAAAGGCGGAGTCGGCGCAGTTGCTAACAGCGGCGCTTTGTTTCAATGAAAAACACAGCACCTATTAGCAAGAAGCTTTAAAGCGAACCTTGAAGTAGCTATGCCTAGCGTTGCCGGGGTGGTGGCTACGGCTACTAGCTGATCTGCGTGCGCGAGCACTAATTCGAGGCGGCGAGATAATCAAAATGGCGGCGGTGGTGGCTTCGATTAATGCCGTTTCAGACCTGCGGTCATGGCAGAAAGTCTGGAAAATCGGACGGCGAGGGTTTTTCGCGTCCGAAATTTAAGACGTTTTTATGCATTGACTCTATGGGTTACGTGGCGGTGCCGCGAAGGCGTCCTAATTATCGGGCATGTCCGAAAAATCGGACGTCCGGAAAAACGATCGCTGACTGTACTTTGATAGTCGTTCAGCACAGTGCGTTGGCGGGCTAGTTGGTGCGAATCCATGAATACTTTGTTTAGCGCAAAAAGACAGACACAAGAAAGACGACAGGACAAGGCGCCTTGTCCTGTCGTCTTTTTTGTGTCTGTCTTTTTGCGCTAAACAAAGTATTCTTTGATAGTCGTCCCCAATTATGTCTCAGGTAGTCCTGTTGAGTCTGTATGTAAAAACTGTCATTAACGTCAATCAATTAATTGTTTCATATCTACTCTGCAGTCACGTGTGATCTACACCAAGAGAAAAAAAAATTGGGTTTTCAGATCGAGGTTACATGTTCAAGTGCTTTTTTTCCTTTGAAATCCGCTTGGTACCCTAGGTTGTCACTTTAGACTGAGCTTACAAAAGTATACAAATGCTATTTTGTTGCACTGGAGTAACAAACCTGTATTATTTAAAATGAAATTAGCTTACTTTTGATTGAATAAGTTACTAATGTGTTGGCTGTACAGCCTGAAAATGACACCTTAGAAATCTAGATCATCAAACTTATTGTGAAGCATTGTCATTGAGTCAGTTGTTTTGTTGTGTGCGACATTACTTTTTGATTTCACCAGTGCACCTAATACAAGTAGATGTCGTTACATTCATCATTACAGTGGTAATTGAGCTGCGACGGTCGGAAAAAAAAAATTTATTTTGTGCTGCTTTATTTCTGTGAGCCCACAGCACATTAGTGTGAATCAGGCTTTGCTCATGTGGACTGGATTTACAAAATAAGTCAAATAAAATTTTATTCATCATTTCTCTTTTTCCCCCTGTCCCCTCTGTTTTGAGAAAGATTGGGGAAACAAAGAAAATGCTAAAATGGGAGCAAAAAGCTACTCAGTTAGCAGCTTGGCAAGGCCCCTACCCATTTTCCTAGGCATGTAAAGCCACAGAATACAAATAAGCAACACTTATACTTCCATATTTTACACCTTTATGCAAACTTACCCCAAAATCATGTATAAATACACACTCTGTTGCATGGGGTTCAATTACACAATAAAAAAAATAATTATATAAAGTATGCAATATAAAATAACTGAAACACACTCAAAGGCCAGAAAGATACAACAATGCACAAGCAGAAGTACTACACATGCTTACAAGTCGTGTGTGAAAAATCAACAAAGCAACAACATAGGAGGATGCCCGTTACATACATGGGCAGTTTTGTGTGAAAATGTAAAACATATAGTAGTGTAACAGATTATGTAGAAAAAGAGAACTACATGCCACTATTTCTAATTAGAAACTTCATCCATACTTTTTTTGACATGTTAAGAATAGTAATGTTTTTATTTTCTAATAAGTATAAGCATGCAAGAATGTTAGTGTGAGAGAAAGGCACAGACCAGGAAGGCCTTTGCCTAACATTATAATGTGATTCTATATTTTTCCTAAGGTTGGATAATTCAGGAAACCAAGCATTGCTGGATAACAAGCTTTGCTTGTATTTTATAATGAGGTTAGAGCTATGTATTTGGTGGATTGGTAAAATATTAAAATTTCTAAACAATTCACTCGTGTAGGCGTTGTATTGGCTCCTTGCAATATGTCAAATTGCTTTCTTCTGTAACAGGAATATCTTGTTTCTGTTTTCTTCATATGTATCTCCCCACACAAGACTACAGTAGTTTATGTGAAAGGAGAATAATGCATTATAAAGCAAAAATTTGATTTTTACTGGAAGCATTTGTCAAAATTTAGACAATATGTCATGTTGGTCCCACTTTAGATGTTCATTAAAAATTATTCTTAATGATGTAACTTCTTTCACAACCTGAATTTTTGTGGGCCCAAGGTATATATATATCAACTGCAGGAGGCAGCTTTCTGTACAGGTGCGAACAATACCACTTTTGATATTGTAGAGTTCATTACTAAGGAGTTTTCTGTACCCCATATAAAACATCATTAAGAATATTATTAGCTTTATCTATAATCTGCCTAAGTCAATGCCATGGAAAAATGAGCTAGTATCATCTGCATAAATGATAAAATCCGCACAGTTGCTGTTTCTGGTTATATCATTAATATAAATATTAAACAGTAGTGGCCATAATATGCTGACCTGTGGTAACCTGATGTTATACTTAATAACGAGGATTGGCTTTCATTCACAAAAATTGGTTGTTTCCTTTTTGATAAATATGACTTCAGTAGGTTAAGGGAGTTCGGTGAAAACCATAATGGCTTAATTTTGCATAGAGTACCCAAAGCCTTGTAATAATCAATGAAAACATGTAGTGTTAACAAGAGGGTCTGTTAAAAAAAAAGCATTCATAGCCTGGTAGGCGAATTACGTCTCTATTACAAGTATACCAGGTTTCAGAAATCATGATGACATTGAGCGTAAACGAGAATTTGTCAGGAGACGCAGATATATCATCATACTGGTTGTGTGCTGATCTCACGTTGAAGTGCAAAAAACTGCACTATTCGTTATCGCTAGGCCTTTTAATATCACTAGGTGCTACCATCATTACGAGAAAAAAAAAAGTGTGAAAGCCAGATTGGCATTCTATTCTTGCCTTCATGTAAGCACAGCTGTGGCTTTCCTTGCGAGACTTCAAAACATCGCTGACAACTTTCTACCTCCCCCACTGTGCGTGCAGGTATCACAAAGGTACCCTGGTGAAGGAAGATGCTCGGCACAAGTACAGAATTGTGTCCGACAAGCACAACCACACAGTTGCATTGGAGGTGGCCAATGTCAAAGCCGAGGACGGCGGCGAGTACCGGGTTCTCGCTCGAAATGACCACGGAGAAGGTCACGCCAACATTACCCTCAACTTCGAAGGTGGGTTGTATCTCTTTACTTCCTTCAAGTCGATAAGAAAGGTCACTTTAAAGTTGTAGTGTTGGTTGATGCAATGGTGACAATTTGACAAGTGAAGGAATCTTGATGCATAAGCATGTCATGTGCTTTCTTGCTGCTTTCTTTCTTTTTGCCTTAGTTGTTCCTCATTTATTTTTTGGTTTTTGAATAAACCAGTCTAAGAATCATATTTTTGATGACACAACTGAAGATAGTCATTCATTGATGACCTTAAGATTCAGCCAGTAAAATATGTAGCCGATATAGTAAGCCCAGTCCTAGAACATATTTTTAATTGTTGCCTCGAACATGCAGTGTTCCCTAAACGAATGCAGATTGCTAAAGTAACCGTTGTTCATAAAGGTGGAGACAAAAACGACCTATCAAACTATCGCCCAATTTCTATTCTTCCAATTTTCTCAAAGTGTTTTGAAAAGATACTGTATACCCGAATGTCTAGTTTCTGTGGGAAATTTAACATACTAACGCCAAGCCAGCACGGTTTTAGGAAGAACTTTTCGACAGAGACTGCACTTCTAACCCAAAAAGAACTAATCTTGGAATCCTTTGAGCAAAAGCTTTTCACTCTTGGTATTTTCATCGATTTCTCGAAAGCGTTTGACCGCATCAATCACCAAACAATGTTAGCCAAACTCGAACACTATGGTTTTCGCGGAAAATGTCTTGACATAATTAGATCCTACCTCAGTTCCCGCGTCCAACAAGTAACAGTAAACAAAACAACGCACTATCAGATGTTAAACATATTTCTTCTGGCGTTCCCCAGGGAAGTGTTCTGGGACCTCTGCTTTTCCTCCTTTATGTCAACGATATAGTCTGCTTAAGTAAGATCCCAACATTTGTGATCTACGCAGATGATACCACTCTGTTCTTTCGAGCAGCACATGTGATCAGCACATGTGAGCAGCACATGAGATCTTGAACAGCAAGCTACAGAGTGTCTGCGCCGACTTCATGAATGGTCTGAATCGAACTCGCTAATCATAAACACAGAAAAAAGTAAAGCTGTATTATTTAGGCCTCGTAACAAGATTGCTTCTACTCCACAGATCTGCTTAGAAATGGGTTCGTCGTCCATTCAAATAGTTCCCGTGGTCAAAAGTCTGGGTGTTTTTTTTAACGAAAATTTATCGTGGGACGATCACGTTGAAATGGTCAGGGGCAAGTTGTCAAAGGTTGTTGGTATCGTGTCCCGACTGCGATATTTCCTACCGAAGCGTGTTAAGCAAATGCTGTACAATGCACTGTTTTCTTCAGTCGTTAACTACTGTATCTTGGTCTGGGGCACCACGTCATTTACCAATATCAGACGGCTGCACATGCTTCAGAAGAGAATTGTTCGAAATATTGTTAATGCTTCGAGATTTGAACATACCGCACCGATCTTTGCGTCACTTGGCATCACCCCCCTTCCCCAACTGCATGAAAATTTACTGTTAAGGCGGTATAAAACAAGTATAAGACAGAATAATACATTCATGTTAGACCTGGCAATCTTGAAATGCAAGGAACTGAAGTATGCTACCCGCACTGGCTTTACGTGGTTTGTGCCTAAAACGCGAACGAATTATGGTCGCCAAATGCTTAGATACAATCTTCCACAGACGTTAAATAAAGCGCTGTGAATTGATGTTAATTTATGTACTGCTGACACTTATGTCATAGTGCTTTGTGCTTGCTTTTGTTTTTGCCTGTAATGTTGAAATATCGTTTCATTTGTGTCAATGTTGTTATTGCGAATGCTTTACACATGCTGTATAATACACTGCGATACTGTTGCCAAGTCATTGTAGGGTGCGTCGACCTCTGTCAAGCCTTTCTTCTGGCTTTTTGTCGATGCACCCAACATCCTCATGACGATGTTAAATAAAGAATTGAATTGAAATTGAATTTCACCTTGTCATTCAATGTAGCTGTCAGTTTGCTAATTACATCTTGTAGACAGTTGCCCAGACACATTGGAAAGTTGCGAATCTTGTTTGACAAGTTCAACTTATAAAGCTAATGTTTAAGTTGCTTTTGTAGAATGTGCAATTATGTTGCTTCTGAATTATGCTACTTTGTCAGTAGTAGCTTGTGTGCCTTGTTTATGCATGCCTTCTAATGAAATTTTTATCTCTTCTATTTCAGACTCTGGAAAACCAAAGTAAGCATGTGGAAAATTTCTTCTGATATTAAAGCTATATGGGCACATTGCTGCAACAGGTCATTAAATAGTGCAAGAGGTTTTGTTGCTCTTACACTGAGGTGCATAAAGATTTTGTGGAACTTTCTCGGATAAAAAGAAACATGTTTATTAATGACTATTTCAGTTACTGAACCTCTGTTTCTTTTTCGCTTCTATTGCAGCATGCATTTTGCAGGGTCTGAGTGTAATTCTGATTCACACATTGTCCAAAGTAGTTACTTTACTAAAAATAATTGAAGCTGAAAGGATGTTCACTCCTGAGACATAATCCTGAAGCACAATATAAGACTGTGTTGAAGCTGATTGAGGTGAATTCTATTTGTGCCATGTGATCACATTGATGTTGCATGCGGTAATTTGGTTCACCAGGATTCCAGAGGGCAAGGCACCACGGTTTCCTAAGAAGCCCACTATTCGCCAGGAAGGCGACTCCCTTATCCTTGAATGCATCCTCGAAGCTCACCCTTTCCCAGAGATCTCCTGGTTTCTAGGGAATAAGAAGATTAATGATGGCCTGCGACACAGGACGTCCAAGAAGGAGACGGCGAAGCACACATACCTGCTCAGCTTAGAGATTAGGGTGAGCATCAACATCTCTGACCCTCATTGTTTTGAGAAGGTAGTGGCGGAACCATTTTCTGAGGAAACTACTCTGCAGTTAGTTCAATTTTTATTTTTAACTAGTGAACAAATCAACCAACTTTCTTTTGAAATTCATTCAAAAGATGTCAAAGGTATAATTTCATCTAAACTTCTCCCTAAGAGTTCACATGACTTGCTCTCTACGGGCAGAATGTAGCGAGAACTTGAACTTCAATACCTACAGAGAAAGAGGAAAAGAAAATTGGTACTGTTATACTGCCTCTGCTTCATATACAGAGGCTTGGGTTGCAGTGTTTGCCACTAAGAAGTCACATTATTTTTTAATGTCCAGGATCCGACGACAGAAGATGGCGGCAACTACCGCTGTAATGCTGTAAATGACCTCGGAGATAGCAATGCCAACATTACACTAAACCTTCAAGGTACGTGTATTCTTGCTGTTTGCTGCTGCAGGCATATATTGGAGACTCAGAGTGCTAAATGTTATTAAGCATAAGCGTCTAAGGAATGACAAGGTATCTTTTATGTTCTTTACTTAGCTCCCGTTATGTTCACAACATTTTCAGTAAGTTTACATACCAAGTTGTGGTTCACTGGAATTCTGTCATTAATGTTTGCGTGTGATGGCACACCCAACTGCACAAGAAGCAACTGAGCTGTCGGTCATGCAGGTGCAGAACCACCCAAGCCACCAGGCGAGCCCCCAGTTTTCACAGAAAAGCCAAAAATCATTCCAAAGGACTCCGGCGCGGTGATCATCATGGAGTGCCACGTAAAATCCAAGACTGCCCCCCAGTTCACGTGGCTCCATGCTGGCAACCCTGTCCGCGAAGCCCCCCACATAAAGTCAAAGATGGTCAAGGACGGTGGCGAGTTCATCATCACCCTAGAGATCACGGTGAGTGGACTTGCAAAGCACTTTGAAATGGGAGAGTGTAAACCGAGACAAGCCTTTTGATCACATTTTGATCATCATTTTGATCACACTGAATACTTAGAAGAAAAACAGTAAATTGCCATTTGTTGCATATGTTGTGTGTATATCTTATTTTTGTTTATTGCCATAGCAGTTATGTAGACACTTCAGACACATTTCCGCCGTTTGTGTCGGCATTGCTGTGATCTTTCGTATAAAGTCAAAGTGCGATAAGATCGTGGCTGTGCACTGTACGCTGTATGTGAGAGTGAAAGCTTGTGAGGGTGAGCATCTCACACGTGCAAGAGAAGAAGACATGGAGGAAGCGCACCGTCTTCCATTGTGCGCAAGGCACCGGAGACGGGGAGGTTTCTACTCCGGCAGCCGAATGCAGCTGTGCGCGCCCTATCTCGAAAGCGATCTGTCATGAGGACAGAAGCTTGGTGTGCCGTATTCTGATAGCTTTGTGTGCGCTGTGTTCTTGCTGCTTAGTTTGTGTTGAAGCGAGAGGCAGCATGAAGATAAATTATCTCACTGCTGCTGCCGTACTTCCTCACCCCAGCGTTTTGACAGCGAGTGCCCGCAGTCATTGAGTGAGATGTGTTCACATTTGTCATGCACGTGTGGCACCATGCTTACTAATTTAGTTAGTAAATGAATGTTCATAAGTTTATACGGCCGATAAACCTATTATCCTCACTTCGTATAACTGTCTAATAATTTACTATTGCAGTCGATGCTTTGCCATTTGTGCGAAACTGTGACTTCTTTTTGTTATCAAAATATCCTGAACATGTGCAATCACCCACCCTGGTGGGGGATTAGCTTTGGCATTGAGCTGCTAATCCTGAGGGCACGGGATGACATTCCAGCTGTGGCGGACACACTTCGATAAGGACGAAATGCAAAAACACTCACGCACCATGCATTGGGTGCACATTAAAGGGACAGTAAAGGCAAATATTAAGTAGAGCTAAAGTGCTAGATTAAGGCCTGAGAACATCTAAGGCGTCACTATTATTGTGAACAAAGCTTTAGTAATCGAGAAATTGAGGTAAGTGCAGGACATGAGTAGTCTCCCCTGGGACGTTCAAGCACTAGCCCAATGACGTAAGCACTCATTATAATTGTGTCACTGGTACTCAACCACTCGTAAGAAAAAGATAATTGTATTGCATTACAAGACAAAAGAAAATGCTGCTTGTTCAGTTCTATTTGAATTTTAGAAAAAAGAACTTATTGATGTTACCATTGACAATGATGCGAGCGATTGAAATGTTTCATTTTTATCACTCTGTGCTAGCTGCGCTTGCTTGTTTCAGCAGTTTCATTATCGCGTAGTGCTGCGCTTGTTTTGCTAGCTCACGAAACTCACACAAACTGCCACACCCATGTGATGTCGTGGGATTCCCGAATGGTCCTTGCCACTTCACCAAGAGCAGCTGCATCGGCGAATCGAACACTCTGTCATGGCTCGGTTTCTCCATGGCCGTGTGTTTGCATTTTGCACAGGAAACCACAGTGCCATTTGTCAGGCACCATTTTACTCACTGATAGCAGTAAGGGTTGTGATGGCACATACAAAAGTCGCCACTCCTCGCTTAGGGGCGGGCGATTTCAATTGTGCTAAACATATGTTTGTCCTTCAGACGCAGTTTTCTCGTAAACCAAGTCTTTTCTTGGCCCGAAACAAATGCTGCAAGGTTTGTGGAAAAAGTATTTTAACAGTTCACGTCGACTTAGTATTTGCATTAGTATTAACCCCGGGTGGTCAAATTTAATCCGGAGTTTCCCATTACAATGTGCTTCATAATCATATCGGGGTTCTGCAACATAAAAACTCGGATATTAATTTTAATTTTTTAGTGTAAATATACTTGCTTAGTTTGGTTACCCAAAGAAGCTGACATTACTTGCATGACAAATCCCGTGGCTAATTAGAAATATTCGCTAATTAAGTTTTTTTAATTTTTCACTTTAGGACACATGTTGTAATTGTAAAATTGAATCCTAGTACTAGTGATATCATGTCTGCTTAACATAAATGGAAAGTCTGTCACCACTTTCAGGATGTTCACTCCCAAAATCTGCTAAGAAATTACAGTGCACTCCATTTAAGATCATTCCGCACTGCTTTGTACATGCTTTTGGGAAACTGTCTACTCGAATACCTTTGTACTCGTAGCTCACTTTAGGGCTGGATACCTTGAAAGTTGGGCTTTTCACTTATTCTCTGCTTCAATTTCACAAATGCAACATGTGAGTCATTGAAGTGGATCATTAAAAGGATAATTGAGGAATTTCTCTAATTAGCTACGAAGACATCGCAATTTGTAATTTTTGCCCATTCCTGAAATGCATCTAAAAAGCCAGAACAGTGTTATCTGTCAGAGGTGATTTTTAAGAAAGAAAACCTCTTTGAAGTAAAAAAAAAAGGAAAAGATGTGGTATATGTACAGGGGAAAAACAACAACAACTTTTCTGCTCTTGTAATTATTATAAGCTTTACTGACTGAACCATGGGATAACGTTACTGGGAATATGTTACTTTAATGTGCACCAGCCTTGGCAGACAGTAAGGAAAACATTGGCCTACTTAAAAATTGTTTTTGTCGTACCAGCAGCCTTATCTTGTGCACAAGAAACAAATCGTGTAAATTGTGCTAAACTGAATTGTATAGCACCACATCCCCTATTCTAGAATAGCAGTTCCATGATGAGACACTGAATTGCTCTCTATTAAAAAGATTACTTTTATAGTATCAGTTTGACATCATAGCATTTACTTTAGGCAGGTGTGTGTAGTATTTGCTTTGTATCTCTCATGACTGGAAAGCTAAAGATGTTCTGTTTCTTCTGGGTGAATTAGGGTCCCGGAAAGGAAGACGGAGGTCCGTACAAGTGCAACATTAAAAATGAAGACGGAGAAATAAATGCAAATCTCAACCTCAACATTGCTGGTAAGTTGTGGCTGAATACACTAAACTTATGGACAGAGAGTCCATGTGCACTTGACTTCATAATTAGAGTTGTAAGCTTCAAGTAAAGGTGGGATAGCTTCAAGTTGAAAAGAACGCTCTTTCAAAAGTTTTTAATCATGGTCTTTTTGTTAAAAGAAGTTCAGAACAGAGGCTGTTGCTGCTTTGCAGTTACATAAAAAAACTTAAGAGCTCTGTATTCTGAGCGTGCGCAAATACCATTGGAGCGAGGGGCAGACGAAGCATTCACTCCCCGTTGCCGACACTATCAGCTGCGGGGGCGGAGCGCACACGAAAGTGTGGCTGGCTTTGCTTAATTTGTACCGCTGATGTGAAGATATGGTCCACATACGTGGCATGAAACAGCATCCTTCGTTGCGGACTCTCAAATTTATCAAAATTTGAGAGTCCGCAATGTTTTCTCATTCAAATCTGCTTTTTCAATTGCCCGATAATTCGCCGGCTGTACTTATTAGCATAAAAGGTCAAATTTCAATACAAAGAAATTTTGATATAATGAAGCAAATTGCTAATTTTGCCAACATTGCTATATCGAGGTTTAATTGTACTTCATTTAAATTTTAGATTATTTGGTGCTTAAGTGCCTGTCATGGAAGTTAATTTAAGAACTTCCTGACTAATACTCAGAAAGCCAGTTCACTGCAAGATAGTTTACTACAGTGTTCTAGAATAGCACTTGGCCACTCTCACAACAATATAGTATGATAATGGTGGTGGTTAAAAAACACGCAGTAGATCAACACCAATCCAGAGCTCCCAGTAAGGCACGTCTCACAGCTCAGGTGCAAGTTTCGGATGCTATAACAATCAGTCGCCATCGATGACCACGTCTGCTTGTTTTTTACGCGCTTGCTGAATGTGTAAACAGACATTCCTCTGGTGCTGACATCAGTCATTCTATTGATGACATCTCAGGTGCTGCTGCACCGACTGGAGTGGCGCCATCATTTGTGGAGAAGCCACAGATCACAGCCGAGGAGGAAGGCAAGCTGATAATCATGGAGTGCAAGGTGCGTGCTGACCCCAAGCCAACCATCACCTGGTTGAAGGAGGGCATCTCTGTCGCCGACAATAAGCGCATCAAGCAGATCATCAACCAGGACAAAGATGTCTACCACATTCGGCTGGAGCTTCGTGTGAGTGCAACAACTTCTACAAGCTTTACAATGCGCCGAGGGCTGCCTAAACACTTCTGGCCTTGAAGGAAATTCTACTGTGTTCCAGTGGGTGTTGTTGGAGCCCTCGTTTCTTGCTTCCCAGATATGCAAATACTGAAAAGCTAGGAAATTCAAGGCTTTAGGTAAACATTCAGAATTGACAAATTGTATTGAGGCAGTTCGTTTCCCAGATGGATTAAAAAAGAAGAAAAAAGAGAGCAGCTTGCACAGTGGTATGAAAGGTGTTCAAAGGATATATGGGCCTGCTTGTAGTATATTATATGGCCTGTTATTTGTTGTGGAATTTTTTGTTTGCAGCCACCTTTTAAAATACTCGCACATTACTCGTCGGATGCTAAAGCGGTATACAAGTAGCATAGACACCTGTCTAAATGTTTGCAAAAGGAATAGATAGAGCTTTTCTTTTCCTGTGCTGTACACTTGTCATTTATCAGCAAGCCTTGAGAATTGATGCCCATCTTTTTTTACACATTGTTGCTTCTTGAAATTTAATGTATGCAGTTTTTGTTCTTCAGAACTTTTTCTCAGTTGACGTAATGTGTGTTCTTGCTATGTTCTAGGATCCTGAGTTTTCAGATGCTGGGATCTACAAGTGCAATGTTAAGAATGAAGCAGGCGAGAGCAATGCAAACCTGACTCTCAACATTGAGTGTAAGCATCATTTATTTGTACTTTTCAGTTCTTTGAAACAATAGCCATTTGTTATACATTTGAAATTGTCCATATTGATTCTGGTTTGATAGATCTGCATTTCAAGAAAACTGAATAGCTTTACAAATTAATGTTTTAAGTGTTGGAAGTGTTCATTATCATCATCGTCAGCCTATTTTATGTCCACTGCAGGATGAAGGCCTCTCCCTGCAATCTCCAATTACCCTTGTCCTGCGCCAACCAACTCCAACTAGCACCTGCAAATTTCCCAATTTCATCACCCCACCTAGTTTTCTGCCATCCTGGACTGCGCTTCGCTTCTCTTGGCACCATTCTGTAACCCTAATGGTCCACCTGTTATCTAAACTACGCATTACATGACCTGCCCAGCTCCATTTCTTTCTCTTAATGTCAACTGGAATATTGGCTATCTCTGTTTGCTCTCTGATTAACACCACTCTCTTCCTGTTTCTTAACGTTATGCGTAACATCCTTCGTTCCATCGCTCTTTGCGCTGTCCTTAACTTCTCTTCGAGCTTTTTTGTCAGTCCCCAAGTTTCTGCCCCATATTTTAGCACTGGTAGAAAGCATTGATTGTACACCTTTCTTTTCAATGATAGTGGTAAGCTTCCAGTCAGGACCTGGTAGTGTCTGCCGAATGTACTGCAACCCCTTTTTATTCTTCTGTAAATTTTCTTCTCATGATCAGGGTCCCCTGTGAGTAATTCACCTAGGTAAGCATACTCCTTCACTGACTCTGGAGGCTGACTGGTGATTCTGAACTCTTGTTCCCTTGCCCGACTATTGATCATTATCTTTGTCTTCTGCATATTAATCTTCAAACCCACTCTTATACTCTCTCTGTTAAGGTCCTCAAACATTTGTTGTAGCTCGTCCCCAGTGTTGCTGAAAAGGATAAAATCGAAGGTTGCTGAGATATTCGCCATTGATCCTTACTCCTAAGCCTTCCCAGTTTAATAGCCGGAATACTTCTTCCAAGCACGCAGTGAATAGCATTGGAGAGATTGTGTCTCTTTGTCTGACCCCTTTCTTTATATGTATCTTCCTATTTTCCTTGTTGAGAATTAAGGTAGCTGTGGAATCTCTGTATACACTTTCCAAGATATTTCCGAAAGCCTCCCGTACTCCTTCATTACATAATGCCTCTATGACTGTTGGTATCTCTGCTGAATCAAATGCCTTAAAGGCTGGTAAACATAAGAAAACCACCATGTTGTATTTCACTAGTAGTTGCTGCTTCAGATGCTGCCCTTCCACTTGCATTAGGATAATAATCATCATCATTATCATCACCATTATTATTTAGAAATCTGTTTAAAACTGCATCCTTGCAGCTTTGCTGCTTCCTACCTGCATATTTCATTTTGATTGTTCTCAATTTTCTTTCACCTGATGCTTTAGTTTTACTATGTTTTTATGTACATTTTTCTCACTTCTGTATGGTTGCTTATTGCTGTAAGCACTCTCACCTCAAGGTGCACATTTAAATACTACCCAAACATATGGTTCTCATCTTTTCCATGTTTATTGTTTCATGTTTGCGCAATTCGACACAGAAGACAAGGAATTCTGTTACACACAAAAACTACTGTAATGCCCTGATACAGAAAAATATAACACAACACGATGTCGCATGGTGCATGCCAAGCTTGAGACATGGTTCTAGCTTTCTTTTTGGTTATAACTTTAAAGATATAGTACCTGCTGGCTTTAATCCAAGTATGCTCATTGATGAAGGCACCATCTTAAAGACCTGAGTGCCACTTCTTTATGTGTATAAAATGTCAATGCACAGGTGTTTTCACAGGTGCTCACAGTAAAACGTGTAAATGTATCATAAGTGATTGTTGGGCACTAGAACCTGGGCGAGAAGATTATTATGTTAAATTCCAACTAACATAACCCTCCAAACAGTAACAATACTATTAGTACAAATAAACAAACCTTTACAATTGCCCTTTCTGTTCTTCATGTACATGCAAATGCCATTCTATACTTGAGGGCTCAAGGGCACTTGTAACAAGCCTAAATAGACACCTTCATTGTCTCTCCACAAAGCCCAATGTATTGTTACGGAAGGATAAAAGAAGAGGAAGGAAGGAGAAGATCGCGGGACGCTGGCTGCTGCGTGTTGTTGGTGGTCAGCCATCTTAACTACTCTGACTCATCTTGTACATATATTGTAAATACAGTCATTCTATACTCTCAACCTCCCCATAACATATTGGTGGATTTTTGATATGCTGAATTCGATACCCAAAGCGCTGGAAACCCAATGTAGAACCCATACTAACGTTTGATATACTGGAGGGAGTTGTCATTTGTGGATTGCTTAGCAAATCAATTACAAATAATTAATTACCACAATAATTAATGCTTACCTTATTGTCATTTCACAGTTTTCTTCTTACCATTGTACTCTCCAAAGCCAGAAATAAATGTGAACAAGTTATTTTAATTTTTTTAAATGTCAAATGATGTTCAAGCTTTTTAGGGTTAAATTCAAGGTCATGATCATCATCTCTACTGCACAAAAAGACTGCTAGTGAGGGTTTTTGTACGATTTAGTGCTATTTATTAGTACTATTTTAGTACTATTTTGTACAGTACTGTGCACATCACCTACATGCATATTTCCTTGCCTCATCACTTCATTTCATTTCCTCTATACAAAATTATGTTTATATTTCATATAGAATATTATGAATTTTAGTTTATAATAAAAGGAAGGCTATGTGGCTTCCATTGGTATTTCAATTTAGGGCTTGAGGTGGAATAGTTTCTTGGACGTCACTTTATGCCCATCCTCCTGAAACATGCTGTCCTCTGCATGCTCTGCAGTGGCTCCCGTGATCAAGGAGCGCCCCAAAGTAGTTCGGCGGGAGCTGCACAAGACGATCATCATTGAATGCCATGTGCAGTCCACCAACAAGCCTGAGGTGGTCTGGTTCAAGGAGAACACGCAGGTGCGCGAGGACACGCGCCACCAGGTGCACATCCGCCAGGTGTCCCAGGGTGAGTTTGCGGTTGCACTGGAAATCGACAAGCCGGCTGCTCAAGACAAGGGCGTCTACAAGCTGGTTGCTAAGAACGTCAAGGGCGAGGCTGCGTCTCAGACAGTTGCTGTCGATCTCGAAGGTGAGGCAACCTGTTAGAGTATGATCACATACCAGCCAACTCTCCCGAATTTTCCATGAACATTATGAATTTGAGCTCTTATGGTTTTACAAATGTTCTGTCAAGTTTTACAAAAAGTAAATCTTGTTCGCAAAGTAGTTTCTCTTATCAATTGTCAACCATACCCTTGAAAGTCTTCTTTCTGATTATTAAAGGAAACCATAGGGTGTACTTGCTTCAAGTAAACAGATACTGAAGCAAGGGAAATTGGCAAAGCAAAGTTTCTGAAAAGGTGACTGTGACTTAAAACAGTGTGTTGCTAATCAGATTGTGGTGTTTAATGTTTATTGCTGTTTGTGTGCTGTGTCTCAAGGTCAATCATCGTTAGTAAAGTGCTTATGTATCCCACAATAGATGTTTGTTCAGGGAAAGCAAAAAAAAAAGAAATTTGTACCATTCTTTCTCTCTCCCCTTCCACTGTTGTGCCTGTAGGGTACTTATAAATGCTGAAGCTCACAGGTTGGCAAGTATGCATTCAGAATATCTAACTTTCTGTTAGTCAAGAGCTCTTAGGTGATTCTACTGAAAAGATTTTACTCAATGCTTTTATTTTTCACAGTTGAACCTCAGTATAGTAAACACGAATATAATGAGCTAACAGATATTATGAAATAAATATAAAGTGTTTCTCAATGATGTCAGTATATAACGAATATATCACTCATAACACACATCATGGTCACGCAGGATGCATTTGTTATAGCCAAGCATTCATAATAATAAACAAAAATAAGCCACTGAAATGGCAGAGAGTTTGTTTTCAAAAGTAGTTGTAAAGTTTCTTTGCTTCTTCAATGCCGACGCAATAATCAAAGCTTCCAGATTTTTTAAAGCGAACAAGTGCTCATCAACAAGAGCTTCTCATCAGACGAGCCGTTTTCAGCAATGTTATGTGCTCGACCATGGTTGACGCACTTACATGCGATGGTACCGGTCTTGCAATAACCTCACTTTCTTCAGCAAATTCATTGCTGACAGAAGCAGTGAACCTCAAGAACAATGTCCTCACCCGTGCATGACTTCACAGCGTCAGCTTTGTCATCCGCTTTGATGGGGTCATCCCAATCGACATCAGTATCGCTCGACTTCGGTTCTGTGATGCGCTACCATAAATCATCATTCCTTCTGAGCTACACACTTCCAAACTCTCATGCCCCCCACACAGAAATGCGGCCTTGCAGAAACAGTTTTTGATACATTGTGCAGCAACCTTCGTCCAGCTCAACTTTGTAATTTCTTCAGCTGTACTGCCCTGTTCATCTAAAGGAGCTCAGAGGAGCATGCGGGAAATTGTGCTGCCGTAGTCCACATAGTCGGCATGTGCTGCCATATCCGCATAGTCCGTCATATTATCTCCATAATAACCAAGCATTCTTATAACTGAGATCATTATAAGTGGACTTGACTGTGTATATGCTTTTAGTCAGTGTCGGATATGAAAGGTATTTTCTTGTGAATGCAGCTAGTTACAACAAAGTTCAACTGTACCATGTCTGAATGAACATAGCACATCTTTTTCTGTGTCAAAATTTCAATTTATAATTCACTTGCATCAAATGTACCTTTGTGGCAGGGCGGGAATACTGGAAAAGTCAAATGCAAAAAATGCAAATAGGGACATTGACATAACATGTGTGCAACAAGGAGCTCATATCCTACACTTTACTACAAGACATGATGTTTTGCTGCTTTGGTTTTACATGTGTACCTATATTCCGAAATTTAGCAGCGCTATAACAACATTTCTCCCAATTGTTTGCTTCACTTTTGCTGCCACTATGTATTTACTGAACACCTCCTGCGTAGTCTGCTTAATAATCAGGGCTAACATTTTCTGTTTTAGCTTCATTCTGCTATATAAAGGGACACAAATTGTTGTCTAAGCACACCTATGCATGTTTGAGCATCGCCTTGTTTTTGATCTTGTGGCGACTTTCTCTTCCATATTTCAGAGGAAAATAAAGAGCCTGAAAAGAAAGAACCTGAGAAGAAAAAAGAAGAGCCGTGAGTTGTCTTCTTCTTTTTTTGCAAATTTTATTTCGTTGAACATAAAGTTCACTGCATTGGATTTAGGATTTATTGCGTGACTAGGTTGAAATGAACTCAACTCTGGTGGCATGTTTAGTATTAAGTGTACTGTGGCATGTACCTTTGCAGAAAGCCCAAGGGCGAGAAGCCAAAGATTGTGCAGATGCTGGCTTCCCAGGTAGGTTGAATTCACCAGACTGTACAGTAAAAGCTCGTTAATTCGAACCGCAAGGGGAAGCCGCTTCAGTTCGAATTAACGAAAGTTCGAGCTAACGAAAGTGAAGGAGAACAACAGTACACTGCAATTTGGAAGCAGTAGGGCATGTCAGAAATTTGGGGTGTCAGAAAGTGATCAAGTCGAAGCTCTGGGTCCGACTGTGCCACACCACCGATGTCCACCGAAACGAACGTTAGCCGAGGCTTAACACCATCACAATGAACCGCGACGGCCGATACCTCCTAAGCGAAAACAGAGGTGCACAGCTGATGAAGACTGCCGAGACAAAGACGCTGAACATGTGAAGGTGGCGAAGGCCTTGATTCGTTGGTTCTTGATTGCAAGCGCAGCTGCGACGTACTTGATTCGCTGTGTTTTGGCGCTTGCCGTGCCATCTCCGCACAACATTAGCAGCTGTACAAGATTTGCAAAGCCTCCGAGATTTGCAACGGGCTAGAAGTCTCGGAGGTTGCGTAGAACGGAGAGGCGGCAGCCGCCGCTTCCTTCTGGCTGACCCCGCGTCGGTTAGATTTTTTTCCGATTTTGCCTTCTCTCGCCGTTCTCTCCGTTTCGGAGGCAATACAGCCTTGTGTGTAGGCAGTAGGCGCGTTTCTCTGGCCGTGTGCCAGGCGAGCGTTGTTCGAATTATCCGTGAGGGAACCTTCTCGCGTTCGAATTAACGAACTTTTTCATACATAGACTTCTGTGGAGCTTGGCCGGACCAAATCGTACAGTTCGAATTATCCATAAATTCGAATTATTGAAGTTCGAATTAACGAGCTTTCACTGTATTTTGTTCTTTGTCAGACTTACAGTTGATGGCTACATGCTTTCTTTCTTCTTTTGTCTGCTTCAGACTGTTGAAGAAGGCAAGACCTGTGAATTCGCCTGCCGTGTTGAATCTGTCACCAAGGCCACAGTCATGTGGATGAAGTGAGTGTCTTGGAATTTTCCAGTGACCTTCCTAGTGCAGTACATTCATTGACTGTTAAACACTCAGTAGAATTGTTCACAAAATTTCTTGGCTGGCTCCTTCATTCTTTTTTCTTTCTCATCTTCTACAAGGTAGCAGCAGCAAGGACTGCTGAAGTTGCTAGTTTGAAGGTTAGGTATTGGCTCTTTTGTTTTAAGGTTCTGGATCGAAGGAGTAAGTTTATTAAATATTACTAGTAAATAAGATACGAAGTGGTTCTTTGTTCAAGAGGAAACAACAAAGATCTAGCTACAGTGTGCTACATTCTTGAGCTTAAAACAAGGACAGGAGTAGGTTGGACGTATGCAGTCACCTGCAATATGACCTGCAACACCGGTGCCCGCGGTTGAAGGGGCTCCAAGACTGTACGGTTGCGCAGGCACAGAGTACGTTCTAGACCTAAACATAGCTTCAATTAGTGGTTCTCATTAAACCGCTATTTCACATGTTAAAGCCGCCACGCAGACCTGGAGCCCCTTCGACCACATACAGGAGCGTTGCAAGTTACATTGCACACGACTGTAAATCACTGCACTAAACTGTTGACTAATCTTTGACAGTCATTTACATTTTCTTCTGTGTCTACCTTGTCTACAAGCAACAATAGCTTACAGAAGAAGGATGAAGAACAAGAAAGTTTACTTAAAATATTTTAATAATTTTCTTGCATCCCGGCTGTGCAATGTAGAAGTGAGAGCTGCACTGCATTGATTACACACTGAAGTGTAGTTTCAATTCCCTTTCAGTTCCAGCACATGCACTTCCTGAAAAACAAGTACATGGGTCTTCAGGATAGCTCTGTTGCATTAGCTTCTATGGTAGATAACAAATCTTTGTCTTGTGTCTCTAGTTGTTCTTAGCTGAATACTTCGTTGTCATGTGTGATAAAGAGCGTGGTTTATTACTGTCACTGTTGCTTACTTTGCTCACCACCCATGGTGGCTCACGGCATAGTGACACTGATTGTGACCCATGGCCACAGTTCCAACTCCTGCCTCTTTGACTATGTCCTGACAGGATTGGATGCAGAGACACTTATGTACTGAGTTTTCAGTGCACATTAAAAAAATAACACAAGTGGTCGAATTGATCCAGTGCCTTCAACTATGAAACGTTTCAAAGCTGAGCATGAGCTCCTATCTATACTTACATTAACCAGCTCACTCACTGAGTAATGGACAGAGATGTGTACTTCAGCTTTGTTTTCAAATTCATAAAATTTCAGTGAAGGCTCATTGCTTTCTTTGACTGCTCTCCTTTGCCCAGGAACAAGAGGGTTGTCCGGGAGACAACCACCACACGCATCACATTTGATGGCTCCACTGCCAAGCTTGTGTTCTCTCCAGCTACCAAGGACATGGCTGGAAACTACACAGTCGAGTTCACAAATGAGTTTGGCAAGGAAGAGTCTTCAGCTGAGCTCATTGTCACAGGTTGGGCTTTTCTTTCTTCATTGTTTCCATAAAAAATGGAGGAGGTTTGGGGGAAAAGCCGCAGCAGTGGCTTGAAGGAACCCCAACCTCCGATAATATGGAGTTGACAACAATGCAGCGAGTCACACTCTTGCTACAGACAAACTTTACAACTAAGGGGTCACATTATCGGATAAAATCAAACCTTAATGCAGTGCTTTCAGTATTTTTAAATATGCCAAACAGAAATGTATCGTAAACATACAAGCAACAAAGAATAAAGGAAAACATTTGGGAATCTTTGTACACTGTGCACACAAATTGAAACTAAAATACAAGAAACTCTGCAAAACTACCATCTAACTGGGGACAACAACTATACATAATATCGAACTCAACTGGAACAAAAACAATAATAAAACAAGGAGTATACCAAATAAATAAATTCATATATACAACCATTTTAAATCACTGTAGAGTTAAGCTTACTTGGAGAAAGCCCGTATATATTGATGCCCAGTGTGCCGTATTTGTCAAGAAGCCTTGGTGAGGTGCTCTTAAACATTTGTAGCCCGTAATTTGTTCTCAAGCACGGTACTTTCAACCATTCGAGATGACGGGTAACACGGGAAAGTGCATTTTCACATAGCTTAGCCATGTCCTTGACCTTTGTGCAATTCTGTTTGTTTTCTAACTATACATTATGCAGAAGTTTGGTTTAATTTATCTCATTACCTTTAGGAATATTGAATTCACCAAATACCAAGTTAGTTTGTGCAGTGTAAGGGAGATAAGCGATCGCATTTAATGTTCTTTTCTGTATTAATAACAATTTGTTTGAGTAGGTTTCATTTGCTGTACCTTGTTCTAAATAGCAATAATTATGGCAAGAAGCAAGCAAACTGTTGTATATAAGCAACTTTACAGCTGTGGAGAGCATATGTCTATTACTATTTAAGTCATGCTTTTCCTTTTGGATTAGAAAGGGTTCAAAGAGATGTCCCATTTTCTTTGTCTTTGAGGACAAAAGGGAGAGCATGTGAAATGTACTGTATGTGATTGCAAAATTGATCTGTCATCCAGAAACATAAAAGCCATAATTCTGAAATATATTTCAGTAAGTAGGTAAATGAAAATTTGGCCTGTTATGCATAGTCCCTCATTCAGACATTTCTTATTTCCATTTGCAGTCAGTTTGCAGTAACGAAATGGATTTATCTTGATCATTATCCATAATCTGAATCACTGTCCACACTTTGTAATTATTTTAATGAGAAATGACCATTACTGACCACCCTTACGTAATGGGATCACATGTTCAGCAATTTCCTGATACTTTAGCTTTCACTGAAGCAACCTAATGCACATATAAATTGGCATAATTATTTTCATGATCCTGTCTGATGGTGCCTATCAGAAAAAATTGTAGTATGCTTTCTTGAGTATCGGCTTGTTTAGTCTAGCACAGTATTTCAGGATAGTATGTATGATTCTGTCATATTGTCATGTTGCAGTGACAAAGATTATGAACATGATACATGGTATGATTCTGTCACAACATATGTATTATTTTATGTTAAACTCCTGCTATATATTTCTTCACCTTTACTAAGGCAACCTGCTTCTCCGTTGAAATTATTGCAAATGAATAATTAAATAAATATAAAGTGTTCACGATTTACATTTGTTCTGAGGTACAGTCAAGGATTGCAATGCTGGTGACTGTATTGCACCTAGAACATTTTGGTTGTTTCAAATAAGATATTTTTAAAATGTTTATTTGTTGCATGACTATTCTTGGCAAGCAACAGTCAAGAACACCTGTATTGAGGTCATAGTGCTGCCAGAAAACTTACATCTGCAAATGACTAAAACACAGTTGCACATTGTACAGTGTGTAGCATAATGTACAGTTTTCATTGGGGGCAGCCTCACAATACAGTGGTAATGACGTTGTGGCTCCTTCTTGCTTCTCAGTATGATTGTAATATGATAACAGTTGTGAGCACACGAACCGGAATTCTGTAGTAATTAGGCAGTACTGACCTAGTTAATGTTTCCAGTAATAGTTGCTATACTGTAAAGGGATTTGCGCACCTTTAACTCTTGCTGTCATATGGTACTGTTTCAGATGCTCCGAAAAAGAAACCAGAAGAGAAAAAACCCGAAGAAAAGAAGCCAGAAGAAAAGAAGCCTGAGCCAAAGAAGGTTGAAGAGAAGAAGGTTGAGGAGAAGAAGAAAGAGGAAAAAGTCAAAGTTGAGGAGAAAGCCGAGGTCAAGAAAGTTGAGGAGAAAAAGGTTGAAGCTAAGAAGCCCGCTGAAAAGAAGGCTGCAGAGAAAAAAGCCGAGGAGAAGAAGCCAGATGAGCTGAAGCCAGAGACCATTGAGAGGAAGCCCTCGATTGAGAAGGTACAGCTTGATTTCTTTGATAGTAGTGCTGTATACCTCTGCATGCTGCATGTAATTGAAGGTTATTCATATGACAGTGTGCATCATGAGAGTTGTAGAAAGTGGTACTGGAGCACAGTGGAATGTTGATGGTAAAGCAGCAAGAACAGATGTTATATGTTAATGTTCAGGGCAGTGATGACAGAGTAGGATTGGCAG
This sequence comes from Dermacentor albipictus, assembly GCF_038994185.2. Lineage (NCBI taxonomy): Eukaryota > Metazoa > Arthropoda > Arachnida > Ixodida > Ixodidae > Dermacentor > Dermacentor albipictus. Next base: position 9,859,027 of record NC_091829.1, read on the forward strand.
AAGGGACATAGAGCTTGCTGCAGCAGCAAAAGGGTAGGTGATGCAAACAACTGTGGACATGAATTGAACATGTTTCACTAACCAGGACAAAAAAGGGGTTTGGAATACCTTACATCACTTCTTTCACTAGTTCATATATGCCTAATTCTGTGGTTTGTCACAAGATTAGATTTTCGAACAACCTCTTTTGAAAGACATGAAAGCGAGGTAAAGTCAGGAATTCGCTCCTGCATTGGGAATTGAAGGAATTATTGCACCATTTGTGTTATTTTTTTTTTCTGTGTCATCTAGCTACAAAAAGTAGTGTGTGTCTGCGGAAGGTAAGAGCATTGTGGACCTTAGTGTTGCTTTTTCTTAGCCTTTTAGGCCAGCAGGCCACCATTTGACAACAATAGGAACTTAATAGCACTGATACGTCAGGTGATTCTGGTGCATCATGCTATTTCTCTGGTAGAGCGCACAGTTTTACTTTTTATGAATAGCATAAAAAAAGCAAAGCCTACCCATGAAACAAACCGTGAATACTTAAGTGCTTGTGCTGGTCTGTAATGTTTGGCATCCTTTCTTTGCGATACACGTCCAAAGTATGTGACTCCTCAACCTTCATTAGCTACACAATTTCGGATCGGCAAATTAACTACTAATGTCAGAGAAGTGAAAACATTTGTTAAAGCTATGCTCTAATAACATCATTTGTAGTTATTAGCTGTAAACACATTGTAGTTTTTTGCTAAAGCTATGCTCTAATAACATCATATGTAGTTCTTAGCTGTAAGTGCATTGTAGTTTTTTGCTACGATAGCGTTAACATCAGGATATACTGCGCATTTTTGTGGTGCTGCTGTACCGCTATATTCTAGAGTGCTGCCTGTAGAAACATAGCCATTCTGTAGATGACCTTGAGTGTATGTGCGTGCGTGTGTCACAGTGTGTGTGCATAGAGATTTGTCTTGATTTTTCACTCAGTCTCTTGTCAATTCATTCTAGGTGTTGTAGCCATGTAAAAACTGGTATGCTCTCATTTTTTCTTAGTGTGCTAGTTGGTGAGTTTGTTAGATTAGATTTGCTTTTGTGAAGTATGCTGTAAGTTCACATGACCTTGTTAAGTGTAACTGCACAAGATTTTGGCATCTCTGAATGTTTGTCCTAAAAGAACTACCATAACAGAATAATTCAAGAGCTTCCATTTAGTCGGGGGCGTTCTCTTTGTCTTTATTTTTGTTGCATTGTTCGCTGTGTCCTCCTCCACTAACATTTTCTTTGTCTCTGAGCAACCTAGGCACCTGCGCAACAGCGGCACTTCCACTGAGTCCTCGGTTTCTCATTGTGCACTGGATGAGAGATGCATTACTTTGCAGCCATCGAAGCTTGAAGCCGACAAAAAGACACTTCCAGAGCGCAGAACGAGTCTCGACCGCCAGCGAAATGGCGAGGTCACAGCACTGGCAAAGGATGAAATCATTCGCGAGCCATCACCTGTGGAAGAGCGCCGGCCATCCATCGGCAAAAGACGTCCTAGTGACAAGATGGAACCCCTGGCTCCCCGAAGAGATGAAACTCCCAAGTCACCTACCATGCCTGCACCAGAGCAGATCATTCCTCCTACACCTCCACCAGCCACTCCTAAGAAGAGGGACAGCATTCCACCACCTCTTAACCTGGCACCTGAAGTGCCTTCTGACACGGAGTCTGTGACCTCATCACCTTCTCAGTCACCACGATCAAAGACATCCCCGAGGACAGTGATGGGTTTCCATCTTCAAGGCCCTCCAGAAGACGAAGATGTCGAACAGGATTTTGGTGAACCTCTGGTGTTCCAGTTCAAAGAGAACCGGTATGAACCTGTGCCCTTGGAAGATCTACAATCTCCCCCAGCTCGAAAGTCATCAGTGCCAGTGATCACGGTAGATGACACTGAAGCATCTAAAAAACCCAAAAAGAAAAGGAGTGTGAAGAAAGACAAAGATGAAGAAGAGTCCAAGGAGGAGGCTCCAAAACCCAAACCAAAAATGCGGCCAGTTAAACGTGCTGGCTCTCCCGAAAAGACACCAGAACCGCCGCCATCACCGAGGGGACGACGGAGCTCTATATGCGTTGCAGCTGAGCCAGGCCACATTCCAGCAGAGCTTGTAGGTCTGCCACAAACTGCAACTGTCACAATCCAGGGAGTCGTCATGACTGTAGAAGATGCTGAAAAGATGCTAGAGGTACGCTGTCAAGGTCAGCGTGAATTGGGCTTGCCCTTCAAGCTGCTGCAATGCTGCTGCTGCTGTTGAATGCACGTGGCCAGGCCTCAGTGAGAAGCTCATATTTCAATAGAAAGAGCGTTCTGAAGTGTTGCCACGTGAAAGCAACCAGTAACACATCAGCAATGCTGAGCTTCTACTGTCGTCTTTCCTAGTTCATTCTCGCCCCAGCTGCTATCTTTTGTTCTTTTCCCAGCTCTAACTGCTTTACGAACTCCGATGCTGTGCCTGGCTGAATCCTGCATCAAGATGCAGTTTTTGGCAAGCCGAATTGCAGTCTTGGCGAACTTGGCATCAAGCTTGCCAATGCCTTTACATTGAAGCCGCCTGCTTGCATGCTGCGCGATATGTCTAACCCTCTTTTCTCTTCTAGGTCTGTACATCAGTGCAGTAGGCTGTTTTTTCAGGATTTCAAAACACCGATGTATAGCATCTCACCGGATCCTCATCTCTCACTTCACTGTAGGCACGCTGTCTGTGAAACTGTGTAATGTCACTCTCAGTCATGGAGCAATGCCTCAAAACAGACTCTCATATATTTGTCAGCCGAGTCCAGTCGCAAATGGTGTGCCAGATCGCCCTGCTGAAGCGCCAAAGCCAAGGGAAAAGGAGTCTGTTCCAGAGATTGCAGTCCAGGAACCGGTAGAAGCACCTACAAAGCGAGTGGTGCCCATCGTCAAAGAACCCACGCCAGAACCGAATCGGAAAGATTCACTGGCTGTTGGTCCTGGTGGCATGCTTGAGCCCGTTTCTCCTGGTGGCTCACCTGCCAGTTCACGCCGGGGCTCTGTCATCATCACAGCCGACGAGGTTGGTTTGAAGCTGGACACGGTGCCTGGCTTTAACCTTGTAGTGTCCTCTCTCAGTGTTGTCCTATTTTTTGGCCTGGTCGTTGTTGGCAGTCTAGTCAGAGCTGCTTCTACTGCTGTGGTTGCTCCTTCTCTCCTGTCATACCCCGAACAGCCATACCCCAGAAGAAGTTGTCGCATGTGTTTCTGTTGCTTGCTGGTAAGGTGACAAACTAGATATTTGTGTCATCCAGAGTAAGTACTTTCAAAATACTGAGCCTTGCTTTGCAGCTTATTTTTTACACGGTCGCGTGGAGTCTGCTTCTGCATATAAGTGCAGGAGCATAGGCTTCAATACTATCAGCTAGACACTCGCTGTGGCTGTCTTATATACCACTGAGTTGATAAAACCACCCTGCGGCATCAGTTTCAGCTGGGGAGGCATGTGTGCCAGTTAAAAGACAACATTTTTTTTCTTACCATGCTGCTCATAAGCAAAAACAACTTGTTAAGCTGTCACCTTATCAGTCATGAGCTTGCATGAAGCTGTGGTTACCTTCCTGCAAATTGACAACCAAATTTGGTGTCTTTGAATGGCTTTCAACTGCTCTTGCTTCCTGATGTCTGGCTTCATATTCTGGACACTTTGTCACAGACTTGCTTGTGGCTTCCTTAGACCACTATGTACCCAGCTGGGCAAATGTCTCATTGCGGCTGCTCTCCGCTGCTTAAGCTTCCCCCCCTGCAACGGAGCACACAAAAAGCACAGCTGTTGTGTGTCACAGCTTATGGATGCTAATGGTTCTCCTCATCTCAAGTTTCGGCAAGCGCCGTTTGTGGTGTGGATGATGTGAGTGCCACACCTGCTTAGCATTTTGTTTGCACTGCACTTTGTATCTTGGCCACGATTTTGGCATTTCTTCAACACCTTGTTTTTTCACATTTTGTAACACTTTTTTGTGGGAGCCTGCCATGGGCTACTTGAAGACATCATGACACCGATTTGGTTTTTTGATGGCTATTCTTGCCAGTCTTCATTGCACATGCTGGGCGAGGCTTTGTTTTAAATTACGCCAGCACTTGCAGCTTTCCAGTTGGCAGCCGCTGTCATAATCTTCAAAGCTTTGTGGGCTTTGTGCAGCTTTCACAATGTAACCTGCGGCACAGCTTCTGCTTTGCTTCAGTTGTCAGCTTCATTTATCTTAAGAAGTGCAGTTTATAAAGCAATTTTTACGTGCACTAGCTCATGAGCAATCCAGCTGCCTTGCTTTGAAGCATGAATTTTTATTTCTGACAGTTCTGTTATGATCCATATCTATGTGTGAAATACAACTGACCAGGCCAAATGGGGAGGGTCAGTAACTGTCATTTTGACTTGTCACCTATGTACAGTAGGCTAGCATTTATTCAAACTATTTTGGGCCACAGGTGTCTATTTGAATTATCCACTATGTACTCTTTTATTACGCCAGAAAAGAGCAGCACATTATTATCTTGTATCTGTGCATACAACACCAACCTTTTAACTTCCATTGTGTGTAACAAGGCATGAACACTAAGCATTAGTAAATAAATTTCAATTCAAGCTTAGTTCTTATCAGCCTACAGCTAGCCATACTTCTGAGCACTCTTCATGCTTGACTGTATAAGTAAGTTACTGGTAATTTATTCACCAATCGCCAATTATTTTCACTTTACTACTCATGGGGGCCAAAGCTGTTTTCTCCAAGCAGGAGAACCCTGTGAAAAAGTGGAGAGTTTCACAGAAAGTGAAAATGTATCTTGAATTAGCCCATTTTCGAATGCATCACTAATGTATAGTGAAATAGCCAGTATTTACAGACAAATAGTTTGAGTTTGAATCATCGCAGGCCTACTGTAGCTACCTAGCAGTGATTTGCACAACACTTAATACTGTCACAGCTAACACTGTGCCATGTGTTCAGACTACAAGATACTGGATCAACTTGGCCAACATTGTGTATTACTACACTAATACACTCTGTTTATGTATGGCAAAATGGCTATATGTGATGTCCTCTGCTGTATTAAACCTAATCCTTTGCTGTTAGATCAGTTAGTTCTAAAAAGAGGTGCTTTTGTTTCACTCCTTACACCTTGCACTTACACATTTACTGTTTTCACATACAGCTTCATCAGATGACACTGACGTAGTCATGTGGAAATAAAATAAAACATTTCTTTTAATGTGCTACACTTGTTCATTATTGCACTCATGTACTGTTCCACTTTCTGTACTGTGTTGCTGTTCTCATACCTTTCTACTTGTTGCAGCACCTCTGTCACATGTTCTCACTGCTGTTGCTGTACTCCTTTTTTTTCCTGTTCATTTTCTAATATTTCTGTCATCTTTTTCTCTGATTCAACACTCCTTTGTCAACTGTATGTCCCATGCATCACCTGGCAGCTCAAGATCCTATGAAGTTCAGGTCGTACCTGAGCACTTCTGGCTTCAAGGATTATCCCTTGCCTTACAAATCCATGTGTCATCTGCATTCTGTGCTGTGGTGTTCTCAGGACACCAGTGTGCTTTGCATTTATCTCTCTACTGTATGCTGTTGTTCAATGCCTGGAATCTCTGTGTTCCTGTGGCACAATGCTTGCCCACTCACTGCATGCACCCCTAAGGCTGCCGAATGCATGTTGCAGCCTTTTTGTTCCAGCGTTCTTTGCTGCTGCTCTGGCTTTGAAAGCTTTTCTTTTAAACTATTTCATGTCTCCATTTCTTTGTGTGCACAGGTGACTTGTTTCCTCCCTTGTGTTCTCTTAGTTGCTTCAGGTACTCTGAAAGATAAGATATAACTTTACCTTGTGAGGGTAAATCAACTTTACTTCTGAACTGAAATTTTGATAACATACAATGGGAGGCAGGAACCTAGTCCAGTTGATCATCACTGTTTGTTCTTGCCGCCTTCATCGACGTAGAATAATGAGAAGTAATTATTATTATTATTATTATTATTATTATTATTATTATTATTATTATTATTATTATTATTATTATTATTGAGTATATTATGTGTAGATTTTACAGCTTGGTAATGACTAGCAGTTTGTGTAAATGCTGCATGTGTTATACTTTGAATTAAAATTTAATTAAATTTCAGGGTTCTAGATGCCAAAGTCACAATCTGATTATGAGGCATGCCATGTTTTATACTGAATATAAGTCAGTCTGTTCTGTACACTTGTTCCTGTCAGCTACAATCTTGCCTCTGATCACATGTGATAATTTTTTGAAGTTAATTAACGTGCTAGAGAGAGCTTGTTAAAGTTGATAAGCATGTCAGGGAGAGATAAGTTGAATGCTGATGTAGATAACATATAATTATATTTGCAAAAAAAGAAAGATGAAGAAGCAGAGACAAAGCAATTTAAAGTGGCCTCACGATGGCTAACAGTGTGTTAACTCACCATTGACAGAAAGGAATGGTTGTCGACGAGGCTGGAAAAATGAAGAAACTTCGGCCTGGTGAAATGGTTGAAGTCAGGCAGCGGCGCCGTTCCAGTATTGACATGCGACGGGCCAGGTTAGAATCTGTTAACTCCTGCTGTCCATACTAGCTTATGATGTTTATCATATCCTGACTTTACTGTTCCTCTCAGTGTCTCAGAGCTGCAAGAAAAGGTTGAAAAGCCATCCACGCCTCTGCGACCTATTCCTGAAACTGAAGAAGGACCGCCCAACATTGTGGACTACCAGGAGAATGTCACAGCTGTGGAAGGTGACAATGTGGCTTCTGCTCAAGCATACACTTTCTTCATAACCTGCCTTCCACGTATTGTATGAGTAGATTAAGGCACAGAGATGGGTTACATTTACATCTTCCATCTTTTGCCTTCTCTAGATTTGCAGTGCCTTTAATTTTCATTCAGTATGACCTGAATTAAACGGGAAGCATTGTTTGCATCAAGAAAAATTAAAAGTTGAAAATTATAGTTGAAAAGGAATGTAATTAATAAAATCATTTCCTATGTTTCTCATGTGGCTCAGTGTAAAGTGGTACAATGTCCTCATTCAAGTGGAATGTGTCCCATTTTCTTGAGCATGGAAGTATTATCCCATTGGTGTGGTATTCTGTCTTGCTTTTGCATTTTGAAATGCCACCGCGATGGCACACAGCATGGAAGCACTGATATATTTAATGTAGCACAGCAGCAGTCTATGCCATCCTGTCTGATTGGCCACAGCAGGTGCATGTAAAAATTCCTATGGTTAAATTGCAAGCACAGAAAATGTATTGACGCTAAACATTTCCACACAAGAAAAATGGGAGAAAAAGAGAGAACGTCCCAATAACTATCAGTGGCAGGCACTAACAGCAATCACTTGCTACATATTTAGACCACACCTTGAACTATCTTCAAGGTAAATGGCAAAATGCCAGGAGTAGACTCATGATCACCACCATAATTTGTGTGTCGAAATTGATGACTGACTTTTGACTGGTCTACTTATGAACAAGGAGCCCATAAGGGTTCTGAATCGTTTATACCACCGCCTGCCACTTTTGACTTCGTCATTCACTGCATTGATACTATTTGAAACCAATCGCTGCTTACATATTTACCTTATGTTTACCTCATGTGTGTTGCACCATCTTCGCAGGTGGTACTGCCTACCTGTCGGTTCAGGTGGAGGGCAACCCTGTGCCTCAATTTCGCTTCTACAAGGGTGTGGGCGAGGTGTATGAGGGGGGCCGCTACAAGGTGATCACGGATGGCGAGACGAACACTGTGTGCTTCTGCATCCGCAAGGCCAAGAGTATTGATGAGGGCAAATATAAGATAGTTGCCTACAACAAACATGGCGAGGACTCTGTCACCATGAGTCTGTTTGTGAGTGGTGAGTATCTGAGTTGTCTTTCTTTTTTTGATGCATGACCATTAGGAGTGGCAAAGTAAAAATAAGTTTGTGTGGGAAGAGCGGGATCGCACTATATAAAATATATATATAGCTGTTCGCTCCTTAAAGAGGCAGGATGTGTGTCCAGTGAGCTTCTAAACAACACTTTTTTATGTAGTGAACGCAGTTTAAATTGTGTATGCAGGACCTCAAAGTGATGCAATGTAATATTAATGCATTTCTCTCGCATTACCATTAAATTGCTACTGAAGTTCGTTTCCTTTTTCTTTTGTTTCTTTGCTTTCAATGTAAATTGAAAAGCTGGGGCAAAGGCTGTACAAGAGCAGGCTGAAGTGCTTTTGACACTCGGGTTAAACACAACACTTAGTTGTGCATACAAATCAATACATATTATACCACACAAAACATATGCTTGACACATAGCATAAACAAGGTTAAAACATATGAAAATAGTATACCACAATAAACCACCTAATAAAATATAGATAAGGAATCATACAAAATCTGAACTGAGCTTGTGTTAGGTTTTGAACATTGGTTCCAGCTGCATTATAGGAGTTGAGAAGTCAGTAACGTTTTGCAAATCCTTCAGTGAATTGTTGCGAAACACGGGATGTTCTCCTTATCCAGATTTTAGTACTCTGAATAGGTAAATGGATGATTTTCTAAACATTAAGTGTGTCATTTTGGCAGTTCGAGCTACATTACCAAACATGCCAATTCGTATGCCATAGCTGTAGCAGCAGGGCAATCTATATGTATTGACATGCCTCTGAACAGAAGTCAATCAACTTTGGTGTACTTTACAGTAGGCAGAAAGAAAAGATTTTTTTTTTCTACATTTTTTGCTAAACATGCCTTCAGTAAGCTACCACATGAACCAATGTGGCAGGGAACACTTAATAAGGTCTTTGTTTCTAAGCCAACGCAATGAAGTGCTATGACAGCTAATCTCTAACGGGAAATTTATGTGAATATTAACAAAGCTTGACATCAAACTTGGAAGGGAAATCTTATGCTATTTCAGTGTTCCTGGCTATATTGAATTGTGTTGTGTGTTGAAATGGCAAGTTGTTTATTTATGCTTTTCGTATAACCCAACAATCTTATATGTGCCTAACTGCATTTCATTGTATGAAATATCTTGTGTATGTGTGCACATACATTTACATGACATACTCTGCACTCTTTACACATGTTGCTACCCCGTAGACATTATATCTGCAACTGAACCGCCAAGCGCCAACAAACCTAAACACATTTTAGCTATACTGCCCTCATTTTGTAACACTTCTGGTTAGTCTAATACTCTGAAAGCTAGTGCACGATATGTGTAAGAAAAATGCAGGGAAAGGGGAATGTCTAGGTTCTAGACCAGCAGAGTGTCATGCAGATGTTTCTAATATTCTTTTGATGTCCTTTCTCTAATCAATTATTTGATGCAAATATCTGAAATTAGTAAGTGTTTCTTAGGCACACTTTGTGTAACATTTAATTTTCTACGTGCACCTTAAATATTTTTCTGGTTTTAGGTATGATTTTCACATTTGAAAATGCAAGAAAAACAACATTTGAAATTTTCTATTACTGTATTGCTATCATATGCTGATTTAAGTTTTTAATGATAATGAGGCTATGATGAATGTGCTAGAAATAGCAGCTAGAATTAACTGGCATCTGAATAGTTATAATTAACATACCAGCTAGATTATGACCAGTTAGAACAAGTAAGTACTGCCTCACATGTCATAATATGTAGTGTGAAGGCTTTGATTTGCTTGACCAGCTGCAATATATTTTCCTGTGTTCCTTACATCAACAGATATTGCTCATTATACATCCACCTGCTAAATATTGTTGTTAATTGCATTTATTTTATCGTTTATGGAGCACTAATGTGGTCAAACAAATAAGCATAGTATCCTAAAAAAAGCATATGCCCCATAATTTTTCATCTTATATGATCATATGCAGCCCTATATAAAACCCATATGGTTCTTACTGCCATATGGTTCCACATGATCGTGTGAGATTCCATATAAAACCCATTTGATTGAAAGTTATATGCATCATTAGACATGGAAATTATGTGACATATGACTTTTTATATATTTGCCCTAAAGTGGCAATTAGAGGGACCCAGCGCAGTACTCCTTGTGAAAGTTCAGTAAGCTTCTTTCGTGAATATGTAGGTAGGTGGCCTCCTCTAGGCTGCTGACTGGTTGGCTCTTAATTTCAGACTTTCTCAAAGTGAATAACAAAGCAATCAGAAGGCACTTTGCAAATGCAAAGTAACAACCATTTAACTCACAATTTTGCCACAATGAGTGCTGATTGCATATAGAAGCCTACTTTAAAAAAATTTTTGCACTGCTTTCAGGATATGTTTGACTTTATAATACTTTGAAATAACCTTTGCCACTTCATCTTCACAACACAGCGGCACAAAAGGCTATACAAAAGACAATTCCAAAGATACAGCCACTCACAAACATTGCTGATGTTAAGCAGAAGTTCGGTGCCACACTGACACAGAAATCAGCAAGACGCAAAAGCAGTATCCTGATTCCTGCTGCTGGCAATCCATTGCAAGGCAAGTGGGTTGAGCGACACACATCAGCCAAGCAGCCAAATGCATTTGGCTATAACACATGACACCTGAGCCCGTTGCATACAACTAATTCCTCATGACAACAATTAAACACCATCAACCTGTGCCATTGTCTGCTGTGGTAACCCCAGCAACAAGTTCCCTATGATTTGACTTATTACTACTCGAAACCTGCATAACGTATCCTCAAGCTCATGGCAAAAAAAATTTCTTGCAGGGGTTCTTTTACTCTGAGCGAAACACTTTGCAAACTTACAAATGAGAGTATATCACTTCATCCTACCAAAAGCATTTCATGAAGGGATCATGGGGGCACAAGGTGGCTAGGACACTTCAAACATACCTGCAGGAGTGGCTTATGCTATTTTGCTGCTGATCACAACGTTGGGGGTTCGATTCCCAGCTGCTGAGGCTATATTTTAGTAAGCGGTACACAATAATAAGTACACAGTTCACAGTTGAATAAATCAGTACACAAGCAATAATGCTTGCATACTGATTTAGTTGCACGTTAAAGAAACTGGCGGGCCAAATTACTCCAGAGCCTTTCACTATCACATTTTTCATATACCATGTCTTGCTTTGTAGTGACAAAATAAATAAATAAATAAATAAATAAATAAAATAATAATTAATTAAATAATTGCCTACATCACTCTTTCCTTCATTCACACTTTTGATCACATTTCCCCATACCAAGTGTATACATTTATTTACCAAAATGTTCTCCTAATCTAACCATTCAACAATTCCTGCTAAAGCAAGTTTCCTAAACTAATTACAATTCCATTATTTCGTGCTTTTGTGAGTGGAATTTCTATTTACTGCAATGCTCGATGTGTACACTCAATGTAAATATCTAAAAGATGGTTTACTAGAGCTTAGATAGTTTGCAGATAAGCTCAGATAATTTGCGTGGTGCACACAAAAATGCACACACTGTGCAATTTATACAAAAATTTACATACTATTGGCTCCTTCCTTTCGGCACTGAGACGTGCTTGAGCGCACTTATTCTTGTCCTTATTGCATACTTCAGTTAAGGCATTCTTTATGCCAGTACAGCAGAAAATGTACATTATAAGTACGGAATCTTGGCCGAGTTGGTATTCCATACCAATGAAGAATGACGTAAAATGACGTTCCTGTTGCGTTATTCTTCACCAATGAAGAATAACGCAACACGCAATGGACAAGAAAGAAGCATGACATACGTGCAGATTAACAACCAAGGTTTACTGACAGAAACACGAATATATGTTTCGTGACACACAAATGTGTAAAAAAAGATCTTGACTATGTTTGATGTTTATAATTCACCATACGTGGGAAGGGTTAGGTGTATCACATTCCTTTGTCCTGTGGGAAGTGATACGTTGGCCAGGCGGGGGGATGTTCAAATAACCATTTAAGAGATCACAGAGCTTCACTGAAAAGGCAGTTCTCTTCTAATTTATCCCTACACTGTAAAGAATGCAGGCCATTGCTGTCAGGTATGAAGGTGTTGTTGAGGCACCAAGATAAGACTGTCTGTGATATCGCTGAAGCATTCTTTATTCATAAGCTCAGTGACATGGGTGTTGCAAGGTCGTCTGTGATGCTACACAAGTTAGAGATTAATTACTTGAATGTTTATCTTGCAAGTGGTTGTAATGAACTTGTGCGTGTATTATGTAGTAAATATTTGTGCTAGTTCACTAAATTGCACTTGTCAGTCTGCAATTGTATTGTGCTTTTTTCTTGTCCATTGTGCATTGCACTATTCTCCATAAAAAATGATGCGTGACGAATATTTACTTATACTGGCTCCCATGTAATATTTGCACTTACTTGTTTCAGATGAAAGTGGCATGGATTTCCGTGCAATGCTCAAACACAGGTGGGAATTTTTTCATTCTATAACATTTTCCATTACAGCAAAGCGTGAAACAGTGGCACTTGTTGAAGTGTCATGTTCTGATTAACTCATTTACTGTAGAAGCTTTTTTCAATGTCCCAATTTGTTTGCATCATGACCCAATAATGGGTCACATGCCTCCTTTATCCTCTTTATCCACTTTAACCTCTTTCTTGGGCATCTTCCTTTATAACTTTTCCATGCCTCATCACATTTGTCTATGCTTCATTTAAATCACAAATTTGCTGATTGCACTGATGATTCAAACAAAATTCATAATAGGCCATGCTCTGCTATGTCTGCATATTTCAGGCCGTTCTTTTTCTTGCACTGTTTCTTTTTTCCTGTGTTTCAGTAACCTAACTGCTGGCCAACATCATTACACTTTTTCTGGTACAGGCCAATGTGCTTTTATTGCTTCAGCAGGTTCCTGTTAGTAATTCTAGGAATAAACACATTATGCATTGAGATTGTGTCTGCAGTGATCAACATTAGTTTTGTGACTTCCTCTGCATATAATGAAGCAATATCTGTCTTTCTGATCCTTGTGACAAATTTGCAGGCATTGTGCAATGCAGTCTGGCATGACAGGGATGCTGTGTACAGCCTCTAATTACCATATTTTCACCCGTATAAGTAATGTAATTTTTCTTGTGTGGTTTCCAGCATAAAGATACACCTCACCCTATGTGTCTGACGCCGCCGTGCAAACTGAACGTGAGATTTCATTCCTAATGCACGAGGCTCGACCACCAAACATTTGACAAACGAACGAAACCCATCCATAGGCAATTTGAAACTGGCCTTTTTCTTATTTGCAACTGCACTTCTCTCTACATTGCACTTCTGACCAACTCATGTCGGCTAAAATTGGTTTTCAAACAAAGCAGAGTTAGAAGCTGTGCATGCTGACATTTTGCTTATTGTATGGGATATTATTATGGGAGCCATATCAACAGTCCTCATAAATACTCCTACTTTGCCACATAGCTGCCAATTTAAAAATTGGCTATGCTACCAGTAGCTTGAATAAGGATTAGTGAGCTATATTTTTGTGATTGATGTAGAAGCACCATTTCACATTGAGCATAAAGAAAGAAGGCATTGTTTTTCACCATCTGTGCTGTGTGCTCCTTGTGTGGCACTGCTTTTATGCAACTGTATAGTGAAAAAGCTAGCTTAACAATTTTGCAACAAAGAGTGGCGAGGGTCTCAGTTTTATCATTGAATTGTAATCATTGCAAGCCTCGTGATAGAGTTAATAGCAGAGTCGGTGAATGGATTGAGCAAACAGTTTATATGCAACCATTGTACAATCGCTCACATTTACAAAATCTGTTCTTCTGAGTGCTCACTTGTGGTTGCTGTCCAGTGTGTCAGGTAACATCGCATAACAATGTATTTCTTCAAGATAGTGGAAATTTGGGCTTGTTGGTTCATGATCTTCGGGTTGTGTAGTTTTTGCTTAGCGTTGTACTGGTCGTATAGTTTGCACTTTGTGTGCCGTCTTGTCCTTCTTTTTGAGATCATTCCCTCTGCGCTATACAACCCAAAGTATTTCTTCAACTCTTGAGAACTCAGTGTAATCCCTTTGACCATGTTCATGGTCATATTATATACATGCAAATATAGTGCTCTTCATGTGTAACTTCAAAGCTCGCTTGTCAATGTCTGGTATGTAGTTTTCCTGTTGTACACATGGACTTGCGATGTATTCTTAAGTTCGCTGCAGAGGAACACAGTTTTACCTTGCTGAAGCAACACAGCTGTTTCTTGTCATATTAAAGCAGACTGTGCACTGTCTAGTGCTCTTAGTTTTTGCTTGCTGCTGCTTGTGTATGCGCAGGCAATATGCCAAATGGGGTCAGGGCAAAGGTGACCCAGACTGGCAACTCAAGCAACGAGAAGAGGAGAAAGAGCAAATTGGCCCTCGCAAGCCGGTAAAACATCACTTGCATGATTTTTTGGTTGTACTGTACTGTTGCAGAGTTGCTGTGTTCTCAGCATTTAATGTCTTTCATGCAGAATTTTCATCTATAACCTTGCTCAGTAGCTCTGCATGTAGAGTGTTTCATTCAACGGTTTAGCACTTTGCCCGCACATGTTATCAGCATGCTTAAAGCATGGTGTAGAAACTACAGTGAATCTGAGACCTAATGTGCGGCATAGATACGTGATTGAACTTGCCTCTTAAGTATGCTACCTTAGTATTAAAACTGCACTGATGTAATAAATTTCAATGTATATAAAGGTTTAGTTATGGTGCCTTTGCATTCCTATTCTAAAATGAAAAAAATATATATGTCAAGTATGATATGTACTGCCATTTGAATGCTGATCCTCTTTTACTTCCTCTATAGCGAAGACTTCCTTTTTTTCTCAGTGGCAGACTCTCTGTTTCTGTCAAATGCTGCCTTGTTTCTTGCACCAAATTGCATCGTAATTGTACTGATTTTGTGTCATGCAAGCAATTAGCCTTTCTTTTATTCAATAATTTGTCCTGCAACATAAAATGGATGCTGCATCTTGTAGCACAGATATAAAAAAAGTTTTGGGCGTCTCTGTGACACTTATGAAACATTTCTGGCATCCTCTGTTTGTTTTGTTTTTGACTTTTGGAAGTACCAATTTCGCATATCTTGGCATTTCTTTTTCTCTTTTCTTTGTGCATGTGTGTGCAGACCTTTTTATACCACTCTGGATGTTTTTCCTGCACGAACTTTCTTTTACTTTGCAGTGAAATAACCACTTTGTTTTTTACATCCATGTGTGCATATATATATATATATATATATATATATATATATATATATATATATATATATATATATATATATATATATATATATATATATATATATATATATATATATATATATATATATAGCCTTTGCATGCATATTGAGAACTGTCCAGAGCCTCTCAAAGTTGATTTTGTATCTTTTTTTTGTGACATCACTTGTGACGTCACATGATGCATTCCTTGCATCCATCATTGCATGGTCCATTGCCTTTTTTGTTTCCTTGTCTTGACATTGCTGCTGGTATTTTCCAATTTTACAGTGGCCGTGGGACTTGTTTTTCGGCTCAGGCTGTGGTTCCTGCTTTTCCATTTTGTTTGCCACATTTTTGCTGGCTGGATTCTTTAGGCTGTGTCGAAGGGTCTTGCCCCATTTTTCTCCACACTGCCTCACATTTAAACTAGGCTTTCCAACTTGGAGTTACGACCTTCCTAGTTCAGCTGAGATTACATTCCTCACCTCCACACATGCCTAATAATTGTCACCCTTGGGAATATCACTGTAACTGACACCATTGCTGGGATCCCCTGCTCCTCCACAGGAGGACGAGCTGATGATTCCTCATTCTACGCTTCGCCGACGATCACTGGCAGAGATTATCCCTGATTGGCCAGTTCTTCACAAGGTTCCAAAGGAGAAGATAGAGGTTGGATATGCCTTGCAATCTAGCAGGCACACTTCCCAGCTTCTCATCTTTGAACCGTTTCCTCTAGCACATTGCTTCTTCTCGTCAACTCTCTTGCTCTTCCGCTACATCATTTCAATTTTATTTGCTTCCATCTCAGACCTTTCCTCTATATGCTCTCTTTCCTCTCTCATCCTCTTTGTGCTTACTGTCTTCTGTCTCTTCTTGGTTACGTTGAGTTATCCTCCAATACTTCATTTGTGGACTCCTAGAAACAATATACTGCACGCTTCATGCTTGCAATTTAGAAACAACTTTTTGTCACCCCTTCTTTCTTTTTCTTTCGTAAACTTTGCATTCATGCCATTCTTCATTTCATAATGCTTTGTGATATTGCTAGCTTAATTTCTCTTAACCTTCAACACCTAGTAGTGACTGCTTTAAAGCTGACTCCT
Organism: Dermacentor albipictus; assembly: GCF_038994185.2. Taxonomy (NCBI): domain Eukaryota; kingdom Metazoa; phylum Arthropoda; class Arachnida; order Ixodida; family Ixodidae; genus Dermacentor; species Dermacentor albipictus. The sequence continues at coordinate 9,875,338 of NC_091829.1, forward strand.
TCTTTCACACTGAAGCCTAATTGTTGCTGAACGTGTCATTCTTTTCTTGTTTTATAATTTGTTTATGTTTGAGCATCATCAAAGTTGCTTAAAATATGTCTGGATCTATGGATTAAACATTGTCAGTCTTAAGATGTTGGCATTGCACTCAATGTCAGCAGTTTTCTTCCTTACTTTTTCTTGGCAGTAATGGCTGACAATGGTTTCTGTCTCTTGTCTACTACTGTACATGTTTGTGTATGTTTTCTTGTTTACATGTCTATGTGGGGCGCCACAGTACTTGTTCTGTCCTTGTGTTGTGTCTGTCATTCTTTTTGTTCTGCCATGTATGTTACACTTAGTCATAAATCAAATAATTACGAAAAGCTGCTGCAAAATTATCAAGTTTTTCACCAACTCGCCCAGGTTTCTTTTCTAGTTATCTCTTGAAATTTTGGTAATGTAGCCTTATGTCTTATGTTAAGTAAGGTAGTGTACCTTTTGCTCCATACCACTGAACTGTTCATAGAGCTAGGTGCTGAAACTTTACATGAGATTTTTTACACTATATTGCCTAATTTATATAAAGAAGGTGCAGTCATTATGGACTCTACTGTATCAGGTCAGGATGTTAGTCAGGATATTTGGATGTGTGCTGTCAGTGATGCAGACATTTTTTTTTATTGAATTTCATGCAGCCATGGTAGTACAGATCTTATTTGATTTAGCAAGCATTGTAATTGAGCTTATAAAGGCTGAGATATGAGCCATTCATCTTTTTGTCAGTTATCCATGTCACGTCCCATTGTGCTGTGTGTGCGTGTGTTTTCGTCTTACCCTGTCTTTGTGCACCTCATACGTGTTCTCACGTGTGTGTGTTCTCACGTGTTTTGTCTCCTTCGTTGTTCTGCAACGTCATCTCAGACGTTGGACCTGCACCCTCCTTGGGAAAGCAGGCGTCAGTCGCTTGCGGACATCATTCCCGACTGGCCAACGCTGCAGAGAGTGCGTCGAGGCAGCGAGGTTGGCCACTCGAATGACATGCTTGCCTTGTAGCGTCTTCTTAGTGTTTGGACTCTTCCTTTCGCAGCGCTTGCAAAGATGCTGGCAGGATGTTGTCTCACTCTGGCTTGTGATTATCTCTCCACATCTTCCTTCTTGCCCAGTTTCTTTTTCAGATATTTGTTTTCGATGACTAAACTCCAAGTAATTCTGTTGCTGCATCATTCTCCTTTCGCGGCTTAACTGTGTTTTTGTGCAGTGTTCTTCTGTGTTGCGTTATATGTGTCCTTGTTGGCTCTTTGTTGCATAGTACTCAATGCATGGGGAAAGACAGTGCATGATTTTGTTTGCTGGATTTGCCTATAGCTAGATCGAAATGTTTACAAATAAACAGTATGCTCAGGTCACAATAACACCAGGCTTACCAGTCAGGTTACATTCTGTTCTCTGAGTCTTCAACTAACCACAAAAGTTTTTCGAACATGGAAGTTAAAAATGAATGAAATAAATTGAATTTCTCTTCACTTTTCTCCATGGCCTGAAACAGAGACTTATAATGTTGTAAATACACAAAGAAATACAATGCAGTATATTCTTAAAGGGAATACTCTGATGTGCGGCTCTTACTTTGCCGGCACTCCAAGTGCTGGTTGAAGCTTTGTGAATGCACTGCTCAGTTGTCGATAAAAATGACGGTGCCACCAACCATGAATCATCTGCTGCAAAGCCCGACAATTGTATAGTATTTGCCAGGGGTAAAACTCGCATGTGCTCTGCGCTCATGTGTTCCTCTTAAAAGTGGGCTGCACTTACATAGCGCACCCTAAACCTCTAAATATATGCACTTAGTTTTAGTTGGTGGCATTGTGTTATGTATACTTTGCAGTCACTGGTACATTGCATTCTATGAAACATCATTGCAAACGGGAGGCTAACATGCATGGAAAACGAGGGTTTAATGCGACGTTTTTTTCTAGAACAGCCAACTGTGAGAGCTATGCTATAAGTAAGAGAGCTATGCTATCGCTTGCTCTAAAGCTGGAAAATGTTGTCAAGTTGTGGCATCTAGTTTGTAATCTGTTGATGTTAGTTTATTGTGCCTGGTCAGCTGCCTGTCAGATGTTTTTCCTTTAATTTCTTTTTTCTTGCTTTTTGAAATTTTGCATGCACTTGTTGCATGATGTGTAGTGTGTAGTTGGTTGGACAAATTTGTCTGTGCTTGAGTATTTGTTGCATGCTATTGCTTTTATGAAACACATTCATACTGCTGATGCTGCACAGCAATTGTTTCATTCACTCACTCCCAAATTAGAACAGATTACCATGTACCTCGACTGCTATGCCACCCAAATAGCTGAACAGATTTAGAGACAGTGTATCATGTTAATAAGGTGACACGTTTGATGGTAACATATTTTTCATGATGGACGTACTGAAGGTAAACATTAGGAAGGCATGTAGATCAAACACTGGTGCCTAAACAGATACTTTAATGGGAAAACATTGTTAGAGCAGTATTAAAAAAAAGCATTAAACATGGTCCACAGATCACAATTTGCTGCTTTAATTAGTTGTACCTTGCAGTAGTAGCCTGAAAGATATTGACCAGTCAATTGTTATTTGCCCTAACCATGAAAGATTGTAACTAAATTTCAGTTTTCTCACTTCCTTTGCAAAGCATGGTAAAATTTTTAAAATCAGAAAATAGGTAATGAGTAGGTGTCACTTTGAACTTTTTCTTGGCTACGTGTGATCAGATTTCTTGTCCATTAGCCTTCACCAAAAGTGTATGGCTCTTGTGCACTGTTTGGCCCCCGCAGAAACCAGACGCATTCCTCCAGCCACTGGAGAATGTGCATGTTAAAGAAGGCCGGGACAAGCTAGCCCGTTTCCAGGCTGTGTTTTCAAAGAGTGGTGTGAAGGGCAAGTGGTTCCGCAACCGCCAGGAAATCTTCATGGGCAAGAAGTACCACATGACGAGCCAGGGAGACCTGCACGTCCTCGAGGTCAGGAACCCAACAGTGGAAGATGGAGGACGATACACCCTCACTTGCCTTGACACTAGCTGCCAGGCACTGCTGGAAGTGGATGGTGTGTACGGCCATATGTCTCTCCTTTACTGTTTGCTTGCGTTTGTTTTCATGAGATTATCGCTGTTATCATGTTTTCGCTCAGCACAAGACACGGCTGCTGTATCCAAAGCTTCTTGAACATTGTCACCTATCCTTCAGTGAAAAATTCAGGCGTGCCCCACCATGTGTCACGAATAGTGTTGGACAGTCCCGAATGTATGCAAACACCAGCGATTAATCTCAAATATATGGTGAGACATGTATGAATAGCAGACACTGCTGCAATTTAGTTGAACAGAAAGAGAAAGCTACCATTTGTCAGAGAATGAATTACAAGTTTTGTACTATAATACAGGCAGCACAATAGACGATGCTTTATTTTCTTACCACCCAATGTTCTTCCACTATCTTAAATGTTGAAACATCTCTACATGAGGTTGTACATTCAATCATGTTTTTCTCGGTTTTGCAGTTTCAGGTGAACTTAGTCCTTGCCTGTCTACAACTGCTGTGCAGTTATCTAATCACATTTACAATATATTTTACATTCGACCTATTAGATAATTGTATGAATTGTCCATGTATGAACGATATCTGACATTCAAGCATTCAGCATTTCGCTTCATGATTATACTAATGACCTTTTGTGCTTGTGGCTCTTGCTCAGATCCGGACCCTGTGTACAAATTTGTGAAGAAGCTGCCTTCAAAGTCACAGCAGTATACCACCAAGGAACTGGTGCTTGAATGTACCACCAACAGCCACAAGGCCCCCGTGCAGTGGCTCAAGGATGACAAGAAGATAGCTGTGAGTATAATACCTTTTGTTCTCGCTCAACAGTTCTTGCAAAGAGTGCTGTTGTGAATATATTAAAGCTGTTAATATGAACCCCTTCCATGCCACGAACAAGCTGTATTGGTCCACGTCTCGTAAAAATCGCCATAGACAAACTCGGCTTGATTTCCTTTAATTTCGTTTAAGAATGGGCTGATTTTCAGCTTGTGAACAATCCTTTCATTTTCTTTCAATTTCATTTCCTCATCACTGATACTTTTCATTTTCATATATAGTGCTGTTAAACTTCAATATTCCAATAGTTGGTTAAGCTTTTGTATAAGTAAACACTCAAAAATATTGTCTGAATTGTTTTTCGTGAGGGGTTCCACTGTAAATGAATTGGATGTTTTTGGTCAGGATTCAGGATAATCGCATGGCACAGAAGAGGTTGATGTGTTGTCTACACTCTTCTAAGTGGTGTGTCAAAGCTCTGACTGTTTGTAATATAGTTATGAATTAATGGTCCTTTATGTGAATCCACTAATCAGAGTCATGGAAGGCTGCTCCACCAAAAAATTAGCATGTGGTAAAATAAAGCTCACATTTGTCACTCACACTTACCTAAAGGTGCATATTTTATCATTATTGATATCTGACCTGCTTTGCCTAACCTTTTCTCTTCCACAGGTGGCTAAACTTTTGCCATTTTTCCTTGACATTTCTCTTAGTTCAGTTCAAGGAGTATATTGTTTTCTGCACAAAATAGTCACATGCGAGAAAGAATACATATTATACGAAATATATATGCTGGATTTAATAGGCAGGCCATTTAAAATGCTCTGATGAAAACCATGTTGGCAGCTACATTTAAATTTGTGACAAGCTGTGCTCATGTACTAATCGCCACTGCAGGCGCAACTTTAACATGGAAAGTTCAGGTAGCTGTCCACATTAGTGAACTAAAGTCTGCAAGCACAAATTGTGTTCTACAAACCATTAATGTGATAGATTTGTTGGGAACATCAAAAAAAGTGTGTGCATGCCAAGATTGAGTGCAGGTTCCCGCTGGGTTCAAGTCACTGTGTAATGAAACCCTGTCCAGGTAAAATCAAGGATGAAATTACATTTCCATGTTCTGTGGTGTCAGGATTCATAGTAGCTTGACTTCGGCATATCAGCTTCCATACTTCAGGTTCTCCACAATGTTATTCAGTGTTAGTTCATTTTAATATTAGTGAGAAAAGTGCCCATTTCGTGTGTGACCATATTTGCAGGCAAGTGACAAGTACATAATTGAGCAGGACCAATTCGGCAAGAAGATACTGCGTGTCCAAAACTGCACCTTGGATGACACTGGTCTATACACCTGCAAGATCAGCTCAGAAGAGATGACTACTTGCAAGGTCACCATTACAGGTGATACACTTATGTATGACACCCAACGTTTCTCTTTATCAAGTAGTGGAATGTCTCTTCAGCACAGGTAGCTTCAGGAAGATGACTGATTTTGTTGAAACATCATTTTTTTTTTTTGCAAGGCCCAGAAAGATTTTCTTTCCAAGTTACACTGCACTTACAGCCTGAATTTGTTCACAAGGAACCTATAGAGTGAAATCCTGATAATTCAAAATCTCTTTATTCGAATTGACGAATAATTCGAACTGCTCTGTTGGTCCTGGCAGAGTCCAATGTATTTGAATAAAAAAAAGCTTCTATGAATTTGAACTGGAAAAACTGCATAATGGCTATTTCATACGCAAATTTCTCACTTCCATGGATGGCTTTTCGGACAAACCTGAGCCAAAGGCAAAGGTTTCTATGTGTATCTAGCTACCTCAGCATCACGTGTTGTAAAAAATGACAAAAGTGGTGTGCGAAGCCAAGACCAAAGAGTGGTGTGCCCTCCTCTCCCATCCAGCTTAAAAGGACCAGGAAGGAGGCTCCAGCGTACACTTGATCACCTTGCCACACACTCACCTTTGCCTCCTATCCTCCCTCCTAGTATGTGCTTGAGCAGATTACTGTGTGCTCGACCACGTCATTTCCAACATTGTGTACGCTGGAGGACAGCACACATTAAACCACCATCCTTCTAAGCTCACCTTCGCACACTTTCCCTCACGTCCACAGCAAACAGCTCATGAGGCACGATATTATTGCACTTGGATTTTGAACGGATCCTTGTCCTCTTCTGACACTTGTCATCCGACCAAGAATTTCGCTATCATTTACGAGTTTTGCCTTTACTACTGTGTCTGATCATGTTGGGGTGCAAAATCCACACCACCAGACATAGTCACTATGTTTAATGTTGCTGTCGTATTCACCTGTGGGATCAGCCCATTAGCCAAGCTGCATTTTGCAGGTTGCCACAGCTCACGGTTATAGCAGTACCACCTTGATTCCTCAGAAGGCAGCAAGGCATAGTATTTGAGCTCTTGTTTCTACCTCTATTCACAGAACAAAAGTTCCAGTTCATGAAGGGCCTGAAAAGCTTCAAAATCTTTGAGGATGACTCTGTCACACTCGAATGTGAAGTGGACGAGTGGGAGGCCCCCGTGCAATGGTTCAAGGACGGCAAGGAGATTAAGGGTGACAAGCAGTAAGTGAATGAATGAATGCAGCTTTATTTCCCATTAAACATGGAGGAGGGTGAGAAAAAAAAAAGCCATAAAGAGACGACTTGAAAAACTCAACCCGCTGACAACACACGGCAGCGACAGGTCAGCAAAACACGCAATAAATAAAACTAATAGTGAAAGGAAAGGACAGTAAAGGCATAAATTTGGTGCAGCATGTTAGCACATACAAAAAAAACCTCTGACATTGACAAATACGTTAAATCTATAAAGTGTGCGGTGAAATTTGTCAGCAAAAGAAGCAACGGTAATAACAAAAAGCAGTATGTCACATAGAAGTACCTTGACAAAAGCACTCAAGAACAATTTGTATAAACAGAAGTGAGTAATTAACATAATGAATAGTGCAGCCAAATAAGATTGTTTAACTAGCGAAATGTCTATGCCCAATACATAAAATTCATTTAATAAGCGTGGCAAATTACTGTTCAGTGGTTGTAAGCCATACGTGGAACGGCAAGTTGGAACTTTCCAAAGTTCAGTCATCCGAGTGTCATGGGTGGCAGTATTTTCTAAATTCACAATTTTTGTAAACAAGAAATTCATCTGCTTAACACCTAAAAAATATGCTTGCGCTAGCCTATGCCGGTATAGGTCGCTAAAGTTTCACATTTTGTATCTCTTGAACAACTGCGATGTAGGCTCATGATAGGCGAGGTTTGCAATAACCTGCAGAATCCTTTTTTGAGCGTTTATGAGCCTCATAACATTTCTTTGTGTGATTGTGCCCCATGCTAAATTACAGTAATTTAAACAGGAAAAAAAAAGAGATTTGTATGTTAATAATTTCATGGATTGTGGTAGCAAATGACAATTTCTGTTTAATATGCCTGTAGTATGGCCTCATTTTTGCAATATGTAATATACGTGTTATTCCCTTATTAACGTCTCAAAAAAAGTAAACACCAAGAACATTTATAGATTTAAGAATTTCAATTTTCGAAGAACAAAAAGGGATGTTATATTCTGCTAGAATTCATCTGTTTTTAGCTCTAAAAGTTACTGCTTTGGTTTTATTTGTATTGATGTCTAGCTTGCTTCTTTTCGTCCACGAATCTAATTCTTCCATAACATTATTCACCTTTGAAAATGCCTTGTCTGGAGATGAAGAGGTTACAAAGATACTGGTGTTGTCAGTATATATGGCATATTTAGCAATGGGAGAAATGTGCACTATGTCATTTATGCACAAGTTCTTGCTGCATGGAATTCTGTCTGGAAGTAAGACAGTGTGGCAGAACGTATGATGCTTAAAGCAAATATTTGGGAATCTGTCGGAGTGGGTGGTGATCTACTTAACAGATCAGCTATCTTTGTAAAAATATCTGTAACTGATGTTAACAACAAATTAATATTGTGTTGTTGTCCACAGTTTTAAAATAATATTGTCTGAGCTGTAATGTACTTTTGAAGTTTGTGTGGAAGTGAGCATGTGATAAGCATGTGATATGTACTGCTATGATTTTTCAAAATTATTTTCTTTGCTGTACTGTCCACTGCTGCAAGAAGTACAGTTTTTCAGGGTGGCTAAGGTCTTAATTGTTAGGCATTTTGCCTTTAGTCCTTGTCTCCTACAAGCATATTGTGGTCTTGCTACTGATAAACAAGTCTGAGTTTCTTCGTCTGCCTTGACAATAGACTCTAGAGGATTACAGATGCAATTAGGAATCGAGCGAATTGATGAGCTTTTGAAATTCTGAACAAATATGTCATGAGTGTTGGGAATCTGAATGCTATATTGTAGTGGACACAAAAAGAGGAAGGAGTACTGTTTTGGAAAAGCTTACAGTACTTTTCGCGAGTGATCCTTTCGTTTTAAATCTTGGTGATAGCTGTGATGCAGCCCCATTACATTTGGTGACAGCAAAGAACAGCATCTGTGGCACCTTCCATCCCAAGCCAAGCACCATAAGCAACAGCCCTTAGGCTCATCACGGTGGCATCTTAGGAACCTATAATTTTGAGATTTTAAAAACATTGCAAATGACAGGAGATGAGACGAAGAAAGACAGACTAAAAAATACACTGGCACAATGCTGTGTGTGTGTCTTTCTTCATCTGGTCGCCCAGTCGTTTAGGCTTTTTCTTTAAATCTTTGGGGTACCGTACCAACTTGCCCAAGCTTCCACCCTAATTCATGACGGTTCCTTCTCCTGGAGCACTTACCTGGTCCAGTTTGAGGCAGTCGCTGCACTCAACCGATGAGACTCTGCAACACTGATGTATCAGTACAAGCTTACCAAGCAGTGTAGAGCAAATAAGCTGCTTAAGGTCTAGCATTCTGGGCCCATTTCTTTAATTTATGATGTTACCTAATGAAGTTCAAAGTAGGCATAACGAAAAAGAGTGACAATGAGAAAGAGAACGTCAAGAAAGAACGACAATGTGAGCACTTGCTTTAAGGTATGTGCGAAAGTGCAAAAATGTAGCAAAGTGCCAAGAGAAAGTTAAGCAGTAGTTGCATGGTGAAGCATGTCACCATATTTGTTCCACGTAATGCAAAAATTGTGTACCAGACCTTCTTGACATGCAGGAAGACATATGTGAGCAAAAGGAGTTGATCTATTGACACGTGTCCAAAGGAACACAAGAATTCATTAGCTGCTTCCACTAATGCTCTTTTGGCTGCACACTGCTGTTCATGCAGTTGTGATCCTGATTTTCATAACCCAACCATTGGGTCTAGGCATCATATTTAGACATTGTGCGAAATAGTCAAGTCATTATACATAAAAAGAAAAGACACATGCATTAGCCAGACATTACATTTACTTAATGATAAAGAATTTGCTTTCTTGACAACCACATGTTGTGTTCCTTGAATGGCTTGCTGTTCATTGTTAGGTTTCGCTGTCACCTTTCTTTTTATTCCTCTTTTCTGCTGTTGTTGGGCCATCTGTCATGATCATATATATTCTTAGTCTATTTCAAGAAAATTAGTTTAGGTGCTCGTGTCGTTGTTCTTTCTTTATGTCGGTGTCTCATTCTAAATTTTTTTTTTTTTTTTCACCATGGTGCATTACCAACTCTCCCTGTGGACCGTCTTTCTGCAGCACAAAGAAGGCTCTGTCAATAGCATGATATCCTCCTGATTTATTTATTTCAACTTGCCTTTTGTCTCATGCTAATAGAGCATGCCTTTAATTCAATTACAGCTATGAAGTGACTGTAGAAGGCCGTAAACGCCGCATCAACATCAAAAAGGCCAAGATTACTGATGAAGGCCAGTATGTTTGCAAGACAAACTCGGATGAGACGAGTGGAGAACTTCTTGTGGAACGTAAGTGGAGAATATGTTCCTTGTCAGCCTTGAAACCGAGAAACTTTTTGTGTGCAATGAACTCTCAATAATTCTAGCGCAGGTATAATTTGTAGTTCGAGTGAATGCAAACACAGCTAAATGTTCTCGTTAATTCACCTTGTTTTTAGTACAATTCACCCCTCTTAATTTGAAAGCAACTTTAAGTTATTTAAATTTTTTTTATTCCACGGGAAAAAGAAGCGGGAAGATAAAGTGTACTTCTGCTATCTGATCTTGTGCTGTGTTTTTGTGCTGTTCCCAACTATTCTCATAAATATGTATAAGCAAGCTTAATTTTCAACCATTCTGCAAGATAATGTGGTTTCTGCGACCAACACTAAAAAATCCATTCATACTATACTCGATAACTGAAACTTGTTTTGCAAAGAAGTGCCATCTTGAAGCTTTTTGTGTTGACGAAGAAGTCGGCTGCAGATGACAATTCATTTACAGCACGTGCAAACATTTAATAAGATTGACCTGTACATAGTTCTTATTTTCATGTGTCTTGTATGTTGTGTATTCTATGAAACAGTTTGCTAAGTGCCACCTCTGCTTTGATCTCTCTGTGATTGCAGTATTCATAAAAAAATAACCTTTTGCTGGTTGCAGTAATTCCGTATGTGCATAAGACATCACTCAGTTTGAAGAAGGTGTATAACAGGCCAGGAATTAGGCTGCTTTTCACTACCCCAAATTAGTTTGGTAATACGTGGCAAAAAGTCAGTCGCAACAATGAAAAAAGATGTGGAAGAAAGCATAGGACAGCAGTTTGTTAAGTGCCATTGTAACATTGTTTACTGGATTTCTCTTTTTTACGGACTTTTCTATGTCGGACAAACATAGTGTTGTGTGAATGACCGCATGCGGAAACATTTAAATAGATCATTAAGCAAGGAAGAGATAGCCACCTATGATTGCACTGCGTTAAATGCGGCTGTGAGCCATTTTTTGAAGGTTGTGCAGTGCTGTCAAATTATCATGACGAGCGTGCACAACTTATCTCTGAAGCTTTTCACATCCAGAAGAGTAGCGATGGTTGCGTAAGCTTTCCTTCAATTTCACTCCTTCTAATGAAAATTTCATTCTTATTGGAGTGACTACATTATTCTCTTTTTCTATGCACGCTGCCTTCACATTTCTTCCGGTTTTTCTTACAAAGTGGTATACTTATATATGCTGCTTGAAAGAATAAACATTTGGTTGTTAATCAGCACTGTTGTGTGTCCCTCTCTCATATCCTGCTATTTTGCGCTGTTTCCGCACATGTCACAACATATTTAGCACCAGCAGCACCAGGCTTGGCAACATACTATTCTGTTATTTGTCGTAGGGGACTGGCTCTAATGAAGTCATTACAATGTATTACATTACTCCTTGCTGACTAAAACTGTCCCTAGTTTTGCTGCTTTGTTCACATCAGCATTGACATCCTTGTGATACAATGCTGCACAGATGGCTGGGCGATATTTTCTTCTTAGTCTAACACAGCAAGCCAGCATTATATGCACTTCGGTAATAACGCAGTGGCTAGTGCATTGTGCCATCAGTTGCAAAGGCCAACGTTTGATACACACTTCCAGCAGTAAGCAAAGCTTTATTTTACTGTGATGAATGGGAGATGGATGACGCATAATACATTCCCATTACATTTATCTGACTTCCACTGCCTTCCCTACGACTTTCATTGAATTGTAGACTCCACCCTGACACTGCTGTCTATGCAGTGTAGAGACATGTTTAAGTAGCCTTGTTCATGAAACTGATGCAAGTCGGATGTGTTTTCATCGTCTCATGTTTTTTCCATTTTTCGCTTGCAGCGGCCAACAAGTTCAACAAGAAGCTAAAAGATGTGGATGCTCTAGAACGAGAGCAAGCCATCCTGGAGGTTGACCTTCTCGACAGGTATGCTCCACTCAAGTGGTTTAAGAATGGCGAGGAAATCAAGCCAAGTGACAGGTAAGACCATTCTGGAGAAATTACTTTATGAAGAGTTGGGGTCACTGTATTCTTTCATATAACATTTCATTTCTGTCATATCACTGACATGACCCATGCCATCCTTAGCTTCTTGTCATTTAAACCTTCTTTGAGATTGTATTGCCACCTCTTCTTAAAGGGCCCCTGAAACGGTTCGGACAAATTTTGTAGACGCAGAGGGTACAGCCTAAGTAGAACATTCGCACCACCATTTAAGTGAAGCGTTACGCATTAATGGAGCTACAAGCGATTACAAGTTACCCTCCTCCCTAGCCATGCTTTTCCTCCTCAACTCATTCGGTGAGCGATCGGGGCTTCACTGGTCCTGCGTCACGATGCGACGTCACATCATCCGCTTTCTGGTTGTTTTGAAGCCCGCCCCTGGCCGCGCGAAACGTTTCCGCTAGCGGCTTGGCCGTCGACCCCAAGCGAGATCTATCGAAGCAGCGTGCGTTACGAGCATTCTGTCGTAGCGCCGAACATGTTTGGTATTCTGGTAATCGCGCACTAGCAGATCGTTTCGACGGAATGGTGAAGGCATAAACTCAAGCTGATAAAGGAACTTTAGCGCAGATGTATGTGAGCAGCCTGATCGGTCTCCACGGTCCAGCCACCCGTTGGCGCAGAGCTTAACCTACCAAAGAAAGAGCTAATATTTCTCTAACCAAGTGTAAAACATTTTAAACATTTACAAAAACAACGTGTTCAGTATTCACGTTCACACTCCTGTCAAAAAATTTACACCAGCAGCAAAGAAGAATGCATTTTGTTACTGCTACTGTGTGTGGTTGAGCTCTATGCCACCAGGTGGCTGCACCATGTAGACCATTCACATTTGCGCTTCTGTTCATCCCCTGTAACGACACGCAAGGGGACACAGCCAGGCCCTGTCCCTCGCGCTTGCATTTACCCTAATATCGGACTCGCGAAACGCTATTGCATTAGTAATCTTCCGGTGTAAAGTGACGGCCGCAATCGTGCAAATCTTGGCACCCATCGGATAGCGGCTGTCCAATGCGCTGCAGCCAGTCCGCTTGTCTACTGGCTTGCAGAAGGACACGGTATCGCAGCTTGACATATTGCCAGTCGCTACGTTTGCAGTCCACAACGCAACAAAGTCGAATCATAGCGCTCGCGAAAAGACAGACCGACACTGACTGCGGAGCTCTCGTCAAAGACGGAGCACGTTGTAACACAAGCAGATGACACTTGCTGTGTGCCGAAAGTGCTTAAGTGTACTGCAATATTGTTCTTGTGCATTCTGTTTATGTTACTTTCTTTTTATAAAAACAAATTAACATTCCAACTATTACAAACATCATTTGTTTACCATAAAGTTGGAAAAATAATCGATCACGCGCCCTGGTCAGCCAATCGGATAGCTCGCCCCACTGATGTCATATGGGCGATTTCCGTCATATGGGTAGGGGCGGCTTAAAATTCCGCCGAGCAGTGTGCTGCGATCAGCAGCGATGTGCATTTTTAAAACTTTATAATAAATTATAGCGGAGCACTTAGATGTGTCAATTAACGATCAGAAAGACCTACTCTAACGACTCAGTACGTTTTTAGAAAATCGTCAAAATCGTTTCAGGGTCCCTTTAAGTGAACAGCCCTATTTCCTATTACCACCAAAGTCAACTGTGAACACTTTCATGACAATGTAGCTCTTGTCTCCTCTCATTATGTGCCCAAGCTATCCGAATCTACCATATTGAAGCTTTCCTACAATGTCTGCAACTTTCACTGTTTCTCAAAAGCATTCATTTCGAGTTTTATCCATTGATGCTTTATATTTTACAGCATAAAATAGGATTATTTAAATCAATCACTAAAGCAGAATCCTGTGTATCAGTGAACTTAAAGGGGCTCTGAACCACTTTTCATTAAAGTGGAGAAATGTATTCGAAGTTAAGTTAGGCTACTTCAGAATTTTTCCACAAAACGTACTTCAATACGTCAGCAGAGGCCGAGTTGTTGGCAATCAAACACGCCTTTCATGGTGCTTCTGCTCGTTCTTCAATGCCTTGCCCTGTGAAGGCTGCAGCGGAGCGGGGCATGTCCACAATGCTCCGCATACTGAACATCACTATGGCGCGCAGTTCAAATTTGATTTTGTATGTTCACATAGATGCCACTATTCCCGATTTTAATGCCTGCAACGCACCACACACAGCAAACGCGCCAAATGCGGTTGTCCTCAACAATCTGCAGTGCTCTGAGCCAGTGGATTCGTCACAGCACCCTGCGGTGGCTGCAGTATCTACGCTACGTAGACTGCAAGCTACATGCAACAGCAACACTTGCTTTGTGCACGACAGGGCTAGACTACACGCTCATGCTCCTATGCTGCTGTCTGCCTGTGCTACGTGCTGCTGACCAGCTTTGTCCTGCACCAGCTTGACCTACGGATAGTAGCCACGTCCAACTTGTGCATTTTGAAGCGCTATCAATAGCTTGATCACTACAAAGCGAAGTCTTCCAAGGCGCCTAACCAGGAGCGGCCAGGAGTGAGTGCGTGCTGGCAAGTGTGCGTGTGGTCTGACCTTAACTTTCGCGTGGTTCAAGGCTAGTTCAATGTTCAAAACTAGTCAAAATTAGTGAGACCCAATGGCTATGACACCAATAAGCAGAGGGGCCAAAGTTTAATTCCTACGTGGGCGGCCACGGCTGAGCGTGAGCCAATGATAGAAGAAGAAACTGACAATAGTCGGCTTCTTTCAGAAGTACATAATTACTATCGAAATTCTAAAGCATATTTTCGTTTACTTCTGCCTGTTTTTTGACTGCGTCAACAAATATACACAGCAACAGCAGGTAGTAGTGCACTGATCCAAACACCCTTCTTGACTGATGTCAGCTATTGGCCAGTAGCAGCCGCATATGATGATACACTATATTACAACATAAAATGTACAGAAAAGAGCGAGTAGCAGGTTTTTATTGAAATGAAAGCGTTTTAGAGAACAGTGACTGTGCTCCACTTGCGAAATCCATGCGCCGCGCATGACTTAAATTTGGCGGAGATGTTCACAGCAGCGTGTGCTATCCACAGTCTGTGTTTTTTCGCCAAGCCTGAGGGGCGGTTCAGGGCCGCTTTAACTTGAGAGTCTGAGCCTTATTCTGTTTCGTCCCTTTATGTGTCATTTTCGTCGTGCTGTTCTGCCACTATGCAGTCAAAGTGCCAAGTCTCATGCTCATGCCTAAAAAACAAGTACACCTTTGAAATTTCGTCCTGAAATAGATGTGTTTGTATCATCAAGCTCATGTTGATATCATCACGTTTCTGTGGCACAAATGTTGTACAGCAGAGGCTGGTGTGGTGGGTGTGCTGTGGTGCAGCAGGCATTCTGCATAAGTTTACCAAAATAAACTGTAACATTTGGGAGGAATAATACCATGCTCCCAGTGGGCTAAACTGTTCCTGGTATTTTTTATGCCATTTTAAACCTGCTTGGGTAATTTTACTGCTGAATGACTTAAACCATGTTAGCATGTCTCACTGAGTTCAAATTGAGGGGAGATAACCATGTTTAGTACAATGAAATACTTTGTATGTAATGGTAAAATAAATCACTGGTGCACTCGTCAACATTTTTCTTTTTTTCCTGTCCTCATTTATTCCCCATCGTGAGTGCATAATTTTCTGTAACTAATTTTTGTTTTCTGCCATGTAGGATAAGCATTAAGCAGCTTGAAGATGGTCGCCACCAACTGATCATTAACAAATGTGAGCTTGATGATACGGGCGAATATTCAATTGAGTGCAAGGACCTCAAGTGTGCCTGCAAGCTAAGCGTGACTGAAGGTGAGCCCATGTTTATGGCCACTGTTTTCTAAGTTTCTGCCTTATGGGGACTTCGTTGCTCCAATCATCAGAAACGCACATTCACAGAAGTAGAAACATTGTTACTGCTTGGTCACAAATGTGGTTTCTCTTATTGTTTCTTTCAGCTGAAAAAGCTCCAGTCATTAAGCTGGACAAAACAGACTACACCGGAGACACTGGAAAGCCACTTACTATAGAGATCCCATACAGCGGTAAAGCTTGTTTTATTACCTTGAATTTCTATTTTGCTGTTCACTGACATGCCACATGAATTAAAGTTTGCAACAGCACTTCCTAAACGTTTAGTGCTGCAGCAGTGACCTTTTGAAGCTCTGTTTCACATGCGCCACTGCTTCCTTGCTCTAGTGACTGGTGTGAGAACGTCAGATGTTGTTGGCAAGTTGCTGCGTAATGGACAGCCGGTCTCCACCAAGGAAGTTGATGTTGTTGTGAAAAATGACATGGTCCTCGTGACCTTCAGGAAGCCTGTTCGAGACACTTCTGGTCCCTACGAGTTTTCTCTGAGTAACTCGCAAGGAGAGGCAAAGCTACCACTCAACATCAACATTCTGGGTGAGTAAACGAATCCAGCTGGTAAGCTTATGTGTTTTATGCATTTGTGTTGATGCAAACATGGTATTTAGTAACAAGGCTATCCTTCCTTGTGTAACAGTATTTCAACTTAATATGGCCATTTTTCAATTCAGCCTAAGGGTGGCAACAGAGGGTAGAAATAAGAACATGCAAATAAAATATAGAGGCATAGAAAAAAATTTTGGCAGTGTTTTGAAAGAAGTTTGGCACGTCAAGTGACTGTGGGTTATGCTGATTAAAAGCAACAAGGAACTCTACTGAAAATTCTAATGCAAAGACTGATAGCCTGTTAGGTTCTTGACATTTATATTGGTGTTATAGTACTAGGCTAATAGGAGAAGGCTAGTAGCCTGAGTTAGTCAAGAAGGCTTATTAGCACTGACACTAATAGGTGTGTTTGGCCAGTCTAGTCAATGTGCAATCATGCCAAGCAGCTAGAATGTTAAATTGTGCAGCACGAAGCAGGACACAGGGACACAGAAAAGATGAGGATGAGCACTTACTGCCAACTGAAAATTTATTGTTTAATGCTGAAGTTTATAGAAACACAGAAGGAAAAGAACATGTGAAATGTGAAATAAAACAGAGATACCATCATCGCCTACTGCTCATGCCGACATTGTCAAGATATGCCAACTCCATTTGCGATAAGGCCGGGGATGGCTTGCTTATGCATGGGCATCCTTCACATGCCATGTTAGCTGCTTTGACAATGATGCGTGTACGCTCATCCTTGTGCGTGCAGTCCTCGTCTTTTCTGTGTCCCTCTTTCTTGCTTCACATTGCACCATTTAACATTATAGGAAACCAACTAGCCCAAACCACCACCCTTCTAAGCAACTAGAGCCTGTACTCAGCGTGCCACAGTGACATGCATGCGTGCAGCCTCGTGTGAGACTCGTGTATTCTCATTAGCTGTGTAGCCACCATACCAAATATAACATAAAACCTGTTGAACTAGCATAAATTTTTAAAAAATCAATACAGCACTAATTCTAATACAACAATTTAAGCAGTAATACAATTTTCTCTTAGAATTTTTGCTTGTGAGACATTTGTGAACAACCACCATGCAACATGACAGCTAGAAGAAAAGGTACATGCATGCATAGTACTTGCATTGCTAGCATGCCTTGTATGCTATCAATGTGCATGTGTTCTCCTTGTTTGTATTTTGTTTTTGTTTTTGTTTTTACGTTCTTTTGCGGGGGCAGCAGCAATGGGCTGTAGCTCCTGTGATAACTGAGCAGAGTTTGTGCCATTACATTTCATGTGCCATTCTTGAACTCCAGACGTGCCTCAACCACCTGAAGGTCCTCTTGAGGTCACCGACATCTACAGGGATCGCTGCAAGCTCAAATGGAAGCCACCAAAGGACACAGGTGGTGTCCCACTGCAGCACTATGTGGTGGAAAGGCAAGACCTTGGTGTCAGGGGAGGCTGGACTGAAGTCCTTACTACTGAGGACACTCATGCTGATATTACTGACCTGACACCTAAGAAGGAGTATAAGTTCAGGGTGCGCGCTGTGAACAAAAAGGGTGCATCAGAGCCACTCAATGCTGACAGAACAACCTTGGCCAAGGATCCGTATGGTGAGTTTGACAGAGCTTGGTCGCAGTCTTACACGTGCGAAGACATGAAACTGGAAGGAACTGCTGACTGCAAACACATGACACTCTCTGAACAAGAACACAGCGAACACTACAGGAATGTGGCATTTCCAACACTTGCAACTTGAAGAGACCAAACTGAAGGGAGTTCATGACTGCAGACACACAATACTTTGTCTGAACAAGAACATTGTAAACACAAAAAGAACAAGGCAGTTTGTCTCCTGACACTAGTGGCTGGCTTTATTATGAAACTTGCCACCAAAACGCCTTACTTCTGCACTGAACCGCTCAGAGCTATTTCAGCATCAGACTTCTGAGCAAAGAATGTGGAGCTCTGAGTTATGTCTGTGGCCTGAGCTTGTGGGAAAAAACAGCTTAGAGTCTGTGGAGCGCTCTTGTTGGAGCCTTCAATGTGCAGCATGAAGAGCACAAAACTGTTGCTGAAACCAGAGCACAGCTGGTTGGACGTGTGTCCAGCAAAGACATATCACGATTCTGACATCTCCCAAATCACGCTTTGCCAGATCACGGCTGGCAAATGTCACAAATGCTCAACAGGTCATGCCTTCCAGATCTCCCGGATATCAACAAGATCACACCCACCATACTTCCCAGAAACCCATCACCAAGTGCTTTCCCCCCATGCACAGCACTCTCTTTAAGCAGATACAAAGTTCCAGTTCAGAATCGTCACTGCCAAATCTTCCAGAAAGTTACCAGGTCACACCTGCCAAATTTCCTAGACACTCACCAAATCACAGCTGCTGAACCTTCTAGACACCTGCCTGATCAAACCTGCCAAATCTACCAGACACCTACCAAATCACTGCTGGCAAATATTCATCCAACTTCATTTTGCCCTACATTCCCAGCTCCACATCAGCACTTGATACTCAGCATGAGCTTGTGGGACAAGGCACAGGACAAAAAGAGACAAGCAAAACAACGCACCACGACCACTACCACCTGTTTATTCAACATGAATCGCTCATATATGTATGGAGTATAGTTCAATAATGACATAAACATGCAGATTTAAAAGACATGTTTCCCATAATTGTATGCACCACGCAATTTTTTCTTGTTTTAGAACCATGTTTGTTTATATATTATAGAAACCATATTCTTTTTAAAGCAATATACTACTTTAGTCACAGCCATCTTCAGTAAATGCTTCCACTGTTAAGTGCACTTTTTCTCTGGTCAATCATTGAAGTGATGTGTCACAACTTGGTGCAGATCACTTCATGCACTTGCCTATTGCCTTGCAGATGAACCCTCCAAGCCAGGAAATGTTGAGGTCACTGACTGGGATGCAGACAGGGTTGATCTCAAATGGCAGAAGCCTGAAAAGGATGGTGGTGCACCCATCGAGGGATACATCATTGAGTACAAGGACAAGTTTTCCAGGGACTGGGTTCCTGCTGCTGTAAGTTCAAACTGCTGTACAAAATTGGGTTTTTCCTCAAGCACATCATGCATGGTCTAGAAACTGGAATGCGTCATGATTACTATTGCTGTTTGTAAACTTCTTGCTACACTTTTATCTTTTACTATTATAGTTAATGTAGTCCAGAGATCTTGCAAGGTAGCACTTAAGAAAAAACAAAAATGTGAGAAGTTTAGATTGTCGTTCATTGTGATATATGTTTTTAAAAAGGTTTCCTGAAAATTGTGTTTGTAATAAAAATGCCTATGCATGTATACTTGATGAAACATCGACAAAGGTTCCCGAGCCATTGTACTTTTCAAATTTTTCGCAAATACTAAATGTGCAGAAGTATTTAGTTCCATGGGAAAATCCATGCCCCCCCCACGCAATGCCTTGTGGCAATGTAGGTGAAGTGTAAATAAAAATAAAATAAATATTTGCCGAATGAGCCATTACACAATCGCCACATGCAGAGCCTGCTTTAAAAATATTATTATATCATTATGCTTGTTTTTGTTACATTCAAGTTTGTCAAACTTGTTGATTTTTTTTTTCTTTCATACTATGTAAAAGCTGCCTGACTCCTATCGTAGTTAACCTATCTTTGTCACAAAAAATTTGCTTTTCCACCACCCTTCTTTATTAATGCCAGGTGCTGCAACCATGTTCAGTGTACAGTACACAGTTTCTTATGAAGGTCTTCAGGATTGCTTCAGTTAAATCACATCGCATTGGGCTAGTACACGCTCAGTATTGATTATAAAATGTGTAAAGGTAGTAGCCTCATTTTGATTCATGTTGTGCAGAAAATTCCTGCTGACAAAACTGAAGGCAGAGTGTCGGACTTAAAAGAAGGGGTCCAGTACGAATTTCGTGTACGTGCTGTTAACAAGGCTGGACCTGGTGAACCCAGTGACCCCACGAAACCAATCATCTGCAAGCCGAGGTTTGGTAAGAAATACAATCCCACTTCTACTAAGTAAACATTCAAATGATTTAGCATTACATCCATAAGCTGGGATAGATTCTGTGGTCCTGAATGAATTTCAATCTCTACAGGGCTTCATTACCAACATCTTGGTGATTTCTTTTTACTGCAATAGCAGTATTGCATGTTCTTGTCCGTTCATGACTGGAAAAACATTTAGTATAATCAGAAGAATTTGAAGCAAACAAGAAGTGTTTTTGATGTAATAGTTCTGCGGAAACCCGCAAGGTGGAAAGAAGTAATTAATTAGGGGAAAACGATACATTCACCTAATCGCAGCATTTGCTACAAAAGAAACCCATACGGGTTCCTCAAAAGAAAAGCCTTGTATTTGAAGAAAAATTTGTTCTGATCCGAGACCAATTCGTCCTGGTCCCGGACCAGGATGAATTTTTATATTTAATTTTTCTTCAACTGCAAGTCTTTTCTTTTGAGGAACCCGTGTGGGTTTCCTTTGTAGCAGTTGCTGTGATTAGGTGGATGTCTCATTTTCCCTTAATTAAGAGATGTTTTTGTTCAGTGCACCAGGTTTTTATAACCTGGCTGCTTTGATGTCTTGAGTAGTGTGACAATAGCACATGACTATAACCCGTCATTGCATTCGAAATGTCAACTGGGTTTCACCAGTGAATATTAATAAAATTAAATTGAATGCAATTGAATAGTACTCTTGTAAGATGCTCTATGTCTACCATCGTGACCAAGAGCAGTACTGGTCAATGCTTAACATAGCGCACATTTAGCACACACATTCACTTAGCATGTGTGAACTTGCATCCACTGGGACATTGTGTTCTTTGCCTTTCAATTTATCCACCAAAAATAAGGTAGTTGATTTCAGGTTTCACTTCGAGCTTTGAAATTTGATCGCACTTTTCTGAGCAATAATAGCTGCTAACATCTCGTGTATAAAATCAGTTATATGTCGTACTCATTGTGCCTGCTGTTGCAAACCTATGCTTCATAGTGTGCATTCTTTTTTGACAAAATTTGAGCATGTGTACACTGCATTTGTATAATGTTCTGGCTAATCAATATGATGTTGGTTTTTGATTTCTTAATTTCATAATTTTAGGCTGTGCATAACATTTTATATTTCCTTTCATTGCTTGTTTTTATTAAATTTCTCACTGGAATATGTGTTCCTTCTAACCACACAGTGAAGCCATTCATTGTGGGCGATGGATTGAAAAACCTGACCATCAAACGAGGTGCCATGATCAAGTATGACATTGAGTTCAAAGGTGAACCTCCACCGGAAGTGACCTGGGAGCGCAACAGCACCCAGCTGAAGGCCACTGACAGGCAAGTACTCTCCGAAAATTGGCAGGTATCTGTGTCGTCGTTGGGGATACAAATTTGTTTTCTGAGGGCTCAAAGTCACTAAGTATTCTCATACTGTTTGGTTGATCTTTATTGCATTTCTTCGAAATATAAAGCTGTCAAGGTTTTCTTTCTGTAAAAAATAAATGTCAATTATACAGTATTTAAGATTTTTAAAACCACATACACAGAAGCATTTCATGCATTTGAAAAAAATGATAATTTCACCATCTCACAATGCATCAATGCATGCACATTATTCCTGCAGACATTCGTATACCAGAAGTCGTTGTTACCCTACTGCTACGATTATGTGCTAGGCAACGTTGAGTTGAGTGCTGAGGCTAGCTATACAGGTAACTTAAAAGGAGAACAACACGAGAGACAGGGACAAATGAAGAAGGGCACACATCAGCGCTGAAGTGTCTTTCTTCATTTGTCCCTATCTCTCGTGGTGTTCTTATCTTAAACATGAACTACCAATATGCCCAAGTTTCTATACTTCATACATAGGTAGCACATTGTACAGCTTGTTTCTCCTTTTTCCTTGGTACTACAGTTTACTTTAGTTAATTTGACCCTGACAGGACTGACGAAATTGACTGAATTATCCAGCGGGTCGAATTAAACAAGATGCAGAAAAAAAAAATTCAGAACACACCACTGATTCATTTTGCAGTATTTGCACAATCTTGATGCAGGCCCGCTTTCGATGTGTCCATAGCTGAAAAATGATGTAAAAGTGATATTCATACACCTGAACAAAAGCGAAATCTAATGCACATTGATTTTCTGGCAAGAAAAATGAGCACGGGTGTAATGTATGTTGCACAATGGTGGCCAATTTCCTAAAATCAGCTTCATAGCAAATTTCAAAATTTTTGAAGGTCAGCTTTGCTGCTATACAGCTGTGCTATGCAATAAAGCATACAAACGTCACAATCTATTCAATTGCACCACACAGGCAATTTTCAACCTCCTTCTCTTTTTTTCCCCTTTTTTTTTAAGCGTGGGGTGAAGACACGCCTTATAACCGGCTATAATAGCATAATCAGACATTTTGAGCAACCATTTTTACTTGAAAATCTTTCCAGCAGTGCCGAAAATAGGCATTTTTGATGGGACGTGACGTCTGTTCACTGTCCCCCAAGTTCCGCCGAGACATGCTGCTACTAAAAGGGTCACTATAAGGGTCACCATAAGGGTCACCATAAGGGTCAGGTGCATGCATGCTGACTGGTCAAGTTCAAATTATTTGGTGAACACCAGATTTAGGATCGAAATAACGAAAGTTTGGGCTCATAGAAATGGATGGGTGCCGGCTGGGACCATCGGTTGGGATCGAATTAACCGAAAATCAAGTTAACAGAAGTCTGCTGTACCTTTATGGAACCCTTTTCAGGTTCGATTTGCTTCGCTTATGGTCAGATGTGCAGAAGGGACAAAGCACGAGGGTAGCTGTCACTCGCAGTGCCAGACATCTCCTGCCATAGCTGCCATACATATATATTATCAGGGTCAGGCTGTATACCGGTAGCGTCGACCAAGTGCCCGAGTACTTGTATTTGATGACAGCCAGAATGGTTTTTGGCAGAATTCAGCTGTAGGCCGGCCCTTCAAAAAATGTCAAGAACGGCCGAGAGCCGATGGAGATGGCTCTCAAACATCGGGAAAAGAACAGTTATGCCATCAAGGTAACAGAGGCATGCGGACCATTTAAAACCACATAGAAGAGAGTCCATCATGTGTTCAATCGTAGCAGGGGCATTACATAGTCCGAAAGACATGACCTTAAATTGGTAGATGCCATTTGGGGTGACAAATGCAGTCTTTTCGTGATCCTTTTCATCAACAGTAATTTGCCAGTCACCCAAACACAAATCGATCAAAGAGAAATAACTGCCACTATTTAACCAATGCAGCACGTCATCGATACACGGAAGAGGATGCACATGCTTTTTCGTAATCATGTTCAGATGTCAAAAATCGATGCAAAACCTCCAGGTATTGTCCTCTTTGACCAGGCCGACGGATGATGCCCATGAACTGCAGGAGGGCTCAATGATGTCTTTGGAGAGAATTTTATCCTCCTCTGTTTGTATAACGTGGTGTGTTCACCTGTTGAGACACGATAAGGTCGCCTGTGGATAGGAGGAGCGTTGCTGGTGGAGATCGAATGGGTGACATTGTCGGTTAGACCTAGCGGATGATTGCCAAAATCAAACAGATCGTGGTAGAACATCAATACGTGGTGGAATGCATCAGTGTAGGCAGGAAACAGGTTGGGAGCTATCATTTTGGCAAACTGGTCTTGACCAGAGCTGGGTGGTGCCAGTGCCAAAGATTCAGCTGAGTCAGACGGTAGATCATATGTTAATGCAGGAACCATGAAGTCATTCAATGGGTACAGTACGGCAACTGTGACACCTTGAGCAAGAACCTGCACAGACGACCCAAAGTTCAGGAGGGGAAGCCACGCATGATTGCAGTTAACTGTGACAACAATGCCGGCAAGGGCTATTTGTTGGGTCAGGGGAACGTTGTATAGTGGGGATACCACATATTGGCCATTGTCAAGAGGCGGAAAAGGAGACAGGAACGTAGGTCGCAGCATCGGGTTGCAGCCAAATTCAATGCCCCAAAGTCGGGATTCGTCAGCAGCAATGTCAGCAGAGTATTCAGGCAACTCGAGGCGGAAAACGCCGGTTGAACAATCAATTAGTGCAGAATGGACTGTCAAGAAGCCTATTCCAAAAATCAGTTAGTGAGGGCACTCGGCGAGCACAGTGAAGAGAATGGATTTTGGGTGACCAGCAATAGTTACACGGGCTGCACACATTCCCATCGTAGCTGTGGTCCTGCTGTTGGCTACTCGCATGGCAGGTGACTTGGCAGGTGTCAAAACTTTCCAGAGATGCCTGCGAAAATCTGAGTGCATTACTGACACTTGAGCTTCAATATCAATGAGAGCTCAAACAGGCACCCTGTCAACAAAAACTTTGATTAGGTTCGGTCTGGGAGCAAGGGTCAGTAGAGGTTTTGCAGTCCGGGTCATCAATGCAGCCTCACCTCCAGGAGCTGCATCGTGTAATTTCCCAAGAATCGGCCAGAGTAAGGTGGAGATGGGGACCATCGAGATGGAGGCAAACGGGACTGGCGGCGTTGTGGTGAGGGCGAAATGGTTGGCAGTGTTCCTCCGTGTGGTAAAGTTGGAATTCTAGGGAACAGCAGTGAGAGGGGACAGCGGACGAGGTTCACATTTGAAGCTGTGGTCAGCGTATGGTCGAGGTGAAGAGGACCAGCGGCTGCGGCAGTGGTGGGAGATGTGGCCGATTCGAGAGCATTCCAAACAAATAGGTCTGTCGTCCAGTGTTCGCCACTCCGCTGGGTTCCTGTAACGTTGGCTTGAATTTGGTCTGGCTACAACAGTAGCAGCAATGATGGGAGCAGCAGGGACAGAGCGCTGGCCAACAATTGGCTGAATGTTCATATTTGCGACCTCTTGGCAGATGATGGCTTGAATGAGTGAGATGGTTAAGCCGTTTTGCGCCTGTGGATTGTGAGTGCTTGGAGCCATGGCCTCTAGCTCACGACAGATGGCCTGCATTAAACTCACTGATGCTGGCTACTGATGTAGCGTTGGTAGGTCGTTGCAGGATTAGGTAGCTGTATTGGGAAGCCGATCGAAGCGCTGTGCAATACTTTTGCTCTTAGCTTGCTTGAAGCACCAGCACTCCGTTGTAACGGACTCAACCATTGCACAGCTCCTGGAAAGAAGTAGGTTGAATGCATTGTTCTCGATTCCCTATAAAATGTGGCTGACGCTATGTGTCCCTGACATGTCCTTATCTGCTTTTCAACAAAGAGCCAGCATCTCCTGAATGTACGAGACTTACAATTCTGTGGAAATTTGGGCATGGAAAGTGAGCTGTTTTTTGGTTGCTAACTGGCGTCCAAAAGGCTTTCCGAAAAAATCACGCATCGCCTCATTGCATGTATCCCAAGTTGTAAGGTCGGATTCATGCATCTCAAACCGTTCCTTTGCCGTTCCTCGCAAGAAAAATATAGCATTAGCCAGCATAAATGTGGCATCTCACCTGTTTTGGTTGCTGACACGTTCGTACCACGCCAACCATTCTTTGACGTCGACATCATCAGTGCTGATGAAGGTTCCTGGGTCAAGTGAATAGGAGAGGACAACTTGCGGTGCGGTCTGAGTGAGCGAGGTAGCGTCGTTAGCCATGGCAGCAGAACAGACGTATTGTCTGCTGCGGCGATCCAGATCCAAGCTGTGGTGAATTTACCCCGCACCTCCACCAGATGTAACCGGGGAGAATATTTACAGTGATATATACAGGGATATATACAGGGATATATACAGGGGGAATGCGTAGCTCGAAACCAGAGGGCACAGCGATATCACTGATTGATGTCACCTCCACATAATCTTCCTTTTCTCCTCACAATGTCTTTCTATAACGGCACAAACTACTATGTAACAATATGGTCCCCAAAACTATGACTCTCAGATGCCTTTGAAGCAGTAGAAACATGGTGAAACTTGTGGTGAAAGTGGTCTGTTAAATTTGTTTTTTACTAAAATGTTATTTTAATGTACAAACTCCTGTTTATTTCCATGTCAGAAGATTTATGTGTGCTTTTCCTATAGGCATATAATTTATTTTTATAATATCATACATATACTTGCAGATGCATATTTTACTGCTCCAAAAGACATTCTGAAATCATTTGCTGCTGTCACATAAGTATGTGCTGTGTGCTGTTGACACAAAGCTGTGCTGATTTTATCTATATGACTTATGCCCCCAGAACAACCATTGAAGTCAAGGACACGTCAACAACTTTCACAACGAAAAATGCTGTGCGTGCTGACAGTGGCCGATACACGCTCAAGTTGACCAACAGCAGCGGAACAGTCTTCTCTGAGGCCGAAGTTGTTGTTCTAGGTGTGTTATGTTTTCCATCCAGTGATGCACTAGTTCAATTTGCAGCAAAGCCATGTTGCAAATCAACTACATAGCCTTGGTATTATGGACCAGCTGCACGTTTTGACAACTGTGCTCATTTTGCTCAAACCAAAGTGCTGCATTTATAAACACATGCTGTGTGATGCTATGCTGTTGTGCTGGGTTTGTGTATTCTTATTTTATTTGGTTGCTATTTAGGCACAGATTCCTAAAGTGTGAAACAGTTGGTGGCACAATTGTGATTGTACTTGCTGTTTTCATAGGTATATAGAAAGTGAAATTTCTTTCATGGTTAGCAGTGAGTGTCAAACAGAACAGGTTATTCCATCAGATATTCACAAAAATGGTCATGGATCTGGTTATTTGTTTTACAATGAACTGGAAACTTGAATGAAAAGGTAAGTTGATGCAGTTTTATAATTAAAATGAGAAAGAAAAGGTTGTCACCTGTAAGGGCCTGATCCTTTGCATTTAGTAGCATGTCTTGAGGTGCTTTCTACAGAAATTAACTGAAGCCTACAAAACTGATGCAGTAATAGACTTAGGTCTGCAATACATGCAAGAAGTCCAATGACAAACTGTCTGTTATGTGATGCTGCAGACAAGCCTGCCATGCCTGGAGGTCCGCTGAAACCAGAGAAAGTCCGTGCAGACCACGTTGAACTTTCGTGGAAACCACCTCCCGATACGGGTGGCCAGGACCTGAAGGGCTATGTCTTGGAAAAAATGGACACAGACACAGGGCGTTGGGTGCCAGCCGGAGAGGTGGGCCCCAAAGAGACTAAAGCTCGCATTGATGGCCTCCAAAAGGGCAAGAAGTACAAATTTCGTGTCAAAGCTGTCAACAAGGAAGGCGAATCTGAGCCCTTGGAGACGGGAGATGACATTGTGGCCAAGAACCCCTATGGTAAGAACTGTGTTTAATCTTGTGAGCTGTTTGCCTAGACAGTGTGAGCAGCTGGCAGTGTATTGGAAAAGAATCCAGGGGAACAAAAAATGAACTAGGTTTCTGTTGGAAGCAGGAGGTGGACATGGGAAGACAGACAGGGATGGTGTGCTACTTACAGCTAAAGTCTTATTTTCAAAAGTGGCATTTGTGCATGAGTTCTACAACACAAACAATTGAACTTGGTACAAGCATCGACAAACTTGACAAACTCTGGTACAAATATGTCACTTCTCAAAATAAAATTTCACTTGTAAGTAGTACACTGTTCATGTCTGTGTACCTGTGTCTGCATCACTTGCTATGATTTCAGTATCAGGCCAGACATTGCGAAAGTCTGTGCACCAGCAGCAGATTGTGGGCAAGTGTTCACTGTACATTCCGAAACAAGTAGCCATAAAAAATTGCATTTGTTTGTGTCCTGGACTTGTGCAAGAGCAGCTAAGGCATTTAAATGTTTGAGTTTTCTACGTGCCTTGCACACTGAAGTGCACAGTGCAGCCATAAAATTCTAGCTGCTCGCTTAGGTTGCTGCAAAAGTTGAAATTCAGTATTTTTGTGGCTCTCATGTCTCAAAAACTGAGCAGGTTCATTGCAAAAGGGTCAAATCCAGTGCTCTCGTTACCAGCACCTACTAGTTCTCGTGCACTGAATGAAGTTGGTTTTCAGCGTCAATGGCGATAAGATTAAAGCCTATTCTTAGTGCATGCGAGTGCTGCTGAACAGAGTGATAATGCAAGAACTAGCACACTGTTGCCGAGAGTTATGCCCTTTATACACATGTGACAATGCTATATTATGTCCTGTCTCATACTTCGTGCAATGTCACTCTGGGAGATGTGAAAAGCGCACCTCTGTGTGTGTGCATGGGGTGGAGGGTAACGGAGATAAGAAAAGTAGGTGTCAGGGTAATGTACAGGAAAAAAGTTAAGTAAATTTATTGAAGTATCAATACTCAAGAGTTTGGCAGCACTTGGTGTTCCTTCATGTGAAGTAGTATGATGCAGCAGTGCTCTTTGCCCCTTATGGTCTGCTGCTCATCCACAAAATTTGCCTTGATAGATGAACCTGGCAAGCCAAGCAAGCCAGAGATTGTGGACTATGACAACACAAAGGTGGACCTCAAGTGGGACAAACCGACTAACGATGGTGGGCGCCCCATCCTGCACTACATTGTGGAAAAGAAGGAGAAGCACAGCTCTGACTGGGTGGAAGCCCTCAAGACACCCGGTGACAAGTGCGAGGCCACCGTAAACGGCCTCAAGGAGAACTCGGTCATGCAGTTCCGGGTGCGAGCTGTCAACAAGGCCGGTGTGGGAGAGCCCAGCGAACCCACTGAGAACCACATTGTCAAGCACCGCAACTGTGAGTGGTCACCTTTAGTGTGTGTGTAAATGGAAATTCATGCTGTGCAGGTGTGCTGCTGGGTCGAACTGAAATGTGAGCATCCGTAATGTAGTAGAGTGAAACCTCATTGGGGGGTAACAAACTTGTATCCAACAAGAAAATAGCTTTATTATATTGGATATTCATTAAGAAGCATATATTTATTAGAGGCTGATCTCAGCAAGAAAGATTTCATGCATTTACTTATTGTATTCAGTAATTTTCTATATCGGTGTTTATTATATTGAGGTTTGACTGTAGAATTTTGTCACAGTAAACCACGTGGGAGCAAGCTAATGGTTTACTAGGTTGCAGGTGCTATTGTAAATGGAGCCACTTGAAACCTAACTTCGACTGACAAGACTGCTTTAGCAGTGAACAAAAGAAGGTTTATAATATAGTACTCTTATTGAATGGCATGATTATAGAAACATTAGGAGATTGGTTAACACAGGTCTATATTTTTTATTCATGTTACCATGCTAACAAACCAACAGAGCATGCTCATCATAAACTTAAGCTGTTGACAGCAGCTGGACAGAAAACATTTAGGAAGAATTCTGCCATAGGGCAT
Source organism: Dermacentor albipictus (assembly GCF_038994185.2). Classification (NCBI taxonomy): domain Eukaryota; kingdom Metazoa; phylum Arthropoda; class Arachnida; order Ixodida; family Ixodidae; genus Dermacentor; species Dermacentor albipictus. Next base: position 9,904,764 of record NC_091829.1, read on the forward strand.
CGTAGCTCATCTTTAGCTAACACCACGATCTTGGATCACTAACACCACGATTACTTTGAGCGGGTGCATTTCTAGAGTATGGTAACACTGCCTCATAATTAAGTGGTGAACTTGAACACTGAAGTATGCAATTTAAATGAGGCAATTAAAGTGGCATTTGCGTATCAAAAGCAAGTGAGCCATAGCAGAAAGGACATGCATGTTGTTTAACAGAAAGGCATTAAACATAAAAATCTAAGTTTTGATAAAAGCAAAAGTTTATTGGTCGTTTTTATGTCTGCCACGCACGGTTTGTTTACTGCATGCGTTTTGCACAAACAATCCCCAATGACCTTTTTCCTGTCCTCCTCTCTGTCGTTCAGTGAAACCTCGCATTGACCGCACCAACCTGAAGAATATTATCTTGAAGGTGGGAAAGTCTCACACCTTTGAGGTTGACATCATTGGTGAGCCACCACCTGAAGTGGTCTGGACGTTTGGTGAAGCTGTGCAAAAGCTCAGCCCTGATGAGAACACAACCATTGAGAACAAAGACTACCATTCTGACTTTGGTATAGTCAAAGCCCTTCGCAAGCAGTCTGGAAAGTACACCATCACTGCTACCAACAGGAATGGAAAGGACTCCGTTTCGATCGACATCACTATTCTTGGTGGGTGGTACATTCTATTTGTTGTGACTCCTTGAGTGAGTGAATGTTAATCAACATTCACTTTAACTTCATCATTATAAATAATGCTTTCTTTATTGAGTTTGGAATATACCAGTTGTGAGAAAAAGTGTGCTTTACGTCTTAAATAGCTAGCATACAGGATTGCAAGTGTTCTTGTGCCTTTGTATTGACACGTATACTTATCTTTATCGGGCGATCACGTTTGGCCGCCTTACAAATGTTATCGTGCAGCGCAGGACGCGCCTGCATGTAAAAGAAGTTTCTGGAAAGTTATCGATGCTTCTATCCGCTGTCTGTTGTCGCCGAACCTCGTGTTATCTGATTTCATCGCTTGACACGAATGGTGTAGAACTTTGTGGAAGGCACGCGGGTCCGAACGATTAATCTGGAACATTCGATGACTGCTGTATAAAAGCTGACGCGCTTGACCCGCTGAGCAGATTTACGACAATCGCCGACTGTGTTCGCCGCTATCGTTGTGCTTTAAGTGTAGCCTGTTTCGTGGGCACAGGTTCGCCCAATAAAAGCTAGTTTTGTCTTTCACAGTACTGCTACTGTGTTCTTTGACGTCACGACTACGTGACAGTATAAACACGACAGCTTAACACGACAGCTTAACAAAAATATCATTACACTCCACAACCAATAAAACCAGTCATGAAGCAAATCATGGCACTCACTGTAAACACAACCAGATGTGTTTTATGTGTTAAGTGGAAAATCCTAGGCCAATTACTGTAATTATTAAGTGGTCAGCCTTTCAAAGTGATCACTTTAAATTCACAGTATGTGAACTGCATTCGATGCACACAGCCTAAGCCATTGAACTATTTCATCACACTTTCTCTGCATCTTTTTATTCACCTACTTATGGGGACTGAAGGTATATAATTATATCTACCTAAGCCGACAATTTTTTCCTAAGCTGCAATTTTTTTTCTCTTATCAAAGGCAAACCAGCCAAACCCGAAGGACCACTGGAGGTCAAGGATGTCCACAAGGAGGGGTGCAAGCTCAAGTGGAACAAGCCAAAGGATGACGGTGGCTGTCCACTGCACCATTATGAAGTTGAAAAATTGGACAAGGAGACTGGTCGCTGGACCCGTGTTGGCAAGACAGACAAGCCGGAGATTGAGGTCACTGGCCTGACCCCCAACAAGGAGTACCTGTTCAGGGTCACTGCTGTCAATGATGAGGGTGAATCCGAACCACTGGAAACCCTCCAGGGAACAGTTGCCAAGAACCCATATGGTAAGCACTGGCCTCATAATGCAGTCATCATAAAAACCTTCTTTCCTCATTGTCTGTTCCAACATTACTGTTCGGATAATAGATGCCATACTCTTTGAATTGTCTAAGTTTCGGCATATCTTTCAGTCATCCTGTAGAGGGAACATGATTAGTAGATTAACAAGTGCATTGGCATTATTTTCAGCCGGTGGGAAGCATGTGGGATGTTGTCATTTGCTTCAGGAGATCAATTTGGGTTGCTGGGAATGCATGCTTCTTCATTTTATTTGATGCATTTTTTATCATGTTTGTAATTGGTCTTTCTACTCTCAATGCATTACATTAGGTTTCGTAACAATAATGAATGTAGTAGTCATTGAGCTGTGTGATTCTCACTAGCAATACCTCCAGTGTAATTGGCCTATCAGAAGTGCATTCTATAAAGTGACATACAAGGCACAAGATGTAATCTGAATGCAACTGTCAACAATGTCTGCCACCCAGATGAGCCAACCAAGCCAGGAACACCCGAGCTGGTTGACTGGGACAACACCAGCGTGGACCTTAAGTGGGAGCCACCAAAGAGTGATGGTGGTGCCCCGATTGAGAAGTATGTTATAGAGAAGAAGGATCGCTTCGGCATTGACTGGGAGAAGGCTGCCGAAGTGCCTGGCTCCAAGACAGAGGCTAAAGTGGCTGGCCTCAAAGAAAATACTGAGTTACAGTTCAGGGTGGTGGCTGTCAACAAGGCAGGTCCCAGCGAACCCAGCGAGCCAACACAGATGCACACTGTCAAACACAGAAAATGTAAGTGTCACTATTCTGATTCAACTTGGTGGACCCATTGCTTACTAGCCTGCTACTGTGAGCCCATTAGGTTGGCTTATAAAAAAATTTCTAAGCAAGAGTACAACTACTACTTAAATTACAGCCTCTTGTAGTTTGCTGAGGTATATTTCTGTCATTAAGAACTTCGCACCAAAAATAGGCCCAACAGAGAGAAATTAACATGACAAGCCACCATAGAATGAACGTGAGGACATCAAACAGACAGCATTCGTCATGTTATATTCCTTCTTCTTGTGTCTTCTCTGTTTTGCAGTGAACTTCTTTAACTACCAGCTGAAACTGTGACAGTTTCTTGAGATTTAAAGGTGCCATAAGCTGTCAAAGTTTATCAAGCACTAGCTGTTTTGCTTGTGGTATTAATATAGGTATTTTTACATACTCTGTGAAGAGCAGCACAAGGTGAACAGTCTCATACTTTCAGTATAATCTCAGCAATGGTCATCACACTGAAGACTATTGCTAATCAAGATTCTAAGAGAAGAATGTCTACCTTGTTTATATGGTGAGAGATATGTAAGGTGTCAGTTCAGCCATCTATCAAAGCTGCAAACTCTGACCCTAGTGTTCAGTATCTCAGCTCTGTTTCATGTGGCAGGAACGTGCATTAACATGTGTACTTAAGTGATAAAAAAACCCATATGGGCCAGGCTGATGCAGTCACCTGCTGTTTTTAAGCAGCAGTTATGTAAATGTCATGTCCATTATGGTGGCACAGGCCTTGAATTGCAAATATATCAGTTTAATCAATGTTCTGTTTGTGTTATGTTGTATTAGTTGTAAGGAGCAGCCAAGGAGCAGTTAATGTATAGGACAACATAAAATTTATTTCAGTGTATTCCTTCGTTTTCCTAACTGCTTGCCAATTAATGATTCACATTCACCTTCAACAGTACATTTTGTTCTAAACTCTTTATACGTAGCTAGATGTATGTGTAAGGATGACAAGAGGCATTTACTATTTAGCCACAAGTATATGTAATCTACACGTTCAGAAATTCTATATAAATAAGACGGTGCACGTACTTCTTTTTTCTCAATTTATGCAGCTACTATGTACTTATGTGTTTCTCTTGTTTAGCTGATATACTCGGTTTATTGGAGAATCTGCAATGATTTAATCTGTAATACAACTTTTTCCATCATTTATTGGTTGTCTGTTACAGTAGACTTTCTTGAGGTCTTCCTTGAGCATTTAAGCATTTTCTTATCTTGAAAGATGTGAGATGTGTTTTAACTTGGTTGCTTACTCTGCTTTCTGCCAATATTTTTTTTCTCGTCATCAGTGAAACCATACATTGACCGCACAAACCTTGACGTCACAATGGTCAAGAAGGGCAAGCAAATCCGTCTTGATGTCAACATTCGTGGTGAACCACCACCGAAGGTCACCTGGAAGCTGGTGGAAAAGATAGTTGAGACTAAAGATAATGTGGAGGTCATAAATGTTGATTACAACACCAAACTGAACATCAATGATGCTCAACGCAAGGACTCTGGCCTCTACAAGATCATTGCTGAAAATGAGCACGGAAAAGATGAAGCACAAGTTGAAATTATCGTTCTTGGTGAGTATATGGGATTAACTGTCACTGCACCTGAATTATTCAGTACTTTATGCTTAATTTCAACTTGGAAGTAGTCCTATGCTACCACACAGCATAATTTGTATGGCATATTAAGTTTGGATGGCGCGACAATATACAGGTGTTAGGATGAAACAAGACATTCTAGGCTTGGTAAAAGCTCCTTACTATGAGTAGGAAAAACAAAGGCTTATGACAAAAATGTTGAATGCATGCTGGCCAAGCTTACATACAGGCAGGGTCAAAAGCTTAAACTAGACTGACATTAAACTTTTTTGTGGAACCTGCATCCCATAAACTTTTGACCTTGCCCGCATATTATGCCTTGGGCTAGTAAAAGAAGGCAGACACAGCTCACGAGCGTTCCTTGTTGGTGTTGCTTCTAGATGTTCTGAATAGAGATGAATTTTATTATAATTTCTTTGGCATGAATTTCAGTATAACATGCATCCTGTAGATGGTAGTGTACTACATTGTTTTTCAATAACAATTTCTTTCTTTCTCTGAGTTGTGTACCTTACTTGGTAGTCTTCACTTGGTTAACCTTTTCTTGACCTCTTTTTGTGATCACTCTTTTCATAGCTGCACCTTCAAGACCAGGAGGTCCACTCAAGGTGTCTGACGTGCACGACAAAGGCTGTAAACTAAAGTGGAACAAGCCAGAAGACGACGGTGGCAAGCCACTTCAAGCATATGTCGTGGAAAAAATGGACACGCAGACAGGCAGCTGGGTGCCCGTGGCACGAGTGGACCCTGACAAGACCGAGTGTCCTGTGACCGGGCTCATACCTGGAAAGCAGTACCAGTTCCGTGTGAAGGCGGTCAATGCCGAAGGAGAATCGGAGCCCTTAGTCACTGATGGACCAACACTTGCTAAGAACCCATACGGTAAGTGCACACCAGTTCTTAATGGCCTTGTTAATAGAGTTTTCTGTGAAGCAGTTTCACCATCAGAATAAGTTGATTAGCCAATTAAGTTTCAAACTCATTGATTTGCTATGCTCTAAAGGTGCTGTAAATATATGTAGGGGCAGATTATTCACACGAAACTGCAGAATGTCAACACTATGGATACCTCACCAACCAGAATTGCCAAAGTTTCTCATGCATGAGCCTGTTACTGACACATGTTGCTGTGTTGCTGCTTTGGTACAGACGAACCAGGCAAGCCAGGAAAACCTGAGATTGTGGACTGGGACGAGAAGCATGTCGACCTCAAGTGGGATGCACCCAAGGATGATGGAGGTGCGCCCATCACTGGGTATGTGGTCGAGAAGAAGGACAGGGTTGGCGGCCACTGGGAGCCCTGCTTGGAGACGAACAGTTCCAAGCCCGAGGCCAAGGTGGAAGGCCTGGTGAAGGGACAGCAGTACCAGTTCCGCGTGCGGGCAGTCAACAAGGCTGGCCCAGGCGAGCATAGCGAGCCAACAGGAACACACCTCTGCAAGGAGCGATTCTGTAAGCTCAATTCTCACTTTGCCCTTAATTTTTCTATTTTTGCATTTACTCTGCAGAAACAGTCAAAGATTTCTGTATGATGTAAGGCAGAAACGTTTCCCATGCTCTGGAGTGTTGCTCTTGTTGGGTGGCCTGTTTTGAGGTGAAAGTTGTGCGCCTTATGTTGGATGTGAGCAGGGGCCAACTGGCTCCACGTAGTGTCGCTAGTCAGCTGGTCTGCTATACTTAGTTCAGCCGGTCAGCTTCCTAGTGCACATGCTCTTGCTTGCAAATCGTTTGGTGTGTAGTTGTGCTTATTTTAAAATGTCTAGCTCACAATGCGAAATAGTCACACATACGCACTCTCAGCACCTGTTGATCGCAAAACCAAAATGTTTAAATCAATTTTAGCAGCATTTTTGAATCTCGCAGTTTGCATGTACCATGATGGCTGACATTAAGGAAGAGGTACGTAATCGATTTCCTATGGCTAAGCAATCTCAACAGTTATTATTTAGTACAGGTGAAACATTATCACAAATATCCTACATTGTGTTTTATGCTCCTCATGCATAAAGGCAATAGAAACCGTATGCATGGAGTAACTGATTGATGACATCAATGTGGATTGCACATTTATTAATGTGTCCTCATGCTGTTGCTTTCATAGGTACTGACCCAGATATAGTAGAATTTCTAGGTGTAGCAGTTCACAGAAGTGAGTGATTTGTTTGTGTGTGTCATCTTGAAAGACTTATTAATAATGTTAGGAAGTCCTCATCTAAGCCAGTGGTAATTCTGCTCTACAGAGAGACATGACATTTTGTTGGGCTTACTTAGCAAGATCTGTGATGCCTTTTACAACTTAAACTAGGTTATCAATGTTAAATTTTAGCAAATTTTCTCACACATTTGGGCAGTCACATGGCTTAAAACAAGTTTTGACAAAGTTGCGTCTTGCTTGCAGTGGCACCAAAGATTGTGCGGGACAACCTCCAGAACATCACTGTCCGTGCTGGACACGTTGCCAAGGTTAATGTGGAAGTTATAGGCGAACCTCCACCAAAAACAACATGGCTTTTCAATGGAAAAGAACTGGAGAAGGGTGATGTCATTAAGATTGAAGATGAGGATTATAAGACATTCCTGTGTATAGGCAAGGTGGCCCGCAAGCACTCTGGCAAGTACACCATCAAAGCGGAGAACTCTTCAGGAAAAGACGAAGAGACCATAGAGATCCTCGTCCTCGGTAAGCAACATCCAACCTTCTAGCTGCACAGGCTAGCATGGTATTCATCAATTGTCAGCCATTCATGGTGGTTATATATCTGGCACAAACAGAAATGGCATTCTGAAACATAACTTATAGTATTGACACTACTATGGCTAACCTCATTCTCACTGCTAAAGCAAGAGAACCATAAGCTGTAGCTTGCTGGGTGTTATGAAACATGTTTAAAACACTGTGTGTATTGAAAAAGTTGTAAAAGACAACATCTATGATAAGTTATTGTTTGTTGTTTTAACGAGCAGCCAAAGTAATAGTGCACCTTGGTTTGTGGAGTTACTGTAGAGTAACTTTTTGTCAGTAATGCTCGGAAATATCAGTGTACATGGTGAGGAACTAGTACATCGACTTAAGCTTAATTGACGTGTACAGTAAGGTTAATAGTACCTTTCTTTTGCCTTCCAGTCAGTTAGCACTTCAGTTATATGGCTTCTCTTGGCCAAGTAGTTAATGGATGGAAACTGCTAGCTGCAGTATCTAAGCAGATTTTGCAGCGGTGCCCCATGCTATTCACAGACAAGCCTTCCAAACCCGAGGGACCACTGGAGGTTACAGATGTGGACGCTAAGGGATGCAAGCTGTCATGGAACAAACCTAAAGATGACGGTGGCACTCCAATCGAGGGGTACCAGCTGGAGAAGATGGATACCGCAACTGGCCGGTGGGTGCCCTGTGGAAAAGCTGACAAGGATGCCACTGAAATGAAGGTGACTGGACTAGAACCAGGCAAGAAGTACCAGTTCCGTGTTAAAGCCATCAACAATGAGGGTGAATCAGAGCCACTCGAGACAGAGCGGTCAACCCTTGCCAAGAACCCATACGGTGAGCACTGCATCACTTGACTTTATGGTTCTTCAGAAAGTCTTTGTTCCTTTGACTTATCTGCACCAAGCTTCTGTGTAAGTGTCATCATCAAAGGGGGATTCGGGTGCATAAACACTAGTGCTTCCGCGGGCTGGTGTTATGTTTACAGCTTTCGCAAAGTTTCAAAGCTACGCCATGCTTTACTAGAGCTGCTGCCTGGTTTAAGCACTGCCATTGCTATGAAACCTTCAGCACTTCATAATGTAGTGGTCTGAAAACGAGTCGGAGTTTGGCTGTTCCGGCAAGGCAGTGCTCAGCTTGTTTTATTCCGTGAATGTTGCAGCTTGGTGGTGTCCTCAGGTAGTACGGTAGTACTATTGCTGTTGTTAGTGGTGCCACTGCATTGCAACCTATCAAACCTCACTGCTACACATAATCTGCTTATTGACGGAGTCTTGAGTGTTGGAGTGCCAGAAGTTTTACGAGAACCATGCTGCAGGGCTTGGCAACAGCTCTTGTCACTCGCACAATTTGTCCTGTACTTTATGGTATTAAGCTTTGTGCAAATAAGTTTTGATCGCAGCTACTCTGGGCACACATTTGGGAACTGCCTTTTGTAGTGCTTACAGCTAAACAGATTGATTTTAAACAGCCTAATGGGAAGCAACCTTTTTGCTTTCTTGCATATTTCTCCAAAAACAAGAACTTTGTGATTATTCGCCTGTGTACTTCCATTTTACTAGAAGTGCAGTACTGCAAACATTAAGCAAATTAAGGGGCATCTCAAGATCTGTGAGTCACTCTTGGCAGCTTGCATTGCTCTTTATGAAAATTTTTCATTTGTTTGTATGCAGATGCGTATGTGAACCACTCAATCGCTTGGCATGATTCAGATAATGCTTCTATGTTTTTATTGTTATAGCAAGCTTTGTTTTGTTAATTTTTTTGGATAAGGACACATGAATAATGTTTTATTTTAGGAGTGACCATATCTTATGTGTGTGCAGCTCTAACTTCAATGCTGAAGAAGAAACACATAATATCACCCATGACTTATCAGCTATTTCTTGTTCATTATTTAGAGGTTTACAGTAACAGGTACTTTGTGCAACACAAATCAGAACTGTAACCAGATGATGTGGAGCATCTGTGCACCATAACAGCAGTCGTCACAGCTCTCTCTCAAATATGCACACTATTGCTATAAACAAGAAAAGCCTTACAGCTTAACCGCAGGCAACATCAAATGACATAACGTGTACATAAAATGTACGTAACACTTTCAAAATAGGGCATTGACTCGAACGATGGAAAGTCTACAGCATCAGATCTCTAAGGGCTGTGGTTGTACACATCTGCAACATGCTCTTTATACACACTTGGTGTCGTCTCACAGTGTTAACTACAAATGTGGTGGTACAATCATTGGACCAACAGACCTTACAGGTATGAGGCAAGTCAACTTTGGTAGTCATCATGAAGTCAGCTTTTTACATACATTACCTTTCATCATTTCTTAGCTTTCTTCAGCAGACGTAGTGAAAGTGTGCTATTTAACAACTAATGGGTAACTCACGCAGTGAAGTCATTTCATTTCAATGTAAATTCCATACACCATGCAATAAAAAAAGAATATGAAGAAATCAAGATGCCAAGACCGAAAGGTTGTCCTGAGGCTGGCACAGCACCATCAAACATTAAACTAGTCAATATAACCCATGTCACCATGTCAGTGCTCATGAACATGCTATACCCTTCATAAAACCTTCTTTCACTCATACTCTGAGAACTTAGTTATGTGATATTTGGGGGATATCAAAAAGAACTTTGAGGGCAAAAATATGCAAATATGCAAATGCAAACAAATTGATAGCAACAGCAAAATTTTTATGACAAACATCAGCTCAGTTTCAGTGCGATCGATCTTGAATTTATTTATTTATTTATTTATTTATTTATTTATTTATTTATTTATTTATTTATTACATACTGCCAGTCCCAGTGGTGAACTATTGCAGGGCAAAAGAAAACAAGAAAGAAAAACATTTTCAGATAAAGAAAGTATCAATACGCAGTTACAGATTTTATAGAATATGAGGGAGCAAGAATCTTATGGTAAAAACGTTATGCACAGACGTGCAGCACATAATGATCACATTCTGTAAAGTACCAAGAATTACACTAGAACATAAGAAAAGTACGCAAGAGTTTAACTGTCGGTGGTACGTAAGTGATCTTAAAGTAGCGTTAAAAATTTATGCGTCATTACAACTAGTTATGCATTTGGGTAATCTATTTTATTCTTTAATTACCTGCAGGAAGAAAGAATATTTGAAGCAGTTTGTGTTGAAACTGTATTCTTGGAAGGTTATAATGTTTGTGGTGTGATTGTCTAGTTTCAGAATTGGATACAAACCTTGAGCTGTCGATTTTAAGCTGTTTATGAAGAATATGGAACAGCATTTTTGGCGTGTGAATTTAGCGTGGTTACATAATGTTGAAAGTCCAGGTCTTTCAAATAATTATGAGGGTGAATCGAATAAACCATATTTGTTGCGGATAAACCTCATAGCTTTCGTTTGCACACCTTCCAGGTTTTCAACTAAATTATTTGTGGCCGGGACCCTTTGCATATTCTAGTATAGGTCGAATAAAGGTATTGTAGGCTAAGAGCTTTGTTGGTGGTGGTGGTGCAGATTGGAGTCGCCTTTTAAGGAAGAATAATCTCTTTAAGGCGGACGGCGTAACATAGTTAACGTGTGCCTCCCATCTAAAGTCATTTGAAATCACTAATCCAAGGTACTTGTGCTGCTTGGCTGCAGTTAGTTGCATGTCACCGGTGGTGTAGGAAAAATTTGATATGTTATTATACATTCTGTAGAAGTTATATCTCATCAGCCATATGTCACACTTGTGACTATCATAAGTCATGTAGCCATTACAGGGAGATGAATTAGTAGGCATGTGCTGCCGTTGTACAATTTGTTCAGTCTGACCCGTCATATCACACAGCGTTTATTGGATTTTTTTTACATGAACAAGCATTATTTTCAATTTGTGCAAGGCTGCATCTAATTTCAGATAGCTCAGGAACTTTGTCTTCATGAACACTCAAGTATATTGTGAGTGAGATGCAACACAGCTAATATCCATTTCATAAAACTTGAGAATGGAGAAAGGTTGGCTTCACACAACTGTTACAGCAGAAGTAAAATGTGGGCAGCCGTACATGGAAAGGGCCTCAGAAACTCATTTAGCACGTTGTATGCATGCAACATGGCAGATGAACCCGGGGCACCAGGTATGCCAGTCATCACTGATTATGACAAAGACTTCGTGGTGCTCAAGTGGGATGAGCCAATCAAGGATGGGGGTGCGCCCATCACGGGCTACATCATTGAGAAGAAAGACAAGTACAGCCATGACTGGACACCCGCTGCTGAGGTGGTTGGCAACAAGACTGAGGGCAAGGTTGACAAGCTTCAGGAAGGCGACAAGTACGAGTTTCGTGTACGAGCTGTTAACAAGGCTGGTCCGGGTGAGCCAAGTGAGGCTACTGCACCTCACCTCATGAAACACAAGCACCGTAAGTATGACCCCTGTCTTCAGTCTTTCTGCTTCTAGCTCTTTCTAAAGCTCTCGATGGATAACTGTGAAACTGAGTGGTATCTCATATTGCGTGCATCAAAAAACCATTGTGACATTTCTATAGACTACCATGTGGACTTACGACTGCTTAAGTAGAGCATCACCAATGAAACTATCATTCTATAGTGTAACTAGCACTGTTTTGATGCTTTACTCAGCTGAGTAACAAACTATATTCAGCATTAAAGGTTTAGTTTGACTAAACCTTAGTGGCATATTTATTTTAATCTTTTAAAGGGCTAATTCAGAAAATATTTGGATAAAATCTATTGAGGTTTTCGTACCTTTTGTTGAGGTTTTTTTGTTCGGATAGAAACGTGAAGAAATACTGTTTCATGCAGTAACCTTTCTTCTACAGTGAAACCACGCATTGATCGAACCAACCTGCGCAACCTGACGATAAAGGTTGGCCAGGCGGTGAGCTTTGATGTGGACATCATCGGTGAGCCACCGCCAAAGGTCACGTGGGAGCACGTGGGCAAGGGTGAGGTCAAGTCTGACGAGGTTTATCAGGTCGACAATGTGGACTACAACACCAAGTTCAACATTCTGAGGGCCACCCGCAAGGAGACAGGGGTCTACAAAGTCAAAGCTACTAACGACTCTGGAACAGACGAGGCAGAAGTGGAAATCAATGTTCTAGGTGGGTGAAATATCTAAGGCCATATTTAATGCAGATCACCTTCAGAGGTATTACTTTGGCGAGCGCTGATTGGGCTAAAATTAGTAGAAGCAATTGTGATAAAGAAAACCTTTGGGAAGACAAACTTTCAATTAGCATCATATTAATAATGTAATGTGGTTGTTGAATGCATTTACAGGATAATCAGTAGAAGAATTGTGATGTCACCAATTGCCTATATATTTATATTGGGGCATGTCACCACGTTCTGCAATAATTGAAAAGTATATATAAATGTTGTCAGTGAAAAGTACAGCCCTTGTTAGGCCAGTCTGAGCCGCAGTTATGATACAATGATACAATTTCTGTTTTTGTTAAGAAATTTGAAACAAATAGCTGTCCCCTGAAAATGATGTGATATGAGTTTGCCGAAATGCTCATGTATTCTCACATAAAGTGCACACACATTACATTTCTTCATGGTCATGTTTACCTGAAATGTACAATAATTCTCATGTTCTGCAATTCAAACATGACACCCTTATACTGTACACACTAAATCTTAATGAGGTGACTGCAACAACATGGTTTCAGTAGATTCGTTAAAGTACATTGTCAGTTCTTGTATATCATTATTCCAGCTTTGATTGAGTGAAAGATTGAGTAGCTTGAAATCAATAAGATGTGATATGAGAGTAGTTTTAGCTTCATTCTTTTCTTTCGAATTTCCTGCAGGCAAGCCAGGCAAGCCGAATGGGCCCTTGGAGGTGTCCGATGTCCGAAAGGATGGTTGCTCACTAAGCTGGAAGAAGCCAGACGATGATGGAGGCTGTCCAATTGAGTGCTATGAGGTGGAGAAGATGGATGAGGAAACTGGCCGCTGGGTGCCAGCTGGCAAATCAACAGAACCCAAGCTGGAGGTCAAGAACTTGGTTCCAGGCAAGAAGTACAAGTTCAGAGTGCGTGCTGTGAACAAGGAAGGTGACTCTGAGGAGCTTGAGACGGAAACAAGCACGCTTGCCAAGAATCCCTTTGGTAAGTGACCAAAGTGAACTGCTTGCAACTGCATCTGTCCAGTAAAAGCAATACAGTTGTCAAGACTATTTTCAAGTCAGAAACATAAAACACAGTTTATTTATTTATTTATTTATATATTTATATATTTATTTATTTATTTATTTATTTATTTATTTATTTATTTATTTATTTATTTATTTATTTACCTTCATAGCCCAAAGGCGTTACGGAAGGTAGTAGGGAAAAAAATACATGATTGTTGTGATTGTTGGTGGCTAGTAATACAATAATAATTGTACATGAGCAATGTGCCATTCAGTTGTGATGTTAGCCACAGTTGTACTAAGTTTGACAGTTCACTTCTCTTGGAAGCAATGCAAAAAAGAAAGAAAGAAAAATAAAAAGCAAAGAAAAGCTGCAAAGAATAAAGCTAAACTAAATCTGTGTTGTTTCTTTTCTTTTTCTTTCTTTCTTTTTCGTGTCTTTTACTTCATATTCAAGAAAAACGAATATTAACTAAATATCTGGGCTATTTCACCCTCTTACTAAGTATGCCAGCATACTACAGCTATAGTTTCCACCTATCCCCCATAAATTATCCTAGCCTCAAAATAACTTCTTCTTGGGCTGGTTGGGTGATAGGTAATGAAGCCATCATAGCTCAAATAAAACAGGCACAAGAAACACACGACAGGACACCATGAGCACTACCCATCTGTGTCTGTTTATGTGAGCTACGATAGCTTCCTTAAGGATCCTAGCCTTTATAATGCTAAAAATAGTCATGTGCAACATTTTCATTTTGAAAGGATCTTTACTGTGCTTAGTCATGTCATTTTGTAAAGTGCTCTTTGGATTCTTATTCTTTTGCTCAAATCTGTCATTTGACTTTTGTTTTGGTGCCAATTGTGTGACAGTTGCAGCGCAGGTAGAAACTTAACATTAGTTCCAAATGAGATGCAATGAACAAGAAAACACAGTATGATAAAATAATGTAATGACCCTGTAAAAACCATGATTTCGTTTGTGAGTTCATGATTTGCATAACTCTTCTTTGAATTATGGTCAGTGTGTGCCAGATCCATTAAGTGTATGCAAGTGAACCACAGCAAGACCTGCTGTCTCTCTCTGAAGTGGGATAATGTGGCTCCTGCTTATCATGTTTCTTCCACTTGACACCTTCTACCTTAATTTGATTAAAAGCTGAAACTTACTGGAACACAAACCTGGGTTTGTGCAGATGAGTCACTTGAATGCAAGAGATATCAAGAGATGAGGAAGAAACATCAAGTGCTTATCTGTATAGACCTCACCTTCTGCAGGTGCTCTTGTTACAGACGCTGTAATAAGTGGACGTAGCAATAATTGACTAAACTTTGCGACAGAAGTATGTTAGCAAAAAATATGTCTTACAAATATGTTTGCTACAGGTGCTATATAGGTGGGTATAATCCACAATGGTTGAACAAGCGATGTCTATAGAGCCAATGTTTTGAGAAAAGGACTTGTCTACATCAGGGTAACTTGTCTGTTGTTGCTTTGACAATGACACGTACGCTTGTCAAAATGGTGCCTCCAGAATCATCTCTTCCTCAATCACAGTTGATCATTCTAAGTCTCTATTTCTGTGAACCTCTGTCTAATAAGTGGGTATAGAATTACTTTCATCCACTGCCTTTTTATCTGCCATTTACTCAACTGGCACATATCAAGGGAAAACCAGTGCATACATTGACACCATGACTGGTTGTGCACCTGTGCAGATGAACCTGGCAAACCAGGCCGTCCTGAGCCAACTGACTGGGACAGTGACCATGTGGATCTCAAGTGGTCGCCGCCAGAGAGCGATGGAGGCACTCCCATCACAGCATATGCAGTCGAGAAACGCAAGAAGGGCACGCACAAGTGGCAGAAGGCCAAGGAGGTGCCTGGTACCAGCAATGAGGCCACTGTAAGCAACCTGGAAGAAGGGGAGGAGTATGAGTTCCGTGTGATTGCCATCAACAAGGAAGGACCCAGTGAGCCTAGTGACACTTCTCGATCTGTGGTGGCCAAGCCCAGGAAGCGTGAGTTCTTCACTTTGCAAGCACTAAGCAGAGATTGTTGAGGAGGTATTGGGGGGCTAGTTGGGTCTGGCCATTGTTGTTGCATAATGGCAACACACCTCTAGGCACATGTATGAACATGTACACTTGTGTTTGTCAATTCATGTCCTTGTACATCTGCCTAGCAGTGCACTGACTCTGCGACTGCAAAAACAGAAGTCATTTATGCGGTTTTCACTATAGATACCTGCTGCTTTTTATAGCACAAACATATCGTTCACATGTGTGAAATTTTTCTTATTATCAAGCTGAAATCAGAGTGACTTGGAAAATATTTCTGTCATATTTAAGTTCCTTTGCCTCACTTTATCAGTATGTGTGACAAATATGAGGTGTAACATGGGGGTCTGGTGTTCTGGTCTTGAGACTTTTACCCATTGAAGGATGCAGTCATATTCACCAAATTGCAAACAAGCAAGGAAAACTTAATATAATCTACTTTCTTGTTAGCATATAGTTGATGCCCTTTTAAGGAGACAGTGCTATATTTATTTCCTTGCTGTTTATATTACCGCAATTGCTCCACTTTGTTAGTGTCATGCACCATGCATATTCATAAGCACATCTGCATGTCCGTTTACATTATTACGAGAAAGAATATCTACAGATACATATTAGTTGCACAAGCTGCTATGTAACAGTATGTATTTCATATTCGTTGTGTTACTATGTTAATTCTTTTCTTCTTCAACCTTATGCAGTGGCACCCAAGATTGACCGCACCAACCTTAAGGACACAACCATTAAGAGTGGCCAGGCACTGAAACTTGATGTGGATGTCAAGGGCGAACCATGCCCGAGCATTGAGTGGTCCTGCAATGGGCAGCCTCTCAAAGCGAACGACAAAATCAAAATTGACATTGAAGACTACCACACCCTGTTCATCCTGACGGGAGCCAAGCGTGCCCACACTGGAACCTACACGATCACAGCCAAGAACATGCATGGCACTGATGAGGCATCCATTCAGCTCAAAGTGCTCAGTGAGTATGCCCGCTGCACATCGGCTATATTAAGCAATGAAAATACATACATAATTCGTCACTTACATGTTTTTTATGCAATCAACCTTGAGCAATAGAAGGTAAAACAAAACTATCTTATTATTTGTCAAGCACAGTGAGACTGCAGTTAGAAACTGTTGCACCTCTCCAGTATACAGTCGACATCCGTCAATTCGATCTTGAGGGGACCTGCAAAACTGATGGAATTATCCGGTGGGTCTAATTAAACAAAAGGAAGCAAAACGGTGAAGCATGCCATTAATTCAATCGGCAATATTTGTTTTTAAAGTTAGCTTCGTCGCAGTACACGCGCGTAACGCTGTGAAGCATGCTAAGCTGGAAAATGTGCCACTCTTACAGGACACAGCAGGTGTTCCTTAATTTACACATGCACATGCACCGTCTCCGATCACAGTACAAGCACCGATATGCCTAAGTTTACTGGCAGACCTTCAGAATTTTAGATAGATCCCCATTCTTTTGTTGGCTTTAAATGTCCCCTTGACTTTCGGAGTTTTCTCATTTCAATCTTACCGCTTTCCCTTTCGCTGGCTTTCATAAAACACGGATGTGTTTTCTATGCTTCTTGGTACGTGGCTTAAGAAACATGTACTAGGCTCCGTAAACGGCCTCATATACGGGACACACATGGCGGGTGAAATGAGGGCTCAAATCGCCACAGCAACGTGAGAAGCAGCTCTGAATGGCTGCCAGTATGCTTATTAGGCATCTCGGTGCTCGTACTGTGACTGGAGGCAGTGCATGAGCACCTGGATAATTAAGAAACGTGTAATTTGTCCCGTGACAGTGGCCCCTTCCCAGTCTTGGAATGCTTCACTGCAGTATTAACATCCCTGCCTTCTCTCTTTATTTCCTCCTCCTCCTCCTTCACCGCAATTAATGGCGTGTTTTGCCGCATAACATGGCTGTATTGCGGCGAAGCTAAATAATCAAGTTTGATTTATTTGGTGAAGGCCAATTTTGAGATCAAAATAATGGAAGTCCTGACACATAAAAATGTGTGGGCACCGGTCAGGGCTGTTGGTTGCAATCGAATTAGCCGAAACATTTAATTAACAAGAGTCAAATTAACAGAAGTCTACTGTATAACTAACATGGATATCATGGATGAATTATCGGATATAGCGAAGTAAACCTAAAATTTCTCTCGCCAATATCAGCATGTAACAAATACATGCTCATAATGAATATTGGATATAAAAGAGGTATTTTCATGTGAGAAGTGGCTTCATTATCACGAAGTTCAACTAACTCATGCTGAAACTGCTGGCATGCAATACATGCTGCTGTACAAGATAGCCTAGGAGCTAATTTAGCCAACCTTATGTTTGTTACATGATTTAGTTAGCAAATAAATCATCTGCAATCAAGCGTAGTTACTGTTTCGTAACAGCATATATACTTAACGCTAACAGAAGAAGGCCGGGCTCTGGAGGATAGTAATATAGCTGAGAGTTGTGTAATGCATCTGAAGCACCGTGTGACGTTGTTATGAGGCTGTAGTCCTTATTTCTAGTCCAAAGGGTAGACTTCTTTTCAAGTTGCATACAGTCATTCCATCACACCTTCCCAAAATTAGCTGCAACAACTTGCAATCACAGCATGTTTAGGGGGAATAAAATAAACAGTGGCATGCATTCAGTGTACTTAATTGTCCCAACATGAAAACTTACTGGGACTAGCAAAACAGGAGAGCAATTCCCTGTAAATAAGAAAAAGGATGTTAGGCTTATTCCTCATTGTAAAGTCGTGTCATGTGCTCTCATGCGACAGTAAGGCAATCTGTAGGGCTGATTCAAACCAAGGAGAGGTGGTCTCTTTCCATACCACCCTTGTCCCATCATGTTAGCCTCAGGGAGCAGTTTATCCTGCTTGTTGATGCCTCAGTGGAAACTTTGTGATGCAGTTTGTTCCTCTTGTTGAAGAAAATTTAATCTTTTTTTCCTTGTGACCGAGCCACAGATGGCAAGTAGTAGGGTCAGGGGCTATAATGCGCACTTTCTGCACTCTTGCAGGCATCCCACAGGATTTCACACTGGCAGTAGTTGTTAAAAGAAGCAGGATACATGTGTACCTTTGCATAAAATAACATATCATATCTCTCTATGATTCTTTATAGATTCTTTGATTCTCTTTGATGCTTACTGCATGGCCTCTTTAGTCACATTTGCATTGCACAATGTATTGTGTGGCTGTAAAAGAGTGAAACAATTTCTCATACCAGAAGCTGCCAACAGTGTCTAGTAAATCGTGTCTTTTTCCATTGCTGTGATCACTGTATTCACTGGTATTCCATGTGTTTTGTTGCTCATACAGGCAAGCCATCCAAGCCCAAGGGCCCCCTGGAGGTTTCAGACGTAACAGCCGAAGGCTGCAAGCTCAAATGGGACAAGCCTGAAGACGATGGTGGTGAGCCTGTGCAGCAGTATGTGGTGGAAAAAATGGACACAGACACCGGTCGCTGGGTGCCTGTCATGACCACCAAAGAACCAGAGGCTGAAGTCAAGGGCCTGATTCCAGGCAAGGAGTACAAATTCCGTGTACGTGCTGTCAATCCAGAGGGTGAATCTGAACCTCTCGAAACGGAACAGGGCATTATTGCCAAGAACCCTTACGGTGAGTGGAATGTACCTGAACTTATGTTTTAATGAGAGTGCAAGTTTGTTCTCTTACATAGTGTTATCATCAAACCACACCCATCTGCAATGCTTTGGCATAGAGGTTGTACCGAAGAAGTAAAAGCCTCTTAAATTTGCCCTCATCTGGTATCTGACATCATAGTTTTTTTAGCAGCACCAATATTCAGTTCCCATAAATGGCCATGCTGGCCTCTTGTTGGTTTTATCAAATTATGCCTGCTGATGTGGGAAATCGGTGCCATCAATGCTATTGGTGGCCCTTGTGCCACAAAACACCACACATCATCAATGCTATTGGTGCTTTGAGTAAACAAACAATGCTTACTGTTGAGTAGGGCAATGCTCTGAGTTACGTAAGTTCTCTTAACGAATGTTTTAATTCAATGCAGAAGCGAGTTCTTTTTTCTCATGGGTGACCATCAATGGTTTTTTATTGATTTAATAAAGCAGTTCATGGTTGTCTTGTAGTTTGTGATATTGAGCCCTAATATGTATAACATTAGCCTTGCACAAAAGACTCCAGAAATTTATATTTGACATTTCTATTGCCTCATTTTAGCATTACTTACTGAAATTTAATTGTTTGTTTAGATACAATTTACTTAAATACAGCCTGTGTAGAATGCCGGAACAGTTAGAAAAATTTGAGTACTTGCTTTGAAGAAAACTAGTTCACTCAATTTAACGTGAGCACATCTTGGACGTGCAGCACGAAAAGTACAGCACCTTGTTTAGTACCAGAATAAATTGCAGCAGTATTATGATAAATTTACAAACACAAGAATGGTATGCAATTTTCATGATGAAAAATATTGACTGTGAGCACTTCACAGAGAATAAATGCCTTTTTGTCTGTGTGCATAAAAAATGTGTGGATTTCTGAACTGTTAATGGGGGCATTTCTTGCTTGTGTGGCCGATGACAAGCTTCATCAAGCTGCCACATGGCAACTGTTCTTTATTTCTTGCCTCCCATGTTTTATGACAACACTAACAAGCTAATTTCTATTTGCATTTAGTGTAGAAACATGTTTACACTGGCACCATGTGCTTCTTCCCCTGTGCAGACGAGCCAGGCAAACCAGGCAAGCCAACTGCCAAGGACTGGGACAAGCACCATGTCGACCTCAGCTGGCAGCCTCCCTCGAATGATGGTGGTGCGCCGGTCACAAGCTACATTGTAGAGAAGAAGGACAAGTTCAGCACAAAGTGGCAGAAGGCTGCCGAGATTATCGGCGACAAATGCGAAGCTAGGGTGCCTGACCTCATTGAAGGCATGGAGTACCAGTTTCGGGTCCGGGCTGTGAACAAGGCTGGCCCTGGTGCCCCCAGTGATGCAAGTGATGTGGTCATCGCTAAGCCACGCTTCTGTGAGTTGACTTGTCCCATTACAGCTGTAGATGAAGTTGTTGAAACAAATGGTTTAGTGTTTCGTTAAGTGAAAGTGATTAAAGCTTTGTGTCATACCACATAGAAAAGGACTGATGAAGTTGCATGCAACTTAGCGAAAGACCAAATCGATTCATATAATAAGAAAGTATGTCTGGCATATCACAGTTTGGCATAAGGACAGCGAGACAAAAACATAACATTAATAAGTTACTGACTGCAACTTCATCCTAGACACCTCGGCCTAAAAGATTAATATTGCAAGTATTGCACCTTCCATTTGTGTATGCACCTCTCGCTTAGAGCCGTCATATACATTTTGATGCTATTATCTAAAGTTATCTAAAACCTAGCAGTTGTCACACCATATTAAGTAGAACTTCATTGATATGATCCTGTTACATACAATTTCCCGGCACCAACATTTGCGATCAAGAACACAAAAAATGACAGAATGGAGTTGCGCTTATTTTTTTACTGGTTCAGAAGTTCCTGAAAAACACAATATTTCAGCACCAACGTTCAGTGCATCACCAAACTGCAACCATATGATACGTTTTCTGGCCACCACAATACCCCCGCCCCGTGGCAGCTGAAAACGCCTGTGTGCTCTCAGATTCTTATTCCGGTACCAGCAAATCTCCTCCCAGGTCCTCACAT
The DNA here is from genome assembly GCF_038994185.2 of Dermacentor albipictus. Classification (NCBI taxonomy): domain Eukaryota; kingdom Metazoa; phylum Arthropoda; class Arachnida; order Ixodida; family Ixodidae; genus Dermacentor; species Dermacentor albipictus. The sequence continues at coordinate 9,925,730 of NC_091829.1, forward strand.
GCCCCTATTGTGATAAGCATTTTCACATAGTTGCTTCAGAGCGCATGGTGCTGTTGGAAGTGTACTGCGAACTTTTAATAGGGAATAACCCAGCTCGACACACATTGGCACCTCGTGCCACACCGATTCTCGCAACACTTTGCATTACGTAGATGCCAACTACAATTAGTCCATCAACGTTTTAGTTACTTCAGATCGTGCGTTTTTCCAGTTAGTTCACTTTTTTTTTCGTTTATTTTTCCAAAACATATGAACGAGGTTCTACTATATAGTATCTGCACAGTGCAGGTGATGAAGATGCATTTGGTATGCGCATTTGAAAAATAATGTGTAGTCATAGCACAAAAATAGCACGAAAAATAAAGGAACTGCAAGATTTAGCTTTCTCGAGCAAGTCACTGCTGCTCGAAAAGTGCTTTCTTTGAATTTGCGCACACGTGACCATTCAGCTTTGTTCTACATGAAGGCGTTGTTCATTGTAAGTTGTGCCACCAGCAAACATTGAAATACAATTGAAAAAAAAATGTGGATGAGGATACCTCTTACAAATAAATGCTTCAGGATGCAGTTGACTGCTTTTAAAAACGATAAGGGATATTGTAAATCTGTTTATCGGCAATGTGTCACTGTATTATGGGAGCCTCTAAACCATTTCATCAAGACTGCATCAGTGTATCTCGTGTATACAACATGACACTGCTGTTAGCCAACATTTTAAGATACATTGCTAACAACTCACTTATAAGCCTGTGTCATGCTAATGTCACACTTGCACCAGTATATGTGTAAACACAGTGACAAATTGTTGTTTATTTTTTGTTTACATATAGCATATGAGTGTGGCACCTGCACTACCTTTTGTATGTGATGTGGTTCTTCACATTCTGTCTTTATTTGTCTCGACAGTGGCTCCCAAGATTGACCGTTCCACACTCAAGGACGTGACCATCCATGCCGGTCAGGGTGTCAAGTTCGACGTCAAGGTTATTGGCGAGCCCCCACCGAAGACTACTTGGTTCCTGGAGAAGACTGAACTGAAGGATGGAGGCCCGTACTCGATTGACAAAGAGCCTTACCGTACAAAGTTCACCATTCACAATGCAGAACGCAAGGACACTGGGGAGTACAAGCTGGTGGCTGAAAACACCTCTGGAAAGGACGAGGCTACAGTCAAAATCATAGTCCTAGGTAATTCTCGTCACCCCAGCTGCACACCCAATATGTGAATCATGAAGTAGAGGTCACAGTACTGTGTGAATCATAAAGCTGAGGATGTACGTTAAGGTTGTACAGAAAAAAATATAGGAGTCTTCTTGTACGACTCCTCTGAAAGATAAAGCTTGCTTTTGAATAATGAGTCCCTTTGCTAATGAGCTAATGAGCCCGTTTGCCTGCAAAACAAAAGGATTTATTAAAGGTGGTTTCCTTTTACAAAGCTTGTATTACAGATGAGCCAACTTGATGGATGATTTTTCTGCAATCTGTGGAGCTGCACACTAATGTAGGAGAACAAAATGTGGGGCTAGGTAGCTTATTGTCGCAAGACGACTACTCTCACAGACAGTAAGAAGGAAGACATAGCGAGCGTAAGCAGTCACGGACAATTGTTGTGACAATTTGCAAGCACCATTCATGGGTTTCAAGTACCAGCAGCTTCTAAAACGAGCACTCAGCGCACTGCTCACTCAACCGCACAACTGCTAAGCCAAAGTGACCTTTCCTTTGCAGACAAACCCACAGCTCCCGAGGGACCTTTGGAAGTGACAGACGTACACGCTGAGGGCTGCAAGCTTAAGTGGAACCCACCAAAGGACGATGGCGGGCAGCCACTGGATGGCTATGTGGTGGAGAAAATGGACACAGAGACCGGACGTTGGGTGCCAATTGGTCGGCCCACAAAGCCTGAGATGGAAGTGAACAACTTGGAGCCAGGCAAGGAGTACAAGTTCCGAGTGCGTGCTGTGAATCCCGAGGGAGAGTCAGAGCCACTTGAGACGGAGAAGGGCACCATTGCCAAGAACCCCTATGGTAATGTTCATTTATTCAAGAGAAATGATTTGAGCTTGAACTAAAACAGAACGCTCTATAAGAATTCAGGAACAGCAGGACAGATCAAGGCACATTTGCATGCAGAACAATGACATGTGTAGTACAGCATGATTATATCTGAAAAACTGTGATTACACAATAGTTTATGACATAACAGAAATTCAATGTATATAGTACTACATTCTCCGCACTTCGTTCATTGTGATTAGCAAAGCAACATAATGACTTTGATTGGCTAGATTCAGTCTAATATGAAAGGAATGTTGCAAATATTATGGAATGCTGAATGTGTGAAAATTGGTGTTCAAAGGTGACTAGCATTCATCTCAAGACTGCTAGTTTTGTTCTTGGCTTAAAAAACCTTAACTTTGGTGAGAGCAGTAAACTAAGGTAATGGGTTGATTGTCAATGAGAGTGCTTAACAGGAGCATTGTATTCTCATCGGTGATGCAATAAAATGAGGGCTTGACATTTATTGTCTGCAGTTGGTTGCAGATTGTGCAGTGTAACAAAAACTTAGTTTATGACAGCTTTAAAAACAACTTCTACCATGGCAAGGCAAAGCATACTTATAGATATGCTACCATAATTTGCAACTTATTCCACCACTTCAGTTATGTTGCCAAAGATGTTCTGTAGGTGAGCAGAGGTAAAGCTAGTGTAGTCGTACTTGTTCTGTTCTCATTAACCTTTCAGTACTCTCTTTACCTCTAGCTGTTGCTTTATGTACAGTTCGCAAGATTTGAAATAGGTCTTGCATCACTTTTGATGGCCGCATCTTAAGGGATGATATTAGTAGCAATTACGCATGAGCTAATATTTTTATGTGTTCTAAAGTGGACATTACTTGATACCATTACTGGGCATGCTGTATAAAAAAAAATCTTGCAAGTGAGGATTTTTGTAATGTCCTGGTTTAGTATAGTGGTTGATCGCATTCACTTCACATACAGATGCCCCTGGTAAACCAACGGGAGCTGAAGTTACTGACTGGGACAAAGATCACATGGACCTCAAGTGGCAGCCACCTCTAAAGGATGGCGGTGCCCCTATTGAAAAGTACATTGTAGAGAAGAAGGAAAAGGACAGCCCCGTCTGGACGAAGGCTGCTGTAGTAGATGGCAAGTCCTGCGAGGCTCGCGTACCTGACCTCATCCCCGGTGAAACTTATGAGTTCCGTGTTCGAGCTGTAAATGCTGCTGGTCCTGGAGAGCCATCGGAAACCACTAAACCTATGATTGCCAAACCCAGAAAACGTGAGTCACTTTTGTGCCATTTGTTGCATTGCAAATTTTCAGCTATCCAGTTATGGAAAAATAGTTCTGCAGAAATCCACATGTAGAAAGTTTCATGAAAGGACAAAATTATAATCTACTCGAAGGCGATGGGTGCCAAGGCGATGCAAAACTACAAAGGAAACCCAGAAAGAAAGTTTCATATCGGACGAAACATTCGCCCTGGTTCAGGGATCAAACCTGGAGCCAACACCTTTCCGTGGTGATTTCTCTACCACCTGAGCTAACCATGAGGCCGCGCTCTGCAGTCTGCTAGTCAGTGCTCTGGTTAGCTCAGTAGTAGAGCAGCTACCTTGGAGTGGCATTGGTCCAGGGTTCGACCCGCGGACCAGGGCAAAATTATTTGTCAACTGCAAAGCTTTCTTTCTAATAAACACATATGGCTTCCCTTTATATATTCACTCTATTACCGGATGAAAAAAAAAATTGTTATTTTATTCAACTATCCCATTATGTGCACTTGGACCACTGCAGTAATAGATGGCATCAATGTTGAAAATTTAGCAGTAGCACATATATCTATACGCTGGTTTTTGTGCATTTTTAACATGTGATGCACTTGTTGTGATATAAGTTAAAATTAATTATTCGTTCTAATCCATTCCTTTGAGCTTTTGCCACTTTGAAGAGCACTGATATGATTTGCCTCATCAAAGCCAACAACACATTCATGTAGTGGATAAACTCAATTCTGCGACTTTCCCACAATTTTCTACAGTTGGTCTGCAACATCATTGCTAATTTGTGTATAAATGTCTGCAGGTTATTTAACTGTAGAAGTGTAGCTGCCATGAGATGTCAATTCGAAATTTGTAATATAACATAAGTGCTTTACTTTTGTTGTCCATCATGGGTTCTTGCTTATTTAACTGTCGAAGTGTAGCTGCCATGAAATGTTAATTTGAAGTTTGTAAGATAACATAAGGGCTTTACTTTTATTAATCACATGTTCTCGCTACCTTTAATTATGCCTTTGCATTGTGTTTAATGCATATATCAGACTCTACTTCATTAACACCTGGTGTTTGTATTTTGTACAGTGGCTCCCAAGATTGACCGCCGTAGCTTGAAACCTATCACCATCAAAGTTGGACAAGACTTTGAGTTTGATGTTAAGGTTCAGGGCGAACCACCCCCAAGCATTAGCTGGATGCTTGGAACAAAGCCTGTGGCTGAGCGTCCCACACTGAACATCACAAATGTTCCCTACAACACGAAACTGACCTGCGACCGTGCTGAAAGGAAGGACAATGGTGTCTACAAGATCATTGCCTCCAACCAGTATGGAACAGACGAGGCTGAGGTGGAAGTCAACGTCATTTGTGAGTTACTCTTCTCTGTCCATTTTACAATCACTGGCACAGTTATATTGCTTATGCAAGTGTTAGGTACAGAAGTGCTCTCCTTGCTTTTTGTTCCAATGCATGATGGCAAAAATTCAGTGTTGCATGTCGCAGTCTCACTCATCAATGTAGTGTGTTGGTTATCATTTATTGCCATGGTACAGCGTCTAAAGATGTTGAATGTGTTGTGGTGGACTATTTTAAATTATTTATTTGCATTTAAGCAATCACATGACCCACTCAGTATACAAGGCTTAATATTTCCTCTCCTTTCTGGTTCATTATTAAGATGAGAGAGGCTGAGTTGAAAATATAAAGTATAGAGAGGCCATTTATTTGTTCAGACTCCTGTGAGGAGCTCTCATATCATAGCTGTCATAGAACTCCTCATAGACTGCTCACTTCATATTGCAAGGGCTACCAATTTTCATGCCGCAAGTTGGTAACTTAGTCAATCAACATCGCAGCATAATGGCTGAATGATGCGCATCTGTTGCTCACTAGTACAAAGCTCACACATTTGCTATTCTCCAAGGATTGCTGTCAAAAATGGGTTTATATTAAATGAGTTTCATGACACATAAACTGTAGTAGACTCTGAAAAAGGAAAATTGGCATGTGCCCAAATTATAGCACGAAGCTACAAAGGAAACCCATACAAGTTTTTCAGAAAGAAAGCCTTGTAGTTGAAAAAAAAAAAAATTGGTCCAGGACCAGGACAAATTTTTCTTCAACTGCCAGGCTTTCTTTCTGAGAAACCCGTGTGGGTTTCCTTTGTAGCTTCTTGCTACAGTTCGGGTGGATGCCCATTTTTCCCATTCATGTACTTTCCTCCACCTTGCGGGTTTCCGCAGAACTGATGCGCCATATGCAGTAGGCTTTCTTTAAACGGAGCCTCAAAGGACCAGGGAAATTGGTTCCATTTATCAGGAGTTTCATTTACTGATAGACAAAGCTTGAGCATTGCATGAATACAAAACCAACCAACCAACCATGAGGACCGTGTTCCATTTAGGTGGCAGTTTCATTTAAGCGAATTCCATTTATCAAAATTCTACTGTAGATGGACCTTTGTTCTAGAGACAGAGATGAGAAAGAGATGGGGCCACTATTAATGAACTGCATGCATTACTGCAGAATATTTTCTTTGAAATATTACAGCATTGTATAGTGCTCACTTGCAAAATGCATGTCTGCTTAGAGTTTTCAGACCTGACATAAAAAAAAATCTGTGTGTAGCCAAGCCCTCGAAACCTGAGGGTCCTTTGGAGGTGTCGGATGTCACCAAGAATGGCTGCAAACTGGCCTGGAACAAGCCCAAGGATGATGGTGGTGAGCCTATCACCAAGTACGTGGTGGAGAAACAAGACCCGGATACGGGTGCATGGGTTCCTATTGGTGCAAGCCACTTGCCTGAGTTCCAAGTCACAGGGCTCACTCCTGGCAAAGACTACAAGTTTCGTGTCAAGGCTGTCAACAAAGAAGGGGAGTCTGAGCCTCTGGAGACTGACATTCCCATCACGGCCAAGGACCCATATGGTAATGAAATCTAAGAAGTAAAGTTACCTTAACTATCTGTAGAAGCAAAGTTCCTAGGCTTCTTAGATCTTAGAGTCTGCACTTGGATGCTTAAATTTTATGTGAAAATTAAGCTGCACTTTTAATATGCACAGCAGCATTACTTTTCATTCATTGAAGGCAGGGCATGTTTGTTTTAGTAATGTACATTGCAGCATTGTGCTTGATATTTGATAAAACAAGATGGCTTGGTAAACAGAGTGATGCGCAACCACCACCAGACTTAAGCCAAATAATTAAAACACACCTACAGCAACTTAACTTTAATAAACATAAGCCTTATGGAGGAAACGTTGAATATTTTGGAAGAACAACACATTAAGCTAGCACATTCAAGACATCTCAATCAAACATTTTTAGCACCCTTTGCAAAAGAAGCAAAGAGGCACTTAAAAGGAATGTTTGAGTTAAATGTGACAATGATTATATACATGCAAGCAGAATACTCACCATTGCGCCACTTAAACCAGCCACAACTGAAAAGCTCCCAGCACTCCAACATAGACTGTCGAACGTATAACGACATTATCCGATTTTGTTAATTGGCGAATTTGCTGTTAGTGCTTAACCTACCTGTATAATGCTACCGCCGTTATGTCTTTGCGATGTTCAATGCCACTGCATATTTGCTTTACCTGAACAGATGCCCCGTCGGCTCCTGGAAAGCCGGAGGCCACGGACTGGAATAAGGACCATGTGGACCTCAAGTGGACACCACCAGACAAGGACGGAGGTGCTCCCATCTCGCATTATCTGATCGAGAAGAAAGAAAAGGGCAGCCCCCGTTGGGAGAAGGCAGCCGAGGTGCCTGGCGACCAGTGCAAGGGAACCGCTCCTTTCTTGGATGAAGGAAAGGAGTATGAGTTCCGCGTCATCGCCGTCAACAAGGCCGGTCCTGGAGAGCCCAGCGAAGCCTCCAAGCCTATTGTGGCTAAGCCAAGATTCTGTAAGATCCTTCTCTCACTTCTGATTACTTGCACAATTTATGGTTGCAGCTCTTTGTATGAAGATGTGGCTTAAGGTTAGGAAAGGCTTTTTAATTTAAGGTCCATGAAAAATTTCTAGGATTTGCTCTTAGTAAAGCCTTCATTCCTTGTTGTGGCATATGTCTTCTGGTTTTCATATCTCTAGAACCCACCCTCCCCTTGCTCTCATCGTTTCTCTTACGTATTTACAAGGGTTCTTCTGTGCTGTCATGTTAGCAGTTGTCCATATATCAGCAGATTGTTTCACTAATATTGACAAATATTTATATGGCCTGGATGTGATATGACAATACTTCTTTATACAGTACAACCACTTCATAGTGGAAGCAACTGATGCTTCCAATATGATGACTCTAAGTCCTTTCAGTTATGTAAATATTGTAATTTATTGAAGAGTAGCTTTGTGCTACTTCTTGGGTAGATAGGACAATATTTCTCATTCATGAAGCTTACTCCACCTCGTGGGCTTCCACAGAACTGATATGCCTCCTTAGAGAGAGCTGGCATGCCAATTCAATCGGAAAACTTGTTCTCACTTTCTTCTGTCCTTATATTGATCCTTTCGGTTCTGCTTTTTTTGCCATCATAATTGTTTTATAGGTATATAAAATAATTATGGGAGTTTTTAACTCTGGACCACTTCACTTAATCCAAGCTTTTTTTCCTCATTTCAGTGGCACCACGCATTGACCGCAAAAACCTCCATGACTTAACCATTAAGGCTGGACAGCCAATCAAGTTTGATGTTAACGTTCAGGGCGAGCCTCCTCCAACCATCGTCTGGTCTCTAGATGATGAGACCATCAAATCCACTTCTCATCGCAACATTGAAACTGAAGACTACAATACCAAGTTGGCTGTGCGGAGGGCTGAACGCAGTGACTCTGGAAAGTACACCATCACTGCCACAAACAGCTCTGGCAAAGATGCAGCCACAGTCACTGTCAATGTTCTGGGTAAGCACTTTAATTGACTTGAGGCTAACACACCATTAGACAAACTTCCGGGCACAAAGTGAACAAGGCTAATCCTACACTTGTAGTTTTTTACCGAGATTAAACAGAATAAGGGTTCACTCGGCTAAATGACACTCTTTTTCAGGTCACAATAATGACACTTGTTCTTACAAGGCCTTATAAATACAAATTAAAACTGGTTTACTTAGTTCACAATTGTGTAATTTAGGTGGGCAGTTAAAAAAATAAGGGCAACTGACACTAAATTTATTTTCTTTGCAAAAGCAACCCTAAAGCTAATCTAAAATCTACCTTATATAAAAGCAGGAATTTCTGCCACAATTTTTGGCCATCTGAATTGAATGGGCCCACTATGGACATGCTGTGCATCCATTGCAGACGTCCCAGGAAATCCTGAAGGTCCTCTGGAGGTCTCTGATGTCCACAAGGAGGGTTGCAAGCTCAAATGGAAACGACCCAAGGACACTGGAGGCATGCCACTTGATGGATATCTGGTGGAAAAGATGGACCCCGAAACTGGTGTCTGGGTTCCTGTTGGCAAAACTAAGGAGCCTGGTAAGCTATGGCACAGCATTTTGTTTAGAATTTTTCATAACTGCAGGTTCTTATTTACCCATCTAGGCACTGATATAAGACTGCAGTTTTGGCAAGTTAGACCATGAATACAAATTAGCACACTATGAAAACACAACGTAGAATGATTCCTACCTTTTGCCCTCTGTTTTTATGCATGTTTACACTTGCTCATTTGTCTCTGCTTCATTGCTCTATCTTGTATTTCTGATGGGTGCATTATCTCACGGGAAACGAGCTGCTGTACAGTTGGCCAAAAATAAAATGTGATTGAATATTTTCAGTAGCCAGTCACATTGTCTCTGCATTTCATAGACATCTGATAATGAACAGTGTCATTCAGGCTGCACAACAGTTATGGCAACTATATGTGACCTAGAAAGGTGGTAAGATTTTTTTATTTAAATTGCTAAACTTCTCACTAATATCATATCTTGTTTAGGCATGTTTAAACTGACACCCACTGTTTTTCGTTATTGTCATTATTATGCACTGATCCCACTTTTGTCTGCCATCAGTGGGTGTGTGCCTGCAAAGGTTACACTGTTTTCCGCTGGTTAGCTTAAGTTAGGGGTTGTTCCTACTTTACCATTTCTCATTACTGCTTTCTTTCCTTATTAGTATTTGTGGAATGCATGTAAACTTTCTTACTATCTTTCTTTTTTTTCTTCTTTTTCCTTCTGGTAGAGGTAAATATTTCTCTTCAGAAGAGTGTCTAGAATGATTTATTTTTAATTCTGGTGTCACTGGCAGCTTAATAGCTCCATACAGCAACATTGACTCAGCGTACGTAGATATCTTCCAATTGATTGTGTAGTCATGGTGGCACTGTGATTCAATGCAGGAATGGATGTGACTGGTCTGACTCCAGGAAAGGAATACAAGTTCAGGGTCAAGGCCTTGAACAAAGAAGGAGAAAGTGAGCCTCTTGAGATGGATGGAACCATTGTAGCCAAGAATCCATTTGGTAAGTGACCATATCTTACAAACAGGGTGTATAACCTAGTAATATCACAGTCTGTTGTTTAATGCAAAGACAATGCAATGTAAAGCCAAATAAAGGACACTGCATGTTGTATGTTCCTCCCTTATAGCACATCATGTCACTCTCATAAGATGCCTTCAGTGTTTGAAGAATGTGCATCTTTCAAGGCTGCTCTTAATCGTATGAAAAACTGAAACAAATAATGTCATTTCAATTTTAACTTTTTTTGTTTTTTGATTCTTTTTCATTTTTCCACATCCTAACTTTAACAAAATATAGTACCAGAAAAGTATGTACATATTTTTCTTCCCCTAACTCTGCATGCCTATGTTTAGGCAGAGAAAGGCTACATTGGTCATTGCTTGATTTCTTTCAGAAAACTTTATGGAAAATTCATCTGCTTTTTCATTATTTTAACTTTCTAGATAAAACGTTAAGTGGTATATATCAATACTACACTCTTATCAGTTATGCTAACTTTACTTTCAACAACGTTTTATGCATCTTACCATTACTTTGCATTTACTGTATTTGCATTAAAACTGTGAGCCCATGATGAATCCTCAGCACTCTTGATGTATTGTAGGGGCCCAACCTTTATGAAGTATCGCTTCTTGAAGGAATGTGCTTTTATGAGAAACATGGGCTTTTCTGATTAGTTGTGTGCTCTACGGTGATGTTACTCTTGCATTTGTTCACATTCACCAGATGAGCCCGGCAAGCCAGGCAACGTTGAAGCCACAGACTGGGACAAGGACCACGTGGACCTCAAGTGGACTCCGCCGGAGAAGGACGGCGGTGCTCCAGTAGAGAAGTACATCATTGAAAAGAAGGACAAGTGGGGCAACTGGGAGAAAGCAGCCGAAGTGCCTGCCACTCAGACAAAGGCCACGGTGGGAGACCTGGCAGCCAACCAGCCGTACGAGTTCCGAGTGATCGCTGTCAACAAAGCAGGACCAGGCGAGCCCAGTGATGCTACGCTGCCCATCATCACCAAGCCACGCAAGTGTGAGTTCATTTGGAACAAGTGGCCAGTCTCTTAAAGATTGCTTTTACTGTGGAGAAAGAGGCAGTAATGGAAGGAGCTATGCTTTAGAGCAAGGCCAGGTAATATCACAAACACTCCACCAGGGTAAGCGCTCATCAAATGCTCGTGTCATTTGGTGACCTGAAAGTGTAACTACCTCGTCACTGCAGTTACCATGCTAGCAGACACCACCTGTCACTTCTTCCCCTTCTGCACCTCCTCCGGTGCTTTTCCTTATGTGAAATTATTTAGACGTCCATATTCGGACACTGTTATGGAGTTTCTCTGCTATGCTTTTCCCTCATGCTTCTCTGCTTAGGTGCGGCAACTTTCAGGCATTTCTTGCTCTATGAAAGATGCGGCAAATGGCAGAGTACAATACTCCACTGTGAATTCACAAAATTGTATGTTTGCAGCCTGCTTAACTTTCGTTTTCCCGAGAAACCTTAGGTCATCTAAATGTCAGCTGACAACTTCATTCACACTTTTCACTGTTTGCTTTGTTGGGGTGTGTCTCAGTATCACAACATAAAGCAGACACTTGTCAAATGTGAAGCATCCCTGGTGGTTAATACTGCTAGATGATAAACACAGAGCAGTAAAAGCAGTGGTTTAATCATGAAATGTTAAACGAATTTAACACTGAATAGGCTCCATCAGTTATGTTGTAGTGCACATTGTTCCACTCAATTCAGGGCTGCTGACAATTCTTTTTTTTTTTTTCTGTTCCAGTGGCGCCCAAGATTGACCGTACAAACTTGGACAAGGTGCGCATTAAGGCTGGGCAGAACTTCAACTTTGACGTGAACGTCATTGGTGAGCCACCTCCGGAGGTCACCTGGACCCTGAAGGGGAAGAAGGTGGTCGCCACGGACCATGTCAAGCTGACCAACGTTCCTTACAATACCAAGCTCAATGTGCGGCATGCACAGCGTGCTGACAGTGGCACTTACACCATCACAGCTGTCAACGAGCATGGGAAGGACGTTGCTGATGTTGAAGTCATTGTCCTTGGTGAGTCAGTATACCATAGACTGCCTCAGGGAAGGCATAGTCAGCGCAAAATCTAAGCAAATGCATGCTTAGGCTTTTCTTTGATATGGTAGATTGCAATATTACGAGTGCCATTTGGAGCAAGATTATATTGACAAGGGTAGTATATAAGTTCACATCAGTATGTGGCATCATACTGGTGATCAGATGCTACACTTAATGCCATAGGGGCTTTTGCCTTTTTTCGTAAATAATGTTGCCATACTGAAAGCACTTTCTTTCTTGTTACACCTTTTTACACAGCGAAAATGTGGAAACTGTCTGCTTCACAGTTTTACAGCGAAGCTGTTAGCCTCTAGTTGGTCGGCGTTTTTCGTGTCTGCATCCATCAGCAAAAATTTGGGCCAATTCCAGCAGCAGTACAGAGCCAGAAGCAGTGGCTCGTACTCCCGTAAGGCAGAGGCGTCAAGTACTCAGCAAAGTGAAGTGAACAGTGCCTGCGTTCTTTGGAATCATGGATACAACATACAGAACAGCATTCGTTTCAATAAGAACAAGCACAAAACAAGCATCTGAACCACATAATTGATGATAAGACACTCCTGATAATAATGCGAAGCACAAAGCTCTCCCCACATATGTTTCCTGGTAAAGGTTACTGTTGTGCAAGGTGCCATCGCTGCGGCAGCTTGCGATGTGGGGAGTGATGTCCTTAGCCTTTCGTATATAAAAGAACCAGCCTAGCAACTGATTTCAATGTTGTTGCAGCACAGCGCGTGCTGTCAAAATTACCATTACTACGATTACTACCATTACTCAAAAGCAATAGAGCATTGCATGGCCCCTTCGGCATTTGTAATAGGCGGTTTCCAACAGCTTGCTGGGCACCCACTTTTGTAAGGTTGAGACGGCGAATCAACTTTTTCTACTGAAAACTTGAGGAAATTACTCACCAATTACTGCATTTTGTGCAGACAAGCCAACACCTCCCGGAGGACCCCTCAAAATTGAAGATGTCCATGCAGAAGGTTGCACACTCAAGTGGAATCCCCCTGTGGATGATGGTGGTGTGCCTGTTGACCACTATGTTGTTGAGAAACTCGACCCCAACACAGGCCTGTGGGTCCCAGCTGGTGACACCATTGGGCCCGAGACTCAGATGAAGGTTAGCTCGTTTCTCATCTTGAAGGCACCTTAAAACATCAATATTCAATGCTTCATTCCAGTAATATGGATGGTAAAACAGCGAAAATTTTATGCATAACATTGAAATAGATTCTTAGTGAGACAATATTGAAGGTTTCACTGATATGGTAGCTTTTAAGGTATACATCTTGAGACATCAATTTATGTAATAATTGAGCTTAAAAAAAAAAAAAAGAGCAGGAGTTTCTTGTTATGCAGCCCAAATATACAATGCACTGCATTTGTTAATTTCAGACTGTGCTTTACCAAGAAGCTTTTTTTGCTATTGTTTATTAGGTTTTCATCATGGTTGTTGTATACATAGCTATTATGCAGCGGTGGCGTAGAGGCAGAACACCCTTCTTGCGTGCAAGAGGTCCGTGGTTCGAATCCCGGTGCCGGCGATTTTCCACCGGATTAAAAAAAAAAGTCCACGTGTTGATAAAATTGCATAAACCGGCCTGGAGTGTGGCCTGATCCCAGTGACCAGAACTGGTAACACACTCCCTCATCAGAGCAGGATTGACCACCCTGGTGCAGTACTTGGCCACAACCTCCTATATGAACACAACAGTCAAACCCCGGCCCTCAGTCCCCAGCAGCTGCGAAGCAACTGACCACGGCGGCGGTCAGACCTGCGACGCAGCAGAGGGTGCTAAGAATCCCTGGCTCCGGACAGGCCGCCATTGGAATATGAACCTGGCAACGTTTAACACTAGAACGCTATCTAGTGAGGCGAGTCTAGCAGTGCTATTGGAGGAGTTAGAGGGCAGTAAAGGGGGTTTATCCTAGGGCTCAGTGAAATTAGGAGGCCAAAAGAAGCATATACAGTGCTAAAAAGGGGGCACGTCCTGTGCTACCGGGGCTTAGCGGAGAGACAAGAACTAGAAGTCGGATTCCTGATTTTTAAGGATATAGCTGGTAACATACAGGAATTCTATAGCATTAACGAGAGGGTGGCAGGTCTTGTGAAACTTAATAAGAGTTACAAATTGAAGGTAGTACAAGTCTACGCCCCTACATCCAGTCATGATGACCAGGAAGTCGAAAGCTTCTATAAAGACGTGGAATCGGCGATGAGTAGAATGAAAATAAAATACGCTATACTAATGGGCGACTTTAATGCCAAGGTAGGCAAGAAGCAGGCTGGAGACAAGGCAGTGGGGGAATAAGGCATAGGTACTAGGAATAACAGGGGAGAATTATTAGTACAGTTTGCGGAACAGAATAATATGCGGATAATGAATACCTTCTTCCGCAAGCGGGATAGCTGAAAGTAGACCTGGAGGAGCCCGAACGGCGAGACTAGAAATGAAATAGACTTCATACTCTGCGCTAACCCTGGCATCGTACAAGATGTGGGCGTGCTCAGCAAGGTGAGCTGCAGTGACCATAGGATGGTAAGAATTCGAATTAGCCCAGACCTGAGGAGGGAACGGAAGAAACTGGTACATAAGAAGCCGATCAATGAGTTAGCAGTAAGAGGGAAAATAGAGGAATTCCAGATCAAGCTACAGAACAGGTATTCGGCTTTAACTCGGGAAGAGGACCTTAGTGTTGAAGCAATGAATGACAATCTTGAGGGCATCATTAAGGAATGTGCAATAGAAGTTGGTGGTAACTCCGTTAGACAGGATACCAGTAAGCTATCGCAAGAGATGAAAGATCTCATCAAGAAATGCCAATGTATGAAAGCCTCTAACCCTACAGCTAGAATAGAATTGGCAGAACTTTCGAAGTTAATCAACAAGCGTAAGACAGCTGACATAAGGAAGTATAATATGGATAGAATTGAACATGCTCTCAGGAACGGAGGAAGCCTAAAAGCAGTGAAGAGGAAATTAGGAATTGGCAAGAATCGGATGTATGCGTTAAGAGGCAAAGCCGGCAATATCATTACTAATATCAATGAGATAGTTCAAGTGGCTGAGGAGTTCTATAGAGATTTATACAGTACCAGTGGCACCCATGATTATAATGGAAGAGAGAGTAGTCTAGAGGAATTCGAAATCCCACAGGTAACGCCGAAAGAAATAAAGAAAGCCTTGGGAGCTATGCAAAGGGGGAAGGCAGCTGGGGAGGATCAGGTAACAGCAGATTTGTTGAAGGATGGTGGGCAGATTGTTCTAGAGAAACTGGCCACCCTGTATACGCAATGCCTCATGACCTCGTGCGTACCGGAATCTTGGAAGAACGCTAACATAATCCTAATCCATAAGAAAAGGGACGCCAAAGACTTGAAAAATTATAGAGCGATCAGCTTACTGTCAGTTGCCTACAAACTATTTACTAAGGTAATCACAAATAGAATCAGGAACACCTTAGACTTCTGTCAAGCAAAGGACCAGGCAGGATACCGTAAAGGCTACTCAACAATAGACCATATTCACACTATCAATCAGGTGATAGAGAAATGTGCAGAATATAACCAATCCTTGTATATAGCTTTCATTGATTACGAGAAAGCGTTTGATTCTGTCGAAACCTCAGCAGTCATGGAGGCATTACGGAATCAAGGTGTAGACGAGCCGTTTGTAAAAATACTGAAAGATATCTATAGCGGCTCCACAGCCACCGTAGTCCTCCATAAAGAAAGCAACAAAATCCCAATAAATAAAGGCGTCAGGCAGGGAGATACAATCTCTCCAATGCTATTCACAGCGTGTTTACAGGAGGTATTCAGAGACCTGGATTGGGAAGAATTGGGGATAAAAGTTAATGGAGAATACCTTAGTAACTTGCAATTCGCTGATGATATTGCCTTGCTTAGTAACTCAGGGGACCAATTGCAATGCATGCTCACTGACCTGGAGAGGCAAAGCAGAAGAGTGGGTGTAAAAATTAATCTGCAGAAAACTAAAGTAATGTTTAACAGTCTCGGAAGAGAACAGCAATTTACAATAGGTAGCGAGGCACTGGGAGTGGTAAGAGAATACATCTACTTAGGGCAGGTTGTGACGGCGGATCCGGATCATGAGACGGAAATAATCAGAAGAATAAGAATGGGCTGGGGTGCATTTGGCAGGCATTCTCAGATCATTAACAGCAGGTTACGATTATCCCTCAAGAGAAAAGTGTATAATAGCTGTGTCTTACCAGTACTCACCTACGGGGCAGAAACCTGGAGGCTTACGAAAAGGGTTCTACTCAAATTGAGGACGACGCAACAAGCTATGGAAAGAATGATAGGTGTAACGTTAAGGGATAAGAAAAAAGCAGATTGGGTGAGGGAACAAACGCGAGTTAATGACATCTTAGTTGAAATCAAGAAAAATAAATGGGCATGGGCAGGAGATGTAATGAGGAGGGAAGATAACCGATGGTCATTAAGGGTTACGGACTGGATTCCAAGGGAAGGGAAGCGTAGCAGGGGGCGGCAGAAAGTTAGGTGGGCGGATGAGATTAAGAAGTTTGCAGGGACGACATGGCCACAATTAGTACATGACCAGGGTTGTTGGAGAAGTATGGGAGAGGCCTTTGCCCTGTAGTGGGTGTAACCAGGCTGATGATGATGATGTATACATAGCTAATACAAGGCTGAAAAAAAGTAGTGAACAGAGGTTTAGCTAGTTTAATTGTTTAGCTACAACAACCTGCCATGGTTGCTCAGTGACTATTGTGTTGGGCTGCTTAGCATGCGGTTGCGGGATCGAATCCCGGCTATGGTGGCCGCATTTCGATGGGGGCAAAATGCGAAAGCACCCGTGTACTTAGATTTAGATGCACGATAAAGAACCCCAGGTGGTCGAAATTTCCGGAGTCCTCCACTACGGCGTGCCTCATAATCAGAAAGTGGTTTTGGCATGTAAAACCCCATAATTTAATTTTTAATTTTTAGCTACAACAGTACCTAAAGCAGCCTCGAGGAAAAATCAATTGTTAATAAATGTACGAAAATAGTCAAATTGAGCAGAGATGCTCTGCTAGCCTTCTAATTTGCCCCGTAATCTGTTGATAATTATTTTTGCTGTTGAGATACTGGTTTAAAGAATGGTTATAAGCTCTTAAATTACGTGCGATTTAGTGCATAATGGTCATATATGCTTTTCTTGAGAAGTGGAATGTGTAATTTGATGATTGCAGTACTATAAAAAGAAGATTTTGCCTCTAAGTAGCACATCAACGAATACAGAGCTTATGCAGACTTCTCATCTTATTGCCATATGCCATGCAGGTAAAGGGATTGCAGCCCGGCAAGACATACAAGTTCAGAGTAAAGGCTGCCAACCGCCAGGGCGAGTCTGAACCCCTTGAAGCTGACAAATCTATTGTTGCCAAGAATCCATTTGGTAAAACTGCAGTCTTTGTTTTGTCTTTAATATCTGTCATGGCCATCCGATCATGCCTGTTAATAATATTGCAGACATATAGAAAGCAGTCATTTATCAGAAACATACAGTCATAATATTGCGACTCCCATCATCTACACACCAGCAGTATCACTTCCCTAACAATATGTGCCACATACTTGTACAGTTTCAATGAGGTCAAATCATTATGTCGCAAATTGTTTGAACTTCGTTTATGTTGTTTGCCATGGACAATATTGATCTTTTGCTCTGCACCCTTTTACACTACATCCTTTTAGTCTGCTGTTTTATTCTCACATGGGATTGTCATTTTTTATGACTTTCCTCAACTTTATTGTATCGCACACCCACTCTATTCTCAGGTTCTTGCTATTAAAATTTTTCTCTTAGCACCTCTTGCCACCAAGTTGAATCATCATTATTTGCATGCTCTGTGTTGTTTACCCTTTTCCCATATTGAAGTGCTTGCCTAAGCCGTTGTGTTAACCTTGAAATTAGCTACTATATCATGTTATGTAACTGGCGAATAAGGTAATCGTCCGCACATTTTGTTTTGGGTTCTATCTTTCTGGTCATGGCACTCAAAATAAAATAGATTATGTTTGTGAACTTCTGTTAGCTGTACCTTGGTGCATTTTTTTTTTTTTCTACTCTTAAGACGAGCCTGGTAGTCCCGGCAAACCAGAGATTGAGGACTACGACAAGGACTTTGTGAAGCTTAAGTGGACACCACCTGAAAACGATGGAGGATCACCCATCACGGGCTACGTTATTGAGAAGAAGGACAAATACAAGTGAGGCCTATCACGTCAATCATTATAAGTGTACTTTGTATGCATTGTACATATTGACATTTTTTTATTGCTGTAAACCACCTGCTGTCTACGCCTGCAAACAATCAATATCCAGCAAGGAAGTTAAATTAGTGTGCATTGAACATAAGAATTTACCTTACTTATAACCTGGCATCTGCTATCAGGTTGCACTTTCTGGAATCTTTACTGGACAGCTCCACGGCCTTGATAGAAGGGATGACTTTTGTATTTGGCTTAACCCCTTCAGTTGTCATTAATATTTGATGCACTTTTGTGCCTTGATGCACTACCTTCTGCCGCAGCTGGCATTCAGCACGTATTTGTGAAATGGGCATTGAGTAACTGTAAAGCATTTACCTATACAAGTTAGCACTCATTATGTCTATGTTCTTCTTCTGCTCTTTCTTTGTGTAGTATAAGAAAACATGGATTTTTTCTGTGTTACTTGGACTGACACTCATCCTTAAAGAATCAAGGAATTTCTGACGAGATGTAAACTAAAGTGCAAGCTTACGTAATGTTAGGCACTGCACAGTTTGTTTAGCCATGAGCCACATGTAGCCAAGCTTTAGCCAAGAGCCACATGTAGCAAAATGACATCAAAATTTTCATTATCCAACTGCATATGTGGCGTGAAACCAATTTATAGGGTGAAGAGTGTAAGGACAAGCACTGCGATTGAAACCAACATCTGATTTCTATTTCTGCCAGTCCTGACTGGACACCGGTCATGGAAGTTCCAGCTGATGAGACTAATGCAAAGGTGGGTGATCTCATTGAGGGCACTCCATACGAGTTCCGTGTCAGGGCTGTCAACAAGGGCGGCCCAGGAGTACCCAGCGAGTCCACTGGCCAGCACGTTGCTCGCCCCAAGAACAGTAAGTTTTGTCTGACTTGAGGAGCAGCACTCTGCGTCAGATCTTAAATTTTTTCATTAACAAACATCCTCAATAGGCTTCTGTCTGATACATTATAAAGATGGCACCCATGGGGAATTTAAGATATCCAATGGCATCTTACTTGGTCTGTGACTGCAATTCCTTGCATTCGAGACACTTTGTATACATACATAGTTTGTCAAAAGTGAACTAGCACTACTTTAGTTTTTACGTTGTGGTGAGGAGGAAAGGAATGAGGAGGAAACAATATTTTGTTCCTTTTGATGCCTTGTTTGTTTTCTCTGATTATGATAAAATGTGGTTCTCTGAAATGCTGTTCGGTCACAGTTTAGGAAGCCCTTCAAATGGAGTAATTTCTTTGTGTGCATTAATTCACTCCTGCATGTGAAAGTGCATGCACTTTGTTCCTCACCTGATATCAAATCATTAATGTTAGCAGCCCACTATTTCATTTAAATGCTTAGGAACGCACTGAAAAGCATTGCTTCCAGCCCTTCTGCTGCTAAATGCTAAGCACTGAATTTATTTTTTGGATGCAACAGTGGCGTTCTAATAAGAACACAAGAGGAAATAACTAATGTGACAAGATGTCAATTAAAAAAATGTCCAGTAGTCAAAGTTAGTCTAGAGTCCTCCACTGCAGCACCCTTTGTAAACAGAACTAGGATGTAAGATATGCTCTGTGAACCGCTCTTTTGTTGTAGCAACATTACATCCTAACGTGTGTGATATCATGCCTTGTGTTTTGACAGTGGCTCCAAGGATTGATCGCACTGCCCTGCATGACATTCGTATAAAGGTTGGCAAGAGCTTTGAGTTTGAAGTGCCTGTCCTTGGTGAGCCTCCACCAAACAAGAAGTGGTCCATGGAAGGCAAGAGCCTAGAGGACGACAAACGCTGGACCATCTCGCACGAACCTTACAAGACCAAGCTGGCAGTGCGCAATGCTGAGCGTGGTGACAGTGGCACGCTCATCCTTACTGCAACTAATCCCAATGGCACAGACACTGCTAAAGTCAATGTCACAGTTATGGGTAAGCATACATTCAGTACGCTAGCTGTCCTGTGTTAATATACCTCCTGCAGTATCATTTATATCTTAAGTATGTATTGCTAAAGCTCAAATGATAAGCTGCTATTCTTCCACCTGATTGTCATTTATATTTAGTATGATGCTTGGATAATTTACCCTTCAGCTCATATGCAGTTGTTGCAAGCAAGAATGTTTAACTTCGACATGTACTTGAACTTGTAATTTAACCTGAAGTATATTTGGAACGATACTTGATTACTTTGCTCTGTATAGTTGGTTTGTTAGTTTCATTTTCCAGTTATTGAATCATGCAAATTTTATTGATAAAAGATATCTTCAAAAAGGACATGGTCTTTGATTGAATGTGAAAAGGAGACATAATAGAGAACTTGGTAAAGGTGCATAAAAGCAAAGTCAATGGCTGGTACTTAATTGCGTTACTTAGTATGCATTTTTTTCTCGGGCATTGTTGAGGCTTTTAATGTGCAATATCTTTTACTTGTGAATGCATTTATCATTTTTTTTAGTTTTAAATACACTATCAAATAATGCGTGCTTGTGCAGCACCCACAAGCCACATTTATTGTTTTCATCTTGAAACCTTCCTTCTGCAGACGTGCCACAGGCACCACAGATGATCAAAATTGACAAGATCACCAAGGACAACTGTGAGGTGTCATGGAAGCCACCCAAGGATGATGGTGGTTGCGACATCTTGCACTATGTGGTCGAGAAGAAGGACCTGGACTCTGGAATCTGGACACCTGTTGCCGAAACTATGGGCACCACAGTGAAGGCTGAACGCTTGGCCAACCAGCACCAGTATCACTTCCGAGTGAAGGCAGTGAACAAGGAGGGTGACTCTCCGTATGCAACCACTAAGGATGCCATCACTGCTAAGAATCCATTTGGTGAGCAAAGAACGCTTCAGTATGCTGGTTAAAGAAGTAATGCTGGTCTGAAGTGTCACGCCTGTCTTCAACAGAACCTGGCAAGCAAAATCTTGAGAGCTGAGCTAGCAGTAGAGACTTTGCGTGACATAGGTGTACTTTTGCAGGCTACTTTGACACTGTGGCTATAGCCACAAATGCATGTGTTGCAGAGCTTTACCACTTCTACGGTAAAGCATCAAGAATTTCAAATGTCAAATGTCATAAGCCATATCAAATGCTGAGGATCACATGCTGCTGGCTTCAAGATAAATGTGAGATCGACTTCTAGAAAATCTGCAATGTGCTGATTAAATTAAATGATGTAACGCTAGAGGAAGCACGATGCAATATCAGTTACGCATGCAGTGATTAACTTTTTAAAAAGTAGCTTGTACACTTGCAAAAAATTAGCGTTTGTTTCAAAGCTCTCTCTTGCTTGTTCTGAAAGCTCCCTTAATAAAGGACTATAAATGAAAACAATGGTGACTTCTTAAATACTAAACATTATAAATTCTCCCAGTTCTGTGCTTGCAAAAGCACGTCTAGTTTGCCAGCCTACCTTATTTTATTTTTATTGATTTTTTGCCTTAAACATGGCCATAAAATTATTTGTATATGTCCAGCACCTCGGCTAGCTTTTAGGATCCTAGGTACTGACGTAAAGATTCTTTACACCCAATTTATCCAAAGTTCTGTGACTGATAAAAATTTTGCTCACACTGTTTCAGACCAACCCAACAAACCAACACCTCCGGAGGTCACGGATTGGGATGCCGACCATGTTGACCTTGAATGGCGTGCACCGCGTGATGGTGGAGCCCCGATCACGGGATATGTTGTGGAAAAACGCAACAAGGGCAGCCCGCTGTGGGAGGAGGCTGCTCGCGTTCCTGGTGATGCCACCAAGGCCACCGTGCCTCATCTGAAGGAAGGCGAGGAGTATGAGTTCCGTATCATTGCCATCAACAAAGCTGGACCCAGTGAGCCAAGCGACCCGTCGAAGTCGGTTGTTGCCAAGCCACGGAAATGTGAGTTGGCTACACCATGTGTAATGTGCAAAGGGTAATTGCAATGACCAAATGTGACAGCATAGCCTATGACATAAATATTTTGCACTGTAGCAAGGGGATGCTTTAGCTATCTTGGTTCTCGAGCATGCGGGAAGTTCTGTAATCTCAGTAAATCGTAAATTTTGAAAACCTATTGGTGGATGTAGTGTAGTGAGGAAACTAACTCTATAGCCTCCTGTCCA
Organism: Dermacentor albipictus; assembly: GCF_038994185.2. Classification (NCBI taxonomy): domain Eukaryota; kingdom Metazoa; phylum Arthropoda; class Arachnida; order Ixodida; family Ixodidae; genus Dermacentor; species Dermacentor albipictus. The sequence continues at coordinate 9,947,962 of NC_091829.1, forward strand.
TGTGTGCAGGTGTTAGCAGTCTTTACTCTTCAGATGGCACTATAGAATAGCAAACTGTAATGGTTTAAAGTATCTGTTTCAACTGCAGTGCCTGTGTTCTTGCTGTGCAGTGGCTCCATCGCTGGACAAAGCTGCCCTGAAGGACATCAAAGTACGGGCAGGACGGCCTATCAACTTCACAGTGCCTATCAAGGGAGAGCCTGCACCTGCCATCGAGTGGCAAATCCATGATAAGCCGGTGCATGATAAACGTGTTGAAGTCACCAACACTGCCAACCAAACGCTGCTGGACATTGCATCTTCTGTGCGTTCTGACTCTGGCAAATACACGCTGGTCTTGGAGAACGCCCATGGCAAAACATCAGCCTCTGCTAAAGTGACTGTCCTTGGTGAGCAGAATATAAGCAACTGGCTTGTCCTTTGTTGACTCCTCTGTTGACTTTACAGCTCTAAGCATTACAGTGCCTTTAGTCAGATTTACATGCCCCGTATATTCTGGAAGATTGTGTTCAATTAGTGAAAACATTCTAATTAGCTTTATTCTGCTTGACTTAGCTTTTCTTGTGGCCGTCAGAAAATCAGTAAAACACTCGTGAAGTGCTGCTTTGCGTTCGTGTCATTCATTCAGTGCTGCACAGCATTAAGATTTACTCCTTGTGAAAGAACAAATATCTGAAGTATGGCTCAGCAACTTATATGTGTTCTTGAAAGTGCTTTACTGTACGTATATGATAGAATCTCTTGCGGAGAGTCTTCTTCAAGAGGGATTTGGAGCCTTTATTAAAGTGGGTTTACTTCAGCACAGTTTGCAGCAGTCTACATAAAAAAAATTCATTGGCCATTACGATACTTCCTAATTCGAAATTTGAGCGACCAGCTGTGGTTGCGTAATGGCTATGGTACTGAGCTGCTAAGCACGAGGTCACGGGATCAAATCTCAGCCACGGGGGCCACATTTCGATGGGGACGAAATGCGAAAACACCCATGTGGTTACATTTAGGTGCATGTTGAAGAACTCCAGGTGGTCAAATTTCTGGAATCCTCCACTACGCTGTGCCTCATATTCAGAAAATGGTTTGGGCACGTAAAACCCTATAATTTCTTTTTTTTTTATTTGAACGCAGCTTTATACGTGTTTTCAGTTCACGATATTTTGACTGGCATGGACAATCTGTCGCATGCGGCACGTTGCAAACGAGCAATGTGTGCTGCAACTGCCTCGCTAATCGGGAGATCGCAAAAAGCAATGCACGGTTCACGCATGGGTGCGATTGAAAGCAGCCACCATAGACAGACCTCCACTCATGCGGCACTTTGTTTTGACGTATTCGCCACATGCCTTATCAACAGCGTCATTGGTGAGCAGATGATGCACACTACTCTGGTGCTGTCTCAGAGTGATTGTCGCCGCAGAAAGCCTTATACACACTAGCAGTAAAATGCGCACAGCACACTGCCAGTGTTAAATTGCAGCTGCAGCAGAGCCTCCACACTAACTGGCAGCGAGCCTCTGCAGCAGTCACATGACAGCATGAAAATCTTCCCTCCTCTCTGTAGGTGCAAAATGTTGGGTGCTTTTTCCTTCGTCTGCTGACAGGTCAGCGCTGTGTTTACGTTCTTCATCCTTCGTTCTTAATGCAAGTCATGTCTTATGAAGATGACGACATCTTCTGTTATGGCGTCGCTGCATTCCAAAGTCAAGGAGAATGAGGTACTGGGTGTCGTCTCTGCGTCCTTGTATTCAGGATTCGTCTTGTACAGAATTTGATATGGTGCACTATCTCCAAAAACTTTTCTATCAGGACGTCTTGGTTTAGACTCAATATTGTAAAAAACAATCTTAAACAATGACAATTTAAACAAGAACGAACAAGACCAAACCAAACAAGTGCAAATGAGAGCTGATGCGAGCAGATGATGGAATGAAATGAATGGTCCGGCTGAGGTCAGATACGAGTACGCATCGAGTGGTCAGGCTGGTCCGCATGACACCAATTTCCTGTGCACACATCACTGAAGGGGCCACTCTCATTGGTCTACACCATTCACGGCTCGTATCTTTCATATCACGCTCTGTGTTCGCTCTTTCATCCTTCGCTGTTGTGCTCGTTCGCTCGGTTACACCTAGGCCAACACTGACACTCACTGCAGGAACTGGCGCTTAAGAGCTGCACTCTAAAATATTGACCAGTTGGCAAAGAAGTATGATTACTAATACCTGTTATCATGCTGCGTTTTCAGATCGCCCATCACCTCCAGAGGGACCACTTGGCATTGCGGAAGTAACCAAGAACTCCGCCACCATTACATGGAAGGCCCCTGCAGATGATGGTGGCACGCCCATCAAGCACTATCTTATTGAGAAGATGGACACATCTCGCGGCACCTGGGTGGAGGCTGGCACCACACCCAACCTCACATTCAAGGTTCCCAAACTGGTTCACAAGAAGAGCTATCAGTTCCGCGTGAAGGCTGTCAACGAGATTGGAGAGTCGGAGCCACTCGAGAAGACCGAGCCCATCATTGCTAAGGATCAGTTTGGTAAGTCCAGAATGCCTTTGATTTCCGACTAGGCCACTGCAGCATAGTCTTCTTCTTCTTCTTCTTCTTCTTCTTCTTCTTCTTCTTCTTCTTCTTCTTCTTCTTCTTCTTCATCATCAATACTAATTTTATTATTAGTATGTATGTATGTATGTATGTATGTATGTATGCATGCATGCATGCATGTATGTAGGTAGGTATGCATGCATGTATGTATGTATGTATGTATGTATGTATGTATGTATGTATGTAACTAGGTTCGTGCCTGAAAGAAAAGGGAGATAGACGGTGCTTTTCATGGGTATCTTGATGAACACAAGGGTTCTTAGTTAACTTCAGAACAGGCTTCAGCACGGCTGTACAAACAGGGAAATTTGCTGTAGGTTTTAAAACAATTCGGTAAGAATGTCAAGCATCTGAGACTTATTGTAAAAAATCTTAAACAATTTACATTGACGTGGAAACAAGCGAGTCATTAGCCTCTAGTACTCTTGGTCATATACATATATATGTATTTACAATATGTAGCTGTGTTTAATTAAATTGGAATAGAATTTCTACCGATTGGTATTGGCTACAATAGTAGATGATGTGATATGTTCGCTTTCAGCAGGAGAACCATCATGCTGAACTGTAGGAAATGAAGCATGCTGTTCCAAAATACTCTTTTTTCAGATTTTTCTCTCATTTTTGTGTGTGGTAGAAGTATATTTAGATTCTTTAACTAACCAGTGAACCAAAACATTATGTTTCCATTTTACATCCTGTGCTCAAGCATTAATAATGCAAAGCGGTTCGTGAGGTCAGGTTCCAGAGGCAATAAACTCGGCAACCTCCATCATCCCTAACATGGGCTCTCTTGTTTTCCACTTTGCAGAGAAATCAAGCCAGCCAGGCCGTCCCAAGGTGACTGATTGGGATAAAGATCACGTTGACCTGGAATGGAAGCCGCCCACTGATGATGGTGGTTGTCCTGTCAAGAGCTACATCATCCAAAAGAAAGAGCGCGGCTCTCCCCTCTGGACAAAGGCAAAGGAGGTTCCATCATCACAAACTAAGGCCACTGTACCAGACCTCAGAGAAAACCAGGACTATGAGTTCAGGGTCATTGCGGTCAACGCTGGTGGAGAGAGCGAGCCTTCAGAGCCATCGGATCTCATCACATGCAAGCCAAGATTCTGTGAGTAATTGACTTCCATGTTGTCCACCCAGAAAATTTGAATGATAGTTTGACATTATTTGTTCCTTTTGGTGAAGTAAAAGACTAACTACTCTTTCCTGTGAAATTGCAATATCTCAAACTGTTTTGTAAGTAAAAAAAGTATATATGTGTACTTGGGATTCAAATGCCATTCTCTCTGTAGTCTTTTTCTGAGCTGTTTTTTTCAGTGTTGCAGCTATGTTTGTAATTCCACAAAATAATTCAATCAAAAACTTTTCACTTCACTTCTGCTATTCAGCTATACTCTACCCAGGAAAATTTATTTTACCCAAGATGCGTATAGCTAACACCTATTTTCAATACACACAGCTCAAAGTAAATTGCATTAACACTTGAACAGAACAACTATGTGCACATTGAAAAGCAACGTCTTCTATTTATTTTTTTCTGGGCCATCGAATTCTAAAATAAGCTTCTTTTTTTCCAGACCATCGAATTATTGTGCGTGATGTCATTAGTGCCCTACAAGTGCACTGTTCATAACTTCCACAGCAGTGTTGTAGATGAGTTGGTCAATTAAATGTGTAGCTTCTAATTGTGCTAGTAATCATCTGACATTTGTGCAACATATCTGTTTGTTACCAATGGTATCCATTCTCTGAAAGCAAAAAAGGACAACAAAATTAATGTGCCATTGAAAGCCAATGGCCTTGTTTAGTATCCTTTCAAGTTGAATAAACCTCATTCCATCAACATCATCATGGCAGAGCAGCATACACATTTAAATATTAAACAGATAGTTCGAATAAGCAGTGATGTATGAACCGGTGTTGTACCAGGCCATAGCTAAACTTAAACTTCATTGGCATTGTCTCCCAGTGGCCCCCAAGATTGTGAGCCCCATGAAGGAAGTCAAGGTCAAGATTGGCCAGACACTGCATGTCGAGATCAAGTTCATTGGTGCACCTCCACCAGTTGTCTCATGGATGGTGGATGGCAAGCCACTGATCTCAGATGACCGGGTCACCATCTCCAACTTTGATGACTACACCATCATCAACACTGTCGACACCAAAAGGTCTGATGGCGGTGCATACACTTTGCACCTCAAGAATGATAGTGGCGAGGACAGTGGAACTTTGCCAGTTGTCATTCTGGGTAAGTTTATCCCGATTTTGGCTTGTGTGAAAGGCAGTGATCAACAAACTTTAGATGACTCACATGGAAACTTATGTGACAGATCGATTATTCTTTATATGTAACATATTCCACAGCCTAGGAGCATATAATTGGGGCTAGGCTTTCGTCATTCAATCCATCTGCTTACTGGTTTACAGGAATTGAGATTGTTCAACATTTATAATTAATATGCTGAAACAATTCATTTTGTGCTTCTTAATACCAGTGCTGTAGCCTCTATTAGCTAAGTACTTGCTTTCCTTTCCCCTTTTTTTATTGTTATTATTGTACCTGTAGGTCTGCTATATTGTTGTTTTACTTATACACATGGTATCCCAGCTATCATGCAGTAAGATTTAAAAATATGTGAATGCCGTGTAGCTGGACAGAACCTAAGTGTGTGTGTGTGTGTATATATATATATATATATATTCCTGTTGCTCAATGCATGCTACATAAACGTGTTCTTCAGAGCGTGAAAGAAGCCTGCGAAAACATGCAAAGTGGCTTGAGCAGCTAGTCGCGTGGTAATTTTACATGTATTGCCGGGCTTCTTTCACGCTCAGAAAAACATTGTTATGTAGCATGTATTGAGCAACAGAAAGCTGTATTGGGAGTTTTCCATGTCACTGTACAATTTTCTCATTGACACTTTTCATCTAATTATAATATTTGAGAAGTCGATTAATTGATTAACATGAATTATGCAATTAGGCAGAATGCAAAAAATAATCAAAGTATCTCTAAGCGACAGCAAGCAACATTACCTTGGTTCTGTCCAGCTCCATGGCATTTGCATAATTTTAAATCTTGCTGCATGATACGTAGTTTGGACACCCTGTATATTCATTCTGGGGTACGTTGTAATGACAGGAGGCATGCAGCCCTATGTCATTGAAAAGGAGACACTAATCATAAATGTTTTATTGCAGATAAACCAAATCCTCCAGAGGGTCCTTTGAATGTCGACGAAGTTGACAAAGACCATGTGAAGCTTTCCTGGAAGCCTCCCAAGGACACTGGAGGAAGCGACATTACGTGAGTATTGTTTCAAGTGTTGAAGCAAATGATGCAAAAAAACTGAATATTAAATAAATTGAGGAGGACTACCCTTGTAGCACTTTATAAAATATTCAGCAATGATGTCTCAGAAGCGCAATGAAAATTTCTGAATGCATTGGCTGACTTCACTGTACCAGTGTTGCAAAGTTACCGATAGTAGCCACTCCAGGAAATACAGCAGTGCATGCAATACTTATAGATGTATTAAAATTGAAATTGGTTGGTGTATTGAGCATTGATCCTTGCAATTCAGTGAACATTTTCAACTGCAAGCAAAGGACACCAAAAGCCATTCACATAACTTTGGAATGGATTTCACCTGCATTTGGTCATAGAACTGTGATCAAGAAGCATTATTTTAATACTCACTGCTTCTAGTGCACTTTAATGTTGAAATGCATATAAAGCGCATAGAATAACTCTCAAACAAATGTTACGCATTTTTACTTGTCTTCATGATGCGACATTGGCATGTATGTACCAGTTACTGAATGTGCATTAGATATGGTTCTTCACATTACAGCATGATTCTATTCTAGTGCAATAAATAATTCAACACAGAAATGCCACCAAGTCTCTGCTCTGGTTAATAATTTCTTGTTTTGTTCTTGCCTGGTAATACACCATGAAATAACATACCTACTATCAATTTTACTTAATGTCTTTTTGCCTCTAGGGGCTACGTGATTGAGAAGCGTGACAAAACCCATGGTGGCCAGTGGGTGCCTGCAGTTTCATTTGTGCCACCGACAGCCACTGAAGCAACTGTGCCAAAACTCATTGAAGGAACTGCATATGAGTTCCGAGTTATGGCTGAGAATGCACAGGGGTTGTCTGAGCCTCTTACAACAACTCGTCCAGTTGTAGCCAAGAGTCCATATGGTGAGACCTCTGCCTTGTATCTGACCTTGTAGCAATTTATCGTTTCTTTAAAATAGACCAGTAGTCTACAGAAATGCTTTGTAGCTGCTCTCTACTGCTTAGCTAGGGTGTGCTCTCCATTCTTGCTGAGGCACCTGCTTACATACTGTTGCTCCTGAAGCAGCTTCCGAAAAATTGATCTTCTTTCTCGTATGTCCATCCTATTTATGTTATAGGTACTCCAGGCAAGCCTGGGCAGCCTGAGGCAGTGGATCATGATCGTGACTTCATCAAAATCAAATGGGAGCCACCACGTAATGACGGAGGTTCACCCATCACTGGCTATGACATCGAGCGGAGAGACACCAAGTCTAATCGTTGGGTCCGCGTCAACAAGGAACCTGTTCGAGTAAGTCAAATGGGCAGTGCACTTATCCTAAATAATCAATCAATCAATCAATCAATCAATCAATCAATCAATCAATCAATCATTTTTATTTCAGTATTGAAGCCTGTTTTAGCATTTACGCATCATTGTTGTGCAATAAGATTCCACACGCTAAACTGAATTTTAATATCCACCTTTTATGAAACCTGAATAAGAAGCTTTGCACTCACCACATACTCTGCAAAGACCCAACATTATATGATTATAGGCTCACATTGCATGGGAGTACTAGCATAAGCACTCAATTAACTTAAGCTAATTCAATTATATTTGGCCTGCAGTGCAAATGACGATAAAACACAAGGAAGAGGTACTACAACAACACAGTGCTGATTCAATCACTTTGTGTGAAACCGCAGAAAGCTGTCGGTACTATATCGGAAAGGACTACTAGTATGATCACTGTGATCTGCAGGAAACTATAAATTGCTCCTTCATATGTGAGACGTTGCTGATGTAATATGACCACATAAATACTTGAGTCACATACTTAGCCACAGCAGCTTGTAATGGGAACTTGCCTAAGGTTGCAAAAAAGAAACAATTTACCAGAAAGTTTCATCATGTTTCATTCTTTCTGGGTAGCACCCGCGAAAATATTTATCAGCAATTTATAGCTGGAACATTTTCATCGTCATGGCACAATTTGCTTTGGACAAACTGAAATGTTGTTTATTTCATGTAAATACTTTTTAGTGTATATGCAGCCCATGTTAATACAGTTAGCATGTGCACTCATCACTAAAGCTTTGACTGCTTTGTCACAAGTGATTCTGCGTGTCCTACAGTCAACCAAACAATCTGTGTTTCCTACTGTTTGTCCTCATGCTCATACCCCTCCTTTTCTCCTCTTCCCATTCCCTCAAACAGAGTACATATCAGGCTAGATGAGTATTACACCAGACTGACCTGTTTACGTTTCCATTATAAGTTCTCCTCCTATTTTGTTTTAGATGCCAGAGTATACGGACAAGGATGTGACAGATGGACACCAGTATGAATACAGGGTGGTTGCAAAGAATGCAGCTGGTCCCAGTGAGCCAAGCATGGCATCTAAGCCAATTGCAGCCAAACCAATGAAAGGTAACGGTTTCAATGCAATAGCAACTAAAAGCACAACACTACAATTTCTCAAACTTTCATGCATTTTTAATGCATGCATGTAGAAACCAGCATGAGCAGCCTTGTAATTCTCTTAAAGGGTGGAAATTGAGATATATCTCTTTATAATGGGTCAGGAATGTTACTTATGTCTGCTTATGTCACTTTGTTGGCCAAGAATTAGCACTACACACACATGCACACTTTTTTAGTCAAGATTCTATGACTGGAGGTGTCTGACATACTCATGTGTAAGCAAGCATAGAGCATAACATTAAATCCCTATAGCCCTTATCTGATACATACTCATGTGAATCTTAGCTTTTGCTAACTACAACAGTAAAATGCTCTGTCTGTAACGTAGAATCATTAATTGTTTGAGCCACACCCCAAGAAAAACTGCAGACTTTCTTTCCTTATTGCTGACACCTGCATGTCTGTGGTATCAAATTTCAGAGAAGCCAAAGTTGCACCTGGATGGCCTGTATGGAAAGGGTATCCGCGTGCGTGCGGGTGATCCACTCAACATCAACATCCCACTCACGGGTGCCCCAGCACCTGCTGTCACATGGCTGATCAACGACAAGGAGATCCCACCCACCAACCGTATCCGTACCGACACTGCAGATGAGACCGTCAACCTCACCATCCCAGTGTCGCAGAGAGGTGACACCGGAAAGTACACCATCAAGGCAAAGAACATGTATGGAGAAGATTCAGCTGACATTGACGTTCTTGTCTATGGTATGTCCCTTGGCAGGGATTACAGTAGGACTATTCTCAACAGCAATGCTTGTCCTAATGCAGATAAGCCTGGACCTCCTCAAGGACCACTTGAATACCCTGAGGTGACTAATTCGACTGTCGTTCTCAAGTGGAGGAAACCAGAAGACGATGGTGGAGCAGAGATCACTGGTATGATTGTCTATTTGATGTGCCCCACATTACATTCGAAGAGATAAAAGTGATATGAAACAGAGTTAAATGCCTCAGACAGGCTAGTTAACGTATCAATAGGTAGAACGATCTTTTTTCAACAGTTATGCAATCCTTAAGTATGTTTTGTAGTTTGATAGAATGTTCCATGCTGGATCAAATGCTACAGATTATGCTGCAACGTTTGTTGTTCTTGCAGGGTACCTTGTCGAGAAGTGTGAGATTGGGTCCGACTTCTGGCAACCTGTGCCAGGTTACTGTCCCAACACAACGTACACAGTGCGCAATCTTGAGGAAGGCAAACAGTACAAGTTCCGTGTTCGTGCGGAGAACATTTATGGCATCAGTGAGCCGCTCGAGGGCAAGCCAGTCACTGCCAAGAACCCATTCGGTAAGATTGTTGTGCCTGTCTTGGAGCTATAGATGTCATTTGTGCAGGGTGTTACAACTACAAACTTCTGCCGTGAAATGCAATATAGCATGCTCTGTATAATTTACTTCTTTGGTGCAGGTCGGTTAGCAATGGTTCATTATGTTTTAGGTACTTTGTTACTGAATACCACCTGTGTAGAGACAAAATTTACAGCAAATTGTCTTTATATGAACCAAGCACTACATGTACTACTGCTCTGCATTCTTGACAAAGCTCATCAACTATTGGTGTTTTCATTACATCTGAGATGCTGTGTCATTCTGCATGTTTTTACGATGTGGCCTTCTCTCCCTCTTATGCAGACACTCCCGATTCTCCCGGCCAGCCAAAGGTTGACGAGATTGGACCAACTTCTGCTACCATTTCTTGGACACCACCAGCCAGCGACGGTGGGCGTCCAATCCAAGGTTAGTGCATTTGACACTGCACCATCCATCTGTATCTCCACTCTCCTTATAATCAAAAGATTGTTCATTCAAGATTGCTTTGGTACATTTGCTGGTATTCTTCAGACCCTTTGTTACTCCATATGATCAGAAAAAAAGAAAAGAAATATACATGCTTTTCCAAAAGGGACAATTGATCCATTAAATTATGTTTTTCTCAGACATACTCTTGCAAAGCATGGAAGCAATAAATATATTTAGCAGGTGTAGCACACACACATTCCTTTTTTTTATCCTGCTGTTTGCTGCTGCTCACCACTCACTGCTCTGATCTGCTCTTACATACAAACATGAAACAAGTGTGATATGTTCTCTGCATTTGTGAACCATAATTGTTTCATGCCGTGTGCAGGTTACATTGTGGAGAAGCGTGAGCGGGGACATCCTGAATGGGTCAAGGCAAATGCCGCACCAACACCTGGCACCAAGTTCACTGTGCCTCACCTCACCGAGGGCAAAACCTATGAGTTTAGGGTGACAGCTGTCAACGAAGGCGGCCCCGGAAAACCAAGCAAGCCAAGTGCTGCCGTTGTGGCCAAAGAGCCCAAGTGTAAGTGTGACCACACATTATATTCCAGCTCCTCTATGCTAAGGGTTGCCCAATTTTTCGCCATCTACTAGCCACAATCTTAAAATGGATGTAGTGCATGTTCGCAACGGCACACCCTGCCACACTACACCACACCACGCCATACTGTACACTGGTCCATATGGACACAACAGTCTCCTGTCACAGACAGAACCTCATTGCAAGTCCTGTCTCGGCCAAACAGCCATCCACGGCGTGCTGGACGCGCCGCAGAACTCAGACCCCTAGCATTGAAAAGAGCACAGGCCACCCTGTCTCAGCACCAAAAGATGTCAATCAGGTGTATAGTGCCCTGTATCTGCCTTTTGAACGTTGCTATTGGAAATGACAAATAAAACTTCAGTATTCTAGAAGTTACAGCTTGAGTGTATTGTAAACAAATATTAGGAAGAACTCAGAAGCAATATGTTTTCTTAACTTGTTTGGGCAGTAAGCCTATCTAATGCAGTCCTGGTTGGGGGCCAAAGGCTGCATTTTCTAAAGCTTTAATTGGTTGCCCGGATGATCTCATTTTGTTCTCGCAACGATGCCTAGATTTTTTCGTCCCATTCTGGTCTTCAATGCCCAGATAACGGCTCAGTCTTTTGAAGGTCGCCGACAATGGGAGCTAAAATCATTTCTTACTTAAAATCCTTACCCTTCAGCAGCAGCAGGGATCAAACCTAGGCCGTGGTGCACAAGTGCAGATAGCCGCACATTGCACTGACTTCCAGGTGTACACACCACTCCATGATGTTTGAAGCATGCACAATTCAGCCTCTGTGAGCTGTGTCAGGCTCCAATGGTTCATGCTTGATTTACCACAAAGAAAAGTTTGCAGCAACAGATGTCTTTAGACAACAAAACTTTGAGTTGTTCAAGTAAGGGTGTTCTTGTACAATGTACTTAGGGCGATCTTTCTTGTCTCAAAACTTGCAGTTGCTCCCAGTGCTCCAGACACACCACGTGTAGACAAGGTCACCAAGAACTCAGTCACGCTGTCCTGGAACAAACCAACAAACGATGGTGGCAGCAAGGTGAAGGGCTACATTGTTGAGAAGAAGCCCAAGGATGCCAAAGACTGGACACCAGTGAACATACTGCCACACCCGGACACCACTTTCACGGTGCCTAACCTGGATGAGGGACAAGAGTACGAGTTCCGTGTGGTAGCCATCAACGACATCGGCGAGAGCCCACCGAGCAAACCCACTGGTCTTGTGCTTGTAGAGGAGCAGCCAGGTGAGAACTTGAAAAGGCACAAAGGATCTAAAGGGACACTAAATTTACGAAAATTACAATACAAGGGAGAATGGTAGAGTACACATCTCTTTTTGCGAACAGCAGACCCTTTGTGAAACAACGTAAAAAAAGTTATGAATGCTGCTTGTAACTGCTTTTAGATTTGAAAGTAACTACCTGCAATGTTTCAAGTTGCAGTAATGTGTGGCCACGCCTTTGCTTGGTGACTTAAAAAAAAACTTGTACTATTTGTGAACTCGCACAATGATTTTGTTGTTGCCATAGCCTTGGTGCATGAACAACATAATTTATTAGAGAAAATGAGTGAATTCAACCTTCAGTTCTAATTTTCTTTGCTACCACCTGTACCAGTACACCCTTACATAATGCTTGCTTTCAGTCTCTCTTTGATGCCCTATTTTCTAATGCGTCAGCATTAGGAGTGTCAAACTTGAAAAAAGTGCATGTGTGTGAAGTGTGTGAGGCTGGTGACGTGATATAGAGGGGAAAGATATTTGAAGAGCGAGTGTGTGTGTGTGTGTGTGTGTGTGTGTGTGTGTGTGCGCGCGCGCGCGCACGTGCATATATATATTTGCATATTTGCATTTGCATAAAACACAAAGTTACCACTCTTAATTGCCCACATTGAGAGTAGTTCCAAAACTATATTTTTAACAGAATGGAATTCTTAAGTTAGTTTTTCTTTAGAGCAAATCAAATATCAAATTCCACTGTTGTCACTGCTGTGTGTCACTGATTTGCTGTAAAGAAAAACTAACTTAAGAATTCCTTTCTGTTAAAAATATAATTTTGGAGCTCCTCTCAATGTGGGCAATTAAGAGTGGTCACTTTGTGCTTTACACCATGTATTTGGCACAGTTTTATTTTTACGAGGAGACAATTATTAAATATAACTGTGAAGAATTATGTTCATTGGGCATTGTAAAACACACTTGTGGTACTTTGTTTCACCAGACAAGCCAAGGATCAATGCTGGTGCTGTGAAGGACATCATTGTGAAGGCTGGCCAGGACTTCAGTATCAATGTGCCATTCACTGGCTTCCCCAAACCAGAAGCTATCTGGTCAAAGAATGACATTGACCTTGATGACAAGGAGCCTAGAAGGACTTACAAGGTAAATAAAAACTCTAGTCACAGCTATAAATACTCATACTTGCTTCGTCATCATGCCTATTGTGCTACCCTTGTTTCCTGCTCATAGTTTTGTGCACAACTCATAAGTTTTCAGAAGATGAAAACTTCAAAGTACATTAGAAGATCATTGATTTATTTGCAACAAAATACTTATGCTATCTTTATCTAAATCAGCTGTTCTCAGCATTTATTATGAAAATTTAAAGTGCAGAATTGTGTGGGCTAGAAACAGCTCAATGAGGTTCTGCAACCTTTATTGTTCTGCAACCCAAGCATGCACCCATGCCTTGAGAAAATTCAGTCTTTTCGGTATGTCCATGCTTCAACATGTTCTGTAAGCATCCATGCATCTTTCAATGTGACAGGTGCATGCACACTCATGGGAGCACACAGGCAGTTTTTTTTTTTTTTTCTTATACAAAATGTATTCATCAGTCATGGGGCTTTTGCTCCACAAGCATCGATTGTTAGATTTTGATCTGAAAGTTTCTCTGCATCACAGTTACAGCATCAATGAGGTTTTCAGCTAGTAGCCAGGTCTGTGAATTCAATTGCTGCTAAAGCACTCAGAAAATGTTCAAATGCATTTGTAATACAGCCAAGAGCAGGCTGCACAGCTTATGAAGTCTGAATACTGTATAAGTGCTTCACATGATCATGGTAAAAAAGCTTAAGTTTTGAAGGAAGATTGGCCAATGTGGCAGTAGTGGGAAAGCATGAAAAGCGCAAGATGAACCATCAGCAGTTCTGCAAAGAAAACATGCAAACTGAAGAAAAGCAAGACAAATATAAGCTGTGAACTCCTACTGATTGTATATTTTACACTGCAATGCATTGAATATTAACTCATGTAGGGAATGCACTCACACTCTTTTTAACATGCATAAACCGTTCTGGTCATGAAGGTTCATTTGCTCTCCCCACAGGTGTCAGAGGAGAATGCCAGCCTGACTGTCACCAAGGCCAAGAGAGATGACACTGGCCAGTACAAGCTGTTCCTCAAGAACAAGCATGGGTTCGACACTGTCTACTGTAAGGTCACTGTGCTAGGTAAGACATGCTGCATCTTTTATTTTACCTCTCTCTCGAATCCAAAACTAATAATGCCAAAAAGGTAAAATACTTAGTACAAGTATCGACTTTTTGTTTCATTTATCTATCACCACAGATCGTCCAGCACCACCAGAAAATCTGCGTGGTGAAGAGGTGGATGGTGACTCCTTGACGTTGCGCTGGCTGCCACCGAAGGATGATGGTGGAGCGGAAATCACCAACTATGTTGTGGAGAAGCAGGAGGAGGGCACGAAGTCTTGGCACCGGATTGGCACCTACGTTGTGGGCACTGCATTCCGAGTCCGTGGGCTCACAGTTGGCCACCGCTACAACTTCAGGGTCATGGCTGAGAACCAGTTTGGAACCAGTGATCCTGCAACCACTGCTGAACCTATACTTGCCAAGCTTCCATTTGGTATGTTGCAGTAGCACATGCTTTTTTTATTTGGGCCTTGGAATGCTCATCATTGCTACTGAAGCACCAAAATTTAAATGTGCTTGTGTAGATTGTAAGAGGAAATGTTCTTAGCTGCTCAACTATAATCATACAGTAATATTACTTTTGTGGGTTTAAGTTTCTATAGACATTTGTGGCAGCACTTGTGGCCTTCATTTCTGTAAATTTTTGGGCATGTAGTTCATGTAATCTGCCATTTTACCTCAATATTGTGCCATCGTAAGCATGACCCTCCTTGTAACTATAACATAAACTACCAGAAGAGCTTTTTTATTGTTGCAAACTTCTGGTCACCCTCAAGTTGTGCTGGAATATAGCTTTGTCTTATCTTTATCTGGGCCAATTGTAACTCACATGACAATCTCTTAATGAAATATAATGTCTGGCACAATTATCTTAGCTGGCTTCAGTGTCATCATTGAATATGCTGCACTGCAACAGAGTGCATCATGCCAATGTCAGAAGCAGCTATGCAATGTTTGAAGCCTAAGCTCGTACTCATAAACTATTCCTTGCAGTTGCTTACCTCATATTCCATTCACTTCGCCAGACCCACCAGGTGCACCAGGAGCGCCACATGCCGTGGACACATCGCCCGACTCTATCACCATTGCATGGAGCAAGCCACGAAATGATGGTGGCTCGCCAATCACTGGTTACCTTGTTGAGAAGCGTAAAGTGGGTGATACCAAGTGGAGCCGTGTCACACCAACACCTGTGCCCGACCTCACACACAAAGTACCAGGCCTGACTGAGAACCAGCAATACGAATTCCGCGTTTGTGCCGTCAACGCAGCTGGAGAATCACCCTGGAGCAATGCTTCCGAGGGCATTTATGCAAGGCCTCCTCCTGGTAATTGTCACCCACCAATTTTGGCATTCTCATGCATTCTATTAGCATGGTCAATGTTGACCATGCTAATAGCCTCATGGTCAACATTTCTTTCTTTGTGTTTCTTATGTCATTGGTATTGTCATCCTGTGCTCACAATGAGAATCAGTTTATTCTCAGTAGCATGTACAGTTACAAGAGGTGTATATATACAGACATGTGTCCCGCAGTTCAAAACTGAATTGTGATCTCCTGTGCAGGACCAGAATTATTTAAACATAACAGCAGTGACAATGCATGAAACTTGCAGCTATAAAATTGTAATAAATGTTATAATGTACAAATGATCAAACTACAATGCATAACTGTGAATAAATTGTTAGAAATCAAGACCTTCAAACGTACTATTCTCAATAATAATAAAAAACATCAATGCAGAAATGCATTGATGTTATTGCAGGATGGACTTTTCTCAGGCCTACAAGCTATTTCTAGTTTTTAGTGAACATGAGAGTGAATTTTGTATACATGCTGTATGCTCACACGTTGCATTCTGATTGTTATCTCCTTCAGCCGCGCCCAAGATTGACAGTGGCTTCGCTATGCGCGACATTGTGGTCCTGGCTGGTGAGGAGTTTACAATTCGAGTGCCATACAGTGGCAGTCCAGCACCAGAGGCCTCCTGGACCATTGTAAGTTCTAAATCTTGTATTCTATCCATGCTCTTAAGACACATCTACAATAGCACTTGAAGGCTACAAATTTCTTCCATTTATATATTTCAGAACGGAAATGCTGTGCTACCTGATGATAGAATTCACACTGAAGTTAATGTGGCATTCACCGTGTTCCTCAATAAGAAGGCAAAGCGTGAGGACAGTGGAAAGTACACACTGACACTGAAGAACCCACAGGGATCAGACACAGCATCATGCAAGGTTCTTGTTGTTGGTAAGTATCTCCTTTTAGCAGTTACATGTACATGTACTCTCCAATCAAAATTTTAAAAAAGATGACATTCATAGAAAGAAGTTTAGCAACAAGTAGCTTGCGTCTGAATCGTCCTTATTTTTTGTTTCTCAGACAAACCAGGCCCACCACAAGGTCCACTGGAAGTATCAGATATTACACCTGAAACCTGCTCGCTCGCATGGCGACCTCCTCTGGATGATGGCGGTAGCCCTATCACCAACTATATTGTTGAGAAACAGGATCCAACCACCAAGGTAAGTGAGCAGAGAAGTCTTTTTTCAAGCTATTGCAAAAAGTTTAATTTTTTCTTATTGCTAATAGCCTCATGGTTGAACAGAAAGCACCTGGGAGGACAATGTCGCATTATATTCACAGCATGTTCTTAATAGTAGTCCGCATACACTTTTACATTAGGAATACAAAAAATATTTGGAATAATGAGATTTTGCGCAAGTATATTGTGTAAGTTGCATCTAACTATTACAGTAACTGCCTGCCATAGTGGCTCAGTCACTGTTGTATTCTGCTGCTGAGCGTGCAATTGCATTTTGTGTTTCCAGCTTCGGCGATTGCATTCATATACATTCATATACATGTATAGGGGCAGAATGCTAAAGCCATATACTGGCATGTACTGATCTTTGTGTGTGCATTAAAGAACACTGGGCAGCCAAAGCTAATCTGGAGCTCTACAATATGGCATCACTGATAACCTTTGCACATTAAACCACACCAATCACTAGCTTTAACTGCTGTTCCTGCATACACAGAAATGTTCAACTACTATGAACTCATCAGATGGCTTCTTCTCCAGATTTGGACCAAGCTCTCTAGCTTTGTCCGTGGCTGCCACTATGATGTCATTGGACTGGAACCAAACAAGAAATACAATTTCCGGGTCAGTGCTGAGAACCAGTATGGTGTCAGTACTCCATTGGAGACGGACCGTCCCATAATTGCCAAATTCCCATTCGGTAAGAACAAGCTTATATGTTGGTTACCCCGATCCAGGTTTCAAATATCAGAAGCTAGTTTGTTTAATCTTGTAACTCGCCTTGTTTAAGCACTAAGTCATCTGACATTCTCCTGAACACCAATATAAAATGTTGCATGTCACATGTCATGAAACAGACTACAATAATTGAGTGGTAGTCTACTATTATAACTGTCATATACTCAAGTTTCTTTGTTTGAACAGTAGACAAATATGGAGCAGAGACCAGAACTTTACACAGAAACCTAATAGCACCATGTCAGCAATGCCAGCTGCCAATTTTTAGGAAGACAGTGCTTTAGTCATGCCCACTTTATTTATGCTGAATTTGAATATAACTAAATAACATGGGCAGTGTGCTAATCTTGCCACCGGGGCTTTAGAAGTGCATCGCATATCACAGTTCATCACATGCTTGGCACAGTCATTTCAGGCAGCACATTACAGCAATTCAATACATGAAATGACTGAAGTATATCTATTTGCAGAATTTTGTGTGATATGTAACATATCTACCTTCTCAACATTTTGTGCCATCTGCATAATTTACTATATGACTGACACATCATCTGTTCAAATTATCTCTAGATGTGAAATTCCTGAACCCTTAATTCATCACAACATCTGCCTGTCAATCACTTAGCTAAATTGTCTGCAGGGTACATCATCCTTTTCCATTTCTTCATCTATCAGATGTGCCAAGCCCGCCAGGTCGTCCAGACATTGTTGACTATGATGTGACCAGTGTGAGCCTGAGATGGGATCGTCCTGCAAGTGATGGTGGTTCAAAGATTCAAGGCTACCAGGTTGAATATCGTGAGCCCATTGATGGCAAGTGGAGAATTGCCAATGATGGCCTCGTCAAGGACACATCCTATACGGGTGAGCATCCTTCCTTGCCAT
This sequence comes from Dermacentor albipictus, assembly GCF_038994185.2. Taxonomy (NCBI): domain Eukaryota; kingdom Metazoa; phylum Arthropoda; class Arachnida; order Ixodida; family Ixodidae; genus Dermacentor; species Dermacentor albipictus. Next base: position 9,966,309 of record NC_091829.1, read on the forward strand.
TTGGATTCTAAAATGTATCCTTGTAACAGCCCTGAACAATCTCTTGGCAAAAAAAAACAAGGTGCCAAACCAAAAAGAAAAATATACTGGTTCAGTTTGGGTTCGGGTTCAACGTGCTGTGATTTCCATTTCAGTGCAGTTCTAGTTCAAAGTGTTGCGAACCGGTTCGCAACACTGAAACGGTTTGCAAACCAGTTCGGCGCAGTCCACTTTATCCTGCCCTATGGCAATATGCTGCATCTATACTGTTGACTTGTCTGCATGGTGCATGCGCAAGTTTCATAAAGAGGAGGCAGAAATTTACGAATGAATTACACAGATACAGGGGAATTTTCATCTGTGTGTTAAAGACAGGGTTAATTAGTGAGAATCCCTGCATCAATTTAAAGTCTGCGTAGCTTCCACACTCGTTATCTTGACAGCAGTGGAGTCAGTTAATTGTTTCGTTTGAAGTTTTCCTGCAGAATGGTGGTGAGCAACCTGTGGCATGTGATGTATGTTGTTGAAACCAGCACTAATTCACATTGTATTATATAAATTATAACTTCAAGCTTCTAGTCTATAGTAAAGAAAGGAGCCAGCATTTGACATTTAGCTCAGTTGTCTGCTTTCTTTTTTTTTTTTAAGCAGGTAAGGACATTGATGCTTGTGAACGGTGAACAAGGACTGTTTGTGCTGTACCATACGTCAATCTTTCTTGCACAGCTTTACGTGGTGCATAGTCTCGTGCTGCCTAAGGGCACACAAAAAAGTCAAAAGCATGCATAATAAAGCACGAATAACTTCTACAACTCGAAGAGCATTGTACTTTGCTTGGCTAAGCACCAAACGTGCGTTAAACCGAAAGCAGATATTGTGTGCCATTTACAGCTGCAGTTACCGGTCACTGAAAAGGTGACAGCATTCATTATTTACCGCAGTGCTATGGCTACAAGTCATCATTCAGCTGAACTTGTTGATATCTCTACTCAAGGACATTGTCTATCTCCTCTACGTTTTTCTTTAATTTCTCTTAGCTTTATTTACAAGTTGGCTTAATGACTGAATGGAGAGCATCACCAGAAATGTTAGTTCCTTGGAACCCCTGAAACAACTTTTGGCTGCGAAGCACAACTGGCATGGCTGGCTTCAGAAGTGCACGCATCTCTGCCGAAGGGACCATTGTTATCAGCACATACTTCCCTCTTTCTCATTTTCCTTCCTCTTTTTTCTTTCCCCTATGCAGAATAACAGGCTCCTTTGGCCGACCTCTCTGCTTTTCTCATATTAAAATGTTTCTCTCTCTCACTATCATTTATCTCCATTCTTGGACACAACGCAGCTCGTGAGTCATCTGCTAGTAGGGTGTGCCAACTGGATAAGTAATTCTTTAATTGGGGAAAAGCCTTGTTACCTAGTGCACAATTCATATGGAAGCAAGGAAGGCAACAGGGCAGGGCACTACTAACAACCAGCTACTCTGTTAATTAAAGAAATAGTTATCAAAAAAGTTAGCTACTCTGGTAAACATGTTGTTATTTGAAGAATCATGCAAGCTATTCAGCACCCATTGTCACCTTATATGCTTGACCTGTTTAGTGCTGAACTGGTAACAGTTTTTGTTTTTTTCAATTCAGGTTCGGTTTGGGTTCAGGCATGTTCCAAAAATATAGGTTCTGATTTGGGTTCAGTTCCACCCAAAATTGCAGTTTGGATATTTTTCAATTCGAGTTTGGTTCAACACCCTGATTAAAGCTGATGTGGGTTCTCTAGTTTTGTCTATTTGAAATGTAATAATTTCTGTTTTCATAATACTAGAAAATATCCATAAAAAAATTATGTTGGACACTACATCATGACTTAGCTCTTAGCTTTGCATGACTTGTAGCTTTCCACTAATAGCAGTGGTTTAATGTGGGAAAAGACACTTATTTCTGCAGCCCAATAGGGAGCACAGCACAGCTATCAAGTGTGTAGGGCAATAGGATGACAAAACTTTGCACTTCTTCGTTCAGGCTACGAATAATTTATTGCTTGAAAGACAGGCTCATTGAGGTCATAGAAGTGACTCACTTCGCTGCCTAAGTTGACATTTCTTTTTCGTTTGTTTGAGAATCCATAACAAACGACAAATTTGCAACATGTGAAAATTCTTGCGCATGTTGAATGTATGACTGTGTGAAAGGTCCTAGGTCTTATTCGTGCTTATCGGTAATTTATGCTTTTCCTCGTGGCATGAACTAGGTGTTGTTTAATTAATTTCAGTTTTTGCTCTAATATTTCATGTGCAGTTACTAGGCTATTCGAGGGCAAGGACTACGAGTTCAGGGTGAAGGCCAAGAATGCTGCTGGCTTCAGTGAACCCAGCGAGCCTACAGCAACGCTGCGACTGAAACCTAAATTCAGTAAGTTTCTCCCATTTTTCTCTAGATGCTCTGTTATCTTACCTGCACATTCAAGGCTAACTTGTGACGTCACTGTCATTACAGCCGTCCCATCGCCCCCTCAGAATGTCCAAGTGGTCAAAGTTGGAAAGAGCTACTGTGACCTCAAGTGGGACAAACCTAGATCAGATGGTGGCAGCCGTATTACAGGTATTTATTTTAAATTGTTCTGCTTCTTTTAGTCTAGGTTCATTCTATTCTACTTTAATGTGTTATTATGAAAGGAGCTCACTGTACTTAGTGTCAAGATCACGTACTCTGTTTTCACATTACTTCCATTACATTTGACACTGAAAGGCTTTAGCTGCATTTCCTTCACTCCTCTGCAAGGAGCCTTGATTTTCTTGTAAACCACTAGGCAAATTTTAGTTTTGCCATTCTCTTTTACAAGGAAATCAGTATTTGATTTTTACAGCCTGTGTCACACTATTGGGGCTGTGTCACACTATTGGGGCTATACCACCGGGGCTGTGTCCTGTGTGACACATCACCAACATGGCATGGTGATGCAGTATGTTATTGGTGCAAAGGTTCTTGCATTTACTGTAGTTTCTTTCTTAGCACACCATTCATGAAATTCAAGTATAGTGTTGCATCAACGAGAACTTTCTTTTCCAGAATAAACTGAAATAGTTCGCAGTTGGGATGCTACGAGAAGCTCAATGTTTTGTGAGGCAGCAAACCCTATTTTCTTCACTTACGCATTGTGTTTGTCAGACTAGTAAATTAATTCACGAACAATAACTCCTCTTTTTCTTTTACCCTTTCTGCCTTTTGGTAGGCACATGCTACAAATAAGAAAGGAAATAAAGGGAATTGTAAGAAAATAAACACCAATAAACTTGATATTTTCTTCCTGCAGGTTACATTGTGGAGCGACGTGAGGTTGGCAGTCCGTTCTGGTTTGTGTCCAACGACTACACGATCCTGGACTGTGATTACACGGACATGAAACTTAAGGAGAACAATGAGTACGAGTTTCGCGTGTATGCCGTAAATGCTGCTGGCAAGAGTGAGCCATCCTTGTGCACCACACCAGTAAAGGCAACAGAGTACAAAGGTGTGTGCTTTTGCCTTGTTCATTCAAAGTGCATTCTAGATTCGTGACACAACAGTTAGCTGCTTTGTGGTTGAAAAAGATGATGACAATTACACGAGAGAGGCACACGGCTAGAACATTCTATTCGCCTGCCTTAGGTTGCCACTTTAAATCTATAGCATAGAGTGCACGGAAATTCTATCCCTATGTGGATGAATGCGAAAGCATTGCGACCATTGCACAATGCTAAGACAGGCCACACCGCAGGGTCATGGGTTCGATTGCCTTAATTAACTCTACCTTAGTTCATTGTGCCCTAATTAATTTTACCTTAAGTAGCACCAAATGCTATGGATTCGACTCTCAACAATGGTTGTGGGTTCGAGTGCCTTAATTAACTATATCATAATTAACTGTGCCTGAATTAGCTTCACTTTTGTAGTGCACTACTACGTGCCACAATGGTCGAGTCACAAAAGGCGACAACAACACGGCCAGCTCGCTGATGGTGAACAAGCAGTGGAATTGGCGGACTCAGGCTTCCATCTGATTGAGTGGGCTTGGCTAAAAAATGTAATTTGTGGACACCAGGCACCACTGTGTCTGGTTTTTCTCACCCACAAATTGGTGACTTCACGTCATCACTCTCAGCCCCGGGTGTCTCAGCCACTTCACTGGGCCTACCACCGCAAGGAGCTTGAGCCCAGCTGTCTCCGCAATACGCCTTCTATCCAGTCAGCCATGGCCTCGGATTCTCCGAATCAAGTACTGCTGTCAGCGCCACTACCCCGCTATCCCAATGTCTCGCTCTCAAGTTCTCAGAGCTCTGGTTGTTGGACTCGGAACTTTGGTTCATTGGCATTGAATCCTTGTTCCATCACCACCGCCTCAGTTCGCAGTTGACCATGTTTGACCACGTCGTTGGAGCGCTTCCACCTACTACTGCTACGATTTCTCGCGATGTTGTATGTTCCCCATCCATCGACCGCCCCTATGACCACCTTAAGGCGACTATTGTCCAGCGCAGCACAGCAACATTGTCTGGTATTTCTTCACCCACACCTTAATTAGCACCAAAGGTAAAGGGGCAGCAGCAGCAGCAAGAAAATCATGGCAAAGACACTTTTAAAAGCCACTTCATTTTAGTTTGCTTTCAGTCTTATATCTCACCACTAAATATTCTCTTATTTATTATAAATGTAAGCTCTAGATAATCCCTGACTACATAACTTCTACATTTTTCACCAAATCATGAATGCTTTATATTCATCAGCAGCAGCAGCAGCCTGTTTTATGTCCACTGTCAGGGTGAAGGCCTCTCCCTGTGATCTCCAATTACCCCTGTCCTGTGCCAACTAGTGCCTCAATCAACTTCACCTTAAGTAAGACCAAAGGTTGTGGGTTCGAATGCCACCAAAGGTTGAGGGTTCATAGCATTATTGGACCATTGTGTGGTCACGCCGACATGACAAAGCCAGATTTTACACCTCATGAGCTATTTAATGCTCTCGCCTCATAAGTGGAACAGAAACTTTGACACGCAACTGTTTACAGTAAATGCTGTTCTGTGTGATATTCTGCTTTGACATGTTGTCCTAATTTTTGTGTGCTGTAAGTGCTGGACATGTGTTACTAGCATGCCCTAGCCCACACATTATCAGGCCACATTCACCTTTTGCTCCTTGGACTAATAAAACTATGGGTGGCCTGTTTCAATAAACAGGCACTCCAGTGACTAGCTATTTAGAGCCCCTGGGAGAAATATGAAAGCAAGATAAATATTTACACTGCCTCCACAGTGCTAAGTAAGCTGGCAGCATTGCAACAAGTGAGACAAAAAAAAAGAAGAATATACTTGCTGTAATGTTACGAAATGAAAAGGGTGCGGTATGGAATAAAAAAAAAGGTATAAGCTATATTTAAGCTGATATTAGGAAGAGGCAGGACATCTGACAGAATGACAGAACTAAGAAATTCGCAGGCATAGGGTAAAGGCACTTTATGGAGGGTAGAGGTATGAGAAAACTTCTTTGCAGTGAGCTTAATTTAGCAGGTAATAGCAATGATTCTCGTGATAGTAGCATGCTGCCAATCCCATAAAGCTAGACAGGTAACCATTGGAAAGCATGTTGCAGTAATAGGCAACGGGTTCCTTTGCTATGCTTCACTGAAGTGTCAAGTATAAAACATAAAAGCATTAGAGGGTACTATAGAGAGATTACTTATGGCATGATGGTAACCAGCTGAGTATAAAAAACAAAGAGAGCAAAATATACAGGTTCTTGAGTAATGAAAGCATTTTACTGTGTATAAAGTAATATTGTTACATATTATAGAACATTTAATGTTGAGTGAAGGTGCTCAGGTAGTTTAAAACTGGAATTGAATACATTCTGCATGTCATGGTATGTTGAACTTTATGTGAGTTTTGTCCATCATGGTAGGATATCCTGTCTTGAACTTTTGTGACTGTATTGGAAACATGTTATAATGTGTGCTTGTAAACTTCACACAATGCACTCACTTAAATATTCTGGCATTTCATTTGAATTCTTGGTTTTGTTGTTTCCGATACAGACGGCATAAAGCCAGAGTTCGTGCGCCGACTCTTCAACAAGAATGTCAGCCTTAAGAAGCAAGTCATTCTTGAATGTGAAGCCATTGGAAAACCTCCACCAACTGCAAGATGGTACGCTCTTCTTTTTACACATCTGTTTCCCCCCAAGATGTTAATTGTTCCTGTTTAATGACTCATGACAATGGAACAACCCCATGGTAAACCACAGCACCGAGCTCTAAGTTGAATTTAGCTGTATTTTTCCTCTTTATTGCTTTTCTCTATGTCCATTATATTTTTTCCCCTCCTCACCTTTTCTTGCCACTTCTGTCTCTCTCACAGCCACGGTACAGTTCAGGTGTCCACCGAAGAGTGAAATATTTAATATGCCCACAGCCCTTCATTTACTACCTCCTTCCTTTCCCCTTCTAATAAAATTATCAATCAATCAATCAATCAATCAATCAATCAATCAATCAATCAATATGTCTTAAGAGCATGGAGCTAGTACCAGTATGGTAGTGTGTCAGACGTATTAAAAAAAAATATTTTTTCAGCCTTATTAGTGTGAAATTATATTTCTGGTGCAATTCCCATGTTCTTGTGCTCTTATAAAGTGTAGCATATTATGGCTTCATCAGGCTTGAGAGAGACACCATATAAGAGAGCTCTGGATCTACTTGTACCATCTAGGGTTTCAAATAATGTAGCTGCTACAGGAACAGCCATGCTACAGGGCATATCTTAACTTGGTGCAAGCATTTCCCTGCATAGCGCTTCATTTGGTCTTGTGGCTCGGTGACCATGGCATTCTGCTACTGTGCACAAGGTTGTGAGTTTGATTTCCAGCCATGGTGACTGCATTTCAGTGAATGTGTAATGCAAAAATGCATGTGTGTTGAGATGCATGTCAAGCAGGGCTGCTTATTATTGTCACTCGAAGGAAGATGTTGACATGCACACATGCATTCACATCATTTATGATCATATAGCCACTATACTGTTTCATACTTAGAAGGCTACACTGCAGGAGCTATGCAAGTAGTGCTGTAATTGGTCTCACTCCATGTGTTTCACAATGCAGTTGTTTCTGATCTGTGGCACTTTCTACACAATCACAAATTAATATTTTACAACTACCACAACATGTGGACACTAGGTTATGTCAGACTACATATTATTTGTGCACCTTTGTACTCTATTTGACGTGCTACAAGTGCAAGCGATGCTCTGCGACGGCTGGTCACAGAAACATATATGCGCACCTTTCATGTAATGAATGTGTCATATTTTGCAACGTAATAGCATGATACTTAACGTTGCACTGAATTACATGATACATACCTGTAGCTTTCTTTCACATGTGACACTATTTTTTTATAGTGAATGCAAGCAGTGAGAGAAGTTTCTCTTGCCTTCGTAGCATGGCTTGTTATATACGAAACGGAGTATAAGATACTTGGTTCAATTTTATCTCTGCACACTCTTACATTATCTTCCTTTCTGTTTTTTATTTTACCTATGCTGCAGGATGTCATCAGTAAGTAAGTTACACTCAACCCTGTGTTCTAGCTGGAAGTAAAATAATTACGCTAATTTGAATTGATGCACTGCAAGCACTTTCATTACGTGTTGAGCACTACTGTGGACAACTTTTTTTTTTCATTTTTTTATTACAAGGCTGAAGAATGGTCGCGACATTCGTGCTGGAACAAGAATCCGAGCTGTTGAGAAGCCAGAAGAAGGCGTTTACCAGCTGATATTCAGCGAAATTGAAGATGGTGATGAAGGAGAGTACACCTGCGAAATTAGCAACCCTCTGGGCTCAGCAAGGTGTTCTGCAGACCTTAAGATTGCTGGTCAGTTGGCTTTTCCTTGCTTATTTCGTTAAAGACCTAGCTGAGTACAGTTTTTTAAATCGAAACAATATTCTCTGCTTTGTTGTTTATTTAAAGTTCAACAAACTACACAATGTAGATGCTGTAGAGTTATGTATATTTCCTTTAAATATGCCATTTCTCAATCTCTGCTAATGTTACCATGCTGCATGTGAGTGCGTGCTTGAGTTTCTTATTGTGTAATGTTACGAAGTACAAAATTCTATAGAAATGTTGTTGCTTGAGTGGCTACTAATCAAAATAACTTACAATCTATTGCAGCACCACCACGAATTGAGCGCTGTCCGAATGAAGTGTACGTCCCAGAGAAGGACAATGGCAAAGTCAAGATCTACTTCTCGGGCTCAACACCCATGGAGGTATCACTGTTCAAAGGAGGCCTTGAAGTGCCAGAGAGTGACCACCTCAAGTACACAATGTTTGATGACTACGTAATTGTGTACCTGCGCGAGGCAGAGAAGCCTGATGAGGGCAAGTATCAGCTCACTCTCAAGAATGACAGTGGCACAGCAAGCGCCCAGTTCACACTCTATGTCACTGGTGAGCAAGCTTCTTTGTAGTAATTATTCCTGCTTCCCATAGGCCACAGGTCGCAGGCTTCTGACATTTGATTCGGAAGTAATCGTACATAACACAGTCACTGTTCCATTGTGTCCACAGAAACAAATCAAGGATGCCGACAGGATGTGACGTCCACTAGTCACATTTACTTAACGTTCCTTTCTTGAACTAATAGGCCCATGGTTAGTTAATATTCTCAAAATTCATGTCAGAACTGCTAACATTTGCATAATAATGGTCTTCAATTATCACTATCGAGTTCTATGCTTGCTAGTGAGCAGCTCACTATGCTCTTTTGGTAAGCTGAAAAGCACGATAGATAATAAAGCATACACATGTCCTATAAATTTGTGTGCTCTTGTACTGTGGGTTCAAAAAGTTAATGGAGTGCAACTTTAACAAAAGTTATCAATCGCCATGTAGTTTGGGAACATAGTGTTTGTAGCACATACTATTACAGACTGCAGCTAATTTCCAAGTTATATGCTGTGCCTTTGCAAACTTGGGTAGGACTGTATGCCCTGGCCATGTCGTGTAAACATTCAAATTCTATAGTGTGCTCTAGTGTGCCTTTGCTATTAATAAAATTAATTCTAGGCTAATTCCAAGTGTAAAATGTCATTTGCAGGCTTGCCTGGTCCGCCTGTTGGACCTCTGGAAGTGTCTGACATCACTCAGCACACTTGCAAACTGGTATGGCACCCACCTAAGTACGATGGTGGATGCAAGATCACCCACTACATCGTGGAGCGCAGGGAAACTACTCACAACCAGTGGGTGGCCGCAAGCACCTATTGTCGTGTGAGTGCATTCTACAAAATATGAGAGACTTTCTTTCACATTACAGAAATATCCTTTAGATTTGCAGCAAACGTTGCAAGCATGCTTTGCAATGTTCCTAGGCATATTGCTTGAGAACATTGCTGAGGCTTTGTAAGTTACATTCAAGAGAATTACCTCTTGCAGTGACCGACAGCAGTTATTAACAGGCAGTGTGAGCTCCTTGTGCCAACAGACAAGGAGTCTAGGTGGTCCTTCCTTGCAGCAAGGAAAGACATTGGTTCACTTTATGCATTGAATTATAAGTCATAGGTTATGAATAAAAGCACATTGGCACTCTTGATGGGCATTAACTTCTGCTTGTGTGTTTAGGAAAGTACAGTGCTTAAAAAACAAAAGCTCATTTTGCTTTTTATTTATTTATTTTCGCTGGCTGAACAGGATACAACACTGACAGTACAAGGTCTAACTGAGAATGGAGAGTACCTCTTCAGAGTCATGGCTGTCAATGAAAATGGCCTAAGTGCGCCACTGGAAGGAACGAACCCAATCATCGCAAAGTTGCCATTTGGTCAGTAATACACTGGATTTCGCACTCCATTTGTGCTTCATGCGAGATTATTTAAATATATAGGAAAGCATCCCACTCCACTACAACCTTTAATGTAGGTTGGCTCTACTCACTGTTACCTTCATTGCACTTCTGTTTATATGGAAGCATGTACATGTAAAGCCTTTGCATGTGCATTGCCAGTATACTACAAGCTAGAGTGTTAGTGTTCCTAAAGCCACAAAACTTGACAATACAAGGAATGATGGCACATGGACAAGTGCCTTCTGTCTCTGTTATTTTGGTTTTATCAAGCACACTGAACATTTTAGAACGTACCTAACAAGCTATGCCTAATACTGAGTACGCTATAGTTCATTGCGAGATTTGCTTGTATTTTCCATCTTGTGTTCCTGCGCTGATAACTGCATGCAGCATCCGGCACACTGCCCTCAGCCTCAGCACCTGAATTGGTTTTTCGCATGGGGTCTGCAGATCCACCAAATGCGCCTGGCATACCAGTGGTGACAGAGGTGGGAGGTGACTTTGTTAACCTGTCGTGGGAGAAACCAGAGTCCGATGGCGGCTCACGCATCCTGGGCTACTGGGTGGACAAGCGCGAAGTCGGCACCCAAGCCTGGCAGCGCGTCAACCCTGCGCACCTGTGCCTGCCAACACAAATCAATATTCCCAACCTTATTGAAGATCGGCAATACGAGTTCCGTGTGTTTGCCGTCAACGAGGCCGGCCAGAGTCCACCATCCTCCAACTCCCAGCAAGTCAAGATCAAGGACCCACATGGTGAGTGGCTTACCTCTAGACTAGCATGGCAACAATGTGTGGGAAAGGCTGTGTAAGGGCATATGGAAATTAAGTTCAGTATAAAGGTGTGACATGATAACTTCATGGCTGCTCATTTTTCGCAGCACTTATTGGCGCAGATAAAACAACTCAGTGTTTCTCACTCTCGTTCCCTTTGTGTTCCCTGTGACGTCTAGGTTAAACATTGCCATGCCTGATCTTGATTTTCACCTATCTTTTTATGCTAACCGTTTTCCTTGATATGTTATGGAAAGTAACCAGAAAGCCTTGGCCATCTTACATGGCTGTGTCAGTAATTTAAACTGAACATAACTGAAATTGAGTACCATGACAAATTCTGCAATTCTAGCTGGAACTAAAGGGAAGAAATTTATTTGCATAGGGGCATGCTGCACATCAAATAGCTAACTTCTAGCATGTTCTGATGTTGTTAGAAAATTCAACAGTATTGGGCCTGCACAGCTCATGCAAGACAAGTGTGATTAAAATGCACTGGGTGATGTATCAATGCCTTGCAGCAGGTGTGCTTAGGGTAATGGTGATACGACAGTACTGAAACACTGATGTGCATGTGATGTTGCAATGCTCTTTTCTCTTATGCAGCTGCAACGCCACCTGAGTTCATCATGCCACTCAAGACAGCCATGGGCATTGAGAACAAGAGTGCCCAGTTCCAGTGCAAGGTTACCGGCAACCCGACCCCTGAAGTGACATGGTACAAGGGCACACGCGAGCTGCACGAGAGTCTCAAGTACAGCATCACGCGCGAAGGTGAACTGTGTACACTCATCATCTCGGACATCTTCGGGGAGGACGCCGATGAGTATGCATGCCGTGCCGTAAACAAGGGCGGCGCCCGTACCACCCGCGCAGAGCTGCTCATCAAGAGTGAGTCCCTTTCAGGGCACTTCCTTTTACTTTGGTTTGTTAGCTCACTCCACAACTAGCATTTCACCCAAGGGCACTGTGGGTGTGCTTGCTGATTTATACTGCATTTTGAAAAGAGAATAATTGTTTTGCTCACTGATATTCACCATTTTTCTTGTATCTTATACGGTGACTTTCAAAACACACCACTTATTAAAAAAGAAATAAACGACAAAAACATTTACCAATTTTGCGAAAGATAAGTAATGAAGAATTGAAAGCCTGATCCTAGATTAAGAAAGAACTATTCACTACAAAGGGTGACAGCCACGCTGTATCCTGCACATGTGTAATTTCCAGCTTGCAGCCTATTCCATGGTTTGTTAAAGCTAGCTAAAGCCAAGTATTATTCTTTAAGTGTGCCTTGGCATTTCTCCATGCAGCGGCACCGCACATCAATGTGCCACCTCGGTTCCGCGAACTGGCCTGCTTCGAGAAGGGCGAGAATGTGGTTCTTAAGATTCCTTTCACGGGCTTCCCGAAGCCGCGCATCAAGTGGTTCAAGGAAGGCGAGGAGATTGAGAGCGGCAGTCACTTTGACATCCAGACTGGTGAGCGGCATGCCATCCTCACCATCCGCGATGTCAACAAGACCGACAGTGGACCATACCGCTTGGTCGCGGAGAATGAGCTTGGCATGGACTCGGCCATCATCAAGGTCCAGATCAGTGGTAAGCACTGAATTTCATTCAACTTTACATTCACTTTTCTGCTTTCGAATTGAGCATGCAGAAGTGCACAATGCATCAAAACCTGCGGTAATTCTTTATAGCCATTTGTAAAGGACATCAGCATGTCACAGGTAGTGTTTGTGGTGTCTGGAGGGTTGGTATCTCATGTAGTGCCAAAGCTCTTATTGCAATTATAAAATGCAGTGTCATGCACACTAGCTGCCACTCTGTGGTCCATGGATGATTTCAGGGACCTGTTAATCTGTGTTAAGGGTCAGCAGCCTGTGGCAAGCCCAGAAATGTATAGACCACATAGGTAGACCACTGAGCAACAGCATTGCTGTAATCTTTTGCTTTACTTGAGAGCCAATTTCGTTTTGTGACACTGAAATTCTGAATTAAGCTGTGCATTACTTGGGCTGTTCTACTTTATTGTTGGCATAGAGGCCAGGTCAGTGAGGATTTCATTTTTCATACAGAAGTAATTAAGTAATCTTGCTAGCTTAATGGTTTTAAAGAAGTCTTTCTATCGTTAAGCTGGGTTACCTCTTCATGAGGTCGCACATTTTTCTTTTACTGCTTTTCATTTTTTCCATCCATCTTGCTGCCAACTTTCTCATGTATGTTGGCCTTAGGGTAACTTTCAGTACTGTTATCCCTCTGCTGTGGAACATTATCTCGTTGGCCAATGCCAGTAATGCACGCATTTTATCGCTGTCTCCACTTTGCGCAGATATACATCTGCGCAAAGTGAAGACAGCAGGAATAATTTCGTGCCACACATGAATGGCTGTTCCACCTTCTGTTGATGCTTTTGACACCCAATGGTGCAGAAGTGGCGCTACTCCTTAATTCTTGTTTTTTCGCGCACTATTCAATAAAAGGCGAACTTTCTTGTGCCTAAACAGACAAACCCGATCCACCAAGACACCCAGTGGTGGAGAACATCAATGACGACAATTGCCTGCTGTCATGGAAGCCGCCACTGTGGGATGGTGGAAGCCACGTCACAAACTACATGATTGAGAAACGAGAAAGCCCACTCACCACATGGGTGCGCTGTGGCAACACGAGGTATGAGTGCCTGCAAACTTCTAAACTTATGCAGAGTAAGGATGTGTGACAACTAATACTTAAATGTTTCAAATAACAAATGGATATGCTACTGTTTGATTAAATAAAATCTGAAATCAGATACTGGCTCTTTGAATGGATTGCTGAATTAAGTAACTGCTTAATGTTGAATATATCTTCGAATTGTTTTTAAATAATACACACTCACATGAAGACAATTGATAAACAGATTTGAAATAGATATCCGTGCAAAATTGTGGATCAGTGGGGCATAAATATAAAGCCAACCAGTGCAACTCTAAAACTAACCAAAAGGTTTGTATCATATTTAATAACTATTTAGGAATTATTCAGAAACTACCTGTGTTCAGTTTCATACTATCACTGCATATTTGATTCAGACTCAAAACACTGTCATCATTAATTGCTTCATACTGTCGTATTCGATGCCATCGTTGTTTAATTCACATGCATTTCAGTTTCAAAAGCCCCTGTTTGCACTTCCTCAATGCATGTAATTATCGAAGGCTAATTCTGTGTGCTCACAATTCTGATTCTATTCAGTTCACTTATTTGTTCACCGAAGTATTTACCAGATGTGTGAAGTATACCAAAAAAGAATTGCTCATTTTTAAATGTTCTTTCTTGTCTGTTTCTTTCCTAAAGGCTGCAGATTGGCATTACAATATATTTTGTGCCCCATTACTTACACTTTCATTATTATAAATGATAACATGCAGCTAGGAGCACTGGGTACCAGTTGTGTGTCAGCTAGTAAATCAACCTGTTAAGGTAGTTTTGCCTCAGTACACTATAACTTTAACTGTTGATCCATTTTGTATAATGCAAGAAGTTGCAGGCACACCAGTAATGTCTAGCATATATTGATCTTTTTGTTTTAGGTTTACAACTCACCAGATCACTGGCTTGAACCCATCCAAGGAGTACCAGTTCCGCGTTTACGCTGAAAACGTCTTTGGAAGGAGCGAACCTTGTGAACCCACGGCTCCCATCATGACCAAGCGTAAGCAATCAAGCTTGTGAAACAGCTTGCATTATTTTTTCTCATCACCGTAGAAATTTTCTTTCATGGTAAACATTTTACCTTACTTTTTCACTTACTTCTCTTTCAGCTTCTAGGAAAGAAAAGAAGAAAGACTACATGGGTATGTTTACAAATTTCAATGTTTTTCAGTGGCTTTAAAAATCACTTGTCTGATAGCCTGCAAAAAATATGTCAACTTTCCTCTACTTTATATTCCCCTTTGTCATGTTCATTTATTTCAGTGGATGAACATGGAAAGAAGATCCGAGGAAAATCTGAAGGCAAGATCACAAACTATGACCAATTCGGTAAGTTATCACAGGGCACTATCAAGTTGATAAACTCCCTTAACAAAGCAAAGTCCATTATGTGACTTCTTGCTTAGTTATTGTACCTGCTACACTGATTTGTTGCTTTAACCTTCTGTGTGCGGGTTTTTTTTTTTTTTTTTTTTTTTCCCCCTGATGCAGTGCATGACTTTGACAAGTACATTCCGCAACCAATTGACATCAAAACTTCCAGCGTGTATGACTACTATGACATCCTTGAAGAGATTGGAACGTACGTAAACCATGTTTTCATGTTTTTAGGAAACAATATTTAAAGGTTTGCTAGCCCACTGTTGATGAAAAAGGACCAACTAAAGACAACATAACATACTGTTGCAAAAGGAAGTAGTCACTGACAACTCTTGACTGTTATTTGATTATATAGCAGTTATCTCTTACTTTTCTCCATTCGTGAAGGTGTTTTTACTTTCTCTTGGTGCTTTAGTACTATTCTCAGAAACTTCAATTTTTCTTATTGTCTTATTGTCTTATTCTTAATTATTCCCACTTCTGTGTGAAGCACAGGCTCTTAAGGTCCTTGCTGTAATGATGAGTTAACAGATGCATTGCATTATTCATTTATATGCAATAATGCCTACCAACAGTCTTCATTTTAGCTTCGTGCTTCCACAGTATCCCACTGGGGCATATTGAGTATGGCTTTTGGGAGGGTGAAGTGCCTTGAAAGCTCTCGGGTAATGAGGCACCTTTGCAAATTTTAATTAAAGTATTCAAAGTGGCTAAAGTGCTTGCTGACATTTGTCTTTGTCATTTTACCACATGGTCATTTCTCCTTTTTTCTGCCGCCTCCTCATCAGGGGTGCCTTTGGGGTGGTGCATCGCTGTCGAGAGAAGAAGACGGGCCACATTTTTGCAGCTAAGTTCATCCCTGTTTCCCATCCTCTGGAGAAGTCCATTATCCGCAAAGAGATAGACATTATGAATCAGCTGCATCACCCCAAACTCATCCGCCTTCACGACGCATTTGAAGATGATGACGAAATGGTGCTCATCTATGAATTGTAAGTCTTGAATTGCACACACATTTTTTACTTCTTATGGTGTTGCTGGTACCATCTACAATACAACATGCTGCAATTCATTATTCACTGAACAGTATAGAACATGTTCCTGTAAAAAAGCATGGGACGTTTGGTTCTCACATTAATGTTGCAGGAAACAACCTACATGCTTTATTACAGCTAGTAGTTTCAACATGGCTGTCTCCTACAGCACTATTTGCTACTGATAAACCATAGTAGTGCCTAGAAATCTCATCAATGCAGCCTGCATAGTCTGCCATCGTTGACATTGACATGCTTGCTTCCTACACATAACTTACCGCTGATAAAATTTAGTGTAAATGTCTCGCAAAGCTTATAGCATGGTTGCCAACCTTTGACAAGTACTTGTTTTGCTTGGTCACTTGCTCACTGATGTCAGCATGTGGGTCATGGGTCGAAATATCTGTTGTTCAGAGTTATCAAAAAATTGACCATCCAGCATTATGGCACCAAAATTCAATCACACCAAAACTGATGGTGTAATTGATGGTCCCACCAACCATTGGTGGGACTCAAACACACAACTTTTAATGGGAGTCGAAACCACAACCATTGCTGGGACTCAACACACGACTTTTAATGGGAGTCGAACCAACAACCATTGGTGAGAGTCGAATCCATGACCTTTGGTGGGAGAAAACAAGTAATAGGAAGTAACAATGCATTGAAACGAGAATGTCAGGTAATTTAATTAATGTCTCGTGAGTGCGCTGCCTTTCGCCTTCATCCTCTTTAGCTAATGCTAAAGTGACTGTCAATTTTTTTTAGTTTCTCAGTAGCCTTCCAAGCATATAGTCTTGGAATGGCTGGTATACAAACGTTTCTGTATTGAATGCATAGTCGTGACTCATAACATCATATGATATATGTGGAATCATTTATGACTGGCATAAATCAAGATCCGCCAGTTTTTGTAGCATCCAAGTTCTGCCATCATTTCTGACAATACTCATTTTTCATTTCCTCTGCACTCCAAAAACTTCAGCATGTCTGGTGGAGAGCTGTTTGAACGTATCACAGACGAGGACTACAAGATGTCCGAGGCTGAAGTGATCAACTACATGCGCCAAATTTGTGAAGGTGTCAAGCATATGCACGAAAAGAACATAATTCACCTTGACCTCAAGGTACTGTACTTGTGTATGAGAATGAAGGCTGTCTTGTGCTTCATTCTTTATAAGATAACACCCATATTGCACTGTTTCCTTTTTTGATCCAGCCCGAAAATATTATGTGCCAGACCAGGAAGAGCACAAATGTCAAGCTTATTGACTTTGGACTGGCCACTAAGCTTGATCCAAATGAGGTTGTCAAGATATCAACTGGCACTGCTGAGTTTGCGGCTCCTGAGATCGTTGACCGCGAGCCAGTTGGCTTCTACACGGACATGTGGGCAGTTGGTGTGCTGGCATACGTCCTGTGAGCACCATCCTTTCTGAGACCAGCTTTGGTATCTTATCTGATCATAACTAAAACATCTGCCTCTCATTTTGCAGGTTGAGTGGTCTGTCACCATTTGCAGGCGAGAATGATGTCGAAACACTTAAAAATGTCAAGGCCTGTGACTGGGACTTTGACGATGAGGCATTCGCAAATGTTTCAGAGGAAGGCAAGGACTTCATTCGCCGTCTGCTTACAAGAAACAAGGAGTATGTGCCTTTTTCTTTTTCTGCCTTTAGAGCATATATGTATTTGTTTTGTAAAAGTTTGTTTCAGTCATGTTCTTGCTGGCATGTCTCACATCTGATGTTTCCTTGTGCAGCAAGCGTATGACAGCACATGAATGTCTGGAGCACGATTGGCTCAAGGTATGCTTCAAGCATGCTGCTTTTGCTAAGCAGAATGCTACGTATTAATGTTTCAAGTCAAAAGCGAGTAACGCTGCTATTGTTTGACTAAAATATATATTCACTTCTTTCCTTTAGGGTGATATCAAGGAGTCGGCAACCATTCCAATACCCAACAGCCGATACATCAAGTTCCGGGATCATATCAGGGCCAAATACGTAAGCTTGCAACTTGCATGTACTATATCAATAACGCTTGAATAGTATGCTTCAACATTTCATCCCTGATCTAATCTCACTCCTTCTCATACTGTTTAGGGCCATTACTGGGACACATGCACAGTTCCAATCGGGCATATTTCAAACTATAGCTCGTTACGAAAACTTCACGACAAAAAGTACAACATCCACGACTTCTACTTCGGTAAGTTATTGTTCATTGTTCAGCATCTGCATTTTAACAATGAACAACAGAAAGCAAAAAATTTAACCACACCTGCAGACTACTTGTCTCCAGATCTTTTCATTTTCTGCATTCTTGCTTAATTAACTTAATTACATGCTATACTTTTCATGGCTTGTCTTTCCAGTGACATTTCACAGAAGTTGATCAGAATGCACTTTCTTTTCCTGTTATGCCAGCTGCCCTTAATATTGTTCGACTCATTTGCTAGACCATAGATACCCAAGAAGTGCTCTTAGAAACACTGCACACACTCGATATTAATCACAAACGCTGTACCCACCGTGGTTGCTTACTGGCTTTGGTGTTGCACTGCTAAGCACGAGGTCGCGGGACCAAATTCCGGCCACGGTGGCCGCATTTCGATGGGAGTGAAATGCAAAAACACCCATTTACTTTTAGGTGCATGTTAAAGAACCCTAGGTGGTCAAAATTATTCCGGAAGTTCCCCACTACAACGTGCTTCATAATCAGATTGTGGTTTTGGTACGTAAAACTCCATAAGTTGATCACAAACACTGTTTTGTTTTCTCTGCCTACAGATCGAAGACAAGCAGCTCCACGCTTTGTCATCAAACCAACAAGTGCATTTGCCTTTGAAGGACAAAGTGCCAAGTTTTACTGCAGGGTTATCGCTGCTGCGCCTGCTACTATCACATGGTAAGGAACTACTTTTGTCATGGTTACTAGCTATTTTACAGCTTTCTTTTTTTCCCCAAGTAGTCATGACAACTATTCCTCAGTTCTGAAGTTTCATGCCCACCCCTCCTTTCTCATAGATTTTTCTTTTGTGTTTCAACAAATGATAAGGATAATGCATAATTTATGCTGTAGAATGTCATCTGTGATGCTTAATAGGCACAAGGTGCAGACCAAAAGTCTGACTTGTTTGCATTTCTTGAATAGCATTAATATGAAACAGTGCTGCACCATAATCTCAAAAGCTCTTGCACACCACGTGTGTTCGAACTTACATTGATGGACGACGTTCGTGTAACTAGAAAAATGACAAATGCATGGTATGTGCGACATTGGAAACTTATGATAGCAAAGTTGTGCTACTTTGTCGCAACAATGAATTCATGCTTAGGGCATGCATCTTCCTGTGGAGCTCAACAAGCTCTGAACACATGAATGTGTTGCATCGTATTAGAATCTGGCCTCCACATGCATATTTGTTGTGTTTTGCCACAGGTATCGCGACAGCTGCGAGCTGCGGCAGAGCGTAAAGCATATGAAGCGTTACGAGGGTGATGACTACTACTTCATTTTGAACCGCTGCCGCCTGGATGACCGTGGCGAGTACATTATTCGTGCAGAGAACAGCTATGGCTACAGGGAGGAGCCAGTCTTCCTGAACGTTCAAGGTAATGAACAAGATTTTCCCCCCTTCGTTTGCTTTTTGACTTTGCAAGCATATATATATATACTATTTGAGAATGTGCTGCAGCCTTAATGCTATAAAAACATGTTCAAAGGGTTGGTACAGCTATTTCATAAAAAGTATGCTTATCAGACAGTAAGCGACAAATTGAACACTGTGCATTGCATTGTAGATTACTTTTGACTTATTAGACATTAGATTACCTTGGAAATGATAACGCTTCAACATTTGATGCAGTCGCTATGTTTGATTTGCTTGATATTTTCAGCTGATGAATTATCCTTACTTTAGCTCTTTATTTACTTTGTGATTATTGTTTTTTACAGCTATGCCAATCACGATTCCAGAAGTTCGGCTAGAGGAACCTGTCAGGTGAGATATCTTCTTTCCTTCCTTTTCAATCTTTTTTCTTATGAAGCTTTTGCTTATTACCAACTTAGCTTCCCAGTTCCTATCTGAAATTGCAACTGATGTTTGAACAGTTTTTAAGTGCAGTGCAATCATCAAGCCTGCGTGTTTATATAAAGAGCCTATATTTTTAATGAATTTCCTCCATCTTTCCCTGTCTGTCACACACTCTTTGCCTTGCTTCTCCAATTTTACATTTTAGTCTTTTTCACTTGATATTGTTTGCCCACCTCTTCAACCTCATTTCATGTTGCCATCAGAGTTAAATGTCATTGCCTACTTTGTGATCTAGCTTTCATCTGTTCATCTAAATTTATTGCATAGGAATTCACTTGTCTTCCTTTGAGGACACAGGCATGCTTTTGGAGTTGGCAGCTGGTTGGAATATAGGCCTTACTTTGGATGCATTGTCTGTCTCACCATCACATATTTGATTTGCTAAAACAAGTTATGAGAGTGATGATTTTGCCACTGTGTTTGCGAGAGTATTCACTGGCAGTTTTTTCATGACCGAGTCACCTCTTGTACAGAAAAAGTGCTGAGTGAGTTCCAGAAGGCTAATAAGCTACCAGTCTAGCATTAACTAGTTTTCCACTACTGTCAGTCTACCAAAAGTGTGCAGAGAAGTGCTGATGTGCTGAATGTGTGCGAATGCAGACGGCGCAGAGAGCCCCTCAGGTACGAGCTGTGGGAGGAGCCTGCTGATAGCGCCCCTTGCTTCACATTCCACCTCCGACCTCGTGTCATCCAGACCAACCTTGGCGTCAAGCTGCTCTGCTGCCTGTCCGGAAAGCCACATCCAGAGGTCAGGGCTCTAGGCAAAAATTTTTTGAAATATTAGGTGCAGCACACTGCCTTTTTAAGGCATGTATTGCATGCAAACTTCACCTGTAATCATTATGAACAAGGCTCCGGTAGAGGAGCGGAAATGTTTGTTTCTCTTAAACATTTATTTCTTTGGTCAGTGTCTGTTATTTTACACCAGGTGCAGCACAGGTTTGTCCTGCTCTTGAGGAAGAGGGTAGGTAGAGGAGAAGGGGAACACATAGGCTTCAGAACATTCAGCAAAATGAAGAGGTGTATTAATGATATTTGTTCTTTGGACGACATCCTCTCTCTCTCTCTCTCTCTCTCTCTCTCTCTCTCTCTCTCTCTACAGACTATGATATCTTGAGCTTCTTTGATAGACCATTATAGCTTTAAAAGCAGTCTTTGTGCAGTTCAAGGAGATGGATATTACTTCATAACTATGTTCTGGAGGAATTAACTGTGAGCAGGCCACCCATGACATCAACACTTGTCATAAAAACTTACACAGAAGCAAACCAGCTTATACTAATAGATAAATGATTGTACACTGTGTGTCAAGTCATTGTAAGTGTGTAAATTTAAGTGTTTGCGTCTCGTTTTCTGTATTACATTGCCTGAAATGCTGTTCAGGCCATCTGAGTTGGCACCAATGTTCAGGCTCTGCCAGTTTATGTGGCACACTGTTCTTTCTATTTATCTCTCTTTTTGTTAGAATTATCAAACCTGATACCCCCCCAAAAAAACTTTTAGAGGCTTCAAACATGAAATTATTTTAAAAAGTAATTTCCTATAGAATCTTGCACAAGAACAGGCAGGGCAGAAATTACATTTGGAGCAGCTGCCAAGAATGGGAGCTTCAAATTAAATTTTTTGAACTGCAGATCAAATGGTACAAGGATGGCAAGGAGCTTAGCAAGTTTGACTACAACATGACCCACGCGGATGGTGTGGTGACGCTGGAGATTTTAACTTGCAAGAAAGAGGATGCCGGCAAGTATGTCTGCAAGGCCAAAAATGCTCTTGGAGAGGATGAAACCAGCTGCTTCCTCATCATTGAAGGTCAGTAAAGAAAGATAAAGAACGTCCTTTGTGATAGCTTTGAGTTGCGGTGCAACAATAGACCATTGAATAATAGCTCAGGATTACCCTCAGCACCTAAATGTTCAGCTCTTGCATGCATTGATGTTGCGACTCACTCTTTGTTCAGACTGCAAGTGTAACATACATATCAGATGCAAGTCACCAAAACAAGACTTGATTGCTGGATTTTTACGGGCCCAAATGCCTGTGATTGTTTCAAATGTAGTTGGAATTCAGTGTTACATTCTGAAGTAGGCTAGGCAATTGTCTGAGTGGCTACCCTGTCTTAATTTCTACTAGATTTGTACGTCTTTCTCATAATGCACATTGTTTTGCTTTTATGTGTTTGGTGTTCCTGTGCTAATTTGTATCATGATCCTTTTTCAGTGTGCAGTTTTTAGTGAATTGTGTGTGGCCATTACTATCGTGCAGGGAACAATTGACCTGCATAATTTGAGCACATGCTCAAACTGAGCAATGTTAATGTTTGTTGTGTTCCTGTGTTGATATAGATACGTGGCAATCCTTTTTTCTAAATGCGGTGTTTTATAAACTCTGTGTGATGATTATTATATTGCATCATTGTTAATGCCCTGTAAAGTGCACGCGTCAGATTAACAAGGCTCTCGACCTTTTACCATGTCCCAGTCATTGCGTAATCCTTATCCCATAAATTGCATTTATGCCTGGCATGGCATATAATTCTCTAACGCACTAAGAACATTGACTTTTTTTACTACAGTTAGGTTTTTCATTAGTGTGCAAGAAATGGACAATGTACTACTTGTTGCAAAGGTTCCCAAGCCATATCACACGAGGTCAGACTGAACATGAAGCTGCATGACAGCAATACGCTGACTGTCGCTGACCTGCTTTCTGCTTTTAGAGGCCTATAGAAGCCTAGGCATCCCTATGCTCTCAAGTCAACCCAGCTGACAACCGCAGTGCCCCCACACAACTTTGTGTCTAGTTTGACCATGAGCTCTTTGGCCTGGGAACATTTGCCACAGATAGGACATGCTTAAACACTCTTTACATAGCTCATCTCAAAATTTAAGGTGCTTTCTCAATATACTATCTTCTATGCAATATCCTAAACAGCTCAGGTGAAGTACCATGTAGATTTGCTTTTTTCCCAGCTATATATGGTTCCACATATCATGTCAAACATTTTCTTACCCGCATGAATGCACGTGGCAAAAATGAAATAAGCAGCCCGTATGACAAAGATACTACAATACATTCTTTCAAGATCATGGTTTTTCTGTAATTGAACTGTAGGAAATTACAGAATGACTGGAACAACAAGATGCATTAGTACACCTTTAATATAAATGCATCCTTTCTGCAGTCACAATTACAACTGCATAAACTACAAGTTAGGAGCAGTACAAACCAGGAATCAGGACTTTGTCTTTTTCTTCAAGTGTTGATACTGTGTCTTGTGGCCAGGTAGCTGGTCTCTCTTGTGCACTAAGCTATACTTCTAATGTGCTGATTGGCTCTCCTGAAACATAACACGCTACAATCACATACAAGCTTATTTTCTTAGGACCAAAGCCAGAAATGTTTGCGAAAATTTATTTATCCTAGCATCTGTGCCTTTTTGCTTTCCTCATACAGACATTGTCTTTTAATGTAATTTTAACCCTGCGCTGTCACATACAATTACACAATATGTAGTTGTTCCAGTCCGGAGCAATCTTGCACACTTAGATGCCATGCAATGAAAGTACTCAGGTAAACGAACACATGTTAAGTGACTTATTTCAGGAAAATCTACTTATTCTCCAGGCACTCAACCGTAATTGAGCATTGTGTGGTAGCGCTCAAAGCACTCTCCTAGAGAGAGAGCAGGATCTACACTGCAGGTCTGTGGAGTCCTTATAGCCATTGTCATCTAAAGTGTTCTCATACGAGGAGGTCTGCCAACCATCTGAAGGCAAAATACATTTATCTGTGGCACTAAAATTATATTCTGATTCACTGAATTTGGCTGAATTTCGTCCCTAAAACGTACACGCAAAAAACTTCGCCATTCCCTCGACGCAATCTGTGGAAATCCCTTCAAGCATGAAGGATGGAAAAAAGAAGTGCTGCCCTCATATGAAGACATTGCAAGGAGCACCTATTACTCAAAACATTATTAAAAGCTGATGCTAGTGACCTAAATAACGAGAAAATGCGAGAGAGTGTGCACGTGTGTTGGCTAGTATTTGACAGCTGACCGAAACACATATTCTCGCATGTCAAGTAGGGCCAGACACGTGACCGCAAAAGGCCAAGACTGTAGGAGAAAGTCTGGGTGGTATTTAAATCACAATTATTCCACAGAGGATTGTTCAACTTACTGCTTGTAAAGCAAGAATAACATTTTAGATTCAACTGCATGTACTGCCATATTCTACATGCATTAATTTAGCACTCCGACAGACGTTCTTATTACTACTTATTACTGCATTACCTAGGGATCTCAGTGCTTTTTAAATGTTTACTGCACATGACGTTGCATTCATTTTGCTTGAAATAGGCTAGTACTACTGTAAGTTCACGAGTATCTGTCACACAATGCATGTTCTCAGTATCCTTTGAGGCGTAGGTTAAAAATGTCATATTAGACAGAAAAATTGTTATCACCTCCACTCTAAAGTTCAGCATAAAAGTGTAACTAATTGCACTAGTTGGTGTAGAAACATATTGTGTGTAAAGAACGAACATTTAACAGCAAGATAGAAACACGAAGACACAAAAACGCTTAAAACGCACAAATGTTCCTGGACGAGGACAGCTTGAAGACACTAGGACAGCTTAAAAGGCGTTCAGTCAAATGCTCCTCTTTCAAAAAAAAAGTGAGGCTCAGCATATATCATTCTCATTTGACTTCAACAGCTTTTGCAAAAACCTATTTGGCATAGCAACACAGCACATTAGGAGTACACTAGTGCATCCACATATCCTGCTTCCTGGTTTGCCTTTGGTGAAGGATTACCCAAGCATTGAAGCCCCTCTCATCGGTCGGGACATGAAGCAACATGCACCGACATGCACAACTCTGACATCAATCACTCTCTCTCTCTCCACCATCTCCACTGCAGACCGCCGCAAACTTCCTGAAGGCCATTCCCCGACCGTGATACACCATCATACAGGAGCCTCTCCTGCCTCGCCAACCCCTTACTCTGCCACACCCGCTTACTCTGGCTACGACTCCTCCTTGTCCTCGTATGCGCGAGCCTCTGACCTAGGACTGCACTCCAAGAGCGACTATTTGCGCAAATCCTCCAAATTCGCAGATACCCGATCTGTGAAGAGCTCACGGGTCAGCGATGTCTCGTCATCCTATTCTGCCAGGGACTACTCCTCTGCAAGCAAGCACCTGGCTAGCTCCGACTACAAGTCAAGCAGCTCATACAAGTCTGACTATAAATCAGACTATAAGTCTGACTTTAAGTCCAAGTATGATTACAAGTCAGACTACAAATCTTCTTCCGCAGTGAAGTCTTCATCTGACTACAAGTCTTCATCAGATTATAGGTCTACATCAGACTATAAGTCGGACTACAAGTCCAAGTCCGACTACAAGTCTGACTTCAAGTCATCTGATTACAAGTCAATGGACAAGAAGACAACTGACTACAAAGCCTCAGACTTGTCATCTCTGACAAGGCGAGACTCTGCAAAGGACCGTGTTGCGAGCACACTAAGCTCTGCAGCTGCCAAACTGTCACCTCCACCTGAAGGTGGTGCCACCAAGCGTGTTCAGAAGCCCTATGGTAAGAAGGAAGGAGCAGAAGGCACCAGCCCATCTCGTTCTCGAACTGCAACACAAGAACTCAAACGTGAGTATCAGTACATGGCTGCCTTTACCAGGGTATTCCAGATTGATCACTCTCTGGGATCCCTTCACTTTTGCCTGATATGACATTCCATGCAAAACCTCACTAGGGTGAGAGGCACTCTTGTCAGGGCCCTCAAGAACCAACTATGTGACGTGAAAATAATGTTGGTGCGAGGCTTGCCATTAAGCATGCTCATTTTTACACACCATTCTTTACGTACTTCTCTGCTCGTTTACCTAATCAGTAAAAGCTAAAAGTGATATCGTTGAGAGTGATCAATTGAGAGTACAGCCCCAGATGTGTTGTGTTTGTCAAGAAAGGTAATAGATACCACGTGCTAAAATATTACAATGCAGCACTTTATATCATATCTACTGCTTTAGAAAGGAAATTTAATTTATGACTGAATCTTTTGCTGCTCTGCACTTCCATCACAGCTTTTGTTACACAATAGACTATCCTATAACAGCTTCGCTTCATGCCCCGAAATACACTTTTTGGCTTTGTATACCAGTGTATCTGTCTGATGATTAGTGTGGGCATATCACTTTACTCGATTTAACGTTTGAAAATTGCAGCTTTACATTTTCAAGGAAATTTTTTAAAAAGCACAAAACATAACTGCAGATAGCAAGGCAAAAGCAATGTAGAATGCTTTTTGGCAGTGTCCTTTTGTGCTTGAATTTATGCCTATTAGTTTACAAGGACTGGATAAAATTTCATGAAAAACGCTACCAAGTAAGAAGCAAGCACAGCAGAGTCGGACAGGCTGCCATTGGAATATGAACCTGGCAACGTTTAACGCTAGAACGTTATCTAGTGAGGCGAGTCTAGCAGTGCTATTGGAGGAATTAGAGGGCAGTAAATGGGACATAATAGGGCTCATTGAAGTTAGGAGGCCAAAAGAAGCATATACAGTGCTAAGCGGGCACGTCAGTGCTACCGGGGTTTAGCGGAGAGACGAGAACTAGGAGTCGGATTCCTGATTAATAAGAATATAGCTGGTAACATACAGCAATTCTATAGTATTAACGAGAGGGTGGCAGGTCGTGTGAAATTTGATAAGAGGTACAAAATGAAGGTTGTACAGGTCTACACCCCTACATCCACTCATGATTACCAGGAAGTCGAAAGCTTCTATGAAGACGTGGAATCGACGATGGGTAGAGTGAAAGCAAAATACACTATTCTAATGGGCGACTTTAATGCCAAGGTGGGCAAGAAGCAGGCTGGAGACAAGGCAGTGGGGGAATATGGCATAGGCACTAGGAATAGCAGGGGAGAGTTATTAGTAGAGTTTGCAGAACAGAATAATATGCGGATAATGAATACCTTCTTCCGCAAGCGGGATAGCTGAAAGTAGACCTGGAGGAGCCCGAACGGCGAGACTAGAAATGAAATAGACTTCATACTCTGCGCTAACCCTGGCATCGTACAAGATGTGGGCGTGCTCAGCAAAGTGAGCTGCAGTGACCATAGGATGGTAAGAACTCGAATTAGCCTAGACCTGAGGAGGGAACGGAAGAAACTGGTACATAAGAAGCCGATCAATGAGTTAGCAGTAAGAGGGAAAATAGAGGAATTCCAGATCAAGCTACAGAACAGGTATTCGGCTTTAACTCAGGAAGAGGACCTTAGTGTTGAAGCAATGAACGACAATCTTGTGGGCATCATTAAGGAGTGTGCAATAGAAGTTGGTGGTAACTTCGTTAGACAGGATACCAGTAAGCTATCGCAAGAGATGAAAGATCTCATCAAGAAATGCCAATGTATGAAAGCCTATAACCCTACAGCTAGAATAGAATTGGCAGAACTTTCGAAGTTAATCAACAAGCGTAAGACAGCTGACATAAGGAAGTATAATATGGATAGAATTGAACATGCTCTCAGGAACGGAGGAAGCCTAAAAGCAGTGAAGAGGAAATTAGGAATTGGCAAGAATCAGATGTATGCGTTAAGAGACAAAGCCGGCAATATCATTACTAATATGGATGAGATAGTTCAAGTGGCTGAGGAGTTCTATAGAGATTTATACAGTACCAGTGGCACCCACGATTATAATGGAAGAGAGAGTAGTCTAGAGGAATTTGAAATCCCACAGGTAATGCCGGAAGAAGTAAAGAAAGCCTTGGGAGCTATGCAAAGGGGGAAGGCAGCTGGGGAGGATCAGGTAACAGCAGATTTGTTGAAGGATGGTGGGCAGATTGTTCTAGAGAAACTGGCCACCCTGTATACGTAATGCCTCATGACTTCGAGCATACCGGAATCTTGGAAAAACGCTAACATAATCCTAATCCATAAGAAAGGGGACTCCAAAGACTTGAAAAATTATAGACCGATCAGCTTACTGTCCGTTTCCTACAAAGTATTTACTAAGGTAATTGCAAATAGAATCAGGAACACATTAGACTTCCGTCAACCAAAGAACCAGGCAGGATTCTGTAAAGGATACTCGACAATAGACCCTATTCACACTATCAATCAGGTGATAGAAAAATGTGCGGAATATAGCCAACCTTTATATATAGCTTTCATTGATTACGAGAAAGCATTTTATTCAGTCGAAACCTCAGCAGTCATGGAGGCATTGCGGAATCAGGGTGTAGACGAGCTCTATGTAAAAATACTGAGAGATATCTATAGCGGCTCCACAGCCACCGTAGGCCTCCATAAAGAAAGCAACAAAATCCCAATAAAGAAAGGCGTCAGGCAGGGAGATACGATCTCTCCAATGCTATTCACGGCGTGTTTACAGGTGGTATTCAGAGACCTGGATTGGGGAGAATTGGGGATAAGAGTTAATGGAGAATACCTTAGTAACTTGCGATTCGCTGATGATATTGCCTTGCTTAGTAACTCAGGGGACCAACTGCAATGCATGCTCACTGATCTGGAAAGGCAAAGCCGAAGGGTGGGTGTAAAAATTAATCTGCAGAAAACTAAAGTAATGTTCAACAGTCTCGGAAGAGAACAGCAGTTTACGATAGGTAGTGAGGCACTAGAAGTGGTAAGGGAATACGTCTACTTAGGACAGGTAGTGACTGCGGATCCGGATCATGAGACTGAAATAATCAGAGGAATAAGAATGGGCTGGGGTGCGTTTGGCAGGCATTCTCAGATCATGAACAGCAGGTTGCCATTATCCCTCAAGAGAAAAGTTTATAACAGCCTTGTCTTACCAGTACTCACGTACGGGGCAGAAACCTGGAGGCTTACGAAAAGGGTTCTACTTAAATTCAGGACGACGCAACGAGCTATGGAAAGAAGAATGATAGGTGTAACGTTAAGGGATAAGAAAAGAGCAGATTGGGTGAGGGAACAAACGCGAGTTAATGATATCTTAGTTGCAGTCAAGAAAAAAAATGGGCATGGGCAGGACACGCAATGAGGAGGGAAGATAACCGATGGTCATTAAGAGTTACAGAATGGATTCCAAGGAAAGGGAAGCGTAGCAGAGGGCGGCAGAAAGTTAGGTGGGCGGATGAGATTAAGAAGTTTGCAGGGACAACATGGCCACAATTAGTACATGACCGGGGTAGTTGGAGAAGTATGGGAGAGGCCTTTGCCCTGCAGTGGGCATGGGCAGGCTGATGATGATGACGATGATGATGATGATGACAGCAGAGTCACACAGCAGTGAGCTTTAGACAATCTTTACTAGTAAAGAAAAAACTGACATTTTTAAAATAAAGGTTGTTTAAAGATAACTGCATCGTAGTGCCTGTTACTAGCTTTTCGTTTTACACTTTGTACACTTATCTTAATTTATTTATTTCTATTAATTTCTTATGTTTCTTTCTCTGCTAAATCAAAAAGTTATCTGTATAAGCTGGGCTGGTTAGTAGCCTGTGTATAAAACTTTTTATTTTTACTGTGATGTAGACTACTAATGAGTGGTTAAGAAAAGGAAGACATGGCACTGCTATTTGTAAACAAAGAATGAACTACATAGTTGCCTTGCACATGCACCTGCTGGCACCAACCAGCTTCTAAGCCCTGCTGTGTAATTGCAGTTCCAGATGAACCACCACCCATGGTAGCACCATCTTTCAAGGTTGGCCTTCAGGACATCAGCATTAAGGACGGCGAACCCCTCTTGCTCAAAGCTGTTGTGGATGGTGACCCTGAGCCGTCTGTGGAATGGTTCAAGAATGGCGAGGTTTGCCTTTGTTGGCACTTCATTATGCAGAGGGCACTTGTGTTTTGCATTGTAGAAATGTGAGAGGCTGCTTGAGCTGTGGGTCATATTTGGAACAAAAGTACTGAGCATAGCTGGCAATAATTTATGCCCTGCTTATGTGCTGCTACTTTCATTAAGTTTATTTTATTTTATTATGCTCATTGATTTCTGCTTTCCTTAAATATAGACTAGTGAATTCTCACGGTTGTCTTTCCTGCAGGCATCTTATGTCATAAGATGGCATAGTAAACATGGTCTTTTGTGGTTCATTTTCACTGGGTGTGCTTTCTTTTTTTTTTTTAAGCAGCGTTGTACTTGTCCTATTGACAGCTAGAACTACATTCTTTTGTCATTAATACACTTCAAGACTACCAAAGCCTAGCTTTATTTATCTCGCAGTGACAACATAGAGATGCACAACATAAGAAAGCAGCTTATAAAGGAAGTGGACTTACGAAACTTCCTCTTCCTTCCTTTTCATGTATGCAGACTCTGAAATCCTCAGACATCATCAGTTTGAAGTACAAAAACCGTGAAGCCAGTCTTTCCATTGGTGAAGTTTACCCTGAGGATGAAGGAGAGTATGTTTGTGTAGCAACCAATGCAGAAGGCAAGGCGGAAACACGCAGCAAGCTCACTGTCTTACGTAAGTAGTTTTATCCAAATACATTGGTGGCACTTAGCAAAATTGAGAAAGCATAACAAGCACCAGAACCATAGGCGGAGAGTTTTCATTTTTCTTGGAGGGAAGCTTTCCGAACCCCATATGTATATTTCTTGCACCTGAAGAAACTTCGTATGACCTCGAATAATTGAGCGCTGAAGTGATGGCGGGTGTTATATGAGTATATACAAGACCTAATAAAAGGAGACAGTTCAATTTCACAGCCTGAGTCCTCTCAGTGGTGTAATCTTCCTTCGTGGAATTATCGCATACTTCGCTGTCACTAATACTGCTTCGCCTTTCCGGTGAAACTGCAGCCTCTCTCTTTCTTTTTTTTTTTTTTCTTTGAGTCCGAGTTTAAGTGCAGTTGTGCATGACCGCTGTTGATTCTGACTTCGAGTGAATCCGGCTTGGCCTCATTTCAGTTACTGAATGAATTATACAGTGTTCCCCAACTACCATGCACCAATACTTAAAGAAAGAGCAGTTGCATTACTCGAAAAAAACCTAGTGCATATCGTTTCCAGTGCAGTGTAATAGCCGCCAGTAATTCTTTCATTACTGATATTTAATTTGGTAATTGCAATTAATTATCTAAATTGAGAAGTACTGTCCTAATTTTCAAAGTGTTGATGAGCCATTTGTAACTGCGGTGTTTTCAGTGACATACTAATTGCATACAATTTTTCCCAACTGGCAAAAAAACCTCATGAAGTATCAAACATAGCACGTGAGTATGCTCCCACCCGCATAATAAAGCAGCGCCCTCAATAAGTTGGTTGAAAGCAACTGCATTGCCTGTTGCAAACCCGAAGAAACAGCTCATCACCTTGATTATGGTATGGAAGGAGCACCAACAGCAGGTTTCGTGGCTTCGCAGCTATTCCTTCCTCTTATTTCTACACCACACTCATTATCCGTCTTTCAAGGCCGACTGGCCACATGGATAACAACAGCCCCTTGATAACGCAGCCGAAGCGCCGCTCTGACCATGCGCAAAATGCAAAAAGCAATGTAACAGGCATCGAATGTTTCAAAATCCTGGCTTTGCTCACACCGCATTGAAAGAGTGCACACAAAGCTATATTTAGCGCCAGAAACTTGCTTCGGACAAAAGTTAAATTAAAGCGACCGTTTTATTTTTCATTGAAGTGTATACGTGCTGCAAAAACAGGTTCGCTTCAAAAATAAAAGTGAGATAAACAGACCGGGAGGCGACCAATGTGTAGAGAAAAGGAAAAACCGATGCGTTCAAGAAAGTAAATATACCACTTCTAAATGCATTATTATTACTAACAGCGTGCACTAACGATCAGGACGAAGATGAGAGACGAAACACCAGCGCAGATGTACCAACTCGCCCAGCTAGCTACCGTACTACACTTCTAAATGAGCTGAATTGGCAATTAGGATGTCTGCAAAAACACACACACACACCAGATTTCAGTGTGCCCTTAGTATCTATGAATTCGTAGGCTTTGTTGGACACCACCCTAGAAGAAGTGTTCGAATAGGTCTCCTTTTGCAGCTACGCAGTGCTGTGTCCGTTTCATCACATCTTCAGTGGCTTTCTTGATGACCGACACCGTAATTCTATGGCATACATCCGTTATCCTTGCTTTGAACTAATCTGACGTCCGTCTCGATCATCTAAGCACGATCTTTCACATAACCCTAAAGAAAGAGGTCAGGTGACCTAGCCGGCCAATTTACAGGCCCTTGCCTTCAAATCCATTGCACATGAAAAGTCGCATCCAGCCAGTTTTGTGCCCAGCTGCTGCTGTGTGTGGGTGCCCCATTTTGCTGATACCACAGAATTGTAAGACATGACAGCGCAACTTCACTGAGAAACTCATCCACCACTCCTTCAAGGATTTCGTTCACGTAACGCTGTCCAGTCAGTGTGTGATCGAAGATGGGACCGATTATAACACCGGCGTAAATTCCTAACCGTGCATTGAGCAACCACTGGTACTGGTGCGGATTGTGCTTTACCCAGTATAGATTGGAGTCCCTCCAGTAGTGTGCATTATGCAAATTTACCTGGGTATTTCTGCAAAAATTGGCTTCATCTGTGCAAATAATGTTGCTCAAAAAGTCTGGTGACTCATCAGCGTTTTTGAGGCCCCAAGCATTGGTGCTGCTTGAGGTGGTACGGGTGAAAGGCCGTCATTTAGAATCCTCCAAACTCTTGGCTTGGAAATTGGTACCTGGGCAGCCATGTCCCACATGCTAGCAAGAGGGCTTGAGGCCATAAATGCTAGAAGATCCGTGCGTAGGCTAGGACTCAAAGATGGAGTCCTCCGCCGCTGTTTGTTGAAGCTGCCGGTTTGTCTCAGGTTTTCATAATTTCTGATGATAGTCGACGCATTTGATCAACCGTCACACTTCCATGAATTATATATATATTTGTGGCCTTCTTCTTGTTGCCATTTGCAGATCCCAAGGCAAGAATCATGTTTACCTTCTGCTCATTAGAGAAAGACGTGACGACTGGAACGAAACAAAACGCACCTTTAAACCTTTGCACTGACATTGTCAATTTGCTTTTGTGGTGATAGGTCTTGTGGCAAAAAAAAAAAGAACATCCATGCACTTTATCTACGCTATGACAACAGCTATCACAGCTTGTTTCCAACTCGCACCAAATGTGACGTGTTACTTAGGCCAGTCCCAGCAGATAAGGCACCAGCTCGATCACGATTTTTTCTTTATTTCCTTTATTTCGTTCTGGATAACTCAGAGGGAGCCTGTCTGAAGGTGCTGCTTTATGATCTGGATGGGAGCACAGTCACATGGTGTTCTGTATATTTCGCAGGGTTTATTTATCAGCTGGAAAAACATTTGCACACAATTAGTATGTTGCTGAATATACCACAGTGAGATGTCCCTTGCCTGTGCCTTCAAAAGCCTGATCGATACTTTGATAATTAGGATAGTATGTCTCAAGTTATATAATTAATTACAATTACCTAATTAAATATCAATTACGAAAAAATTACTGGCAGCTACTTCACTTTACTGTAAACAATATGCACTAGGTTTACTTCGAGCAATGCCTTTGTCATCTTTTAAAATCTTAGCACATGATAGTTAATTGGTACACCCTGCATATATTTATGACCTTTGCTTGTAACTAATGATGTTTCCATCCCTAATAAATGCTGTAATTATTAGAAATGATTTTTTTTTTTTCATGAGTCGTTACCATTGCTTACTGGAAACAGATGCAATGCTGAGATGCACAACATTCACGTGCAGTTCACACACCACTGGTAAAAGACTCTGCCCCAGGGGTCACTGAAGTCTATAGGTTTTTTTCATGTTCAAAAAAGCATGCAAAGCAATTTGAAGTGTGGTGAATATACAGCAACATATTCATTCTCTAAGCATAGGCTATCCATACTTTTAGAAATGGTTTTTAATTGGCTACCTCCATCTCTTTCAAAAATATAATAAACTTTGTCCTGTGTGTATATTTAAATGTATTGTATATGTGCACGGTGTTTACAGTGGAAATTTACGACTACGTTGAAGTGAGAAAATGCGCATGAGGCAGCCTATGGTCAGGATTTGCAGAAGTAAAGCGAAAGTATGAATTAAAAGCTGTGCAATTCTGCGCCAACAATGATGCAGTAAGCTATTAGTCCCAGTAAAATTTCAAGTGAAAAGGTCGAGGAAAATAAAAAGGACACCTGAAATGATGTGGGTGACAAAGCTCTGGTAATGACACTTTGGGTGTGTGTGTGTTAGAGAGGGAGAGGGGGCTTCGGCATCGCCTTGGGGGGCTCACCCTCCCCCCCCCCCCCAGAAATCTCTGGAGGAGGCTCGAGCCCAGAGCCCCCCCATAGTTGGTGCATATGACCACGACACTTCATATATTTATGATATAATTCAATATGCATTCCGTAAGCATTGAGCACTAGTGAAAACTCAGTCCTCAAGAACTCAAAATGCTGTAAGCTATAATCGTATTATGTGTGTGACGTAAATTATGTTGTCTGTACGTACATTTGCAAATGCAGTGTCATCTTTTATAAAAATTCATGCCAAATGCAGTATTCTCGCACCTGTAAGAACATTCTAATTAGTTTTATCATATATATTTATCATTTTCAAATATGAGCTGATGCCATGTTTGCTTCGTTTTGTTGCAACAGCAATGGAGAAAGAGGAAGCAGAGTCAAAAGGTTTCGATGGAAAGTCACCCATATTTGCTGAGCACCTCAAGAGCCATGTTGTCAAGGATGGCGATGCAGTAACACTACAGTGTACAATCAGAGGTAAGAACACAGGTTGCAATCGTTAAACGCACACATATACTAGGAATTAAACAAAGTACATAGTTGTTTGTCTGCCTGGCTCTTTATTTGACATGTGTATTTTCTTCCTTTCAACGTTATTTGTTTCTGCTGTCAGTTCCAGTGTAAACTGGGATAGCTAAGAGTTCAACAAGAACGTGTCTGGTCTGGTAGCATTGTTAGAAAAAACAAAGACTTCTAGTCTGGTGACCAAGTCAAGTTATTTGACGTTTCAAAAGCCTAACCTGTATGAGTTGCAAAATAACTTATGACTTGTAAAGTGATCAGAAGGCTTAACTTCTCCTAATTGGGATACCTGCTGTTAAAAGACACAGTTCATTGCAACACAGAAAATATCTTTCAGACAATTCACAATGTCCATGCATGCAGACCAGCTTGAGCTAATAAATCTACGCATCATTGCAGGTTCCAACAAGTTTGATGTCGTGTGGCTGCACAACGAAAAGGAGATTAAGTCCAGCAAGGACTTCCAGTATGTAACAGAGGGTGATGTTTACAAACTTGTGATTGCTGAAATCTACCCCGAAGACAGTGGCACCTACACCTGTGAAGCTTTCAATGATGTTGGGGAAGCATTCAGCACCTGCACCCTCGATGTCTTAGGTATGCACTGGTGCACATTATCTTAGTATGCACTGGTGCACATTATCATGTGTGCATTGTTTAGTTTTTGCCCATGAATATTCTTTACCGGATTATCACTGTTATCAAGTTAGCTCTCGATGCAAGAAATGCCTATCTTACCGAAATTTCTTAAGTGTTTTCACCAATTCTATAGTGAGAGTCTTTTCTAATGACACTGTGCATGCAACGTGAATAGTATTGTACATTCTCATATGTGCACAGGCACTAGCAATTACATTGTAACGTACGGTGATACTTGTATACATAAATAGTGAGTAGACTTGACCCGTGAGTTCAGATTTGACAACTGATGACTGTTCTCACCATTATAGTTGTGAATTCAGTGTTGCTCGTCTTTCTGGGCACAACTTTGCCCAACGAGTTAAATTCTTAACTCACACTTTTGGCAGCACTATTTAATTCTTCACTGTCACCACAATGTGACAATATCAGTGAACACACAGTACACAGGCTATTCCGTATCATTGTGTAAGGCTTGGCATTGACTTTTTAATGCACTGGTGTTTACGCATAAAAATTCACCTCAGTGCATTCTGTGGATTTGTTCACTCGACACTTGTTTAGTCAAATGCTCCTGTTTTCAGTTCCAGGTGAGCCACTCATGGGACCTGGATTCTCCATATATCCAAGGTCAGCAACATCGGCAGAAGGCCAGCCAGTTGTGTTCAAGTGCGTCACTGACAAAGAGGCTGTTGGAGGTTTGTTGTTATTTTATGTACATTTTCTACAGCTAGTGCAATATTCTTGTCACCTGTACTTTGTTGCCATGGCAGCCGCATTTTGATAGGGGCGAAATGCGAGAACACCCGTGTACTTAGATTTAGGTGCACGTTAAAGAACTCCAGGTGGTTCAAATTACCAGAGTCCTCCACTAAGGCATGCCTCATAATCAGAAAGTGGTTTTGGCACGTAAAACCTCATAATTCAATTTAACCTGC
Organism: Dermacentor albipictus; assembly: GCF_038994185.2. Classification (NCBI taxonomy): domain Eukaryota; kingdom Metazoa; phylum Arthropoda; class Arachnida; order Ixodida; family Ixodidae; genus Dermacentor; species Dermacentor albipictus. The sequence continues at coordinate 10,002,569 of NC_091829.1, forward strand.
ACTTTATCAGTGGATTATGTGATGATGTTACTACAATCAATGAAGCAGAGGCACTGAAGTTTCATTTTTCACTTTTTGTTTTCTAGGAGTAACAGAAGTGTGGTGACAAATAATGGAGCATACTGTAGCATTGTCGCACAGAGATCAGATTATTCAGTAACACTTATTTTTTATTGAATTCTTCAGTCTCTAGAAGCTAAGTGTTTGGCATGTGTGATGGCATACCAAGTTAAACAACAGAATTGGAAAGGTGGTGAAAGCTAACAGTTTCAGTTACATGGCCTAAAAATATTGTGATACCTCACTCATAATTATTCACTGCTCCCAAATTCGTGGCTTGCCCACTTTAGCCTTTTATACACCACAACCATGTTTTGCATGCTGATATGTTTGGGCAGCTTGTGTGCAGCAGTCATAGATACATACTATGATACATACTATACTATTTTATTTCAGCAACACTTTACCAAATTTTATTAAGGACGATCCCCAGAAGTTCTGGAACTTTATTAAGGAATGGAATAAATCCATAACGAACATTATCCACAATAGCATTCTAATAACTGATCCCAAGGCTGTTGCTAACCTTTTAAATGACCACTTCCACAGTGTTTTCTCACCACCAACTGAACCCTCTTTCCAAACTTCACCGTCCTGCTCTTCTCACATTAACATTTCTCATGAAGGTGTACTTAACATGCTCCTCCGGTTAAAAGTAAAATAATCTGTTGGTCCAGACGGCATTCCCAACACCTTCTTTCGGCATTATGCGGAACATTTAAGTAAATTCCTTGCAGTAATCTTTCAGGCCTCTCTACATTCCGCTGCACTTCCGCTCGATTGGAAAGTAGCACGTGTTGTTCCTATATTAAAGAAAGGTGACCCAAGCTCAGTCCTAAATTACCGTCCGATTTCGATATTATCCACGTGTAAATTAATTGAACACATTGTTGCTGACTACATTAATGATTTCTTAAACAAGCGTAACATTTTATCTCCTTTCCAACATGGCTTCAGGAAGGGACTCTCGACAGTCACCCAATTAAGCACAGTCATTCACTCGTTTGCTTCTGTCCTTGACAAGGCTGGCCAAGTGGATGTGATATTTTTGGATTTTCAAATAGCATTTGATGTAGTTCCTCATGACAAATTAATTTGTAAATTAGAATTCCTTGGTCTTACTGCCTTTATCCTGTCCTGGGTTTCAGCTTACTTGACGCGTCGAAAACAGTACGTAGTGATTGATGGGCAGCAGTCCGATTCTCTTTCAGTAACCTCTGGCATGCCTCAAGGCAGCGTCCTTGGCCCACTACTATTTCTTATTTATTGTAACGACATAGTTGATGTAATAGAGGCTCCTGTCAATATTCGTCTGTTCGCAGACGACTGTATCATTTTTAACGATATTAATACAGTTCATGATCAACTATCTCTTCATTTAGCCTTAAACAACATTCTTGAGTGGAGCAACAAGTGGGGAATGAAACTCAACTCAGATAAATCTGTGCTTCTACGTATAACAAAAAACTACTCCTGAAATTTTCTTATTCTATTGGCCAAGATCCCTTGGCCGAAGTGAGCGAGTACAAGTATCTTGGAATTACAATTACTAACAACCTAAATTGGAATAGCCATATTGCTGCTACCGCCTTTGCTGCTTTCGGAAAGCTATGTCTACTTTGCCATAAGCATAAGCATGCATCCCATGAAGTAAAATCCTTAGCCTATACCACATTTATTCAAGCCAAATTGGAATACTTGCGCGTTATTTGGGACCCGTTTACTAAAATCAACATTAACGCCCTTGAAAGGATACAGAGAAGAGCCATACGTTTTATTTTTTCCAAATACGGCCGAGAAGAGTCTGTAACTGAATTACTGCGGACAAATGGTTTTCATACCCTTCAAACGAGGCGAAAAATAATACGCCTGCAGTTCCTTTACTCCTTGATAAACCGTAAGTTTTCTTTAAATCCTAGTCCACACATAACACTTTCTGCATCCAGGAAAACCCATCATTCCCACCCCCTCGCTCTCTCCCCTTACGTTGCCAGGACAAACCTCTTCAAATTTTCATTCTTTCCTCGAACTGTAGAAGAATGGAACCTCATCCCTTTCCATCATCGGAACTCACCTGAATCAATTCAAACTCATATTATTAGTCTTTCCTAACTAACATTGCTGTTTCGTGCTATATTGTCTCATTTGTTAAATTTCATATTTTTGCAATTCTGCCTTTTATACGTCTACAATTATTTGTTACCATGCCCCTCCTGCTTGGGCCACATGGCCTGCATTATGATGTAAATAAAAAAAAATAACTATAGATACATACTATACTATAATCATGTATCAATCATAGATACATACTATGATTACCAGTTTTAGATACCTAACTAAGTTGCAAAGAAAGCCTGTGGTTTTAGAACGCTCGTGGATTACAAGGTTTTTTGATTGGATGTGCTGTAAAAGGCAACAGAAAAATGAATGTAAGAAACTTAAGGAAACAGTCGAAATACAGATATTTCTTACTTTAAAACTGAGACACCACACTTGTCAGAACAGCAGGAGCATATAATCAGAATGTGATGTTAGTTAAGCTTCTGCCTTTATGTTTTACAATACCTAAAATCTCAAATAGTGCAGCCAAGTGTAGAGCTGCCTTGAATGCTACTGCTTTTGAATTTTCACTTGGGACTCGACATCAGTTTTGAAACTGTATGGAAGCTATGTAATAAAATAAAGCAGCATGGCTGGTGGTACATTAGAGAATGGACCTTAACATAAATGAGATACAGTGGGCTTCCTCTTATTAAGTGTTTCTCTTTCTAGGCAAGAGGATGTGGGAAAATTTGCATAAACATTTGACTATTATTCAGTGGCTGGTTTTTACACATTATCATAGTAATATTGAGTGACCTTTAAATGAGATACTTTCATGAACATAACATTCAGGTTCCCTTTATTTTCCTCTGTTTTTATTTTCACTGTGTGTAATTTGCTCTGCTTCTACTGTTCTCCTGCGTATATGTAGCAAAACTTCCAAAAGGCATTAACTAGGTTTGTTTGCATCTGCAGCATAGTTGTAAGGTATTTTCACAAGCTATTTCATGCTAAGGACAAGTCGAGCAAGCAGCCAATGACGAAATATTTAAACATACAGATAGCAGCACCGCTTGACCATTCTTGAGGCTTTGGTGCACATTGTTGCCTGTGAAAACAGAGCACTCTCTTTAGCTTTACATTTTACTCTCAAAAGGAGGCCACTTATCAAAAGAATACTTCAGAAGTGGCAACTGCTCACGAAACGAAAATGTTGCAAGGATTTCGCAATGGGAATAGCACTACTGTTACGGACGCAGGAAGAAGACCTCAGTATCAGTATGTTTATGGAGTGAACTGCCTCATTTGCTCTGTCACCACTTCTATTGTTCTTCACTTGCATTAATCTTTTCTAGTGGCAACTACAACTGCCTCTCAGTATTGTGAGAGAATATTCACACTCATTCCATAATGTGGCATGGTGGCTTTTTACAGTTCGGTGGCTGAAGGATGGCGATGCCCTGAAAGAGGGTGCCCACCACAAGATTGCCCAAGATGATCGCACATGCACGATGACCATCACGCAGGCCACCGCAACTGATGTGGGCCAATACCAGGTTATCGCTACAGATGCTAGTGGAGAGAGCACCGCTAGCTTTGCCCTTAATGTTGTCTCAGAGGCTGACCAGCTATGAACAACGCAGGGTTGAGCAGGCACTCTCAAGGTGAGTGAGTAATATGGTATTATAACAAGCAATAGCTAGCATGCTGCAAAAGAGAAATATGTGATCTTAAAAATTACAGGAGTAAAGAAACAACAAGATGCTTTGATGGTCATGTTGGTGCATGCTTTTTTCATTTTATGGTCTAATAAAAAGATTAACACCCTTCAAATTGTTTATTTGTAAAGTTCAGTGTCAGCTGTTGTCGGTGTTAGCATCATGGATACATCTCTCCCACAACAGAAAAAACAATAAAAGAAGCTATTCCCACATAGCGATTCAAGAACCAACCCATATCAGTATTGTTTAACATGATTTAGTATTTAACTGCTATGTGCCAGATAATGCCTGAAATGGTTATCCTAAACATGCCCCCTTAATAAGGTCTGTATAAAACTGATTAAACTTCTAACCCAGAAATTTATTTGAGAGTGTGTGCATGCAGAATTTCTTTTGCCTGTCTTTCCTGAATTATTCCTGAACTATTCACACCTTAATTACACCTGAATTATTCACCTGTTTAAAGCTTGGCTAACCAGCTGCTAAGAGGGAATGAACCAAATTACATATTGCGCACTTACCAGCAATTAATTTCCAGTAAGTTGACATGACTGTGTGCTTAACTTTTGCACATATACAGGAAAATTAATAGAACTTAAAAGCTCTTGAATTATTTTCAGGAAAGATGTACAAAATTGCCATGCTTTTCTTAATGTGCAAAATTTTCCCACATAATTTTCCAATTAAACATGCATTATGTGTATGCATTGTATTCTATGTTCAGCCAAAATATTTGAAAATTATATATGTTTTGAAGGAAAGGCTTCCCTTTAACTCAGACCTAAAAGTACAGCATTAGTATAGCTTTACAAGCACATCTAATAGTATAAGAAATGCAAACAGCCATGGATAATGCGAATGTCTGAATTCGGTGTTCAACTGGAAATTATTTCTTCGCCTTGGTTTGCTAATAGCAAGCAAGGAAAAAAAAAACTGTGGTCTGGATTAACAGGACCTATCTTTGAGAATATTGGTACAAAGTTAACGGTTCTTAGGCTTGTGAGTTAGTTTAATGGTTCAGATTTGAAAACTAAATAATTTGGTAAGACTTCCCAGTGGTAAAAGAACACAAAAGACTTGGTGGAGACAAGTGATTTTACACCCTGTGTTTTCTTTCAATTGTCTAGTATTTTAAGCTGTTCTGTTAATACAAAAAGCATGCATAGGCACATGCATTAGTTAAACTGTAACAAAGTATGCTGTTTTTGAAGGAGAGGCATGTCTGCAGGATTTTTTTTTTATGGGCAAACCTAATTGCTTGCAGCACAGATACATAGAAAATGACATATTTCATTTACTAGTCACAGCTCATCCACATCTGTGAAAGAAGTTGTGTTGGCTCTTAAAATACTTATGGTTGGCTGTTAACAGCTACATTGCATACACGAGTCAAGACCACTGGTGGAGATGGCTACAGGAAATATTGAAACTCAAGCAGAAATCACAAAACTGAATAAGAAGACTGCCACATTAAGCACATCGCCTAGACATTATCACTGGCATAATTGATGCCTTTGTTGCAAGGAAAAAGATATAGTTTAATTGAATTAGTTGATACATCATTAAAAATATTATATGAAGGCTGTAGTGTTACAGCATTGTAACATGCTTCTTACATGTTACAAAACCTGAATTATTAATTTATTTACATTAATTTATGCAATTTTTGTCAAATGTGCATTCGTCTATGTAAGGCAGACTTTAGCTGAGAATGGTTTGAAGTTGAGCTAGCTGATGTGGGGAACATGTTTGGAAGAACAGTGCAAATACAGGACTTGACGACAGAGTGCATAACATCTGGTGAGGGAGCTGATAGTTCATTTCACGTGCAGCAAATCAACCTAATAGGAACATATGTTGTACATATCTGTACTTAAGCTTTATCTTTATGATGTACTTACAAGGCCTTCAGCTGGCCTGCATGATAGAGGTAAGAGCCTAGGCACTAAACAGTGCTGCAGCCTTAACTTTTGCTGTGCTTCACTGTCTAGTGTGTATGCTGTCACTAAAAGGAATACCTCCATATTTGTGTATGTTGTTCATCAGAGCATATTTCTTGTTGAAGAATGTTCAAATGAAAAAGTTGATGCCTCAATGGGGTTAATGCAAGGTGCTTAACAGAAAGCGCTTGCATGATGAACTGATCAAAACACATTGATGAAAATTTGTCTTCTTTCCCCTTCCACTGCTCCTTTCTCAGTCTCTCTTACTGTCATCTTTCAGGTGCATCATCTTGAACCTTTTGCAACGAAGTGTCTTCCTTCAACTCTCTCTCGCTGTCTTCTGCAACAGAAAAATGGCAGCAGGATGGCATCACATGAAGCAGCATTATTTCTTCCATTGTTGATGGCCTTTTTCTTTCTTTGTTCAAGAAAAGCTCACTCATACACCAGAAGGCGCGAAGCGTGCAGATGCATAGGGTATGATGATGCCATCCTGCAGCAATGTAAAGTGCTGCCATGTAACCAACGTCTTTCAGTTCAGCACTGCAGAGAGATAACGAAGCTGCTACAACCAAATGAATTTACTCTCACCTAGGTGTTTTTGGCTTGCCGTAACATTTATTTTCTTTTTCTCACGCAATATTTTCGTCTTTTTGGAGTGTTCTTTCTCCAACCTGTTGCTGTCTGAAACTCAGCTATTTCTTTTCTCTCTCCAAAACTAAAAGCAACATTATATCACGTACAGCAACAGTACTCTCTTGGGCAGCTAAACATGTTTTGGCTTCTGCCATAGCTTGCACAGCTCATGCACCTCTATCAAAATTCATGCAACGAAAAGTGCACAGTTTACTGTGATCATAAAATCATGCACTAATACTTCAGAAGGTGGGGGCAGCTTCTGAAGAGTGCAGAGCTTGAGGCTGTGCAGAAGTGAAAACAAGTTTACCAAACAGCAATTGTTTGTAGCCTGGACGTCATTTTATGAGCATATGTGAATAAAAGAGAAGTCGGTGTAACCTTTCGTCTCCTTGTTTCCTTCTGTAATGTGCTTTGGAAGTCAAGTGTCAAAACACACCAGCTCTCTCTCTAGGCTTCACTGCTTTCATCGATAAATAGTTTCTCTGGCCTGATATTCCCTTACCATCGAAAATTCCAGGAATGAAGGTGTCAATAAAAATTAGTTCCTGTACAGCCAATGCAGCCAGTTAAATAAAAAGCTGTAATTGGAAATATTGCATGCCACCAGTTATGCATGGCACTCAGTTCCAGGCTTTCATGCCGATGCTGCAAGACAGTTGAACTTTTTCGCACCACTGTCCCACAGTCATTTGCAGTCATCTGTAGATATAAGCCATAAAACTGCAACAGATTTTACGTGGTAGCAGAACTACAGCAGCACACTTCTAGCTGTTCTTGTAGCTTGGTAGTAACTGTCAAAATTAAAGGCCACAAACACTGTTTTTATTCTAACAAAACCGTTAGTAATATTGATTCATCACTACATAATAGCATGGAATAAAGCATTCTTAAAACATAAAAAAAGATGTTCACAAAAATTGCTGTCTATTCAACTCTAGCAAAACAGCACAACCACTTGATCTTATATGATATCAGGCACAAGAAACAATGTATACAAACATGCAATCAGTAGCTTAATGGTTCAGCAATCTCTAAAGGAACATCAAATGCAAGTACCGTCTACATAATGAGAGATAGATTATGGTACTGAAAAACTGCTTCTTTGTTCTATGCCAAGAGATGACCCAGTCATGCACTGAAGACTGCCTATAAATGCCTGAATTTTAGCCATCTACACATGGAAGTGCACGCAAGGTGCCTATAAGTAGCAAATACATGACGTCACTAGCACAGCAGGCCGGCACACTCAGCAGCGAAAAGAGTGCCAGTTGTGCTGACAACTATGAAAACACTGCATCTTTGGTGGCTAATGCTAGTGAGAGTGACTGCCATTACCAAACCACTGAAGTTGAGAAAGATTTAGGTCTTAAATGCCGTTAGAAACTCTGTGCTGCTAGGCTCTAAGGCGATACTATGCTCTTCTGCCTATGGCAAGCCAGAGGGTGCCACAGAGAGAGTACTACATGACCATACTTAGTGCAAAAGCTGAAAGCTGTGTGTCATTTCCTTACGAAAGCCTTGTAAAAGTGGCCCTGCAGCATTTATTTTAGTTTCAAGTGCATCGTAAGTTGCTCTTTATTATGCATTATTGACTACTCTTGAAAAATATATGACTATTTACATCACCAGAAGCTGGTTCTGAATTTTTTTTAGACAGGAGTGATGCCATTACTTCTTTCTCATATTTGTCATTTTCTCCCTCTGTGAAACTATTAGCGCCTGTTTTCCATCAAACCATGCTTTAACTCAAATCATGAAAATTTACTAGTTGTGCTAGTTATGAAAAGTTACTTCAGGTACCAACAGATCAGATATCTAATCTGTTGGTACCTAAGGCCACCCTTGTGAAAAACTCCTGTAGAGCACGTTTACTGCTTTTAATCTGTTAAAGTAGGAGAAAATCCAAAGATGTGCTGTTGACTTAGGTATACTAAACACGATCAAGCTAAGCTGTTAGTCTGGACAGCAAGTTCATCGGCAATTCACTCTCGTGCAAGGTGTATGTCCAACTAGGCTAAACAGGTATGGCACAGAACAATGAAGAAATGCAATATCTGTATGAATATGACATTTTCTGTGAAATTACTAGCGTAGTATTATATTAGGAGGCATGTTCCAAATGTAAAGTGAGATCCTAAAACTTCCATGGATCAGTATGCAAGCTAAATTGCAATGCATCAGTTTTGCTGAAAATCAAAGCTCTCGATGTCCAAGGCACACAATGTCAAAGAAGGAACTTGATTTTAAGAGGAAGCTTTAGCTCGGGGGCTCTTGTGCAAATACATGGGAAAGGAGAAAATGTTTTTCTAACCACTGCACCAACTTTGATGAGGCTTGTTACATTTAAAGGAAAAGTGAAAATTTGGTGGCCGTAGGAAGCAGATCTTTTATATACGCCATCAAATTTTTCATAAAGATTGTTGAAAATTGCAAAATAAAAAAAATTATACTATGAATTTCTATAATTCAGCAATGAAAAATTATATCGTAATTCTGTAAACTCCACGTATTAATACACCCAAAGCAAACAAAACTTATGTATTATACACCCCTGTGAAACATATTACTAATTTGTGTATAGGACTTCTGCAAAACCCTTGTAAACACTGTAACAAATCCACGTAAGCTATAAAGTAACATCCCCAATTTGTCCGCTTTAGATCTAACGTATGCAATTTACAGAACTTCAATATGTTTTTGTTGTAGAGTTACCAATTTGTAAACTTCGTGCTTCTATATTTTTGAAACTTGGCAATTTTCGGCCAGCTTTGCAATACATTTCAGGCCCTAAATAAAAATATTGTGTCCTACAATCACTACAATTTAACTCTTTCTCAAAAGCAATAAATTTTATTCATATCGGTCTAGTGGTAATCTCACAAAAGCATTTATACATTTTACACATATTTTTATAGGCGGCTACAGAGTTGGGCTTGAGCTAAAGCTTCCTCTTAAAAAATTATAGTGGGCCTGCGAGCATATTGAAACCACCAATTTCTGCATCACAATGTGCTCCTTGCATTATCCCAAGGTGAATGCAAACAGAATGATAAAAACTGATACTGCCAAACAAGAGTTATTCAACTTACAAATTCAAAATCAATGCAGACAACAAAAAGAGGCATAACCTTTCACATTTCACTCGCCCAGTGAGGACCTACGCTGCTTCCAATCAAAATTTGGCTTACAGCCCACAATATTGCAACCTTTCTCCCCTTTGTATCCTTCCCTGACATGGTGGTGCCATCTAGTTAAAGGGCCTGCAAATGCACCTTCCCACACAGATTAAATTCTATAAATAGCCATCAGATGTTTGTCAGAAATATACAGGACGAACTTTACCCACCGTTCATACCCACGTGCTATATGCAAGTGCTTATTTTTGCTTTATGTTTCGACTGTAGACGGTTGGACAGCGCACCAAGTGTCAGTTGCCAACAAAACTTGTGTTGCACAAATGTGGGTCCTCTTCATATCTTTAAAACGCATAGGACATTTTTATTTTTAAGGTTGTTATTGTATGTATACATCAACACCCACAATATATTTTTCATGCCCAACAAATCAAAACAAACAGATAAGTCATGTGCCTTTGTATCACATGCGCTTCTGAAAATTGTTGATGTATGACGCTGAAGTCAGTGTGGAAAGTGATTTTTAGAAGCAAATTCAAATATCAAATGCTCTTACTTCAGCACTTTCACTGGCGCTGGAGGCATCACCAAGTCCTATAATAAACTAACATGTAATTTTGGGTTTCAGGGGCCCTTTAAATGGAAGCTTTAGTGCAGGAGCTCTTATCTAAATACATGGGAACATAGGAATTGTGTTGCTCACCACACATTGCACTAAGTCTCATTAACTGTAGGGATATATCTTCAATTCATACCATCAGGCCTTTTAGAAACGTTATTAAAAACTATAAGAGTTCAAAAACTCAAATATCAACTTTACTGCTATGTAACTCAGCAGTAGAAAGATCATAATTCTGTAAACAGCAAATAATAATACATCAAAGGCGGACAAAATTCATATACTATTACACATCACTCTAAATATATCACCAGTTCGTGAATTTGACTTTTGAAATACCCTTGTAAACATTGTAACAGTTTTGCCTAAGTTGTAAATTAATATATCACATTTGTCTGCTTTAGATGCTCTAACAGATATAGTTTACAAAACTGCAACTCGTGTTCTTGGTGCAGAGTTATGGATTCATAAATTGCATGCTTTCAGATTTTTAAACTACCGTATTTCAACAATTTTTGAAGAAAGCTGGAGGTTCTAACTCAAAATTCTGCTTCCTACACTTGCTGAAATTTAAATTTCTCTCTCAAATGCAACAAATTTCGTTAAAATTGGTCCAGCAGCATCTCATAAAAGCATTTCTGCATTTTCCATGTGTATTTGCATAGCGAAATCGGAATTTCCCCTGGCCAAAGCTTCCTCTTTAAGTAGGGAACAGCACAGTGGCCCATGATGTCAAGTGGTCATTGACACAGTGTAATGTTGTGCCCATGTTATCTCATCCGTGGCTTCTTGGGGCAGCATATTGCAGCACGGTTGGAATACTTCAGTGTGCTGACCAATCCACCACTGCAATGTGTGCTGAAAGAACCCGCATGCTCAGTCAGCACCATGCAAGCACATATTGTGTTGGCAGAAGCATTATATAGGAAGCCATGAGCAAGGTCATGCAAGGTATTTCCGATTTCTTGGTTCACCTTAAAAAAATCAATTTTTCAGTTAAAAACCAGGCAAAATAATGCTACAATCTTCAACTATATTTAGTAATGTCTACAATATCCAAATATCATGAGGATATATGCAGCAGTTAATGAAACTGAAAATAAAATTATTTCTTGTCTTGTGAGAGCATGAAACTTAAGAGTTTGAAAATAGTCACTCTGTCTAGTAGCGAGGGTTCGTTTAGGTTGAGTCACGTGACCATATGATAATTTGGGGGTCCTGGGTCCTCTGGGCACAAAGGGCACACCACCCACAACCAAGTCCGAGGCTCCGACCCCTTCACGCAGCTACGACACAATGGGCGCACACCTGGTGTAGAGGCGCGCACTAATTCGTGCAATGATTGGACACCGGGCACTGCTCGCCGCTCTCCACAGCTGCTCCTGCTCGTGGACTGCAAACATGCCTTGATCAAAGAAGGCGAGTGTTGCTTCTATGCCATGTGCTGGAAAAGCCAAGGATAGGCAGCGCTACCGTAATCTAACGGAAGAAGAGAAGTAAGAACGTCTAGCTCGCAAACGTGCAAATGACGTGGCACAATGTAATGCTTCGTACCACAATTATTTCCCTTAAAGGACGTCTCACCAGGCCCCACAGCAAAATTTTTGTTATACGCTGGAAGTTATGTGTCCTTTAGGGAGCATTCTGCCACAAAATTTTCGAAGTCGGCTCATTAGTAGCGGAGATAGACATATTTCAGCGCCGCAAACCCATGATTTCAGGAGGCAAGCTCCACTGCCACGCGAGACACTCTCTCCACATGCCCCGTCTAGCCCCCCGCAAACAAAATTCCTTCCCTGCGTTCTCCCATACCAGACCTCAAGGATCACATGATGCATACATTGCAGACCCCGCCTTTTTCTTTTTTTCCTCGCTTTCATGTGGCACAGCACACTTCCGCTGACAGTGTCACGTGCGAGATATTGTGGTTGTCTCATTTCACGCAGCGCACAGTTTTGCGCACTGTGCATGCAGACACCTGACTAGTGGTATAAGTGAGTGCTACACAAATACTCAGGCAGGCACAAGCAGATGCATCACAGAGCATGATCCCGTGCTGGAACACGGTAGAAAATTACACAGTTTCAGTGTCTGCGTGCGCGACTACACAACATGGCAACAAGCAAACGAAACAGAAGTACATATCGCTTGCTGTGCTGCGAAGTGAAACAACAACATGCAGACATACGGTTTGTGTGTTTTATTATTTCTCTAAGCTTTAATTTGTCTATTCAAGCAACATATTACACAAATAACGGATGTTGCCTTCAATAATTCTCGAAGCCACGTGTCACCACGAGCAACATCACAGTGCAAACACGTGTACGTAGGCACACTAGCACATGTACATCATCATCCGGTTTGCAGCTCAGTGGCCGCGAGGAGAAGGGAAAACGGCGTTCGGTTTGAAATTTCAGGTCTTTCCACGGTGCGTAGCGATGTAATACTTTGCAGACATGATCGCTGTCGTGCAATGTATGCTCTGCACTTGTCAGCTCAAAATGGCCAGACCTGGTGAGGAGCCCTTTAAGAGGAATTATTGTTTTTGCCCATGTTTTTTAATTTATAGACCACATTCATCTCCCATGTAAATGGATGACGCTCAGTATGTGTGAAGATTACAAAACACTTCAAAATTCCAAGGTGCACAATGATTAGTGCAGTAAATGCAATGAACGAATAAGATATTTTGATACTAAAGTTGATCTTGAGGTACCAAACTTGGCATAATTGACATTAGTGTGATGTCATGATGCCAAACAAGTTCGCTGACGTGTAGCAACAAGGCTAAGTATGATGCTGCTCATTAAAGAAATGCGTGCATTTATTCTAGCTCTACTTGCAAGTAGCAGCTGCAGCAATAACAGGTATGGAGAGAGCCAATGTGTGATGACATCATGACACATCCAGCACCTAGGTACCAAAACCAATGAATAGAGACAGCCTATATAATTAATTTAGGACACTCTGGCTCTTACCGGCATTTCGTTTTTTAAGGGCCTGGACGTTCATTTACCAAGAGGAATTGACAGATACATCATGTCAGTACTTGTCAAAAAGTGCTGTCATAGACCTTTGTTTTCTGCCCATGTCATTAGTCACATTACGCATATTTAGTTAATGCTATTATAGTACTGTAGCTTGCCAGTCAACAAGAAGCCTTCTACTGCTTACCTTTACATTATATTCATGGTCATGCTACATACATGAGAATATAACCTATATAGATGTATTTCCGTTGAGCACAGGTGTATATTAATAAACATGCTTCTAGATCGACAAACAGTTTCCATTTTTCGAAGAATGTCTTACTTTAACAAAGGGCCACTGCTTTACGACTCTCCCTCCTTGTCTTATCATTATTGAATTACTTTTTAGAGAGGTATTGACATGATATTATAGATTATTCATTTTTTTGCAATTATTAACGGCCCTAGAGCTCTAAACCCTAGAAAAAATTCAGTGCCCTTCCACTCTGTGAAGAAGGATGACCAGCAAAGCTGTGTATGTGGGCCCCCTAATGGCGAATTGCACCTCCGCCGCGGTTTGGCCCAGCATTGAACTATCTTCTGGATCGGCCCATGTATATGGAGTACTTAACGCCTGCTTCACCTTTGCCGCCGGTTAAACCGGTATTGCACTATCTTCAAGATCAGCCCCTGTATGGGGAGTGCTTAACGCCTACTTCACCTCCGCCGCGGGTCGGCCCGACGTTGCACTATCTCCAAGGTCGGCCCACGTATGGAGAGTTTTTTGCTTACAAGAATGACACGAAAATTTCCTTCGACGGTAGAGGTATACAGCTTCGCTGTAAAAAATAGTGAAAATTCTCAGAGCGTTGTAAATAACTTAAAATAGTGGCTTTTCTGCAGCCAGTTTTTTTCCGTTTCTCAGAAGGATACTGTGTTGCGATGTCATGACACTGTATGTGATCACGTGGAAGCAGGACATCATGAAGGTTTGGGACTTGCTCCAGCTTGCTTTGTTGCCCGCTATGCTGCTACATGGGCCCTCACAACGGGTAGCAGCATACGAGGAAACCAAGCGAGCCGGAGCAAGAGTCAGAACATTGCAACGTCCTGCTCCTACATACTGTGTCAGAAACGAGAAGAAAGGGGTTAACCGAGGGGCCCGATTTTTATTAGTCATATCACAAGAAGCCAACAAACACTGACACCAACGGCAACATAGGAGAAGTTAGTTGTGCTTAATAAATGAAATTAAGAAACGATAAATTAATGGAAATTAAAGTGAATGAAAAAACAACTTGCCGCAGGTGGGGAACGATCCCACAACCTTCGCATTTCGCGTACGATGCTCTACCAATTGAGCTACATACTGTGTCGTGACACAGTGTCCTCCTGGAAACAATATCATAACTGGCTTTAGAAAAGCTGTTATATTAAATTATACGTGGCACCCTAGGCTTGTCACAATTTTTTCTAAGGTTTAGAGCTCTAGGACTTTCATTTAAATGACGTATGAATAGTAAAAAATATCCTGGCAGTACCCCTCCAAGCTTCACGACTTGAGATCATCCTTTTTTCTTAGGCAAGTCTTGCTTTTTTTGAATCACCAAGATCAATTCTGCCAACTGCTGAATGCTTGTAACAAATAATGTTGCCACTGCCCCTCTTTCCACAATGCTCTTGAGCAATTTCAGAGCTAAGTTCTAATTCAATGCCTATCTTGTATGGCATAACCACTCTTTACCAGATGTTAGTAGCAGACATTATGAATATGCAACAAGCATTTTGGAACCATTGTAAAGCGAAGCTTTCATGAAGCAGTTAATGAAATGCTCCATATTTACACATTCCATTCCTGTGTTATTTACATAAAGAAAATTGGTGCAGACATGTGCTCTCGCACAACCAGGTTACACAATATGAGAACTCTATATTGGCTTTTATTTCTTCATTTGTTCTTATTCTAAAAAAGCGAAGCTTTCATGAAGCAGTTAATGAAATGCTCCATATTTACACATTCCATTCCTGTGTTATTTACATAAAGAAAATTGGTGCAGACATGTGCTCTCGCACAACCAGGTTACACAATATGAGAACTCTATATTGGCTTGTATTTCTTCATTTGTTCTTATTCTAAATGTCCTACCGGCTTCTTGGCCAATCACACACCCTCTCCACCCCTTTGGGTACGAGCCATAAGTATGGAAGTCATCATCATAATCAATCACCAGGTGATATTCTCAAACAACTAGCTGGCGTTGGCGCATTAGAAGAACATGTACGATGGTGCTGTGCTTGGGGGCCAAGGTTAAATTCCAGCATCAAGCATGTACTTCTTTTTATTTTTATTTTTTTTAGCACACGCTATTCAGCAAGTCGGCCAGCAGCCACTGTACGCAAAAGTACGGGAGGGTTCACAAAGAAACCTTTGCTCTAAAAAAGACACACTTGAACCAAAAAGTGGTGTTATGAGTTTATTCTGGAGATCTCAAAAATCCAGGATTGCACACTTTGAATAAACAATAAAAGATGCACTGTGCGTACACTTCATAGCCAATTTCTCACATCAGTGCACAGAAGTTTCACAAGCTTTTCAAAACGCTTAGCATTTCTTAGGCTGTGCGTTACTTGCTTTTGCTGCGCTTGTCAAGCTATTGAAAAGAAGCTTGTCAAACAGCTTTGATAACAGACATCACTTTTTCCTGGACTGCTCAGGTTTTCGGCACACATGTCACAACAAATTCAGTTTGACTCAAAGCGCTTGTGATGACAATACTGTCAATAAATTGCATGTGGGAAGCATCTGAATGCAGCTACCAGGGAGGAAATATAAAGGCAGATGTCTCAAGAAGTGCCACAACTTGCAAAATGGGCACAAAGCACTCTTAAATGCATAATGCCTAGTCCATGGGCCAGCCACAGACAAGGCATATTTGCACATGCCCCGACTTTGTACTAGAGACTAAAGGTTAGAAACCAAGTCCCGAGAATGAAAATAAATACAGGAGCAGTCGCCATACCTTAAAGGGACACTAAAGGCAAATATTAAGTCAATGTGGACTGTTAAAACACCACTCCAAAAACGTTGCAGCACTAGTTTCTTGCCAAGAGGCTAAGTTTAAGAGAAAATCGCATCTGAAGGGTCTGCATACCTTTAGCGCAATTCAAACCCTCTGTCCGCAAGCAGGGAGTGGTGACGTTGAACATCACTGTCCTTTACTGCCGTTGGTGAATAAAACGGATGCCAAACAGATGGCACTAGGTTTTTTTGTGCAAAAATGTAAATGCACGGCCATGGAGAAACTGAGCCAAGACAGACCATTGAATGCGCTGCTGAAGCTGCTCTTGGTCACGTGGCGTGAACCGTTCTGGCATCCCGCAACATTACATGGACATGGAATTCTCTGCTACTTGCAGTTTGTACATGTTTTGCGAGACAGCAAAACCAGTGCAGCACTAAGTGATAATGAAACTACTCAAATGCAAACAGAGCAGAGTCAAGTGAAAATTAAACCTTTCGACCACCCTTGTCATTGTCAAGGGTAACGTCAGTTCTTTTTTCTAAATATCAAACAGAACTGGACAAGTAGCATTTTATTCAGTCTTATATTGCAATACAGTGTTCTTTTTATTACAAGTGGTTGAGTACTAGTGACAAAATTATGAGGAGGAGTGCCTTTGTCATTGGGCTTGTGCTTGAATTTCCCGGGCAAGTCTCAAATTGTGTCCGGCATTTACCTCAATTGATCTATTACTAAATCATTGTTTGCAATAATATTGGTGCCTTCGACATTCTCGAGCATTAATCTATCACTTCAGCTTGACTTAATATTTGCCTTTGGAGTTGCTTTAATATGTGACTCAAAACTAGAAAAGTTTCGCATATCATCTTTTTACTGCACTTACAACAGATCAGGGTACTCCTGAAAAGCAGGATATGTTGCTTATTACCTTCAAGGGGATTAAAAAAGAAAGAGGTCAACAAACAATAAAACCTGAGTGAGATGCCCTATATGCATTATGTTCTTGCAGTTTATGAATCCCAGCTGTTCTCACGACTAGCATTCTTTTCCTCAAAATATATAATCCCTTTCTTTTGTAAGCGATTTCTGAATGGGTACATATCTCCCATCTAAATGTTTCTCAAGCATTCATCGCATCCATCCACGCTGCACCAAGGGCCCGCTCGGTGCAGTGGGGGCTGCAGGAAAAGAACCTCTCATTCTTGGAGGAGAGTAAAAAGGTGTGAAAGAAAAATTGAAAAAAAATCAAAGAATCGAACATTCGAGCATACTGACTGCTCAGATTCTGCCTAGTAGTAGTAACCTCGTAGTAGAAAACCCTGTGTAAAAAAAGGAGAACACAAATTAAAAAAGAGCTGCACTGCAGGCAACACTCCTAGACATACCAGTGGTACTAGAAGTCGTTTGGGGACTTCAGCTAGAACGTTGCCTTCCAATCTATGTATCAGCCACTGCAAACAACTATGTGGTGCAGTGCCTTGGGTGTCATGGTGTCTCAATTTAAATGCAACCTGCAGCTAGCTACCTGTGTGGCACACCTTGTGCTTGCCTTGGGCTATTGAACCAGCAGCAACCCAGAGGCACTGAACAAAAGAGCCTGCATCAAGTTTGCTTAGCTACACGAGTGACACCACAGTCGTCCGCACATTCTATCAAAGGGTGAATTCCAATGTCCCCATTGGCAACAATGGACACATGCTTGCCATGGGCTTTGGGCACACTACAGCAAAAATACTCTGGAGCCTCTATCCAGGTTCATGGCTGTGATTTTCCTTTTCTTTTTGATCAAGTTTTTCATCTGCCTTGATCCAGACAAGCTACCACACAAGAGCATACACACAACCAAATATAAAAAGCCACAATCAGGATATTGCATGCAAATACAATTTCTGGTTGCCCTAAAATGTGGACTGTAATTAACTTGCACATTCACAACACCAAACCAACTTCATCATTGTGCTGACAGCAACATCTTGCAAGAGCCTGCGCACGACATGCACGCCACTATGGTAAGCTTGATAATTTCAGTGTCAATTATTCCTGTTCAGAACCTCACACTCAAAAATGCATGACCACTGTCAGCTCTGTCTCTCTCTCTTTTTAAATTTCAGTCTGAAACTTTGTCAGTATAAAATCTTTAAAATCAGTGGCAATGACTGACCATGCACTGAAGTGCCAGAATATGATGACTTTACACAAACGGAACATCATTCTGCAAGTACATCCTGCTAATCCTACTTAATGCAACTTGACCAGTGTCACTTAGCTGATTTGATGCTGAGAAAGCATGCAGTGTCTTTCTTGACTCTACTCAGAAATTGTTCCTGAATGAAAAGGCCAGTACTACATTACTTTTTTTCAGCGATGCATACAAAGCCCATACTCCTAGTTCACTGTGAGAAATTGTGTGCAAGCAAATTGTTCTTTGACAGTGTAGCAGCCAAACATGTTGAATGGTGATGGCACAGAAACACTGTCAACAACCATAAGGACAGCAGATCACCCATTACGTAGAACTGAAACTTTATCGCTACTTATACTTTGATCCTGTTTCCACAAGTTACAAGTAAGGTTAGTAGCTTGTTTCTTTACAACACACAAAGTCCCAGCACACAACATGCATTAGTGAACAGACCATATGTTAGCAAAAACATTGCTGCGGTACTTCCATCATACAGACATGCTGGCTTTTATTTAATATTTGTATTGTTTTTACCTCATATGTGTACTAGCACATCACCCCCCCCCCCCCCCCCCCCCCGCCTCCCAATAGAAGCAAGCTTTGGGCTGCAAACCTAGGAACACCACAAAACAAACAATGCCTCCACTTGTTATGCAATGACCTTTAAAACACTGTTGGCAACCCAAAAAATGTATCGCAAAACAAAAGGCAATGTTAACATCCTATGTTTTCAGCCAATGATGGTGAACCTCCTAATAGCACAGCCAAATGGCTCCAAACACAATGCACAGCCATGAACCTGAAGAATCTAGGCTATTAGTGAGGAATCCAGTAATATCTATGCCATAGAAACTCATCTGAACTGTGCAAGGCAATACCACTCTGACGGTTACAGAGGCACAACACAGAGACTGTACACAAACAAGCGTACACAAAGCTCATTTCTTTAAATGAAGCTAGCACACAGAAAGGAAAGGCCCCCTCTAGGGCGGCCGGATGGCATCATAGATGCTGGTAGACACATGTGGCCTGCCAGAAGCTGGCATTATTCGGTAGCTGAAAGGTCGGTTATGGTTACTGCAGCAGCTAGCATGTTTCCCTCCTTTAGTTCAGTCATAAGAGCACAGATCTTGTTCCTCAAGTGTGTCAATAAAGAGCAATCTCATGATTCATCAGCATCAATGTTCAACTGTAAGAAACACTCCAGCATCAAAGAAAACCTAATCTAAATGCACAAGCACTTTTACTGTGCTTCTGGTGTTTAACTTTTTTCATGCTCATGGCAATGTAAGCGCTAGATGCTTGCATTTGTGCTACTACATGCTACTTAATCTTGCACTTATTCCAGGTACTTCATTTATTTGACATTTCCTGCCACTTATACGACACCAATGAAGAGCTTGTCCCTCTCTATTTCGTGGTAGAGGGCTTCTGGCAGTACTTTCATGACATGCCGGCAGGATGCACAAGGGAGCACTGCAAGGTGCGTAGTTCCAGCTATGACTTGCAAGGACCAAGGAGACAGTATAGTTCCAGAGGCCTATTTTCGGCCTCGCATCACATTTGGCAGATGTTGGCTTGACATGTTTAAACCTTCAAGCCCTTCATCAAAGTAAGCTCAGGTGAGCCCCTTCATGCACCCACTGCAGTACCTGAGTGAACACATTTCTTATTTTACGTTCACTCTCTGCCGCTCATTGTATGAGTGCAATAAAACTGGACAGACTGCATTTTCTAGCCACTACTTGTTCCAGCGAAAGGTACCTGATTGATTGTTTGATATGAAAAAAAGAAAGAGGAAAGCCCAGGAAATCGTTCTTTTCTTCAGGCAGCCTCCTCATTTCTAATATGGCGGATATGCCATAGCAAACAGTTAGAGCTCCTAGAAATATGAAACTTCAGAAATGTCTTACGAGTTTCCAGTAACGTGACAGCAGAAATAATGAATATGTAAGAACAAGTGGCTCACGATGGTCAAAACAACAAGTACCTGTTGCTCGGATAACCTCACGAAAGATAAAAAGCAATAGCTATGTACTATATGATGACTCACCTCTTTGTACTGTTGGAAAAGGCACACTAATCATTTCAGTTAAAGCCTCTCACTGTGTCACTAGCATAACATTGGCATTTTAAGTCGAGAGGAGAGAAAACCAGCACAGCTCCCGAGATGCCCGGCACACAAAAGGTTAAGAATGCCTTGCACAATCCAGATGAGTTGCACAGAGATCAGTGGGTTGCCCACTTAGATGAGCAGGCCATGGTATCTAGCCCGAGGGTACTTGGTTGTGAGCTGAGGCCACTGGACCACAAAGTGATCTGCAAGGTGGTACAGGATACGGCCCGATATTGACAGTGTCTCGACTCGGCAAAAGCTCTCCACAAACACCACCATTGTCTTCTTCGTACCCAGCACCTGTAAAAACCATAGGTGAGGCTGAGCCACACTGTTAAAAAAAATAGATAATAAGTGCTCAACATCACAGGACTCCAAGACCCATCCATTGTTTCCACTTGCTCAATGAAATGTGTATTGGGCATGCATAATGTTTAATGTGAGACAGCTAAGAGCAATCCATTGAGAACATTACTTCCAAAGATGTGAAGCCTGACCTCAGGCTCTTCATCAATGACACACTATATTAGCAAAAAGGTTGTGTGTTAAAGCTTTGTCCTAGCAGAACATATTCACCTATCTGACAAATCAGTTACAATTCACCATCCAAGCATTGTTTCAGAACACGTGACACTCAGTTACATGCTAGCAGTCAGATCTCTTTCTACGCCTGCATTCCATTTTCATCGTTACCATGTATCCAGTGCTCCTGTCTCTATCTGACTTAATTAGACAACAGCAGCTTAATGAACAATTCATAGACTTCACTACACTATATTCCATTTCCTATGTGAATTTACCAAAGTTCACAATGCTTTACACATTGTTTATATCGCAGCAGCACTGCATAATTTAAAACTGCCATTAACATTAGTATCCCATTTTCTTGCACAATGTTGGAGGCCTCAACAATGCACAATGATTAATATGGAACTCACAGCCAGCAAGAACGACATCAGCACAATTGGCACACATGTTCCTGGGCCATTGCAAAGAATCTGAAAACAAAGAAAGTGTCCCAGTATAAATTACACATTCATGCATATGCTGACCAAAGCTCCATACAGACAGCCTACCAGTTAAGACTGTTGCAAGTAAGAAAATGTCACAAAAGGTAGGCCACATTTTTACTGTACTAGTGTGGAAAACCACACACTTTCCTTGCCTGTTAAATGCTCCAAATTGATTGTCTGGAAATCTGAAATCTGGGCAAAGTTTGCTTATATACTACCTAGGACAGCAGAGGTACCACAGCTTAACATAGATGCATAATCAATGGCAACAGTCTAAGCTTTCCGAAAGGCAGTATCAAGAACAGAATGAAAAAATGCTCGTGAACAGTGCTCAGAGTCACAAAGTGCATTTTTTTTTTTTTCTCTAGGCTGCCTACCTGATGTAGCTGACAAAAATTTCACTTATAGTCCCACCCCTATAAATCCACCTGACCATTACACCAAACAGAACATGAAATGTGCTTTTATTTTATTTTGGCAGGACACGCTGCTTGAATGGACACCGAGTGTTTCCCACTTAAAAGTGTTGTATCGACGACAAAATGAATTTCAGCCATGTGTTCAAGCTAGAGCACTGCACATGCCCGAGCATACCCAAAAGCCTAAGGCCTGGCCTGGCTAAAGCATAGCTTTTGGAGGGCCCAATCCAGGCACAGGACCACTCACAAATGGGTCCAGGTTGAGTTTTCGAGCCCACGTGGGCATTCTGCATATATCCAAGGCATTCTGTGTGAAGCTAAAGTGACAGGTTGGAAAAAACTTGCTCTTAATTACCGTATTTGCAAGTAATGTGACCACAAATATAATCTGAAGGAGGACTTTCGATGTCTCAGGAAAAAAAATACATATATATAGTATTGCGATAATAACACAGAGTTATGCCAGAGGGTTTTTTTTTTTTTTTTTTTCTGACGGTGGTGAGCTTGAATTTCACCTCCTCCAGTACACATCGGCAGACTTGGAGTGATGCCTGACACCGGCGAAAGATGCCAAGAACGAGTGGGGCTATACTAATCCAAGTAAAACCAAATTAGGAAGGCCCACTAAGCTTGGACAAAGACACAACCCTCACCAGAACAGAAATTGGCCTCCCT
The DNA here is from genome assembly GCF_038994185.2 of Dermacentor albipictus. Taxonomy (NCBI): domain Eukaryota; kingdom Metazoa; phylum Arthropoda; class Arachnida; order Ixodida; family Ixodidae; genus Dermacentor; species Dermacentor albipictus. The sequence goes on from NC_091829.1 coordinate 10,025,125, forward strand.
GGTACAATATTCAGCCACAGCCTCCCTGATGATATCTACAATTAACCAATGGCCCTCAGTCCCCAGCAGCTGTGGAGCACCTGACCAAGGCGGCGGTCAGGCCTGTAATACAGCAGAGGGTGCTAAGAATCCCTGTGTCCGGACAGGCCGCCAATGGAAACTGACCCTCGCAACGTTTAACTCCTGAACCCTCTCGAGTGAGGCTAGCTTAGCAGGACTCTTTGAGGAACTATCAGACATTGTTTGGGATATTATCGGCCTTAGTGAGAGTAGAAGAACTGGTGAGGCTTACACATTGCTAAATAACAGCCATCTCCTCTGCTATAGAGGTCTCCCTGACAAGAAGCAATAGAGGGTAGGATTCCTAATCCATAAGAACACAGCGGGCAACATTCACGAATTCTACAGCATTTACGGGAGGGTAGCAGTAGTCGTGATCAAACTTAATAAGATGTATCGATTAAAGGTAGTACAAGCCTACGCTCCAACATCCAGTCACAACGATGAGGAAGTAGATCAGTTTTATGAAGATGTTGAATTAGCGATGAGAAAAGTGCAAACTCAGTATACAGTAGTAATAGGCGACTTCAATGCAAAAGCGGGGAAAAAGCAGGCAGGTGAACAGGCAATTGGCAACTACAGCGTCGATTCTAGAAATGCTAGAGGAGAGGTGCTGGTAGAATTCCAGAAAGGAATAAGCTGAGAATAATGAACACCTTTTTCAGGAAACGTAGCAACAGAAAGTGGACCTGGAAAAGCTTGAATGGTGAAACAAGAAATGAAATTCATTTCATACTTTCTGCCGATCCCAGCACAGTGCAGGATGTAGAAGTGATAGGTAGGGTAAAGTGCACTGATCATACGTTAGTGAGGGCTAGGATTAACCTCAATTTGAACAGAGAAAGAGTAAAATTGGTCAAGAAAGAACAGCTTGATTTAGAGGCAGTAAAGGTAAAAGCAGACAAATTTAGGCTGGTACTTGCAAAAAAAATATGCAGCCTTAGAGCAGAGAAATGATGGTGATGAAATAGAGGTAATGAATGAAACCATAACGAGGCCGGCTTCAGAGGCAGCTATTGAAGTGGGAGGCAAGGCACCAAGGCGACCAGTAGGCAGGCTCTCCCAAGTAACAAAGGACCTCATAAAGAAACAATAAAGAAAGGAAGTGTTCAACTCAAGAGATAAGATAGAATTCACGGAACTGTCAAAATTGATCAACAGAGCGAAAATAAGTGATCTTCGAAATTATAACGTGAGAAAGACTGAAGAAGCCGTAAAAAATTGGCGCAGCCTGAAATCAGTGAGAAGGAAACTTGGCATAGGACAAACCAAGATGTATGCACTGAAAGATAAGCAGGGTAATATCATCAGCAATCTCGAAGGTATAATAAAAGCAGCAGAAGAATTCTATACTGACCTGTACAGTACCCAGAGGAATCGGGAGTATTCTATACGAAACAATAATGAACAGTATACAGAAAATCCTCCTATAACTACAGATGAGGTCAGAAGGGCCTTGCAAGGCATGAAACGGGAAAAAGCAGCAGGAGAGGATAGAATAACAGTCGATTTAATCAAAGATGGAGGAGACATAATGCTAGAAAAACTGGCGGCTCTCTAAACGAAGTGTCTATCAACTGCAAGGGTCCCAGAAAATTGGAAGAATGCAAACATTATACTAATCTACAAAAAGGGAGACGTTAAAGAACTGAAAAATTATAGGCCCGTTAGCCTAGTCCCAGTGTTATGTAAAATATTTACCAAAATAATCTCCAATAGAATAAGGGCAATGCTGGACTTTAGTCAACCAAGAGAACAGGCTGGCTTCAGGAAGGGATACTTTACAATGGATAACATCCATGTCATTAATCAAGTTATCGAGAAATGCTCAGAGTACAATAAGCCTCTGTATATGGCTTTCATAGATTACGAAAAAGCATTTGATTCAGTAGAGATACCAGCAGTCATAGAGGCATTGCGTAATCAAGGAGTACAGACCGCTTACGTAAATACCCTGGAAAATATCTACAGAGATTGCACAGCCACCTTAATTCTACACAAGAAAAGTAGGAAGATGCCTATAAGGAAAGGGGTCAGACAAGGAGAAACGATCCCTCCAATGCTATTCACTGCGTATTTGGAAGAAGTATTTAAGCTATTAAACTGGGAAGGTTTAGAAGTAAGGATCGACGGCGAATACCTCAGCAACCTTCAGTTTGCCGATCACATTTTTTTATTCAGCAACACTTCGGACGAGTTACAATAAATGATTGAGGACCTTAACAGGGAGAGTATAAGAGTGGAGTTGAAGATTAATATGCAGAAGACAAAGATAATGATAAATAACCGGGCAAGGGAACAAGAGTTCAAGATCGCAAGTCAGCCTCTAGAGTCTGTGAATGATTACATTTACCTAGGTCAAGTAATCACAGATAACCCTGACCATGAGAAGGAAATTCACAGAAGAATAAAAATGGGTTGGATCACATACGGCAGACATTGCCAGCTCCTGACTGAAAGCTTGCCATTATCATTGAAAAGGAAAGTATACAATCAGTGCATTTCACTGGTGCTGACATATGGGGCAGAGACTTAGAAACTGACAAAGAAGCTTGAGAACAAGTTAAGGACTGCGCAAAGAGCGATGAAATCAAGAATGCTAGGCATAACTTTAAGAGACAGAAAGAGAGCGCTTTGGATCAGAGAGCAAATGGTTATAGACGACATTCTAATAGAAAAATAGAAAAATGGCACTGTGCAAATCATGCAATGTGCAGATTAAATAACCGTTGGACCATTAGGGTGACAGAGTGGATAACAATAGAAGGGAAGCGCAGTAGAGGACAGCAGAAGACTAGGTGGTGCGACGAAATTAGGAAATTTGCAGGTGCTAGTTGGAATCGGTTGGCGCAGGACAGGGGTGATTGGAGATCGCAGGGAGCGGTCTTCGTCCTGCAGTGGACATAAAATAGGCTTATGATGATGCCAGAGAGAAGCAGAAAACAATGCATAAAAGGGGATGACCACAGGGTGCTTGATTCATCATTACTGCAAAGTGCCATCACAAAATATGTACAGTGAAAGAACGAGCGTATGCACAATTTACTATTTTTCTCTGCTTGAGATGTCTCTTTCAACCAGAACGGTGTCGTCCTCCATTCTACCAAAGTTGTTGTACAGACAGCGCTTCAGAAGTGCCCGCAGCCGAACTGAACACGGCAAAGAGTGTTCAAGTAATGGTGTTCGAATACGGCTCTGCCAGCAGTAGTGATTGCAATGGCGCCTACAGGTTTAGTTCACCTCATTTTGAAGCGGCAGGGAAAAAAGAAAGAAAAGAAAAAATTAAATTAAAAAAAAACCAACTCATGAGCCATTCTACTCAGTGAAGGTGGATGACCAGCAAAGCTGTGTAGCAAACGACAAAGAGGTGACACAGGGTTTTGAACAAAAATACTAACACATTTATTGTCTTGACGAGTGATCATCGTAACAAGAGGTACACACATACATTTATTGTTATATGTTCGCATTAATTCATGTTATAAATTCGTTATAACCCACCACAGTAGCTTAGTGGCTATCTAAGCATGAGTTCGCAAGATCAAATACCGGCCGCAGTGGCCACATTTCAGTGTGGGTGAAATGCAAAAATGCCTATGTCTCATGCATTGGGGACATGTTAAAGATCCTGTGGTGGTCAAAATTAATCCGGAGTCTCCCACTACAGCGTGCCTCATAATCAAATCGTGGTTTTGGCACATAAAACGGCAGAATTCAATTCTACGTTCTTTATACACATTCATTATATACATTCATGTTTTCATTTCACGATATATTGAGGCAAAAAGTTTGAGACCGAAATCATCGCACCGACTGGCAGTGGGCCAGTGCCATCAGCGCCTTCGCAAAAGGAGGGGCAGTATGGGAACGCTGGCATGATGAGCACCATCGGAGCCAGCTACGGAAGATGACAACGAAGGCGCGAGCAGTGGCACGAGCACAAGGGGCAGCACAAGCCATTGCTGATGACAATGGTTTTTGCTTGTACACATGAAAATTTTGAGGAACCGTAGCCATAAACAGCTTCACTGTAAAAAAATTTATATTCATGCCACAAACATGAATATAATGCAAGGCGCATTCTAAGGCAAGAATTTTTTGAAAAGAAAAAAACTTGCATTAGATTCACAAATATACAGTACTATAGCAAACAAAATAAATGCTTGAAGTTTTCATTATTTCTTGTTTGTACAAAAACAAACTTCCCTCGAAAGCAAAAAGAAAAGGTAGAAGTAGCCCTTTACACAATTTGACTCTTACCACATTTGAAACAATTACTTTATTGCAGTCGAGCTACTTTACTACTTTTCTTATTCGTTGTACCACATTGAAGAGTGCTTAATGGTTCATTCCCCACTCACATGCATGTAAGTGTGTGTGATGTTAAATGATGTCCTTAATTCCAAATGAAAAAGGAGAAAATGCAGTTAGCTATGATAGCTTGGGTCATACTGTGTTTTGTTACTGCCTCCTTCAATATTTTTGGCCCAAGTTAGAATATGCTTGCTTTCGATATACCCCCTAAGCTATGGCAGTTACATAGCATGTGCACATTGAGTTATTTGCTTCAGCAGAGTCGGGCTTGGAGTCACGGGCTAGGGCTGAGCTTCCCCTGATGGGCCAAAGCTGTGAAATCAGATCTGTGCAGTGCTCTAATTCAAACCACAATAAAAAATACTTCCACTTTACATCCTGCACACTACGAAGTACCTTTTGAGCATATAATACCTCTCAATATATCAAGTTTTTTTTTCTACAAGTACTATGTAGTTAATAACACTAAATAATGCATACAACCAGACACATAAAAAAGACAAGGTACAGAGTTACTCCCAACTGTTAATTTGGGGACGCTGCCTTCAGATATATAGCAAAAAAAAAAAAAGTGTTTGCAGAACCTGCAGAAATAATAAAAAAGAAAAAGATTCACATTTTTAAAAACAAGAAAATTATTTTACTAATGTTACGGCTGGTGGAACAGTATTTGTCAGAGTGAATGGGACTACAGAACAAATTGCTCTTTAAGGCATTCGAAGGGGAAAGGATGCAATTATGGGTACAAGTGGCACATGTGGAAAGAACATGTAGATGGCTGCGATGAGTCACAACACTGTAGGAAATCCACGGTATCACTAAGGCAGCACTGCTGCCCCCCATCCCTCCAAGATTATTGTCAATGTGTGCAAGATAACTATAATGCCATTCTACAACAAACTCGCCATGAGCAGGTGGCCACCACTGCTTTATCACGAGATGCAAAAGGTCATGGTGTGTGGAAGGTATAGAAAAGCTATGCGAGATAATAGTGGATTAAAACAAAATGCAAGTGGTTAACTAAAAGATTATTTATATATGTATATATACAGAGCGAGACAAAAGGACTGAAATGCACTCACAATTATATGACATAGTAAGGAAGGAGTAATACAAAAGCAAAAATTATCAGCCTAGTTTATTTTTCTTCTATCACATTTTAGTTGCCTGGGAGAGCTATCACCAATATCCATAATATCATTAACAGATTTAGCAGTCCAAAGATGGTACTTCAACTGATCTGTTACGTTATATTTGGTTTATCAAGCATCTTGCTATGCTAAAGTGACCTGACAGCTCTTTCAAAAGTGTAGTAGGCAAGTTATCGTGGCTTAATGTTTTACATTAATACTTCTTTAATGTTTGAGCCGCAAGATGTAAATACTCACAACATCTGGCGAATGGCGCAAAAGGATGGGTGCTGACGCCAAAATTGCATAAACTGTTGTTGGCACCGTAGTCAGCCAGGACTGGTGCAGCTCTCGACTCCTTGGAATACGCTCGACAACATAGTCGGAAGGTTCTTCCGCCTGAAAAAGTGATGTCAAGTTGCATTGTCATGCAATGAATAAGCTACTAATTTCATCCACAGGCATTACGCTCTAGAACCATTTGTTGTTGTTTTTTTTTATTCTTTTGTTTATTCAGCCTTTCACAATGCCTGCTGTACTCGGGAATTTATGCAGGACCAGAGCATGTGAAACAATTACTTTCTTTTATCACTTGTCACAACTGGTCGCTTCTAGTAATAATGCAGGTGTGGCACCATTTATGGCCAATTATATACGGTACAAAAGAATCATACCAAAATTGTATTGTCCACTATCGTAATGATACCATGTGATAATAGTACTGCACCTTTTAATGGCTTTTGCACCTTCAAATCTTTGCACTGCTGTTTATCTATACCATATTTAACGTCAAAGTTTGCAGGGGCATGCAAGACAGTTTACTGTGCATGTGTGATGTAATATGGCTACTTCAGCATGGCCGATCACGTAGCATCAGCGCCGTATAAGTCTTAATGTTTATCACTGCCAAAAGAAGGTAACGTTTGCTACCTCAGGTCCGTCGCTGGCGTCCTTTTTGGAAGAGAGGAATCTCAGAAGCAGCACCTGTGACGACGATGCAACTCTCCACATCTCTAATTGTTTGGCTTTATCGGCGCTCATTGGATCCGTTGTGGCCGTCACGTAGACTCGAGGGCTGTACGACGTTGTCGATATGTTCTCCACCAGCTTAAGCATCTCGAATGTGTGGCCGCCTGCGCAACAAGGTAGACAAGTTGAGACGTAAAGGAGAGAGGATATCATTCACAGATTCTGGCGCACTACAGCCCGTTGCTTACGCGGCACCGACGTGGAACTAGCAGCGCCCACTGAGCAACGTTCGCACTTCGGGCGTGACGGTGTTCATCCGAAACGTAACTGCTGGCAGATGGTCGCACATTGCTGCGTATTCTCCAGGTCGTTAAGGGGCAATGCTACCGTCGCCATGGGCGACACGCAGCAAATAATGGTCGTAAAACGTAAGATTCTTATCATAGCTGCCGCGCACAAACTATCAGCACGGATTTCTTAGCAGCAAAGAGCGCGAGTGACCGCACAGCGTCCATGCAACTCGTGATGCCCGAAAAGAGCGACAGCGAATATGTAGCATCGTCTGTCGATTGTGCGTTGTTTACGGATCGGCACAGTGTCGTTGCGAAATTATGCGGACGGCGCTTACCTGATCCTAGCACAACCATCAGCTTGGCAGGTTTCTTGCGGGGTACCTTGCATGCTTCGGCGGTATGTCTGATTCTAACTAAAACCCAGACAACTCGAAAGAGCAGAATGATTGCCAAAGTGACGATCAGGTGTTGGAGGTAGGTCGCGTAGGCAAACGTTTCCATCGGATGCGTGTGATCAGCGTTTGCTATGGCAAAACTGAAACTGGCAAGACGACGTCCACGTAGTTACTCTTTATCAAAATCCTCGCTCGGAGGCGCTACATCTTTTACTCTCGTCGGCTTTGTCGAGCGCTACTGACGCTTTCTAACTTGATGTGCACTCAGTTGCAGCGCGCTGGACTTAGCTGCAGCGCATCATTCCGCACGATCCGAGACGCAAGCGTATGTACTACGTCCATGGGGGTACGTCACTTCGCAACTGTAGCCATAGTGGTGTCGCCCCGGTGCGAGAGTTCTACGCAAGATGCTTTAAATATCTAGTAAAAGCGCTCAGGAATATTTATACATCTTTAATATTAATTAAAGCATTAATATATAGTTAAATTAGTTAGTCAAATTACTTTACATATTTAGTTACCGATCACGCCTGAGCTGCACCACGTGCAGTGCCTGGCTTGGAGAGTTTCAAACATGAAGGAAAAGACGGTCGCACCGGCTGAAGGCGAGCAGCCTGCAAAAGAGAAGAAAAATGAAGGAGAAAAGGAATTGGAACTTGTGAGTGAATCTTACAAATATCAAGTGTCTCACAAGGCACCGACTAACAGCACTTACTTCGCGAACTGTTGTTCTTTACTCGTCATTAACATGCGCCTCCAAATCTTGCTGTCTCACTTCGCGCACGTCTGTGGTGCACTTTTTTTCTGCGCATCGAACAAATATAATTTTACTATTCTTGTAGATGTGTAGAATTGTCGTTTTTCTCATTATGCGGCGCTGTTATGTGGTGTTCGGAAGAGCGCTCGCTTGTCGTCTGATTGTCGTTCCTTGCTGCATGTTTTCAGACAGAGGAAGACAAACAGCTTCAGGACGATCTGAACCTGCTCGTTCATCGCCTCGTCGTGAGTGTTTATTGGTCTGTCTGTGCGACTCTTACGCTTGGGTAGTCCTGTCTTTTTCTTCTCTTTTTCTTTTTTTTTTTCTTCCGCGGGCTCTCAACATATTCCCCATTGGCGCGAACAGGAGGATGACATTTCACTGTACCTCGGTGCTCTCGAGAACCTTCGAGCTCAGATCAAGGCCTCGACCACGTCGATGACGTCGGTACCCAAGCCCCTGAAGTTTCTCAAACCCCATTACAAGACGCTGCAGGAGGTCTATGAAAAGATCGAAGAAGAAAAAACGAAGGTGAGCCTGCGAAATCGATTGACTGACTTGTCAGAAATTGTTCAACCTGCAGTATTATTGTCTCCGTTCGCTGCAGTGAATGAATGTGCGAATAAAACTTATTTTGATTCTTGCAAACCGCGTTCGAAAATCAGTACTGTAGTGCCGAAACAGGACAGCAAAGTAATGTTAGTTTCAGCTAGTTGCCTCGTGCAATATCGTAGCCATAAAAAATTGCTGCTGTGTGAGAAGTGTCACTTTGAAATCAACTGTCTTTTTTGCTTGCCTGATGATGATATCAGCATAACGTACTGATTTGCAGACTTCCTTTGGCAAACATTTGCTCCTTTCAAGTTTTTCTTTCACTGGCAAAACACGTGCAGTTATTTATTTACCGACTGAATATCCGAATTGTACAGCTCTCTGACAATAAAATATAGCCTGCTGCTACTAATGGTGATAAATAAGTTCAAAATTTTAGTTCTTGTTTATCCATTTGTTGAAAGGGGTGCATGTTGTGAACTGGCTCAGGTTTAGACAGTAATAAGGAGCCTGTGGTTGGCTTGTGTAACACTCATAAAGTATGTAAGAAGCAGGTTGGCTGGTGACACTCATTAAGTATCAGTGGTTGCTGACAACTAGTTTTTCATTTTACAGAGATTTTGTGCTGACATTGTATCCATCTTGGCAATGACTATAAGTGAGGAACGGGAGTGCCTCAAATACAGACTTCTCGGATCGCGAGAAGAGATTGGCTCCTGGGGCCATGAATATGTGCGGTGAGCATTTTTTTTTTTTTTTTCTCAGCTGTCATTGCCACAAATTCTCTTTCAGGATTGCTCAGGTAGTATATACTGCAAAATTTTGCAAAGATGCAAGGTGTTAAGAATGAAATGCACAATCTTTACTTGTGTGGGGGCTATAAATTTGGGTCACATACTCTTCAACTATGCACCAAGCTCATAAAGCTTTTGAAACCATTGTGGGACGTAAAATTACCAAATGGGACATTGTAGATTCTAAGGCTGCTGCACCACTAAACCACAATTCACGCATTACCAAGTGTGCAAAAATTTAGTCGCGGAAGTTTTTTTGTGGTCGACTTGTTTCTTTCACTAAGCAATTGTGTGGCAGCACTAAAAATAGCTGTCTTTTGGCATTGAAGCAAAACGCAAGTACTACACTTGTTTGTCCTACAGACAAATCTCAATATAATGAATCACGCAGGCCCGCTGAAAATAATTCGTTATTTCGAAATATTGTTGTAATGAAAAACTTGCCGTTATAAGCCAGTGGTCAAACTTAGGAAATAAAATGACGTACCTTGGCAGTAGATGTGTGTGCAGACGAGCATACTCTCAAATAAAAAGTTTCACTCCCTTCAAAGCTGCTTTATTTGGAGAAATCAGTGATTTTCTTCCGGTACATGCAGCCTGCACGACCGATTAGGAATGCGTCTACATTCCCACTCGCAGCTGTTTCCTCGTAGGAGCGAGTTGCAACTCCTGGTGTAGCTTGACAATCTTGTCTCAGTCTTTCAAAATGGTCGCGACAGTTGATGAGGCAATGTCACGCTGTCTGCATACGTCGATTTCATGCAATAAGTCCAAGTTGTCCTGCAGCGAAAACGGCTTTCGCTTCTTGGCGCTGTCGTTAGCTGCATTCATTGTTGGATCTCCCACAAACTTCGCCACAGCTTTGTGGTGACGATTGTGGTGGAGCAGTTGGCGCTCAATGTGGTGATGATAATAGCTACTGCACTCGCAGTTTCTGTTTCACGTGAGAGTTGCGGCACTGTTACTTTTAGCTGAATTCGTAATGCTGAGGTTATAAAGGGGAAAATAAATTATGTGCTTTATTCTGAAATATGCGCTGTATTGAAATTCGTAATTCTGAAATATTTTTACATTGAAAATATAGGCAATCTGGGGGGTATTTTTAATATATTCGTAAATTTGAGAAATTAATAATGTGGGGTTCATAGTAATGAGATTTGACTATTATTTGTCTTCGGCCTAGTAAAGAACATTGACAACAAACCCCGACATGTTCTTGAATGAGGCATGTGTTTATGCCTTATCCAGTTTAATATTTTTTATGATTATACTTTGAGCTAAATGCCTTGTGAATAGATTTCGTATGTGCACGCTAGTTGTCTTTTCCAAGGTGACTGTTTGGGCATGCTGGTAGGACATGAATGCCGCTTTTTGCACACGAGACGAGGGCAAAGAAGAGGCTAAGGCACACTGCGCTCGTGTGTCTCAGCCTCTTCTTTGTCCTCGTCTTGTGCGTAAAAAGCTGCATTCTTGTCTTCTCCCTTCTTACCTAGCTGGTAATGCATGTGTGGCAAATTGGTTCAGAATATCCTGAGGAGAATTTGGACTTGATGCTGTCTCAACTTCGTGCTGATAATACGGCAACGACTGCAGGCACTTGGCAGGTGAGATCGCCCAGGAGTGGGTTGAAGTCGACGAGGAAAGGCGCAAGGCCCTGCTCGGTCTGGCCAAGCAGATTGTGCCGTACCACATGGCGCACAACGCAGAGGCTGAGGCTTGTGACCTGCTCATGGAGATCGAGCAGTTGCAGCTGCTGCAGGAATACGTCGACAAGGAGGCCTTTCCGAGGGTTTGCTTGTACCTCACAAGGTATGTGCAGAGGCATCAGCTGCCTTTGATGAAGCATATAGTAGCAATTGTACCCCAAAGCAGTTTCATCCGCTTTACCTTTAGTTAGTATTCCATGTTTGTTTGTCTACTTGCTGCTTTTAGCAGTTGGCATATTTAGTGTGTAATACCCAGAAGGAACTGCAACAGCTCAATGCAGGATACCATATATACAGAATGCATGAGCCTGCAATACACAACAGCAAGAGATTAATTAAAAATATGTCACCTTTGACTGCTACAGTTACGTAAAATGATGATTCCCAAGATGATGAATGTGAGTGAATCAGGTCATGGCTATGGTGAGGAATGTAAGAAACCATCAAAACAAGTCTAAAGATGCTAAGATGTTCCAATGATTGCAGTGGCTGCTTTAAAATTACTGGTTGGTCAAGTGTTATGTGGACAGAATAATGGCGTGTGCATCTCGCAGCACTTTCTAGCAGAGATACAGAAAAAGACAAGTTATCGAGAAGAAAGGTGCTTCTGCAGGATTTCTTTACATGTTAGGTGTTTTCTGCATTTTGTAACTACCAAACAACTTCCTGCTCTGCTGCATTCTTTGGAATGAACAAATCCGGTTTTTATTTTTTAAACTGATAAGTCTGAAGCCTAGTTATGGCTGATGCTCTTTGCACTGCTTGTGCAATCTTGAGAAGATGTCATTTTTGCTGGCATGGTGTTAGAAGGGTGTCTGCAACCTTTGCGCATAAAGCTGAGACTGAGTCCCTCCCTAAAAAAAAGGCATTAAACATTTATAAATCAGTTGTGCAGCTCCCCGTCCAAGTAGTCTTCTTTGTAGTTTATGCACAGGTCCCAACACTTCTTAAGGTCTCTGAAGCGACCAAAAACACAGAAAGCTCCTTTTTTGTCATGGCATATTAAATGGCCTCAGTGCTCTCCCTTCAGTGTCCTTTTAGGGGTCTCCTCACATGTGGAAACAGAAAAAAAAAATGCATGGAGAGAGGCTAGGTGAGTATGGTGGATGCAGAAGTGCAGTTTTGCTATGCTTGGCAAAAAGTTGTGCTTTGCTTGGGGCAGTTTACGGTCTTGCATTATCGTCTAGATGACTGCATTGTCCACATGCCTATAGACCAGAGCAATAATGTTGCTGTGCATCACACATCCATTTGGACACACATAAAAGTCTGGATTCACCGTCTGCCCTTGTTGGATGAAAAACTATCCACATCTGTTTTATACTTTTCTGCTGCACCCTTCCCTATGCTGGAGAGTTCGTGGATCACCAAATTGCAGTTTATGAGCTCTGGGGCATCTAGAAAGGTAGTACTGAAAGTACAATGCTTCATCGTCAACAATGATGCTGTCAATGTATGCAGAACCCTTGTGTACCTGTAAGAGCAAATTGGAACAGACAGATGTTCTGGTCCTGTGTGAGGGAGGGCAGCACTAGTCTGGCATTAAGCTTTCGTTTCCTGAATTTCTCGCTCAAAATGTGGGGGGTATGTTCTTACTGATGTTGAGGGCATCTGTTAGCATGCAGGCTGTAATGTCGTGGTCTCGCTCTTTTTTATTTCTCAGGTCTAAGCCACATTAACTTCATTCCATGAGGTTGAAGAACACCTTGCCTCGAGCCATCTTCCACCGATGTTCTCTCTTAGATTAACCTTTTGCATCACTGAAACACTCGCGTCTGCGATAATGTCTAGTTTCCGTAAGCGTCAAGCAGAAGCCGATACTTCTGTGAAGCTCAGTAACGTGGAAAGTTGGGCTAGTTGGTGAGTGATCATAGTACCTTGCTGGTGAAGCAGCGCAGAAACACGGACACAGTGAAGACAAGCAGGAATAGACGACACTCGCTGCACTCGCAACTATTTTATTTCAGAACACAAACTTCAAGTTTATATACCTGCGCACCCTGAGGCGTCAAAGCAAATCATGGTAAGATTAGAGGTTTTTTTTTTTTTTATATGTATATATATCGTTTGCCCGCTCATACTCGGGCGTCAAAGGCATTGCACTTATCTATCATGGTGCGCAATCCTATCGTAATTTGTTGCAACCCTAACAACCATTTTTATTGCGCATTTTCTTTTCTCTTCTTTTTAGTGTACTTCCAAAAACACAACTTCACCATGGCTTAGATGTACAGATGGCTGACTTATACAACCCTCTCCCCTCTTGTGAATATGAAAGGCTTCGATTATTTCCCTGGTTAGTTGATCCTTATGGTGTGATAAAACTGTGGCATCATTGTAAAGCGGCCAACACCCATGTTGTAAGCAGTGCCCCTTAATGTGGGAATGAATGTTACCCCCCAGTGACCTTTTGTGCTCTAAAAGTCTCGTGTTTACACAACGACCTGTTTGGCCGATGTATACTTTCCCACACGATATGGGCAAACAGTAGACTACAGAAGACCTGCACTCGACAAGTTTTTCTTTGTGCTTAACTGTGCACTTACGTCCATTTTCTTTTACTTTTGTCGAAACTCTACGATCCAGTCCGGCACATATTTTTCCTAGTTTGTTAGGCGCTGAAAAAACTACTCGTAGACCGTATCTGCCACCTACGTTTTTTAAGTTATGCGCAATTTTGTGTGCATATGGTAGTGACACAATTTTTTTGCTGTCAATCTCTAGTCTGTTGCGCTCTTTCTGATAGCCATTGCGCACATAACGGATCAACTTATACGCTGATGTACAGAGTACATGTTTTTCATACCCTGCATTCTTTAGTCTGATAACCTGTTGGCTGAATGTTTCTTTTATTTTTTCCGGGCAAGACTTAGTTAAGGCAGCCCTCAGGCACGAGAAAGCTATGCCACTTTTTACAATTTTAGAGTGTCCCGAGTTATAACTAAGCAAGGGTTTTTCTGATCGTGGATTGTATGACCAGCAAACGTGGTCCGGTGTGGAAGTTAACGCCAAATCTAAAAATTGTAGCTTGCCATTCTGCGGCAACTCAACAGTGAAAGCCAGCCCTTGGCTGTTGTCCTTGAACACTTTTAAGACTTCATTCATTCTTAGGTCCAAAACACCATGTTCGATTATAACTAAAAAATCGTCCACAAAGCGGAACACATTTACCGCTAAGTCTTTAAGGTTTGCAACTATCGCTTTGTCAATACTACCTAAAAAAATTGTGCTAAGTACCGGAGCTACTTTTGAGCCTATACATATACCGGACTTTTGTCTGTACATAACATTATTCCACATTACAAAGGTGGACTCAAGGTAAAATGTTAATAGTTCAAGAAATGTATTAACTGATACGCCACATTTGCTGACAAATTCCATCTCGTCGTTGTCTTCCGTTATACAGTGCCTAACACTCGATAATAAGGGACCATGCGGAATATTGTAATACAAATCCTGTACATCTATGCTGAAGAATTCACATCGTCCAGGGTTAGATGTGCTTAAGTACGTTACTAACGTTTCAGAGTTTGGTAAAACGAACGGATCGGTAACTATCAAGCCATTAAGGTGGTTTTGAAGGAATGAAGATACAACCAACTGCCACGAGTCCCTTTCTGATACTATGGCTCTGAACGGAACGTCAACCTTATGTGTTTTCGCCACGAAAAACAATTCGAGATGTAGGTTGCACGAGCGCTTAACTGCAGAAGCAAGTCGCTCAAAATTGTTGATTGCGAGTAATGTGACTGCTTTATCCCTCACCTTTTTAGCTTTTACGTCGACACGTACGAAATTCTTTCTGACCGCTGTCATCGCCTTCTCTTGGAAGAGACCTTCAGGCACAACTACAAAACAACCTTCCTTATCAGAAGTCAGAAACCGTAAATCGTTCTTCACGCCAAAGTTCACTAGATTCCTTACGTGTTGCTCTTTTTCGTCGGCGGTCATTGTCCTGGAAAGCACATCCAAGACCATGGCGCGTCGTGTGGCCGAAGAAGAACGTCCACGTTTCATTACAGAGTGTATGGATGTGCTTTCCAGGACAATGACCGCCGACAGAAAAGAGCAACACGTAAGGAATCTAGTGAACTTTGGCGTGAAGAACGATTTACGGTTTCTGACTTCTGATAAGGAAGGTTGTTTTGTAGTTGTGCCTGAAGGTCTCTTCCAAGAGAAGGCGATGACAGCGGTCAGAAAGAATTTCGTACGTGTCGACGTAAAAGCTAAAAAGGTGAGGGATAAAGCAGTCACATTACTCGCAATCAACAATTTTGAGCGACTTGCTTCTGCAGTTAAGCGCTCGTGCAACCTACATCTCGAATTGTTTTTCGTGGCGAAAACACATAAGGTTGACGTTCCGTTCAGAGCCATAGTATCAGAAAGGGACTCGTGGCAGTTGGTTGTATCTTCATTCCTTCAAAACCACCTTAATGGCTTGATAGTTACCGATCCGTTCGTTTTACCAAACTCTGAAACGTTAGTAACGTACTTAAGCACATCTAACCCTGGACGATGTGAATTCTTCAGCATAGATGTACAGGATTTGTATTACAATATTCCGCATGGTCCCTTATTATCGAGTGTTAGGCACTGTATAACGGAAGACAACGACGAGATGGAATTTGTCAGCAAATGTGGCGTATCAGTTAATACATTTCTTGAACTATTAACATTTTACCTTGAGTCCACCTTTGTAATGTGGAATAATGTTATGTACAGACAAAAGTCCGGTATATGTATAGGCTCAAAAGTAGCTCCGGTACTTAGCACAATTTTTTTAGGTAGTATTGACAAAGCGATAGTTGCAAACCTTAAAGACTTAGCGGTAAATGTGTTCCGCTTTGTGGACGATTTTTTAGTTATAATCGAACATGGTGTTTTGGACCTAAGAATGAATGAAGTCTTAAAAGTGTTCAAGGACAACAGCCAAGGGCTGGCTTTCACTGTTGAGTTGCCGCAGAATGGCAAGCTACAATTTTTAGATTTGGCGTTAACTTCCACACCGGACCACGTTTGCTGGTCATACAATCCACGATCAGAAAAACCCTTGCTTAGTTATAACTCGGGACACTCTAAAATTGTAAAAAGTGGCATAGCTTTCTCGTGCCTGAGGGCTGCCTTAACTAAGTCTTGCCCGGAAAAAATAAAAGAAACATTCAGCCAACAGGTTATCAGACTAAAGAATGCAGGGTATGAAAAACATGTACTCTGTACATCAGCGTATAAGTTGATCCGTTATGTGCGCAATGGCTATCAGAAAGAGCGCAACAGACTAGAGATTGACAGCAAAAAAAATGTGTCACTACCATATGCACACAAAATTGCGCATAACTTAAAAAACGTAGGTGGCAGATACGGTCTACGAGTAGTTTTTTCAGCGCCTAACAAACTCGGAAAAATATGTGCCGGACTGGATCGTAGAGTTTCGACAAAAGTAAAAGAAAATGGACGTAAGTGCACAGTTAAGCACAAAGAAAAACTTGTCGAGTGCAGGTCTTCTGTAGTCTACTGTTTGCCCATATCGTGTGGGAAAGTATACATCGGCCAAACAGGTCGTTGTGTAAACACGAGACTTTTAGAGCACAAAAGGTCACTGGGGGGTAACATTCATTCCCACATTAAGGGGCACTGCTTACAACATGGGTGTTGGCCGCTTTACAATGATGCCACAGTTTTATCACACCATAAGGATCAACTAACCAGGGAAATAATCGAAGCCTTTCATATTCACAAGAGGGGAGAGGGTTGTATAAGTCAGCCATCTGTACATCTAAGCCATGGTGAAGTTGTGTTTTTGGAAGTACACTAAAAAGAAGAGAAAAGAAAATGCGCAATAAAAATGGTTGTTAGGGTTGCAACAAATTACGATAGGATTGCGCACCATGATAGATAAGTGCAATGCCTTTGACGCCCGAGTATGAGCAGGCAAACGATATATATACATATAAAAAAAAAAAACCTCTAATCTTGCCATGATTTGCTTTGACGCCTCAGGGTGCGCAGGTATATAAACTTGAAGTTTGTGTTCTGAAATAAAATAGTTGCGAGTGCAGCGAGTGTCGTCTATTCCTGCTTGTCTTCACTGTGTCCGTGTTTCTGCGCTGCTTCACCAGCAAGGTACTATGATCTGTGAAGCTGTCACACTGAGCTTCAAACAGAATTTTATATTCACACGCTTTTTAAGGTGGATGTCCATCTCTCCACAGTAACTTGCAGTAGAATGCGCCGATTACTAGTAGCAGTAGATCTTTCCGCCACATAATGCCATTTAGTGGCTGGCACAGCAACTTGCAAGAGTGTAGGTGTAGGCCAGTTGGTGATTCATGATTTTGAGAAGTTACCACAAGCAAAGCACGAGACTTGAAGAAAGGGACAACATGAATCGCTTTGTGTTGTCCCTTTCTTCAAGTCTCATCTTTTGCTTGCGGTAACTTCCCAAAATACAAAAATAATGCAGGTTACTCTCGAAAGATAATGCTACACATGTGTGCCAAGCTATATTTTGGGGAATCGCTTCTGCAGGAGAAAATTAATTTGTCTCGGAACTTAAGGACAAAGGTTGTATAAAGCTCTTCATATAGGACGCATTTGCCTCACTCTTGGCAATTTGAATGTGGGGGACTGTTATGCAAATATCATCCCAATAAAATAAATCATTGTGTTCTCTTGCAGTTGTGTACCCTATGTTCCAGAGCCAGAAAACACTAACCTCCTGAAGACTGCCATGGAGATATTTCTCAAGTATGAGCGCTACCCTGAAGCCCTGCGTCTGGCCATGCAACTGAATGACCAAGATGCCATACAGACTATCTTTATCAAGTGCCCTGATGTGTAGGTCCCAGTCTTTTTCTTATTGTTTGATTTTTCTTGTATTCGTTAACCAAACCAATTTAACAGTTCAGTTCTTCCAAGTCTCATGCGCAAGTGCTATGAAGGCTCGTTAATTTCGAGCTCCACGGGGAGTTGAAATTATTTGAACAAAATTGAGTTTGATCTAAAGAGAGCGCCTTTGAGTACTGTAGACTTCAGCTAATTTGACTATGGTTAATTCAATTTTTCGTTTAATTCAATCTCTACCGAAGGTCCCAGCCAGGCACCCAAACATCTCAGTGGGCCCAAACTTTCGTTATTTCGATCCTGTAATTGGCCTCTGCCACATAATTTTAACTTGGTTGGTCAGTATGCACATGCCCGACCCCAATGGTGACACCAGTGGCGACTCCAAAAGCAGCAGCATCTTTCTTGGCAGTTCTTAGGGTACAGTGAATGCGTTAAACATATGTCACCTCCCTTAAAGAACACCTATCTTTGGCCTGCCACAGAAAGATCTTAAAGCAAACGAGTAGCTCACAAGGAATTATTGCGGTATTCACCCAATTCTAACATGTACCTTTTTTTCTTTTTTTGAAGGAAATTTGTTAAAAAATTGCCTGCACGGTGATCTCTCATATGAAGTCAAAACCACATTCGCAACAGCCTACCGTCGGAGCTAGCCTAGCCAGCGTCATTGCCACTGTCATCAGAATATGGTTGCTAGCACAAGATGGCAAGGGTAGATGGTGACAAAAAAAACTTCTGACATAGCATAATAACAAAAATGCACTGCTTTCAGTCCGATTACGAAAGCACATTCAAGTGAAAAGTTATTTTACATATTAAGCTAGCGACAACAAGTGGTGTTGCAGGATAAACTAGGTGTGGGCAACCCCTTTGCGATTTTTTTGCGAGTGATTAATGCAGAATAACAGACATGCTGTGGGCCATATGGAGGATGACATGTTGTGGTTCTTCATAGACAGCGATAAAGTGCTGTCTGGCAGTGATGACGATGGACATAAAGTAAATAAATTTGCATTCTGTGAAGCTGAAGTTCGCTGAATTGGAGGCATACTACATTTTTCTTGGTAAAAAAGCGGGTGCACATTACATTTCTACTTTGTTTAGGAGCTGTGATGTCATTTCTACTTTGTTTTCTATTTTGAACCCATAAAAAGTAGGTGCGCATACCGTTCACGTACGCGTTAGAATCGGGCAAATACAGACAGATGAATCAGTGGTGTGTTTCAACATTTTTTTCTGCCTCTTGTTTAATTAGACCAATTTTGTTGGCCCTTTCATAATCGAATTAATGGAAGTCAACTGTGTAGCACTCAGTAACCTGTATGGTACAGTCACCTGCGCAATATTATCAGAAACATATTGCCAAACACAAGTGTAGGCCTTACCATGCATTTTTAAAGCACAGTTTTTGGAAATTGCGAATCATGAGGGGAGTAAGAATAATTCGAGCTGGGAATGTGTAGTGACCCACAACAGCAAGAAATAAATAGTAGAATCAACCATCGCTCAGTCTCATCTCATGCTGAAGACAGTGTTAGCAGTGTTTTGTCATTGCTATTGAAATTGTCTGTTTGGCTTGATGCTTGTTGAAGGGCCATTCTTGTAATTCTTGTCATGGCCATTCTTGTTGCAGGGACATCCTCAAGCAGATGGCATTCATGCTAGGTAGACAACAAATGTTCCTGAAGTCTCATGATGCCATTACCAACTATGATGACCTGTCAGACATTGTGTCAAACTCGTCCCTCAATGACCATTTTATGGGTCTGGCTCGAGAGGCAAGTAAAAATCGGAAAAGTTTCTCATTTCACATTTTAACCACTTTTTTTATCATGGTCGTGGCTACATTTTTGTTCACTGAATAAGCCCGCTAATGAAATACTGTAAATACACTCCTCAAGGATATACCAAACTTAAAGGGGGTCGCGAAATAGTTTGATATACCAATAATTCGAAATATAAATTGGACCTATCTGAAGTTTATCCGATATTTCCCACATGTCTCAGACAGCTTCCCCGAGATTGTGAAAAGTGGGAACATAACGATTTGGTTTCTCAGAGGCCATGTCGAACACGCAAAAGTTTACTTTTTTTTTTCTCACTAACGTTGCAAGTTAGTATTCGATGTACAAGGGTCTGTAGCAAGGGTCTTCGATGTACAGATCACCTGCACATGAGGCTATGGTGCATCTCACACGCGTCGAAGTGCTTGTTTCACATTTTATTCAAGAAAAGGTAAAAAATAGATGCACCGTGGAAGTGACCTAGCCTGTATGGACATGCGCCGTGCTGCCATCAACACACTTGTACTGCGACTTGCAAGTGAGCTTGCCCCACCATGTGTTCGTTAAAATATGAACAATACACCATTTAAGCAGCCAATCGTCATATGTGGGCAACAAGCAAGGCAGACTGTTTTGTCGAGTTTTGAAACCGACTTCCTGTTGGAACCAGTCGTCCTCACATCTCCACTCACCAAAAAAGTTTGTGTCTCTTCTTGGGTGCCGCTCACCGCTTCGACGCCTTGTGGCCAATACGTCCCTTCATTTGGCCCTTGCCATCCGGCCAATGCATCAATGACTCTTGACACTCACACAAACTGTTTTGAAAGTTGTTTTCAGCTTGCAAAATATTCAAATCCATTACCAAACACGTGTAACCATGTGAACACGAATGAAACATGTTCAGCGCAGGCCCGCGAATTGCACAGTGACGGGTCTTGAACGCTGCTGCTACGATGGTCTTTCCTTGAAGTGCGGATGTGGCGTGCGGTGGCTTTGTAAATTTCAAATTGTAGTTTAAAGGTTCGTCGAAGTGGAGGTTGGGGGTCAGATTTGTTCTGGCCACTTGTAGAATCCTAAAATGCCATTCACGGAAAGCCCTTGTTTACAAGAAGACAAACCCAGTGACACAGCTTCTTCAGTTCAGTATCCCCCGCCCTACGCCACTCGGTTAAAAAGAGTGTGGTCCCCACTTCCTTGTGGAAGCCATTTCACATTATTGAAGCAGGGTGGTGATCTGCTCGGGCCAGTAACGAATGGCCACAGTTTGCATGACCCATCCATATGCAGATGGTCAAATTATTGATTTACAAGCGGCTGCTTGCAAACGCACTGCCCAAAGCACGCTATGTGTGATGAGAGCGACTGCCAAAGTGGAGCTGCGTCATGTTCCAAGTGCAATAAAATCCTATCTCAGCCTTGCGCACTTTGGGCTTTAGGTACGAGTGAAAGTGTGCAAGGGTGAGACAAGATGGTGGCTTCACGAGTGCCACCTTCCCGCATGAGCAAAGGGAAAGGGGAGCGAGCTCAGAGTAACGTGATCAAGCACAGGCGAGGGACGGGGGGGGGGGGGGGGGATAAGTTGGCGTTCGCCTCAGACGTGGCTGCGCATGGCTGCAAGCGCAAATGAGCGCATAAGCAGCCGCACACCTTGCTTTAGAACCAATCTGCCGTGTGTGCAATGAGTGAGCATGCCGAGACAGCGTGTCTCCTTGTAAGCTGCCTTAACATGCGTTTAGTATTGGAGGTTGCATAATCTCGAGCTTCGATGACCTGTTGGAGTGAGAGGTAGCCGAAGTATTTGCTCCCCCCTACCGGCGCTTTTCCCGTTGACGTTGCACCAGTTCAGCCGACACTATCAGCCACGGGGGAGGAGTACATGTGAAAGCACGGCTGGCTTCGCTTAATTCATACCGCCAAGAAGATACCATCGACATAAGTGGCATGAAACCATCATTCGTAGCCGACTCCCAAATTTATCAGAATGAATCCTTTTCTCATAAGTATTTGCTTTTCTGGATTGCCAGATAATACAGAAAATTCTGCAGCTCCTTTCTGTGTAAGAAAAATCGATCGGCGACTGTACTTATTTGAATTAGAAAGTTTGAATTTCAATATAAAACAAATTTTTATATAACAAAGCAAATTGCTGATTTTACCGACTTTGTTATATCAAGGTTTAACTATACTTGCAGCGGGCACAGCACGGTGTTCGATATATTACTGTATTTACTTGCATAATGATCGCACTTATCTGTAAAAAAAAATTGACGCAAATTCAGGGGTGCGATCATTATGCTGGGTAAATTTCTCACGAAAAGACACATTTTCTTTTGTCATCTTGCATTTGCTGTGGGATGACAAGCAGGATGGGATGCTGTGGGATTTGCTGATAGATGATGGATTTACTGTGGGATGACAAAACAAAAATAGAGGCCGGCAGAGCGTGCCGAACGCGCCGAATGCAATTATTTTTCTCCTCTTGAGTACATTACGCGCATTGAAACAGTTTCTTCCGTATCAGTAATAAATAATATCCTTAATAATGGCAAGTTTGCAACAATAACGTAGCCATGTCCACTTTGACGGGACAGAAACAGATGGGCATGCTTAGCTGCCAGTGACATAGAAACACATGGCGGGCATGCTGCGGAAAGTGTGGCATTTGTCTTCACTGCTATACTAACACGGCACGTTTCTGCTAAGTAAGGGCGAATATCTTAGCTGCGTTACAAGCGTCAGCGTATGAATAGGGTACACTTCATATCAGTGTAAATGTGGCCACTATCGTTCCCGCTCGCGATTTGTTGCGTGCTCACGAGTGCAGACAAGAAGAATTGAAAGGCGCCCTTTATGTTGCTGTTGTTGACCAAAACCATTATAAAGTCTACAAATAATAAAGCCGAGGCAAGTTTAGTTGTAGCTTTCTTTTTCATGGAAGTGCAGAAAGTGGTGAAAGGAATGAAATGGGGCATCTGCTTAAGAATGTTGGGTGCGTGCGGACCGCTTGGTATGTCTTGAAGAGTCATTTGCGTAGCATTTGGCAGATGGGTAAGCGCGATCATCAATAGCTAGACTTGGCACACGACATATCGCTGCGACACGTTCACAGTGCAATCATTATGCGGGGGAAAAAAATGGAATTTTGACGACATAATTCAGGGGTGCGATCATTACGTGAGTGCGATCATTATGCGAGTAAGTACGGTAGATGTGGCAGTAAATGGGAGTTTGATGTATGCATAGTCCATTGTTATTAATCAATCAAAAAGGGAACCTTATATTTTTGCAGGGTATTTTACAGCTTTTCGATAAACATAGTAATTCGATATATCAGAACTTGATATATCTGGGATTGACTGTACAAGCTTCCACAGGAAATGCTCTTTGATGCGTGCACATGGTCTTGCTTTGTTGGCTAACTTTAATTTTACTTGCCACTACCACAATGTAGTTGGACATCACTGAGCCAAAGACCCCTGAAGACATTTACAAGTCGCATCTTGACAATGCACGTAAGTATGGTCACCTCTGCCTTATTGCAATTCTAAGTTTCCTCCTAAAGGGACAATTGCTTTGTGCAGTTTCGCATCCTAGCAGCTGCTGAGCCCTACTTTTGCTTTATTTGGGGCCATGTGCACAGCATTATATGCACTGCATGCTTAACAGCTCATAAGCTGTTTATAGGTAATGACTTGGAGCATTTGGTCTATCATAAATCATAGGGACAAGTTGTCTAAATGATATTTGGGGGGGCCACTTTATCTGTGCACTTTCATTGCTGCAGCAGCATGTCTATATGATGGCAGAATGTTGTGCTAGCAACGTGCTGCACAAAGCAGCATGTGAATTCCTATTAAACACTTGTACTAATGTTTCCAAACTGTGCACTGGGGAGTGCCTTATTTCTAAAATGGTATTTCATAGTTTGGTAGGCAGCCACATCAATTTATGCCTCTCTGCATTACTGCACTTGCAAGCAAGCATTCTCAGCTGTGACCTACAGAGAAAATAAACACTGCAACACGTGTGTGTAGCAGCTTATCTGAGGTAAGCCCTCTATGTCAATGAGCCATGTATTGATAATCTCTTATCAGAAAGACAAATGCTCTTTGTGCTTTGTGGGTGGGCTAGTCATGCATTTAATATTTCACATAAGCTTTGCATGATCATTTAAATGACGAATTGTTGAGGCTTATTGACTATTTTGGCTATGTGTCCTGGTGTTACTGACATGAGGGCTTCTCAGGTCTTGGAAGCTAGTGGGTTCCCTGAGGCTGAAATGTTTGCAATTTTTGACTTACAGAACCTGCAATGCCTGCACCATGTGTTTGTGTTTTTATCATGTGGTCTCACATTTTATCTCCTCCCATGTTCTAGCTTCCTTTGGCTGTAAGTTTTTCCTCCCATAGTTACGCTTTTTATTTTGGTCCCTTGTGGATGCTAGTTTCCTCATCTTTCTGCAGGGCCATCGTTTGGGCCTGGGGGCAGTGTTGACTCTGCACGACAGAATCTGGCATCCAGTTTTGTCAATGGGTTTGTCAATGCTGCTTTTGGCCAAGACCGGCTGCTCATGGAAGATGGAAACAAGTGGCTTTACAAGAACAAAGAGCATGGTACATGCACTCTTACCTTCGGCATTTCCCATTTCTTTATCTTTCACACATGTTTATGTGTGTGCACTCCCTGGCAAAATTAAATACATTGTACAGCATTTGAACCCTGCTGATGCAAGGCCAAGTGGATGCTGGGATATCTGCTTGCATGTTTAGTGTAGCTTACATATCCAACCGTGAACATATTGCTCCTATTTTCTAAAGTGGTTGCACTGGTGGTTTAAAAGAGTCGGGATTCTCTACTTACTGTTACATACTGATGTGGAATATGATGTTCTAAGCATTTCCTGTGGTTACAGAAGCTTCCTATGTCTCGTCATAGATGTTTTTTGTCTTTGTGTTTCCAATTGGATGTTTCCGATGTCCTCAAAAGTTAAGCACAGGCTCGTTTGCTAACTACTTGCAGCACTGGCAGATAAGAAGTGATGCATCTTGTACTGCTGTTAATGTTGAAGCAAGAGGTCAAAATGGGTGGGTGGAGCTGTTGACTGCTTCTGTGTAATATATAAGGGTGGAAGCGTTGATGTATTCTTTCTGGTGAAGGTTGAGCAGTGCCGTACTCTCTGCCTATACCTCAGTCTTTTGGCACATGTCATATGGAAAGATTTTTGTTGATTTGTGTATACATGAGAAGCTAAAGCTGTACTTTAGCTACTAGATAGCTTAACCCTTTGAGGATCGCATTATTTTGAAAAAAACTTTCCCAGGTGGTCAAATTACTTTATTGCGGATCTTGAATGTACAAGATGTATAAAGTCGGGAATAAATAGTAAAAAAAAAAAATAGGAACAGTATTTTGGTGTCGGCATCACTCAGAACTGCAAAATGTTCAATAGTATTTCAGAGTATGGTACTCCTTGAAACACGGGTCTCCGCACAGCACCTTGTCGCAGTCTGCACACCTAAAATGCGTGCTTCTTCTTCTCTTGGGGTGACGAGTTGTGTTGGCGCACACATGGCATCTTGTCTGCGTGCGGCTGCCTTGGGCAGAGGTCTGAAGCACCCTCTCGCATAAGCGCGTTGCCGCAGAGAGCGAGAATACGTTGTGAGCAGCGGGGATAAGCAAGCTAAGAGCAGCGCCAATCAAGATAGAAATCAACTTCCGTCGCCCCTGCGATAGCGTGCTGACAAAGAGAAAAATCACGCGGCGAAACCGAAATCGCAAAAGGGGTGTTGCCACAGTCTGCGCGACGCACTGAAGCTAGAAATCAGTTCTGTTTATCTCCCCAAGAAGGTAGCACAAATTTCAAACGCTTCTTGTAAGTCCTAAGAGGTGGCAGCACCTCCCGGTAAGCACGCATCGTCATTATGGCGCGAAATTTCAAATGGAGGGTCGAAACCGTACCAGTACGGCAAAGATATTGCGGGACAGAAAACCGCCGCCGTACATGTACGGCGAAAACCTTCAAAGGGTTAAAATGATTAAACTGACAGGTTTCAGTCATGAACAAGCCTCATGACATCGATACACTATTGCAGTCAAACCTCGATATAACGAACCTCGATTTCATTAAATTTGTGATGTAATGAACTATTCTCATTTGCGGATACCCGCCGTGGTTGCCCAGTGGTTATGGTGTTGGGCTGCTGAGCACGAGGTCGCGGGATCGAATCCCAGCCACAGCAGCCGCATTTCGATGGGGGCGAAATGCAAAAACACCCGTGGTACTTAAATTTAGGTGTACGTTAAAGAACCCCAGGTGGTCGAAATTTCCAGAGTCCTCCACTACGGCATGCCTCATCATCAGAAAGTGGTTTTGGCACGTAAAACACTATAATTAAATTTTTATTTTCATTTGCTGATTTTAGTTTCATTGAAAACCGTGTGTTTTTTCACTATATAACAGTAATTTTGTGACACGGTTTCGTTTTAAGTTGGTACAGCTTAGTTAACACTTGGAGGCAAAGGCTGAATGAAGCAAACTGTACTTTCTTTTTTTAGGCATGTTTAGTGCCACAGCATCGCTAGGCTTGATTCTGCTGTGGAATGTTGATGGAGGACTTGCACAAATTGATAAGTACCTCTACTCCACAGAAGACTACATCAAGGTATGTGTTTTCTGGTCTCATGGTTGTCTCATGTACAGTAGCCGACCAATTTTGCAGACTATGCGGGGACCTAAAGATAGTCTAAAAAACTTTTTTTACCCCAAAAAATGAAGTTTATCAGACTTAGAGGGGCAGAGGGGCTTAAAAGAAAGTCCATAACAATGCCCTGCCTTGGAGGGCAGGGCATCGCTTGGAGGTGATGAGATTGCTTATATTTGCACAAGAGTGACGTCATCTCTGTGTGCACTCAAGAGCATCACTGCATTGTCGATCTCCATTGTTGGAGATCGCCATGAAGATCGATGAAACAAGCCATGTTTCTTTGCACCACTTGGATCTCACAAATGCACAGGAGGTGGCGCACAAATGCGAAGCTGCACAAACATGCACGAAGATGCGACGTCTTAGAGACACACCTGCTCTTGGTCACCACATGCAAAATAGCAAACGAAACTTTAAAAAATAAATTTGCATTAGTAAGATCAATACTACAGCGCTTGTCTGTGGTATTTGTTTCTTCTTTATTTCCTTGTTTGCACTGTTAAACCTCAATTTTAAGAAAGAAAGCAAAAAAAAATTAGATCCCTCAATAAGTGATTACAACAAAAGTGCTGACTGAAAAAGACAGAAAAAAGAAAAAGTGCAGTCGCTTGGAGCAATTTGTTTAGTAAAGAAGAGCGATCATGACCTCCAAGACCAGAGGATGACGTGCGCCTCCCACTCTTGGAGTCTACAGAGCGGGCCACCGGAAGCCAAGACATTAGAAAATCCAACAGAGCAACCTCCAAGATCGGGTAGCGAGGCTCAGAATGAGCGATTTAGTTGGGAAAATCAAACTTTGGCACCTAAATTTGTCCAAAAAATCATTGTGAAAGTACATTATTTCTATCAGAACCCTGACGGCGCAATTATGAACTCCAGAATATCCAACAAGTCTGAAGTTTTGGAGTCCAAAAAATCTGTCGGCTACTGTATTTGTAAATTACCAACTGCCATTGCAAACTGAGGCACAAATAAATTAATTTTAAAGAGAGCAATCAATTTCATTAATTTTTACAACACCAGCTGTAAAGCAAAATATGATAAATACTTTTACTCAGTATGCACTTCAGTGAAATAACATGTACACTAAGTAGCGTGACGATTGAGGCCACAAGTACATAGACAGCCCATCACACAGCTTAATATGCATCGTGCATAGTCGTGGGGCTCCAAAGTGCAGATGCCGCACACAACCTTGACTGTGTGACACTGGCAATTTTAGTCTGTGTTGGACAAATTCACTTGGGAGGTTTCTACTTACATGTAAGCTTAACCCATTCCAACCATGCAGTAAGCACACTCATAAATTTGGTAGGTGTGCTCACAGTAGATGCCCCCTGGTCACTCACAAATTTGCACGCTTGTACAGCTGTCAGCCTAACTTGTGTGCATACTCTCAGGCCTAATCACTGATGAGCTGCTCATGCAGACATATTAGAGACAAGCTTCCAGCAATGGCTTGATACCTGCTACCACACTGACCAGTGCAAATTTTTGTCACAACCACACTGCCTAAGTTGTTAGACTTAATCAGCTCTGCTTCATCGAATGTAGGTGACCATAGTTAGGTTTCATGCCAAGCTGACGCAGATTATTCACAGTGGCCATTCATCACTTGGAAAGCAGAGCAACTGCTTCACCATTGAAAGCGAGGGAACTAAAATAGTGCCAGCTTTGCACACCGTTGGCATTCCTCTGACGTCACATGCGGTGATCATGTAGGAAGAATTGAGCAAGACACCGTACTGCATCCAAAATTTAGGTTCCTGTTCCAGGTTGGTTCCCTGGAGAAGATAGCGGTGGCACGAGGATATCAAGCAGGTCCAAAAATCGGACATCCAAATCTCTCGGACGAAAAATGTCTTAGTTGCATTATTGGTTGGACTTAAAAGATTTAACACCTCTTATGAATGCTAACACAAAATAGAACCTGTGATCAATAAATATAGTGAATGATTGATTTCTGCATTTATTTGCAGGAAAGGCGGTAAATGTATCAAGGAATACAGCTTCAGTCCTCAGAATCCTTCAAAATAATTGCCTCTCATAGTTATGCACGTTTGAGAATACATATAGAAGCCTCACATAATTTGGATAAAAACAGCCTGTGGTATACAATTGAGTTCAGCGTTTGCATTGCGTTGGATGCCTTACTGCACGTCTGAACAACCATGTGGCTTCGTAAACATTGACTGACAGACCTCGAGCTTCAATGACTGTTCTGTCAACAATTAGTATGAACTACACCGCACTCCAGCCATTCAGTCACTGTATTTATTGATCACAGGTGGTAAGTACTGATCTAGAATAATTTTTAAAAAAAGTACTTTGTTTTTCAATTGCACTTTTTTTTTCTCTGGATTTTGTTGTTATGTAGGGTAACTAATAACCTTGGCACTTGCATGTAAACATGTCATATTTACACCATTCGGCGTCAAGCTCTGTGTACCTTGAAAGATGCACAGTTAGGCCTGCTGTATAAGAACAATGAAGGATGTGACGAGAGAATGGTGTCATGAGCACTTGGGTTCCAATCGACATCATTACTGCTCTAGCGTCCCTTTATCACTCCTGTGCCTTTCATCATTCATGTGCCATAGACCTTGTGATGATCAGCCCATCAACTCCCATTGAAACAGATACAATATATATGTACAATTGCAGGCAGGAGCCATCTTAGCCTGTGGCATTGTCAATTGTGGCGTACGCAATGAATGCGACCCTGCACTCGCTCTGCTGACTGATTACGTTCTTCACAATACCATGCTTATGAGGATTGGATCCATCCTCGGGTAAGTGTCTTGTGTTTTTGTGTGCACAGTGATAAAGAATCCACAGAATGTAGCACACTTAATACACTTTGCCTGACTCGCAAAAAATGTGCTGGCACAATGCTGATTTCTTGTAATTAAACATTGTGGTCACTCAGCTTACATAGTAAACAGGCTAATGCAGTCAAACCTCAGTATAATGAATGTTGATCTTACGAAATTTGTGATGTAATGAACTATTTTCATGAGGGGTGTGCAAATATCAAAATTTTAGAATATGAATAGTTAAAATCAAATATCAAATCGAATACTGAGTAATGATATGCACATGCATTTATTAGCAAATTGGTTTATTTCAACATGTTGGAATGTTGCAATTACATTGTTATTGGTTAAAAAAAATTGAACTAGTAAGCCGTTATACTAAAAGATTCTATATTTGGCTTGCGTTAGCTTTGTAAATTTAGTTACTTCCGCTAGTTGTCTGTTCTCGCCAAACTGTACCTTACTATACCACATAAGTTTCCCGTAAATTCAGCTGCATTTCACCATGTACGAGTCGTCACTCAGCACATTTGCTCTCAAGCAATAAGCTCAGGATTGATAATAGGCTCAGGTGAAACCTGCAAAAGCTTGCATCCTCGCTGTTTGCAAACCCGTGCCCCTTGATACGGAGATGCTGGCTTTCTTGCAAAGCTTAGACGTTCAGTGGCTAAGCATGTCTTACAGCCGAAATTTCATCTGAAATTTCGACGAAATTTCAGGTGAAATTCGGCCCTGAAAGCATCCCCGACAAGTGTTTTTGGTGCTGTGCCAAGTTCGTCATCAGTGCTAAGAGTACTGTCAGCCTATACTTCGAGGGGTTCAATGCCAGGACGAGCTTAGTCTCGAGAAAGCGAAACTGTCTCCGTAAGTGATCGCACGAGATACATCATCTGTGAGCTTGTTTGTGATTAAGTACTTCTTACAAGGCCGCACAACCATTTCATTCATGGACGGTACCAGGCCACTACAAGGTCAACAGAGCCGTCTAACCGGCCTTACCAAAGGGCCGGTTGGAAGGTCTGGTCCTGCCATCTGCGAATCGTTGAGTTCGAGCCATCAAGCCACAGCGGAATTTCCCTCCTTCTTGGCCATCAAAATTGCTCAACTCTCACAGTGGGTGTCACGTAGAATGTGCTACGTTACCATAACGTCGCAAATAAATGGAGTCTAAGTGCGAGGGACCACAGGGTACTGCAGCACCATAACCGTAAGACGTGTCACAAATGCAGTGAAACCAACTACAGTTGCCGACCGTTTATTCAGGCCTCACGGGGACTGCGGAAATGTCTGAATAAACAGGTGTCTGAAAAAGCAGCTTAAGAAGAAAAAAAGCAAATTCTTTATTTCTATGCACTTATTCAGGCTCAGCAGTAGGCTTGAAGAAATTGTGAACGCGCCGTTGCGTGCTGTTCCGTTTACGTGCAATCAGATAAGCCTGAATCTCGGTTACTATCTAGATAAGCCTGAATCTCGGTCACTATAGGCGGCTGAAAGCACAGTCACTGCTTGTACACACTCAGCATGCGACGGCAGCGTAGCACATGATGCGTCATCTTCGACTCGGAGTCATCGTTCGGCGGTGCAGCAGAAACCTGAGGAATGATCTCGCCGTCGTCGAGTTCTGCACATGTCAGTACAGCAGTGTCAGCACCTGTGAAACTGTCAAATGAGACGGTGTCCAGAATCGCAATGCTAGGAAGAACATTTTCGGCTTCAGTAGGGAGCATATCGGAAGGCGACAAATCCTAGGCCTCCCAGCACCCGCTTTCCGGCATTCCCCAGCGTAGTCTGTGCGGGCACTGTTGGCGCAATTAGACACTTGACGCACTGTTTCCGTATGCTGCGTTGGATCACCGCAACCTCGACACAGCACACAAAGCAAACATCACCGCGCCGTCACGCCGACACCAGTCGCACAAATGAAAAACGTCGCCTACTCGCAGTGCTGTGCACGAAGAAACAAACAAATCAGCTGCTGGATTGTCTTGACATGGCTTACTAAGCTGAGACCGGAACTCCTGTAGCAATGGCTGTAGCCACAAACCAGGCAGAAACGATGATGATGAGCAAAGATTTGCAGTAGCGCCACTTCGTGGGGCAGCAAGTCGAATCATGCACCAGTCAGGGTCGTTGCATGGTGCTCTCGATCGAGTTAGCTCAAGGAGTGTCTGAAAAATCAGACGGGAGGTTGCAAGGTGTCCGAACTTTCAGCAGTTTTTATACATTATGGTCTATGGTGAGAATGGCGGTGCCGCGAATCAGACCGAATAATCGAGCATGTCCGAATTTTTTGAGTCTGAAAATTCAGTCGGCGACTGTACAGTGAAACTAGTTGGCCGGAGCTCGGGAAAAACTATGGATTAAACAATAGTACATACTGCTTAACCGAAATAGCATGAGGTCGCCCACTTTCCTGTCATAAATGGAACTCGGAGAGAGTGTGTTGAAAGGGCAGAAAACATGCAGTATTTAGTCACTTCATGCAACACAAGTCTGTTATTTTCGTTTGATGCTGTGGTAGCCTAGCAGCGACAACAGCAGCTTCAAACTTACTTAAACTGCGAGCCAGCTTTTCTGCCAGTCCCCTCTTCTCGGCAAGCACCTGCTTGAGGCTGATGTAACTTGCAACTTCTGCCACTGTCGGGCCTGAATTGCCCATACTGTCGCTTTCCGTGTCATCCTCATCACTGTCGTTAAGTGACACTTTGGCAATAACAGAGACAACGATGGTGAAAAGTCAGAACTTTATAGCCAACATCTTTTCGCGGTTGCAGCAGCACTGTTGAGCAACTTCTTCAAATTCCAAATGCCACACGCATAGTAAACGGTAGATCCCTCTTGCATGCCAACACCAGCTTATTCGCGCCACATTCAATACCACGAATGATGTCCAATTTTTCTTTTATGCTGAGCACTCGATTTTTGTACGAGCTTCGGCATGACGCGAGTCCTAGCTTTCATGACGCCACAACACAGGCCACAATGCTCTCTGACATGGCGCCGAAATGATGTTGATGTTGTTGTGGCTTCACCCTTCCAAGTGCACCCTGCATTTGTGCCTGAAGCCGTTCTGATCTGCGGGGCTCATTGTTCTGCCTGGCCGACCTACTGCTATGATTGTGCGACGAAAATGGAAACAGTGCGTGTTTACCAATATGTATGCACTAAGCTGGTACGGTTTATGCGGATACAAAGTGCATTATGTTCAATGGATGCTGAGTCATTGATTTGACTTCACTACTTTTAAAACGAAACTACTGTTTAAACAGATACGGTTTAAAAAGGTTTTACTGTACAGTGAAAATGGTGTCGATTCCAACAAAAATCAAGTTTGGCTTCGGTCTACCTGTCTATGGATTGAATTGAGACTAAACGTACAGGTTGCCAGCGTAAGACTAATTATGGGATATTTGTTTTAAAGTTCCGGATTTTGCTGTTATTCGAATGTAACGCGAGAGATGAGTTCAAGCAACGAAAATAATGAAAAGAACTCGCATTATAATCGAGTAAATACAGTAATCTGCAGCAAGAGAAAAGTTTGAGCCAAGATGTTTGGCGCCTTTATGCACATTCACGCCACATAATCTCAGGTATCAAGCCACAGCGCAAAGCATTCGCTCATATTGTGTCAGCAAGTGTTTGTGGTCATTGAGTGCTGTCATCTATCTAAATACACAAAACACATCAAGAATAAGCATAATCAACAAAAATAAAACATATTTTGCAGAATTTTTATAGCAATAGAGGGCAGACCCCCAGGCAGGAAACTGGAAGTGGGCTTCACCTCAAGCCACCTCAGGCTTCATTTTCAGTTTGTATCGGCAGCTCTCATCATATGTGAACCATAGGCGCACATTTGAGTTGCTTTACATCACATGTGTGACACCACTTCAGCTGCATATGTTGCATCGGCCTGTCTCCTCTGACCTTGCTTGCACAAGACAGTGAGTCGCGTACCAAACTTCTACTTCGTCCAGTGTTGCTGCTCTAAACCAACAAATGACGCTTGCTGCCTGTCATTCAGTTTTGGCTGAAGACATTTAGCTAGAAACTTCATACTCAATACTTAAACTCAGTAAGAAAAAAATTCTTTTTTGGTATGTTGCCTGTAGGCAACACTCGTCAATAAAGGGTTAACAAGTACGCTGTCACGCGCACACAACTAAACGTGAACACATCTCGCTCGATGACCACGAAAACTTGCTGAAAAACGCTGGAGTGAGGAATCGTGGCAGTAGAGCGAGTGAATTGATCTTTGTACAGCTCTCGCTTCAATGCCAATGAAACGTAGAAAGCACATCTCATACGAAGCTACCGGCACTGTGCACACTCTGCAAACATCGCAGATCGCTTTGAAGATGACGCCAATGCGGGCGCGTGCTTTGGCCACGTCGCAGATTGCTTTCAAGATACCGCGCCCTCATGGCCGTGCCGTAAGCAGCAGCTGCCGAAGAAGAACGTCTTCCCCTCCCCTCCTTAGCACCTGACCCACATGCCTCACACGCTACAGGAGAAGGTGCGCATTCGCCCTGCCTTTCTCGCTTGCACAAGCAAGATTGAGCAGCGTTCGCGGGGTCACTCTCGCTTGCTTTCACTCGCACATACAGCGTACGGCGATGATTTTATCACCCTTGAGCTTTATACGGAACCTCACGGGACAGAAGCGACATGCAACAGAGGCGTTGGTCATGCCTGTTCAGGCGCAAATGCATCTCTCTCTAGTCAGGCCTAAACATAGGGCCACGGATGGAAAAAGCAAAGCCGTGCGGCAACGCCAGCGTCGCCAATGTGCTTCCACATATTAGCACTCTCCCCATTCATGATGGCGCGGAGTTCGAATTATCGGTGACGGTGCGGATTTCAGTGTGAATTAGCGGGATGTGTTGCATATTGCTTTCAATACATTGCTGAGCAGACCATGGCGGCTATTTCGAATTATCCAAATTTTCTAATTAACAAGCTTTTACTGTAGTCATACACTCATCATTTCAGAATCATGATCTCATCGATTTCTTACCGTCGTCATAGCCGATTCGTCGTTACTGCATCATCGTCATGCTGTCATCCTCATGACCAACCTTGGGGAGGAAGTGTTATAGCCAAGTGAGACTGTATACCGGAGACAGTGTATGTCTCGTGTAGCCAAAGCAAGGAAGTCAAGGACAAATATCCATATTTCTTTACACTTTTGTTTTAATTTGTGGGCTGTATAAGTGCTGTGGGCACTAAACCCGGTCAGCCATGGCATCCAAGATTTATGGCACTGCGCGACACAACATATGCAAATCTTGGACACCATGAGCCATGCCGACGCTTTTCTCTCAGCACTATCTACACCACACGGGCTGGCATTCGTAACCACGCTGTTGTGGCCTTACCTTCTTGTGATTATTTCATAAGTCCTTAGTGACAAGATACTGTCTACCAGAAATGTTCTGGGAATTTGTGAAAATATTTTTACTGCCGAAACCGTAAAAATTCAAATTAACGAAACTTTGATTTTTTGCTGCAAGTACAACTTTGTTATATTGAGGTTTGACTTTGTATGAAGCTTATTTATGCCATACAGCATGTATTGCACTGTATTCACCACATAATTATTAATTTCTGCTCGAGATAAAAGTTGGATTCCATTGCATCATTTATGTACTTACTTGCAGATGCTTGCCATTAATCAAATATACGACCAGGAGTTGTTGTTTAGCAACCTCGCTCCATTGTTAAGACCGTACAGTTAGCATTTTACCCGCTGTCTCATTTTCTGTGCCAGCACAGGACAGGGTGTGTAAACTTGAAACTGCGTGCTGTGTGCTTTCAAGCACCTTTGCCTTTTTATAACCCACATCGCAGTGTACATGAATATGGTTGATAGTACTGGCAGACATGCACTTGCAGTAGCACATGTGACATAGTAATGACCAGTTCACATGCTCACTGCATTTCACATTGCCTGCTCTACGGGGCTATTACCCTGTTGCACACTCTGGTGGTTGTAGTGTTCATGCCATGAAGAAAGCTGTGCCACTTTTAATGAACTCCAGGAAGAGACATGGCCATGAAATGCCTTGTAGCTTAGCATATTTGTACAGTAAAACCTCGTTAAACCGTACCCGCTTAAACAGTAGTTGGTTTTAAGAGTAGTAAAATCAAAATCCGAATCAGCAGCCATTGAACATAATGCGTTTTGTATCCACATAAACCGTACCAGCTTATTGCGTATGTATCGGTTAACACGTAGGGTTTCCACTTTTCGTCGCGCAAACACAGCGCTCCGTCATCTCCATCGGGTTGCCCGGCAGAACAACAAGCCTCACAGATGTGGCCGCCCTGGCTGACGTGGTAGCCGACTCTGTGTGTGCAGCAGAACCATGGATCCGAACGGCCTCCAAGTGCCCTGTGCATTTGCGCGTGATGCCACATCAACATCATTTTGGCACCATGCCAGAGAGCGTTGTGGCGCCCTGAAAACAAGGACTCGCATCATGCCGAAGCTCGGATAAAGAAGACGCCAGGTGCTCAGCATAGAAGAAAAATTATACATTGTTTGTGTTATCGAAAGTGACACGAAGTCGACACTGACACGCGACAGGGATCTACTGTTGACTACAGTGTGTGGCATTTGGAATGCGAAGCAGCAGTTTCTCGGCCTGCGACTGCGAAGAGATGTCGGCTACGAGGTTCGACTTTTCGCCATCATTGCCTCCGTTGTTGCCGAAGAGTCGCCTAGCAACAGTGATAAGGACGACACGGAAAGCGACAGCATGGGCGATTCAGGCACGACAGTGGCAGAAGCTGCGCGTTACGTCAGCCTCATGAATGCAATCAACGTGACGACAACAGCTTCCCGCAATTAAAAAGGCACCCCGCGACATCTGCAGTGCTACCGTGCCCATGCACGGAGAATATGCAATGCCAACGAGGAATCTGTCATGCAAGTGTTTGCCGAGAAGAGGGAGCTGGCTGAAGAGGTGTCTCACAGCTTCAGTAAGTTTGAGGCCACGGTCGTCGCTGTGAGGCCGCTGCGGCATCAAATGGAAATAACTTTTGTCACGCAAAGCGAATAAATACTGCATGTTTTTTTCCCCTTTCATCGCACTCTCTCCGAGTTCTGTTTTTGACAGGTAAGTGGGCGATCTCATGCTATTTCCGTTAAGCAGTAGTACCGTTTAGTACATACTTTTCCCGAGCTCCAGCCAACTACAGTTTAATGAGGTTTCACTGTATCGCATTTGCCGTCATAGTTGAAATATTTACATTTACAGAGTTAGCTTGTGTGCATGCATATCATGGGAGTTGCAATGACAATTTTGCAGTAACAATGAATAATAAAGCCCTGCAGATATCTGCTTTTTGTGCATGGCTTACATTTTTTTTTTTTTTCCACAGCATCACTTCATGACCTTTTTTTTTAAAAAAAAAAATGTGCGGGTCTCTTCCTCCATCCCCTTCATGTCACATTCTTGGTTGCGTTATTTACATGCAAATACTACAATTAGAACTTGTGAGCAAGCAATAACTTTTGACGTTATGTAGTATGTATCTGAATCTTCATGTGTGCAACGCCCCACTTGTGCAGATTGGGCCTGGCGTACGCGGGATCCAACCACAGTGAGGTCATTCCTCTGCTGCTGCCCGTTTTCACAGATCCAAAGTCCACAATGGAGGTCGGTGTCTGGCTTGTTCTGTCCATTGCGATTTTGGTTTTTCATTTCGTTGTTTTGTTATTCTGGCTGTGAAACAGCCAGTGCGTTAAAGGGACACTAAAGGTTACTATTAAGTCAACGTGGACTGTTGAAATACCATCACAGAAACCTCGAAACGCTTGTTTCGTGGCAAAGAGAGACTTATTTTAAGAGAAAATGCGTTCTGAAGCGTCCGTGTACCTCCAGCGCTGTTCAAATCGCCCGCCCTCCGATCGAGGAGAACTGACATCATGGTCTCATAGTGACGTTGCGCCATCAGTGAGTAGAACGGCGTCCGCAGACGGCGCTACGGCTTTTCTGCGCAAAACGCAAACGTGCGGCCAGAAACAGAGCCAAGACAGAGCCGACAGCAGAGCGAAAGCGGGAGTATGGTGGCTAGCGGAAGGAGAAACTAATTACGTCCCACATTACGTCCCACGGCACACGGAAAGTCCGTTTTCGTTAATTTATAGGCTGCGGCGAGCTCGCAGCGTGGTCGGCGTGGTCTGTGAGAAGTGACGAGCCTTTCCGCACTTGCAACAGGGCATAAAAAAGTGCGAATCGACGCAAAACTCGGCCTAGAAACGTGCTTCGCCATAGCCGACCCAGATGTCGTTTCCCGCACCGCCACCAGGCGCCGCTACTATACCTCAAGCTCCAGCGCAAGACGCCCATAAGCTGGTACTTCATTCTATGACGCAAACTTCGACGCTCATCGCAATGGACCCTGACACCGACAGATTGGCTCGCGATGGTGGGCTCAACTTCAGCGATTTGAGCACCAACGAGCGCGACCTGCTGCTGAGGGCTCGCACTGCCGGCGTCGTTGCGTACTACGACGGCGGCCTCGACACCAGCTCTCCGGAGCGGGAAAGCAACGAGGGCTTCCCACGACATCACATGGACGTGGCATTCTCGCTGCTTGTTCCAAATGAAAGTTTCGCGAGCCAGCAGAACCCTCACAGCACGACGCGATAACGCAAGTACTGAAACTCCAAAGCGTGCGCGGCGCAGAGTCGTGCGCGCAGAGTCGAGCGAAAACGAAACCTTTCGACCACCCATACTACTGAAGGGTAACGTCAAAATCTTATTTTTTGTTAGAATCAAGTAGACGTAGACAAGTAGCATTTTCTTCCGTCTTATAATCGAATGAAATGATATTTTTAATACGAGCAGTTGAGCATTAGTAACATAAATTACGGGGAGACCTTTCGTCATCGGTTTAGTACCGGAATGTCGCTGGGGGGTCTCAAATCGTGTCATGCATTTACCTCAATTTCTCGGTTACTAAAGCTCTGTTCGCGATTATATTGACGCCTTAGATGTTCTAGAACATTGCTCTACCACTTTAACTTGACTTTCTGGTAACCTTTAGTGTCCCTTTAAATGCAGTGGTTTTCTTTGCAAGCACAGATTCTGTATAAAACTGGCATGTCTGATAAAAATTACATGTCTAATATTCTCATATCAGTGCATGACATCTAATGCAGTTGTTTGCATTTGCAATAAATTTGCAGGCATAAGGTAGCATTGGGAGTAACTGAAGCTCGCTGGGAGATGCATTTGCTCTGGCAGTGGACATAAAATACTGATGATGATTGTGATTGTAGCCGCATCCAACAGACTGCTGGCTTTGGATGTGCTTTGGATTGCACCCTGTTGCAAGCAAGCAACATTTTTGCAAGTACTTCAGGCCAAAATATCTAAAGGCTCACTTGAAAGAAAAACATGCTGGAAAATGTGTGCTTTGGTTGTATACTGGAGATTAGCTTCTGGTTAACCTCTCCGTCTTTCCTCTTTCTCTGTCTTAAAAAAAAAGAAAGTAAAAACTGGCATAAGCCCACTTAAGGGGAGAGAAGGGTATGAGAAATAACCTTTTTCTTCTTGGCAGAAAGGGCAGAAATTTGGCACCCACACTGTACATTGCAATAAAGAGAAATCTAAAAATTCATTATGATATCTTCATTAGTATTTGTTTTATAAGAATTTACAAGTTCCTTGCTTGTGGAAAGCCTGTCACAGTAACGAAACATGTTAGGGAACTGGGAATACTTTGTATGTTTGCCCACATGTCTAATATGCATCAAGACAGTGTTAAATTGTTTTTTTGGGACTCTATTTGTTGCTCAACATGAGATGCATGTGACTGTGCTTCATGGTATAGAACCATGCAGGTATTGTGAAATAAATAATAATAAAAAGATAAAGAAACATTTCAAGACTGTCTTGATGTACAGCGCAGTTTATGGATCACAGGAAAACAAACAGGATCAAGATCGGTCAAGCCATTGTTATGCTATGCTTTCCACAAGCAAGGTGACCGGCAAAAATAAACACAATTGAGAAAACGGGCTACAAAGTTTTGCAAGCAGTGCAGATTTATTAGAATGCACCAGGGCTGTAATATTCGACATCATAGCTGTCAGGCATCTTCTTGCACCTTTGCCTCATCGTTTGATGGGCTTTTAAAATTTGTACTTGGCCTTGCTAGTCCATCAAATTGAACTTACGTTTAGTTGCAGACACTGCCGAAGCGAGTTGCGAACGCTGCACACTTGCGCTTCTGGCGTCACTGCTGACACAAAACGTGGCTCGAGGTGCGTCTGAATGGTGCAGTGTTTAGGCGATGGTTCGTCCATTGAATTTTTGGTTATCACACTGTAGCTCGTCGACGGTTGGGGCTTGCTCGCAGGCTGCATGTCCATGTCGCACGATGCATCGGAAACAGAGTACACCGTCTTAGCTGGCGATGGTAACCTTCAAACCGCGTCACCTCCAGCAATACGATCTCGGCTAATGATTCACAAGGCCATACGCCGAGGTGCCTTGCATCGACTGTGTTATCAGTGTCGATGGGGCAGGGCGATTGTAGGGTTCGCTGCTGGAGTCACACAGTTCAAGATGACACGTCACATTATCCGCATGTTCAATCGCGTGCTCTGCTTCTCCCGCTAATCGCCGTATTTTTCTCGCCGTAGGAGGCTTGCGTTTCCGTTTTCCGAAGCCGTGCTTTGTCAAACATTTCTTCTCAAACTAGTGACGCTCCATCACTAACCTGGGAGCTCTCAGAAATCCAAATTCTGCATGTCAAGTGTAGATGCCTGCGCGGTTTGCAAAGCAGACAAGTTTGCTCGCTGCTGCAGCAGCTACCAATGGGGAGACACCTTTCAGCTCGGCAGCCAATCGGAAGGGCCCATATGACCACCTCCAGCAGAACCACACTTCTTTTGTGTTTGCACTTTTGTCACAAGATGGCAACGACCAAGGAATTGAGAAGCGGAAGGGTGAAACAAAGAGCTTTCAAACGATGTCGCTTAGAGGCGGGAAAGGTTAGATATGGCTCTGCAAACTGCAGTGATTTTGTGCAATTTAAGTGCTAACATCTGAGCAGTTATTACCCTGTCATTAGTCTAGCTTATTTTTTTTGTGTTTTAGACAGTTACCAGGCACGATTAAATGTTCATGGTATTTTACATGCAACTGCTGCTTAAACCCAGGTGCTGGCTGTGACTTCCATCGCCTGTGGCATGGTGGCAGTCGGCTCGGGCAATGGCGACGTCACCTCAACCATCATGACCGCCCTTCTGGAAAAGTCTGAGGCTGACCTCAAGGACACTTATGCTCGCTTCCTTCCCCTTGGTTTGGGCCTCTGCTACCTAGGTACGAGTGCAGTCTCAGCTCTTGTGTTAGTTGCAACCACTACAGAAATGTTGTGCAATAGACCAGCAGTTCTCAGTGACAAATGGGTTATAGACGCCCATGCAGTAGCGAAAGTGATGGCATAACAAGGGGAAAAGGGGTACAATATATTGCAGCAAGTTCTGTAGCACACTGAATCACTAGATTTCCAACAGCACCCACTGTAGTGGCTTTGGCATTGCACTGCTAAGCACAAGAGCTCGGGATCAAATTCCAGCAACGGTGGTCGCATTTCGATGGGTGGCAAAATGCTAAAGCACCTCTGACTGTGAATTAGGTGCACGTTAAAGAACCCCAAGTGGCCACTATTAATCTGGAGTCTCCACTACAGCATGCCTCTTAATCATGTGGCATGTAAAACCCCAGAATTTGAATACCGTATTTACTCGCATAATGATCGCACATTTTGTCAAAAGAAACTTGACGCAAATTCAGGGGTGTAATCATTACGTGGGTTAAATTCCCGACGAAAAGAAACATTTTCATTTTCCATCCCGCATTTGCTGCGGGATGACAACGGGTCAACAAGCAGCTGGCTGCCACTGTCAGTGCGGGAGACCAAAACAAAAATGGCATGCGGCGGAGCAAGCCGAATGCGCCGAACATGATTATTTTTCTTATCGTGAGTACATTACACGCATTGAAACAGTTTCTTCGGTATCAGTAATGAATAATATAGTTAATATCGGCAAGTTCACGACAATAACCTAGCCATGTCCACTTTGAGGGGACAGAAACAGAGATGGGCGCGCTTAGCTGCCAGTGACGTAGAAACACATGACGGGCATGATGCGGAAACTGCGACATTTGTCTTCACTGCTATCCTAATATGGCACATTTTCACTAATAGTGGCCGAATATCTTAGCTGCGTTACAAGCGTCGGCGTACAAATTCATTAATTCATTGATTACCTGATTTTCTGCAACAGGGAAGCATTCGATTCTGCTGCTACCTCAGTAAGTGAGCAATTCAAACTTTATGGAGGAGGATTAATGTTTACCAATAAATTTCCTCAGCGACGCGTAATTCAGTTTCTTGACATTTCCTTGGTCTTCGAACAAAATCCTGTTTGTTGGCAGTACTCCCCAAGATCTTCAAAGCCGTTGCTAAACTTTCAATCCAAGCATTCTAAAGTAGTAAAAAATAAAATTGCCTCACTGGATCCTGCATGCACAAAATGAGCACCAGTTTTAATGCGCAGGTCCGGCGCCTATTAGAAGCAGGTTATCCTTGTGTAGCAATGGCCACTGTGGCTGAGCGCCTAAAGAAGTCGGTTTCGAGAGGGACGGACGTGATTACAGAAAGCAGTAATAGCAAAAAAAGAGTAGTGGCTATTCCGTAGATTCATTCAATGTCGCACAGGCTTAAAAAAGTTGCAAGTAGATATGATGTTAATGTTGCTTTCACTGCTCCCAATAAGCTAGGTAAGATATGCGCTGCCGTACAGAGGAAGAAGGAGCATGTAAAATGCAAAAAAAGAACAGATATTTGTCCAGTGAAGCACAATAAGAACAACAGTTTTACTGACTGTCGTATGGGTGTGGTTTATAAAATTCCCCTTAGCTGTGGCCAGTTCTACTTAGGGCAGACGGGACGGTGTATCAATCAGAGGCTAATTGAACATAAAAGGTCTTTAACCGGTGGATCGCCTTCTAATCTTTTCCTACACTGCCAAGGTTGTAACTGCACGCCATGGTTAGATGAATGCGCAATATTGTACAGGCATAAGAATGAAGATACGCATCTTCTGGTAGAGGTATGGCATATCTATAATGATGGAAGTGCGTGCGTGAGACAGCCTTCAATTACTTCACATAAGGAAGAGATTAAGTGCCTTGACAGTTATCTCCCACGTAGATTGGCACATGTACCCGACTGACACGTGGTGATACCATTCCTGAGCTTGCACAGATGAGTCTTGTGTCTTCTTTCTTTTTTCGCCTCAGTGCTCCCTTCAATTGATAGTCGGCGTTCGTGTTGTCCGCTTCTCTACTCTTGTGTCCTGTCTGCATGCCTCACCTCTTTTTTGCATAATGGATCGGCGTACGAATAGGGTACACTTCTCACGTATCAGTGTAAACGTGGCCACTATCGTTGCCGCTCGCAATTGGTTGCGTGCCCACGAGTGCAGACGAGAAGAATCGAAAGGCGCCCTTTATGTTGTTGTTGACCAAAACCATTATGAAGCCTACAAATAATAAGGCCAAGGCAAATTTGGTTGTAGCTTTTTTTTTTTTTTTCATGGAAGTGCGGAAAGTGATGAAAGGAATGAAATGGGCATCTACTTAAGGATGTTGGGTTCAAGTAGACTGCTTGGCATGCCTTCAAGAGTCGTTCGCGTAGCATTCGACTGATGGTAAGTGCAATCATCATTAGCTAGACTTGGCACACGCTATATCACTGCGACAAGTTCAGGGTGCGATCATTACATGGGAAAGAGAAAAAAATGGAATTTTGATGACAAAATTCACGGGTGCGATCATTACGTGAGTGCAATCATTATGCAAGTAAATACGGTGAGTTTTTTAAAAATATATTTTCAGCACTTGCTGTTGCTGAAGCATATGAATGTGCGAAAAAATTGTGTGTTGGGAGGGGATGCAGGTTGCAAAATATTTTAACACTGGCTCACCAGAAGTATGATAAGAGAGCACAGTAAAAGCTCGTTAACTCACAACTCGTTAATTTGAAATTTTGGATAATTCGAAGTAGCCGCCGCGTTCCGTCCAGCAATGTATTGAAAGCAATATGTAACACATCCCGCTAATTTACACTGAAATCCGCACCGTCACCAATCATTCGAACTCCGCGCCGTCATGAATGGGCAGAGTGCTAATACCGTATTTACTCGCATAATGATCGCACTCGCGTAATGATCGCACCCCTGAATTTTGTCGTCAAAATTCGATTTTTTTTATTTCCCGTGTAATGATCGCACCCTGAACTTGCCGCAGCGATATGTCGTGTGCCAAGTCTAGCTAATAATGATCGCGCTTACCATCTGTCGAATGCTACGCGGACTTGTCTGCACGCGCCAAACATGCTTAAGTAGATGCCTCATTTCATTACTTTCATCCCTTTCCGCACTTCCATGGCAAAAAGAGGTACAACCAAACTTGCCTTTATTATGGGTAGGCTTTATAATGGTTGCAGTCAACAACAAAAAAGGCGCCTTTCGATTCTTTTCATCTGCACTCGTGAGCACGCAACAAATCGCGCGCGGCAATGATAGTAGTCACGTTTACACTGATACGTTAAAAGTGTACCCTATTCATACGCCGACGCTTGTAACACAGCTAAGATATCCGCCCACCCTTAGCGGAAACGTGCCGTGTTAGGACAGCAGTGAAAACAGATGCCGCACTTTCCGCAGCACGCCGGCCATGGGTTTCTGTCACTGGCAGCTAAGCGCGCCCATCTGTTTCTGTCCCCTCAAAGTGGACATGGCTACGTTAGTGCCACAAACTTGCCGATATTAACGATATTATACATCACTGACACGGAAGAAACTGTTTTAATGCACGTAATGTACTCACTAGAAGAAAAAAAAAGATCGCGTTCGGCGCGTTCGGCATGCTCCGCCGGCCGCCATTTTTGTTTTGGTGTCCCGCACCCACATCCCGCAGCAAAC
The DNA here is from genome assembly GCF_038994185.2 of Dermacentor albipictus. Lineage (NCBI taxonomy): Eukaryota > Metazoa > Arthropoda > Arachnida > Ixodida > Ixodidae > Dermacentor > Dermacentor albipictus. The sequence continues at coordinate 10,069,255 of NC_091829.1, forward strand.
GCAGGACGAAAAAAAAAATTTTTTTTTTTGCGGGAAATTTAACTCGCGTAATGATCGCACCCCTGAATTTGCGTCAATTTTTTCTGACAAAAAAGTGCGATCATTATGCGAGTAAATACGGTATGTGGGAGCACATTGGCGACGCTGGCGTTGCCACACGGCTTTGCTTTTTCCATCCGTGGCCCTATGTTTAGGCCTGACTAGAGAGAGATGCGTTTGCGCCTGAACAGGCATGACCAACGCCTCTGTTGCATGTCGCTTCTGTCCCGTGAGGTTCCGTATAAAGCTCAAGGGTGATAAAATCATCGCCGTACGCTGTATGTGCGAGTGAAAGCAAGCGAGAGTGACCCGGCGAACGCTGCTCAATCTCGCTTGTGCAAGCAAGGAAGGCAGGGCGAATGCGCACCTTCTCCTGTCGCGTGTGAGGCATGTGGGTGAGGTGGAGGGAGCGAGGTAGGGGACGAGAGGACATTCTTCTTCGGCAGCTGCTGCTTACGGCACGGCCATGAGGGCGCCGTATCTTGAAAACAATGTGCGACGTGGCCAAAGCACGCGCCCGCATGGCCGTCATCTTCAAAGAGATGTGCAATGTTTGCAGAGTGTGCATAGTGCCGGTAGCTTCGTATGCGATGTGCTTTTCTACGTTTCATTTGCATTGAAGTAAGAGCTGTACAAAGATCAATTCGCTCGCTCTACTGCCACGATTCCTCACTCCAGCGTTTTTCAGCGAGTTTTCGCGGTCATCGAGCGAGATGTGTTCACGTTTACCTGTGTGTGCGTGACAGCGTACTTGTTAATTTAATTAGTAAGCGAATGTTTACAAATTGATACAGCCGATAAAACTGCTATCCTTGCTCCTTATAGCTACCTATTAATTCGCTATCACAATCGATGCTTCGCTGTTCGGATGAAACTGCGACTTTTTTTTTTCCCCCGCGCCAGTTGGAATGACAGCGCGCGGATGGAGCAAGAGCCATGTTGAGCTTGGGCACATCAGACTGCGTTGGCCACGTCCGGTTACATTGGCTACACCAGAGCTGCAAAGTATTAGACGTCGTTAACGCCAACGTGACATAGCGTGTGGGCATGCGTGCTCAAGCATTGTCGGACTATATATACGCCTTAACCGAGCGATTATTTATTGTGCTAGCGTTAAGGAGCCCGTGCCGCAGAAAATCCGGCGTCGGCGCCTCACGTCGTCGTCTGGCGTCGGACGTCGTTTCAGCTAAAAGATTTTCGAACCACGTATGCGCCTCATGCACCGCCTATAGAGGCGCCACTGAAAGCCACCTAGCGGACGCTTCCAACAGTACATGCGGAAGCAGTAGCAGACGACAACCCTTTGAAAAGCAAGGATGGCTGAAGTTCGCGGCTGCGATTTCTCCTTTGTTCGGGTGCCAGGCTGCTGCTTCTGCGGTGACAGCTGTAGGGAAGATGCTGACCTCTGTGCGAGCGGGTATGAACACGATGTTACCGGTGTTTGGGACAGTATGGTCCACATACGTGCAAGGTGTGTCCCGCAGACAAATGCCATGATCCCCATTTACATAACGTGGAGCTCATGTTCACTAGCCGACAAATTTTGTTGAGTGATGCGATCTCTCGATGGTTTTTTTTTTATTCTACCCTTGCCGCAATGCTGCTTCTGTACCTGTATAATAAGCACCCGTCGTTAGTGCAGACTTATATCAAACAAATCCACAATATCAAACAAATCCACACGGTGTAATCTCTGCATATGCCCTTGTGATTTTTCTGCCGATGAATACATGTGACATCGCAGAATAAGTGCACTCGAAGTCGCCTCAAGAAGAGTAATTGCCAATTTATTGATGGAAACACGTACACTAGCCAACAAAGTCGCCAAACACACGGGTTAATAAAAGCACGTGTTAGTGCTGTACCGCCGATGCAATTCTGCTGCATACGCCGATGAACTACCGTTCCAGCTGCAGTTTGTGCAATTTTAAATTCCCGAAGGGAGCTGCTTGGAAATGTACAAAGCTAAAGACTGACTAACTTTTCAGTACTTTTTTATATTACTAGGGTGAGGTGCCACAGGATATATTTAAAGGCAGAGCAGCGCCAGTCAAAGTAGATGAGTGCTGGCAGCAAGGCCCGGTTTAATCGTCGGCAGCGTAAGTATAAGAAAGAATTCAGTTGAGTACAAAACTCACAAGCAAGAAGGGACTACGTTGTGAAACAAAGAAATCACTCGGCGGGTTAAGTTTGCTCAGGCATCATCGAGGTGTGATGACTTCCCAAACGGGACGCGAACTTTTCAGCGAGAAATGGAACAAAAATACCATATGCAGCATCTATTAGCAATTCTCGCCCTGAACTACCTATTTTGTAAACACATTTCCAAAAACGCAAACAGTATCTACGATGCCCTTGGTCGAAAAGAATAAAGCTGTTAAAGAAGCACTTCCTTGGTATCATTCCGATAAGACGCAGCATGATTTATACCCTTTACAAACAAGGCAGGGTGAAAACTTCGCAGCTCAACATAATCGACAAGAGTTATGCATGGAGTAACTAGCAACAGTTAAACATGTGCGAAGCCACGCATAAAATAGATGTAAAAATATGAAGTGCGCGACAGCTGGTGCGAGGATTTACCACGCCACATGAAACCAACAATTTCAGTTCTTTCAAACTTCAGCAGCTTTAACCTACAATGCAATGCGCTCGTACAATCGTGCTGCCTAGCTAGCGCAACGTGGTAAAGAAGCGGAAAAATATATAAGCGGCAAACAGCATTCCGAACTTTAGCGAAATGCCTTTAAACCTCATGCTGCACTGCAGACGAACTTCGTTGCTCACGCGTCTACTATGACCGAGTGGAAAAAAACACCGACAAGACAAAGGAAAGGATGAGAACAAGAAATTTCCCTTTGAAGCAACGATCCATTTTTGCTACCGTGTCTCCCACTGATGAGGCTTTGCCAGGAAGGATTAGAACCGTATCGCCGGTACATTTTCACCGGTATTTGAGCCCCCCACCCTGCAACAATTCTTCGACATTCCCTGAAGCTTTAGCCACCCCACTCGTGCCAATGGTGTTGCCTATCTTGCTCTGAAAACGTGAATAAGACAGAGAAGCACGATCAACGACACAACAAACTACGGCGCGCGCCAGGCTCCTCTCCCGCGTGTTCTGTGCAAGGCCGCCACCAGTGGCGCGTCCGTCGGCGTGCACGGCGCGTATACCCAGGCCTTCCATGCGACGCAAGAAATTGGCTAAACCAATTAAATTTCTCAAGCTAAAATACGTAGAAAAATTGCAGACTACGACTTGCACACAACGTACAGACATCATAGCTCTTGGATTGTAATTTAACTATACGAGAAAGCATGATTCTGTTATGTGAAAACTCAAAGAAACCCCTTCACACACACAAACCAGCCAGTGCGTTCACAGACCTGCTGCGGCGTCCGCCATGTTGTGTGCGCCTGCGTAATGGGTGTCTTAGGGTCCACAGAACGGCACGCCTGGTTCCTTGCAATAACCCCAACTGGCGGTCGCCTACGCCGCATTGCAGCCCACGCAAGAGGATGCGGTTCCACAACAAAGCTTGCCTTCGTGCATAGCATTGGCAGCAAGCGTTTCCCTGTAAACATTACGGTTACATACGCTCCAGTTGCCAGGAAGTGTGAGAAGCAGTCAGGGATCTTCGAATGCTATCGTGTTCCACTCTTAAAGGGGAAGCTTAAGCATCCTCCAAATTTTTTCTGACTTTCATTAGTTCGAATTATGTATAATTTAAATTTTCGTAGCATCCCCGTGGAATTCGAATTAACGAGCTTTTACTGTAGCAGTTACCACAGAGCTGCTTCAAAAGCATTTTCCAGAGCTTTTAAGCAGACTGCAATATAGTTATCGTGCTCAAATTATTATGTATTTGATTTTGGGGGGACTTGCATGTAGATTGTTCAAAGTCAAACAATGAATTATGAAAGGAAAAGTGTACAAGGCTGCCATTGCTAAAACCCTCTGCTGGGCTACTGGCTTTTGCTGACATTATTTCTTTACCATAGAAAAATGAAAACATGAAACAAGTTATACAGCCTACATTTTATTGATTGATTGCTACCTCACTTTGGCTCCTCTTGTACCTATAACAGGCAAGCAAGAGGGAGCTGAAACAATCACAGCTACTTTAGAGGTATTGCCAGAGCCTTTCAGAAGCATGGCCACTACACTTGTGGACATCTGTGCATATGCTGGTAAGTTCTTACTTTCACACCATCGGTGCCTTTTCTGCAAGCGGTGTTATGCAGTGGCAATACTGACGTGCTTTCAACACTTGCAGGCACTGGCAATGTTTTGAAGATCCAGCATTTGCTGCACATTTGTAGTGAGCATTATGAAGCAAACGAAAAGGTTGGGCAGCGTTTACTGGCTTGCTTTCTTTGACTTGAGTTGATATTTATTGATGTGCGATTGTCAATTTTCGAGGCCGAATTGGATGCGAATTGCCGGATCGTATCAAGTAGTGGTAGAAGCAAATCAAATCAAGTGCTTTTCTAGAATGAAGTGCTGTTCTCCCAATTGATCTTCACATCCTAGTATATTCACAATGTTAGCAAGTTTATGTTATTAAATTGCATGTTATGAAGCACTTACCGCATTTACTCGCATAATGATCACACTTTTTTTAAAAATTGACGCAAATTTAGAGGTGCGATTGTTACGCAGGGTAAATTTTCGGTGAAAAAAAAAATTCATTTTATCATCCCGCATTTGCTGCGAGATGACAACAAACAGGCAGTTGCCGCTGTAACAGTGCAAGACATCAAAACAAAAATGGCGGTCGACAGAGCAAGCCGAACACGCCAAACACGATTTTTTTTCTTCACGTTAGTACATTGCATGTGTTGAAACAGTTTCTTCCATATCAGTAATAAATAATAGCATTAATATCGGCAAGTTTACGGCCCTACTGTAGCCACGTCCATTTTGGGGGGACAGAAAAAGAGATGGGCCCACTCACCTGCCAGTGACATAGAAACACTTGGCGGGCATGCTGCGAAAACTGCCTCGTTTGTCTTCACTACAATCCTAATATGGCAAATAGCTGTGTTATAAGCGCTGGCGTATGAATATGGTACACTTACGTATCAATGTGAACGTGGCTACTCTCGTTGCTGCTTGCGATTTGTTTCATGCCCATGAGTGCAGACAAAAGAAATCATTTTTTTTTTTTTAGCAACCATTATAAAGCCTACAAATAATAAAGCCAAGGCAAGTTTGGTTGTAGATTTCTTTTTTTCTTGGAAGTGCAAAAAGTGACAAAAGGAACAAAATGGGCGCATCTGCTTAAGAATCTATTTGGTACGCGCAGACCGCTTGGTAAGTCTTGGAGAGCCGTTCGCATAGCATTCGACACATGGTAAGCATGATCATCATCAGCTAGACTTGCCACATGACATATCGTTGCAGCAAGTTCAGGGTGCGATCATTATACGGTAAAGAAAAAATAATAGAATTTTGATGACAAAATTGAGCGGTGCGATCATTACGTGAGCGCAATCATTATGCAAGTAAATACGGTACTGAAACACAAATGGAGCACTGTGGGCAGATAAGCAGTTTGCGTGCTCAGGACTCATTGGTGAGTGCAAATAATAGCAGTTTACCCATGAAAGTGTGGCTCCCTAAATAATACAGTAGAACCCCATTGATACGTCTTTAAAGGTACCGGGGAAAAAATGTGCCAGCCGGGAAAATGTAACAGTGAGGAAGTGCACAAATCACCACAGCACAACTTCAGAAATAGTCCGAGTGGCTGTCACTGCAGTAATTAGATGTCTCGGTGCTTGTACTGTTACCAGAAACGGCATGTGTGTGCATGTATAATGAAGGGACACTTACGGTGCTCCATGACAGTGGCCCTTACCGCAATATTTTGTGTATGCTTCACTGCATAACACTGTTCTATTGTGCCGAAGCTGACTAAAGAGAACCAGCAATTGTGAAATGCAAATAAGACTTTTGCAGGCCCCAAAGTAAATGCAGACCTGTACTTGACAGAATTGAGCCAGTGTGCGTGGTTCCCGGTAGGTTTAAGGTGATGTGCACTTTTTCAGGTGCTTCAACAATCGCCCTATGCATGCTTTCTCCCAATGTTGTGCAGTGCCTGCCTTGTGCAACTTTGTGCATTGCAAATTTCGGTCGCTTGTTGCAATAGGTTGGTAGCATGTTTCAATGAATTGGAAGCATGTTGCAACGAATTGGTCGCTTTTTTTTTCAACATGCAAGAGTCAATTTCTCCCTGCACCATTATATTTATGTGGCGGCCACCTTCAAATGCAATGTAAGATGGGGGAATATTACAGAATGGCGCTGTATCAAGTAGGAACACTATACATAGCAGTCAGTGGGATTTAGGTTGGGACCACGAAAACATGTAGCAGCCAGGAAAACACAACAGCGAGGAATGTATCAACGGTGTTCCACTGTATGTGGCGTGCTTCGCTACATAATTTCTCATGTCTTTGCTAGTATGGCCGTTAGGATTAAATTTACTTACAAGTTGCGATTTGAAGTATTAGAAAATTATTAGAAGAATACTTATTTTACAAATAGTCACTATTCGACTTGAGTGAATTCAATAGGGCGATATTCGATGGCCTTGGCAAGGTCCACTTTGCTAAAGATCTTGCATCCTTTCAAGTGGCCCGCGAAATCTTGCATTTGTGGATGGGGATAGCTATCATGGACTGCGTGACCGCTGAGCACCCAGTAATCGCCGCGCAGACGCCAGTCACCTGGTTCTTTCTTAGGCACCAAATTGAGTGGAGAGGCCCAAGCGCTGGACGAAGAGTGAATAATACCCAGCGGGAGCATGTGATCGAATTCCAGTTTAACAATCGCCAGAAGCTCACCGAAGGGGCGGCACGGATGAGCTGCAACGGGTACACCACGCATGACAATGGGGTGAGTTACGCTGTGCTTGGGCGGCTGATTTAAATTGCAGGGCCTCGTGACTTCAGGAAAGTCTTCAAGGATGCTAGTGTACAGTCATGGAGGGATCAGTGTACAGATGCCTGTGGGAGCGACAGCCAGCAGAACACTAAGAATCGAGAGGCGTGTCTTGCTGTCAGTCGGGCAGTGGCAGCGCATGCCGACATTGAGATTGAAATGGGTCAGTAAATAGGAGCCGAGGGCAGGCTGATTGACGTCGGCTACGATGAAGACTCACTGGAACGTGCACCACAGGTCAAGGTCAAGAGGGAGGGATCGCAGAGCATGCATTGCGATGGAGGTAGAGTTTCCCACATGGATCGTAGGTCCAGGTGACTCAGAAGTGCGGTCACACTTGGAGGATGGCATTACACTGACCTCAGCACTCGTGTCTACGAGGAAGCACAGGCCAGAAATGTGATCCATGACTAAGAAAAGGCAACCGAGTTGTAAGGCTAGGTTATGTGCTGCCGTCAGTGATCTCGCAGCATGTTTCCTGACCAGTTGCATGGAAACTTGCACTGGCGGGCATGGTGCTGGAAAGTTTGATGATACCAGCAGGTAGGCGAGCTTCGAGCACTGCACAAGCCAGGTGGAAGACGAACAGCGGCTAGGACGTGAGGAGTAGTTTCACTGATCATGAGAGGACGTCCATAGGGCATTGATGGAAACAGCAAGCTGGTTGATCCGGGACCCTAAGCGGGACATGACTGAGGACTTTGATGTTGAAGAGAGGGCAGCAACCAAAGGGAAGTCGCCTCATGGATTCGATCAGCACGCTGGGTGAGGCAGTTGAGGGTCAAGCCCCTGCAGTGGTCAAGAAAAGGTGGGTGGACTATGGCGAGTGCTGCAGGAAGAGTTCCCTCAACAAGGTACCATTCGAGTTGACGTTCCTTGTGTCAATATGCTTCACCCCCCCACCCCACCTCTTTTTTTTTTGATACAATTGATTTCGTGCAAAATTGAAATGGGGTATTCATTGGCCATTCTAGCCATTCATTCTGCCAAAGGCAAGTTCAGGCCTTTGTTTCACCAGGGGTGTATTTGGCTCTGGCACAATGACCTGCACACTCGTGAAATATACTGTATGAAGCATTCTTCATGCGTTACAAGGAGCCATCATGTGTTAGCTCATCATCACTTGCCTTAACTGACAATGAGATTAGCTGTCTTCAAGACTGCAATTCAGTGCTCTTGTTCTATTTTACCGCTAGGATGTACACACAGTTTGGAGGTTTTTAAAGCACCCTCTTTCCTCCAGGGGATGTCCAGTAAAACATCGGTGATATGACTCTCAAGGGGTTGCGTAAAATATTCATGTCACCAAAAAACAAATGAAATTAGCATGTTAAAGAGCCAGAAGCTAATTTTTATAAATTAATGATGGAAGAAACCCCAGGTGTCCTAAGTTTTCTTCGCCAGGTCGACCAGCAGCGAATTCTGGAAGTCGTGCGCAAACTTGACAAAACTCTCTCCACAAGAACATTGGTTACAGCACAGCGTGAGCCTCACGAGCGGCGATATGTGGGAGAGACTGCCAATGCCAGACCGTTTATACTCAGTACAGTGTGCGCAGTTCCTGCTGTGTTATCGGCTGTCTTGCCGGCCTCCCCACACACTGCAAACATGAGGACTGTCCTCCTGCCGGCCTGCCTCCGCATGCTTGGTGCAGTCTCCTCGCCACTCTGTAGCCGGCGGTTGCAGTCGTCGTGGCTCGCTCATTCACCGTACTGTTTCCACTCAGTACAGTGCACACAGTTGCTGCTGTATTATTGGGTGCCTTGCCGGCCTCCTCGCACGCTGCGAACATGGAAACAATTCGCCTGCTGACCCTCCTCAGCGTGCTTGGCGCAGCCTCCTCACCACTGTGCTGCCGGCAGTCGCGGCTCTCTCTTTTGTATCGCCCAAACCGATGTGGGGGAGCGTTCGGGATTGGAAATGTGACTCGTAGTATACAGTGGACTTTCGCTGGAGAATTGTATGAATTCGTTTCACCCCGAAATTCCTATCCGCCATTATCGTATCACCGAGGTTTCACTGTATATTTGTACACCAAGTAGATGCACCTGTTGGTAGTCGGCGCTCGTCCTGTCTGGTCTTTCTTGTCCCGTTTTTGTTGTGCTGTTTTTTCGCCATAATGCAGTGCAAACAAGCTCATGTTCAGACCCCTTTAAAGAAATGGGGAGTGTAGATTTCTTCAATAAACAAAGGCATGTCGATACATTTGATAATTCTATATTCTGTTAATTTTGACATTTTTTGCAGTCGCTTGATATCTGCATCGATTGGGTTGTGCACTAAACCGCATTGATATGATCCCATTACATACGAATTCCCAGCGCCAACATTTGTGATTGAGTGCACAAAAAATGATAGGTTCATGTGTTCCCAGAAAACGCAATTTTTTTGCATCAACGTTCAGTAGATTGCCAAACTGCGATCATGTGTTACGTTTTCCGGCTGCTAGATCCCATGTAAAAAAAGAAAATGCGCAAGATCGTGAACAGAATGCCGCCGCACACTTAGTTTCTTATTCAGGTACCAGCAAATCTTCTCCGGGGTCATCACATGCCGCATTCACAGCTATCACTGCCAAACCTATCGTGATAGGCTTCTTCACTTATCTGTTTTACAGCGTGTAGCACATAGTGCCATTGGTAGTGTACTGCACGCTTTTAGTAACCAATGATCCGAACGCATCGCTGTTCCCTGCTGCACGATGGGAGTGTCATGTTTCATTTCGCTGGCATCCGGCATTGCCTGCCAGCTTGATTTCGTTTGAGTTTCTCATCGCCGTCTTAAAACACTATGCAATAGGAAAACAGCAAACTTGTGTCTTGGGCCACCGAAGCTCCACCAGCTCGACACGCACCATCGGCATCTCATTCCTCATGTGCAATGATTTGCACACTGCTTCGCATTACGTCAATGTCAACTACAGTTGAGTCTGTACATTTTCTCGTTTAGGATGTTTTACAGCAAAGCTTTATATGGCTAGGATTCCATGTATATCTTGTGTTTTTGTGTCAGCAATAAAAAAAGATGAGCTTAAGCCGATCCCGAAGATAGTGCAATACCAGTCCAACTGCGGCAGAGGTGAAGCAGGCTTCAAGCACTCCACCCCTAATTGTGCCATACAAACGAAAGACGGAATTGTGCGATGTCCCCTGTGTATATATCTTCAGGCACACCCAAGTGTGATATCGAGAAGTTCATGACCATCTACTTTGCATGGGTTAGCCGTGATGACCCTACTCCTGTGGTCATCATTGGAGACTTCAATGTGGACGTTTCAAAACCAGACAAGTTTTAACTTTGGCCAAGAATCTGTCTAAGGTTGTAATCAAACCAAACGGTGTATATCACAAAGTTGTCGTCACTACCATTACTAAATGATGGTAAATTAATACATGTACCCTTTTCTAACCTTGTCTGATGTGATGTGCTACAGCTTTGCTGGTCATCCATCTTCACAGAGTGGAATGGTTCCTCAGTTTTTTTTTTTTCTCTTTTTTTTTTTTTCCAGAGCATATGAACAAAGTTCTACTGTACGGTTTGTGCATTTGTAAACAAGTAAGAAGCATCCAGATTCTGACACATGGCTCTGGTGTGCACTTTTATTCCTGCAGGAAGAGAAGAAGGATGAGAAGAAGGACAAGAAAGAGGACAAGGAGGAAAAGACGGCTGGGTCAGTGGACTTGTCCAGCCAGCAGAGTGTCGCTGTTTTGGGCATTGCACTGATTGCCATGGGAGAAGAGATTGGCTCAGAGATGGCCTTCAGGGCATTTGGCCATTTGGTGAGCATTTTACCGTCTTATATAATTAAATGTGAAAGCATTTCTTTGGCTGCCCTATTCCACTTTCACCTGTCTATGTTGCCTCGATATGATGACAGCGTCATAAGAATTAAGAAAATCTAGCCCCTATGAACAGTCAAACCCGGGCCTGCAATATGTTTGTGAAAGTTGCCGATAGGCAGATGTAGCTGTCAGGATTGGATAGTTAAGGGTGTCTGAATATTCGAAAGCTTCAAAAAAATGAATCGAATGTTGCCTTAGTTGACTCTGCCTTCAATTTGAATAGCTGTCTCGTTAATACGAATATTTTTCTAATAGCTTTCAGATATTCCAAATTGCCAACTGTGCGCGATTAAGCAGGAAATTGGAGCAAAAGTGTGATAAAGTTTGTCATGATGACCATAACATACATAAAACACAAGAAGTTAGACCTAGTGAGACACACACCCGCCGCGGTTACTCAGTGGATATGGTGTTGGGCTGCTGAGCACGAGGTCGCGGGATCGAATCCCGGCCACGGCAGTCGCATTTCGATGGGGGTGAAATGCGAAAACACCTGTGTACTTAGATTTAAATGCACATTAAAGAACCCCAGGTGGTCCAAATTTCCGAAGTCCCCCACTATAGCGTGCCTCATAATCGGATCGTGGTTCTGGCACCAAAAACCCCATAATTTATAATTTTTTGTTTAGTGGAACACAGTATAGTTGACTTCTGTTAATTTGAGCCTGATGGGACCAGCAGAATTGATCGAATTATCTGGCGGGTCAAATTAAACAAGATAAAGAAGAAAAAAACTGAAAACACACTGCTGGTTAATTTGGTAGCATTTGCCCAAATCTAATGCCCCTGTATAAAGCGTGCGTATGCTTTCTATGTGTCCAAATTAGGAAACTACTTTAGAAAAGACATTAAAGTTCCTAAACAAAGGAGAAATCTAACACCCACCCGATCTTTTAGCAAGAAAAATGGGCAAGGATCTTATTCATGTTGCACAGTGACGATTGGTTTTCTTAAGTCAGCTTTGCGGCTATACAACAGCGTTATGCGGTAAAGCATCTGAATTCCACTATTGCGATTTTGGTTTCACATCTGATTTCACGGTGCAGGCGATTTTCGGTTAAATTTTCTTGGAAAATATTAAAAGACCCATTTTAGAATCTGGTAAACACTGTAATCGTACATTGTGAGTTCCTCTTGTCACTTGAATATCTCCTGAGAGCAGGCTGAAAATAGACAATTTTGACAAGAGAGTATGTGTGTTCACTGTCCCTTAAGGGGGGACGCGGGTCTTGAAACGGCAAAAAATCACAAAAAAGTCGATTTTCGGAAAAGTGCATTTTCGCTACGTTTATACATTCAAGAATCCCTCCGCGAAATCTAGAAGCTAAATTTAATCGGAAAATAATAAAAAATCGCGCTTAAAGGGGCCAGGGTGAACGCGAAATCAGCAAAATTTGGTCAAAAATGTTCAAACTTCGCGCCGTCACCATTTGCGAACGCGGTGGCCGGTGGCCGCCATCTTGCGCTTGTTTTGAAGCTGTTTTCTTTGTGCGCATTTTGCACCAGTTCAAAATGGCGTCGGAGAAGGGAAACCGACGCTATCACGTCATTTCTGGAGGATGCGTCCGTGCCGCCGATTGGCCAAAGCGCGCACACCCCCCGCGCGCCTCGCTCCTATTGGTCCGGTGCTCGTCGGCGCGCGCTCGACCGCTCTCGCGTCTCGCTGCGTCTGTTTATCTCTGGTTTCATCGCGCCGCTGTCTACGTTTGTTCAGCCGCTTGCTTCGCGACGTTTGATAAGATGCTCATTTCGCTGCCCGGATGGCTGGAAAAGATTGTTGTCTCAAGGCTACTACGCGTCAAGCGGCTGTGCAATGCGCGACGGAAGGCGGCTAGGCCTGTCATACTCGCGGAGTTGCCGGTTGCTGGTCTGCCTGGACATTCTACCGGATCGAGTTCCGAGCTGCCAACTGGCGCGTCTAGCGTCAACACTTCGTCCGCCCACGCCACGCGTGTAGGCACAGATCGTGCAGGCACCGTTTCCTTCACGACTGAAGAAAGTAGCGAGCGCGCAGCGAGCGCCGGAAAACGTCCGGAGCGCCGGACCTTCGAAGTGCTAACTCCAGCAAGAAGCGAGAAGCCTCTTTGAGCGCAAGGAAGCCGGCCAAAAAGTGGCAAAAAGATAGGATGTATCCAGATTATGCCCCTAGTGAATTTCCTTGAGATTTTATTGGTATGTTCTCAATAAAGATGTTGCAGAACGTTTTTCCTTGATTTCTCAAAACAACAATTCCGACAGACTTCCAATTTTGGAGGTAAAATAGCTTTTGTCCTATTTCAGCTATCAACATAATTTTTTTTTGCCAGAAAGATAAATGTATGCAGTAAGCAATATGCACCTTTTCAAAGCAGCACTCTTCTCCAAAAGTTTTTGAAATGGGTCAAATTCTTGACATGTCAAGATGGCATTTTTTTCTCACAACTTTGATGAGCTCTAACTCTTGCTCAGATTAGCCTAGAACATTGAATAATACCTTATGGCACTCCCTGAACATCCTAGATAGTCTTTATACTCAAATTACTGTGTTAGGGTTTTCTGTTTAGAAGCTAATTTTCCTCCAAACAAAGGACTCAGTTATACAATGCATTTGGATTATATCAGAAAGTGCTTATCCTATGGCAAAATTAATTATATTTTTAGAATCTGCATATTAAAATACACAATGTGTGAAAATTTCGTTGAGATCTGTCCACAAATAAAAAAGTTGTATTTCAAGTGTAGCCTCCCCCCTTAAGCACCGCTGAGACATGCTGCCACTAAAGCGGCCTCTATAGGAGTCACCATAGCGGTCAGGCATGTGCATACTGACTGGTAAAGTTAGAATTATCTGGTGAACACCAATTTTAGGATCGGAATTACGAAAGTTTGGGCCCGTAGAAATGCACAATGCAAGGCCGGGACCTTTGGTTGGTATCGAATTAACAAAAAAATTGAACAAACTAGAGTCCAACTAATGGAAATCTATTGTAAGTTGCTCAGGGAGCCAGACTTTCCAGCTAAACCATTACTGCTTCATCGATGAATCCCAAAGTATTCAAATGCAGTGAATGACTGATTTCAGATGCCTTTGTGGCACTGCCACGTACCCAGTAGGGCCAATGTATAAGGAAGTTTGAAATTTCAGATGCCCTTTGCCATTTCATTTTTTGGACTTCTTGTCATGACCGCAGGTCCGAAACAACATTATGCAAAGCTGTCGCCGCCATCATTTTGATTACCGTATCTGCACAATTTTTTCGCGCCGCCGATTGTAACGTGCAGTTATATTAGTATTGTCCAAATATAAACAACAAAAAAATAACTTAGTGCACATTCTACCGCACACATCAAGTAACGAAACTTTAGTTGGCGTGTACCTTATTGAAACAATATCATGAAACATACAGATGCACACAGACACGCCCACAGCTGAATCTTAGCTGCTAGTGGCTATCAGGAGTCCACCAACACCTCCTTTTCGCTGTCTACTGACCACACAAAGTCCTCTTTGGTTCCATTTTTTGCATTAGAAATGCTAAACTTCTGGAGGCTCACGCAATCATCGTCTGTAGGAGGGCATACCATGCACCATGGACCTACCTTGTGATGTCTCCGAGGGTCGCTTTCATCAGACAACTGTACGGTGGAAATGTGGCTTGCTGCATTGCATTGAGCTTTTTTTTTACTAAGAATCGGGTTTGTTTTTTTATTTTGAATAGAATTACTTACGATTGCAATGCCTATGCAAATTTGAACGGACCTTTTATTCAATAAAGGTGCACGTTAAAATTGTGCAGTTACGGTATCTGGCAGCCTCGAACCAGCACTCTTGGCCGCACGGTGTTCGATGCATGGTTATGTGCTCATTCTGTGCTTTTGTGCACTCTGCGACACTAGGCCTAGCTGCTTTCCACGTTTCCTACGAAGGTTTGTTCTGTTTGATGCCATGTTTTTGATAGGAAGGATTTGCTGCTGTCAGCAATGGTGTCGACTCCACCTTCATCATCCTCGACGATGGCTTCGAAGTGCGGAAAGCATGGCAAACGCCTTAGAAACACCGCATAATGCAGATTTTCTAAAGCCAGCTTCACCGTAATTTATGCATTCAAGCACACAAAACATTACTGTGAAGCATACCAAGAATGGAAAGGAGCCACTGTCATGAGACACAGTATGTGTTCTTAAATTATTCACATGTGCACATGTCATCCCCTGTCACTGTATGAGCACCGAGCCACCTACTAAGTGTGCTGGCAGACCTCCAGAGCTATTTCAAACATACTGTGGCGATTTGAGCCCTTGAGGGCAATAAAAGGCATGCATTCGTTTTTTTTCTTCACGGTTCCTTAGGAGTCCAAAAAGTTGAGACGTTGACTTGAAACTGCTTATCTGCTTGTTATTCTTTTTGTGCTTTTAATAAACAATGCTTCACAATGTGCACTATATTGACAGAAACTCACTAACATTGTCAATATGCTAGGATGTGAAAATAATTTTATGTTGATGGTAAAAATGACTGTTATTTAAAAAGTATTTGTTATACAACTCTGTGTGTGTTTAACCCTTGCTTTAGAACATCAATTTTATATAACTTGGTTGTGGTGGCCGGATGAATGTTAAATCTTATTTTATAAAATTTTCCATCAGGACTTCATGTTGTAAATGTTAAATTTGTTACTCTATAGATGGCCGTGCCTGATGTTGTTTTATGCTTGTTTTTTTCCAACGCCTTCAGCTTCGCTATGGGGAGCCTGTGATCAAAAGAGCAGTGCCCCTGGCATTGGCTCTCATCTCAGTGTCAAACCCTCGGTTGAACATTCTTGAGACTCTCAGCAAGTTCTCACACGACAGCGACAATGAGGTGGCCCACAATGCCATCTTTGGACTTGGAATTGTTGGTGCTGGTGAGACACTTTTTCATTGTTTTCAAATTTGCGGGCAGCAGTCTTCAAATTTCACTACATTGTTACATTTTTGGTAGACAATCTTTGAAAGTATTAACAGAGTTGCGCTCAATAGCAAATTATTATAAGAAATTTCAATTATCCATTACCCATGAAAAAAATATCAGTGTACCATTTCCGGTAAAGTTCACACTTACTACATTTTTTTGGTGGTTACTTTCCTGGAATATCATGTTCTTATGCTATAAAGCGAGTACGGGAACAGTCCAGTGGCTCTGTCATGAATGTTTAGCATTTGAAACTCCAAGGACTTTTAATATACTGATTACCTACAGCGCTGTACCGTAACCAGATAAATGAAACAAGCAGCTGTCTACCATATTTTGCGCATATAACCCGCACCAAAATTGCAATGGATGGATGGATGGATGCAAAACTTTAATAAGGTCCTGAGGTACGCGACTCAGCGCACTGCGGGCCGCTCCCACGTTGGGACGGTCAGGCCTTGCCCGACCGCCGCATCGTGGGCCCTCTGGACAGCCCATAGTTGCGCCCCGGCATCGGGTCTCTTGATAACGGAGAGCCACTTGTCCTCGTTGATTTGTTCTGTGCCTCGTAACGAGGGGCAACGCCAGAGCATATGGTCTAGGCTAGCGATGTCATTGCAGTGCCTGCAAGAACTAGTGGCATAGGTGTCGGGATAAATGTTGTGGAATAAAGCCGGGTTGGGATATGAGCCTGTTTGCAATAATCTGAGGGTCAATGCCTGCGCTCTATTTGGTGAATTTCACCTAATGTGTGGCTTCACGGCAATGCGCGCCGCTCTGCAGTGAAGCCACACCTCAAGGCAAAGTTCTCTACCACTTAACATTTGGTTATTTCCTAGGGAACCCCACCCTCTCCTAATCCCCGCACGTTGAAGCTCCTTTCTCCCCTCTTTCAAGGTTGTGCATTCTCCTCCTCTTTATAGGTCGCCATTTTGCATTTTGTAGTCGGTGAATAGCGCATGCGGCTTAGGGAAACTTATGCATCACCCATTCCTGTGGCATTCCCTCTGTCCACGCAAAGCTCTTTGCGATATGGCTGTGAGCCAAATCACCGTTGGGTTTTTCGACTTGGTCACATTTGCTCCGTCGCCTTTGCCCATTTGACAGCTTCTCCGTGCCAGCTGCAAAGGGATCTGATTCACATCACATATCACGTGGCTGATTTGTCCACGTATGGTGTAAGAATCCAGTTTTGTCAGCAACGCCGAACGATCGAGTAACTGTGCTGCTTGCCATAGAAACGACGTGGCCTATTTATGCATCTGCAAATGGAGACTGTTTTTCCAAAGATTTGACCGTTGTATGCAGTTATCTTCGCAGATTATACATGTCTTGTTTTTTTTTTTCCTTGTGCTACTGTAATTGGGAATGTGGATTTACATGATGGCGGATTACACAAGCAAAAATATGGTGTATTGAATGTGCTCGTGTCCTTTAATATTTTTTTTTTCCATGGCAGTAAAGGACAGTTCCATCAAATTACTCTGTTGCGGTATCATTTTGTTCTGGTTAGCATGCTCTTGCAGTTTCAAACTCTGCCAAGAGCCGTGTGTGTTCCCACTGAAATTGTGCGAAAACGTGGGTACAGCTATGTCATGTATTCACTGTTTGTATGCACTTGTCACCTGCCACTTCGCCGCTGGTTTCAGCTATAATATTACTATGCCATCATGTGCATTAGCATCTAGCTCAACAGATCCAAAGCGTAAAAAAGCCATGAACATCCACAAAGCATGACAGAGCAGGTGTTTTGAGTTTGGAAATTACTTTATGCGAAACAAACTGCCGTTTCAAAATGCTCTTGTTGCATTGCTGTCATGTTTACTGAAAGTTCTGTTTATGCTTTGTCTCAAGCACATTTGCATTTTGCACTACCACTTAAACGAGCATGTGAAAGGTCACACATTCTGATTGTAGTTTGCGTCTTACTGTGCAGGCACCAATAATGCCCGGCTGGCTGCCATGTTGCGGCAGCTGGCGCAGTACCATGCCAAGGACCCGAACCACCTGTTCATGGTGCGGTTAGCGCAGGGTCTGGCACACATGGGCAAGGGCACCCTCACCCTGGGCCCCTACCACAGTGACCGGCAGCTCATGAGCCCTGTGGCCACCGCAGGACTGCTCACCACCTTGCTGGCCTTCCTCGACGTCAAAAACAGTGAGTATTGCTGCTCCACTACCAACCTGTAGCCTGTGTTGACTGTGTACACGCCTGCTGCAGTGCATTAGAGATGTACAGCTGAGGTGGTTATGGTGGCAGTAGAGCAGTGTGGGTGTGCTGAAGCTTTCTGGTGCTGGCGCACATTTTCAGTAGTCTAGACCTGATGAACTGAAGCTCCACATGGCTGAATAGTGGTCTTGCTGGTTTTGAAGATCATATTTGTGAGGGACAAGAGGCAAGGCATAAGGAAATCAACTTTTTTTTTTTTTTTGGTCGCCTTGTGACAGGAAACTGTTGTACAAGCACTGCTCTAGAATAGTTGGCGATAAACTCCTCTCTTTCTGTTGCTTAAAGCATAGTGACCCTCAAAAGCTAAACGTGGATGTGCCCATCACTGGCACTTCTATGCTGGCCTTCATTGAATGCACCTTATTGCTGTTTTTCATTAATCCAGCATGTAATGTGTGCAATGTGTGACCATGTCTCCCTGCAGTCATCCTGGGCAAGTCCCACTACCTCCTGTACTGCCTTGTCACAGCCATCCAGCCTCGCATGTTGGTCACATTCAACGAGAAGCTGGAGCCACTGCCTGTTCCTGTTCGAGTCGGACAGGTGAGCATCCTTCTATGTGTACTGCTTCAGCACAGATGAAGGAAGTTTTGCAGTGATTCTCCTTCTGCAGTGGTGTCTGGATCATATTGCAAGTTTCACGTTGATAGTGCTGTCATCACAGACCCAGCCTGCTTTGTATTTAATGTAGCAATGTTAGCACGTCCCTTCTCAGCCATTCCGCTCTGTGTGGTGTGTGGTCCGTCCCATGTGTAGCCTGCTGAGAGTTTTTGTTACAACTTTCACCTGGTCACCCAAGCAGTGTGCACTCACTCTACAGCAAGCGTACATTTCAGCTTATTATGTGCAGTGAAGTTTCGTGCCGTGTAACAGAATTGTTTTCCCATATATTCAAATTACAATCTGATGCCATCATGTCTGCAGGCTGTGTGTAAGTCGTGCTTTACGATTTTCCTAACGTATTTTACTTTAAGAAATTCAATTAGTTCAGTAACTTCTTTGCGCTAGACGGAGGGAGGATCTGCATGGTTGGGTATGCGTGGTTGGGTTTGCATGGTTTGGAATTATTTTTGCCAAGACGACGCTGGACGCCAATGCTGGATTTCCTGTGACGCAGGGCCCTTAACACTATCACGTTAAAACTTGCAGCCTAAATAAGAAACCTGCTCCAGACAGTCACTAGAATTCAACCTTCTTTTTCTTTCTTGTAGTGCAACAAATTTGATTCATGTTGGTTCAAAGGTTACCGTGTGGTGGCATTTCTGTTTCGCAGTTAGTATTTGAATAGAGGAAATACCGTATTTTTTATTTGGTGGCAAAACAAGGCAGCCGTGCTGACTTTTCAGTGCCTCCAGGTAGCAAAAGCGCAACTTTTGAGATTTAGCGGCTGTCTCCGAGACGCTGCCATTGTCCGTCTGTGGGGCGTCACCATTTATTTCAGCCAGAAGGTGACGCACTACGGGAATAGCCAAGAATAGCCAGAGCCAGTACAAGCGCATACTGTAGTTAAATAAAGGCAAGTACCACCAAAAATATTTACGAAAAAAAAATGTTGTCATTTTCTCCGTGTAATGGCTGCACCCACGATTTTCACCCATAATCTCAGGGGGGGAAAAACCTGCAGCCATTACACTAGTGCATACAGTAATAGTTGACCTCGAGCTAAAGCTTTCACTTAACACTGAGTAGTCCAACTGCACTTACTTGGTGCTAGGATAGACATGCCTGCGTCTTTGAATCAATCAGTTAATCAGTGTGGCTAAAAAGTAGTGTCTGTTTTCTCTGGCAACACAGGCTGTCGATGTGGTGGGACAGGCCGGAAAGCCCAAGACCATCACAGGTTTCCAGACACACACAACTCCAGTCCTGCTGGCCTATGGAGAGCGAGCAGAACTTGCCACTGAGGAGTGTATCCTTTTGTGAAGTTTCTGTTCTCAAGCCATTGATTGAATATCTGATGAGCTACTCAATGTACAGTTCCTTGTTTCCGGATCAGGGCCTCTCAAGGTGAGTCTAGGTGAAAGTAAAGGGTTTGCAGGGAGCATTTCTTGTACTCTGCTAGCATCGTCATTCCGTAAGTTTTGCCACCTGTTCCTCTCCACTTATCATTGATCTGCTGTTAAGAAACAGTATGCATTTGCTCTTTTAAAGTTGAATTTCAGTATAGTGTAGTAAAATTTCCATAAAAAAACTAAAAACTTAAAATGTGGTCAAGTCTAGCCTATTGGGCTTCAGCAACAAAAATTTTCCTAGAATAGTCCTTGGTAAATGGCAACTTCTAAGCGTTTATGCATCCCCCCAAGCAACTTGATCAACAATTGTGGAATCAAAGGCGCTGTTCAATCATTTGCACACACAGCATTTCACTTGTGCATGATCAATTCCATGATGGGTAATGTTATTTTCTATTTCTTGCCGCTAATGTCGCAAGAGACATTCAAGTGTAACAAGTGTAGCAAGTGTCTTGATACTACCGTAGCTTTCTCTGCTACACTGCCCATTGTGTCTTTCTTTCCTACACTGACGCATTGCTACTGACATCACATTTCTGACATAATTTTTTTTTTAGATTAAATTAATGTACAAGTCCTCCTAGTACTAGAAAAAAATACTGACAAATGTCAGGGCACCCTAAATAATTTACTACAGTCAACGACCAATTTTTCGGACCCTCTGGGGAACATATAAACATCCGAAAATTCAGGCAGTCCGAAAAAATGAATGCATGCAAAAAAAAAAACTCAAATTTTTTCTTTTTTTTCTCAGATCTAGAGGTAAAGGGCGAAGTACCAGGCTTCCGAAACCCTGCCAAAGCATCAGTGAAGTGGCTATAAATAGAGGCATTCAAAAACTCTGTATGCAGCCGACTGCCGGTTTATTATGTACATGTGCATCGTCGGGCAGTCGGTGTTATTGCTGCAGTGGCTTGAACTTGTTGATTGTTGTTTGCACGGCGTTCCGGTTGCATGCGATCATATTCGCCTCGATCTGAACAAGGGTCATGTCAGCACTGCTCACCGACGAGAGTCAATAGTGCTCACGTCAGCTCGGCACTTGTAGGCGGCGCAGGCATTGGCTCCACATTTTCAACATCGGAGTCTTGTGAATCCCCCACAACCTGACGGACTATTTCCTCGTCAGTCAGTTGTGCGCAGAAGTCGAGCTCATTGTCAGCGTCAACAGACTGTCAACAACAAACCAACGGTGCTGCTTTCCGCGCTTCGATGCCATCGGCGAGGACGGAGTGGGGGCCATCGAAGGCGAGCGAAGTCCTCAAGTTGCGAACAGTGAAGTTCGCTGACGAGCGTCGAAGCACCTAGACCTAGCGTTGCAGAGCACACTTGACACAACAGCACAACCACACACCATGCTCGCCAAAACATGGCCTGTGCAAACAAACGAAATGGCGCCGCTCCGGAAACTCCGCCAGAGGTGGAAGTGCAGTGATTACAGTGTACTAGAATAGGGGCATTGTGCTCACTGCCGCATCCCTGCGCCGCGTCGCCGTGGCGCACTCAGCGTCGACTGCTCTGGTGCCTGCCAGAGGCGCTGCCGCCTGTTTCCCCTGAAAACTTCCCCTCGATTCGTGTGGAGTGTGTTCTGTTGGATCGACGTGCTGTCGACTGCAAGTCCAGCTGGCGTTTTCAGCAGTATCCTCTGTGCTTGCTCTGTGCTTGACGCTTCACTCAATGTGCACTGTGAGTGCATTTGGCAAGCCGCCCTCGAAATTACTACTTTGCACCCAGGTGCAGAACTAGCTACATTCACGTGAAAGATGCATCAAAGGTGTCTTTTTTCAGCGTTCCACGTGATGAAGAACAGCGAAAGGAATGGGAGAGGAACCTCCACCGTGCAGATAAGACAATGGATGAATCTTGCGCCGTTTGTGAGTTGCACTTCCAACCGCGATTCATAATTACGGACTTCGTGCACCTTATAGACGGCAAAGAGGTGCACATTCCTCGTGAGAAGCCACTGCTCTCAGAAAACGCTGTTGCCATGATACTTCCGAATTTATCACAGTAGCTGACGAAGACGACACCGAAGCCCAGGAACAAAAGGAAAAGGTGTGAAATTGACAAAGCACCCGCGAAATAAAACAAACCAGTGCGCACTGGACAATAACCATTCGAAGTTTTCACCGGCGCTTCCGGGATAGACCATGACTCGGCGCAAGAGGAGGGCGATACGGCAGAGAGTCAACACTGTGTGTCGTTTCTTTTTTTATTTAAAGACTCCTTTCAAGTATAGGAGTTCACATCAACTCCCCGACCTTGACGGAGTGCTTTATTGCACGTCGACTCAGCCTGAAATCTCGGGAATAAGCAGAGAACGTGCTGAAAAACGTGGACAGGGCAACACGCAGTCTAAGAAAAGTTTACGCCCTTTGAGTCGTACCTTGCCACACAACAATAATCGTCATGTCTTATCCGTATTTCCTTTCTTTAATGCCGCGAGCCCGGTACTTCCCAGTAACGAACGGCATTCGCGTTATCAGCATGACATATCATTCCCGACAGGAAAGTAGCAGGCACGGCGTTTTCAAGAAAGGAAACGCAAGCAATTGAAGGCAGATGACGATTATCGTTGCATTGCAGATATAGACCCCAAGGGGTGTACCTTTGTGTAAAAGTGTGATACAGGTGGGGCAACGTGAAAATGTTTGCTTTAGTATAACACACTTCCGCACTGCACGCGCCTTACCTGAGAAAAATAGAAAACGAAGCGGTGGGTAAATTCGGCGCGGTGGTGCTGGAAACGCAGATGCATGGTCGTTGTGGCAAAACCAGACTCGCAATTTTATCGATCAGCAAGAGAAAACGCTCGAGCGTCCCTTGCTACGGTGCCTGCAGCGCCCGTATCAAGCTATTAACAGAACAGTATTAATAACAATTAAGGTTAGTTCATTCATGCTTCCGGCAACAAAACATCGCCAACCATCTGTAGGTCAACCGCAACAATAGTAATTTAGTTCAGTGCACACCGCGAAGGTGCACCAAAAGAAGTTTCGTTTGTTGCATATCGTGCATTTTGCTTCAATTACGGTCAAAACAGCAACGTGCAATAGCCGCTTTACCGTAACGCGTAGGAAAGTTTCAGGTGACGCTGGGAACCGTGCCACCTGTCGGCGTCGACACGAAGTGCGTCAAGCTCTGCCACAATGTGAGCGCACTATAACTCTTCTAGTACACTGTAGCGGTGATGAACACAGCCAGCGTGGCCAGACCAAATCGGTGTGTGTGACGACTAGGCTAGATTCGGCTAGTTGTGGTTCAAAGCAGTGATATGCTTCGGCTGCAAGTCGATTTCCTTCGCAAGGCCACTGCGCGAGGAGTCAAAGGACCTTCCGGTGCGTTAAAAAGTTCGGAAAATTGAACAGCGGGGGGTTCGAGCATCCGAAACTTCAGATGTCCTTATACATTGATTCTATGGGGCTCGTGGCGGTGCCGCGAAGAGACGTCCGAAATAACAGGCATGTCCGAAAATTCATTCGTTGACTGTATACAGTGGAACCCCGGTTATACGTCCCCCGGCTTTGCGGCGACCCGGGTTTTACGACGAATTAGCGCAGTCTCGGCAAAGTCCCCATAGAAGCAATGCATTAAAAACACCGGTTATCCAACGCATTTTTCTGCCTGACCCGCGTTATATGACAACCCTCGCGAAGCGCGGGACGGAAAGGCGGACGAAAGAAAAGTGCCACGGGTCTCTTTCCTTGCTCCGTTTCTCTCCCCCCCACCAGCAGCCGCCCGCAACACCCGCTGTGCTGAAATAGAGCCTTTTCTTCTCCACAATCACTTTCTCCCTTTTTTCTCGGCAGCGTTGCCTCTCGTCGTGTTGGGGAAGCGTTTCTCTCCTTCCAGTTTCCCAGCAGCAGATCGCCGACAAGGTAGCGCGGAGAGGCCTAGGTTTATCGCACGTGTTTTTTGTCGTAATCCTAGCGACCAGCGTTCAGCGGAGGTTTTTAGTTGTGTGGAGCAACGCGACGCATGATGTCCCGAAAGTGGACAGTTCTGTCGCTTGGTGATAAGCTGAATATTATCGAGGAAGCGGAAAATTGGCATGGAGCCACAAAGGCCAGCATTGCCCGGGACCCTTAGAGGGACACTAAATCGAAACAACAAAGCAGTTTAGACTAACAAAGCATTGTTTGAGAACACTGCAAGCAGTCATTTCAAAATAATAGTTTGATTATTAGACGAGAAAATGAAGGTTGTGTATCAGTATTTCAATATCGTGCCAGAACCCCGACGCCGGTACGTCAGTGTAATGTCAGGAATTCCAAAGTATGTTTTCGCATTTGGGCCACGTCGGCTGAGTAAAGGTTCCCGAAACTGGCCGTGTTGAATATTTGGTTCCTTTAGAATACAGCGTAGTCAGTCTGTATGGCTATATAATTAAGTAGCCCCTAGAAGATGCCACCAAAATCCATGACGTCACAGCGACCAGGTCCGGGAACTTCAAGGGACGTCACCACCCATCTTTCGTTCTTGCGCTTCTTCTGGCTTACCAAGCGTCTTATTGTGGTAAGAGTGGTGTTTTTGGTGTAGTAGAGAGCCAATTTACTGATCCAGAAGAAATCATTTTTCTCTTTAGTGTCCCTTTAAGATACCCAAATCTTTTCTCAAGACGATCGTGGCAAACAAAGCGGTGATATTGCAGAATGCCAGCAAGTTCGGGCTCAAGCGGAAAGTGGCAAAAGAAAGACAGTATGAGAAGTTAGAAAAAGTTCTTGTCAAGTGGCTGTATCTAGCACGGAGCTCTGTGATCAATGTTGACGGCGCCATTCTAAAGAAAAGGCGGACCTTGTGGCATTGCGTCTGGGCATGGACTACTTTCAAGCATTGAACAGGTAGCTAGATGGCTTTAAAAAACGAAACTGGATTGTGTACAGCTGCTCCTGCAGAGAAAACACTTCCGTGGACGTTTCGACGGTGAACGAGTGGATGGAGTCGCTGCCAGAGATGATTGCTGCATACAAGCCTTGCGACATTTTGAACGCTGATGAGAGCGGTATCTTTTACCATATGCAGCCCAAGCAAACCCTTGCATTTAATTAAGGGTGACAGCTGTCATGGTGGCAAGCGTAGTAATGAGCGTGTGACGGCACTATTCTGTGCTAGCGAGGACAGTTCCGAGAGGCTGCCCATGCTTGTTGTTGGAAAGTTTGCAAAGCCACAGTGCTTTAATAACTTGAAGATGCTGCCATGCAGCTACAACTTCAACAAAAAGGCGTGGATGCCGTCTTCACTCTTCAGCAATTTTTTGCAGCAGCTGGATAACAAAATGGGTGCTAAGGCGAGTAGAATATTTCTTTTCGTGGACAACGCACCGTGCCATCCACCCAATATGCCCAGCCTGAGGAACATAAATAAAGCTTGTTTTTTTTTCCGCCCAACTGCACAAACCGGCTGCAGCCGCTGGACGCCGGCATCATTAAGTGCGTCAAGCAAGGGTACCAGAAGCGAGTCGGGGGTACCAGAAGGAAGGGTACCATGGAGTGCAGCGAGTCGAAACAAAATAGCACTGTGCTCGACGCCATGCATTTTATTGCCAGTTCATGGAACACAGTATCGCGAAGCACAATCGCTAACTCGTTCAAGCACTGTGGCTTTAAGCGAGAGACTGCCTGCTCTGCTGGGGACGCAACAACCTTGATGCCGCTCGAGGCTGATGCAGGCTTCGCCGATGACTATTTCAAGGGTTTAAACCTCACCACGACCTTTGCCAAGTACGTGGAGGTCGACGACAATGTTGCAATCTGCAGCGAGGTGTCGCTGGATGACGCCATCGAGGAGGCTTTGCCTAGTGCCGACACCACTGCGATGCCACAGATGCCGTGCCTGTGCCAACCACGTTTGCCAAGGTGCTACGGCACATAGACGGCATCCGGAACTTCATCTGTTCAAGCAACACCGCAGAGGACCTCTTTTTGGACATTCCTTAACTCGAGCGAAAGCTCTTGGTTCACGGATCAAACAAGGTCCAAAAGAAACTTAACCAACTTTTTTTAAAGTTCGCGCTGGCTGGCGAGAATCATGGCAGTGCGCAGTGGAGTGCCGTAAAGGTTCGTTTGAATAAAGCATGATTGGTACCTGTACTGCAGCATTAATTCTCATCGCATTTACTTTTTTGGTAATTTGGGTTTCCAAGCCCTACAGAGTATGTTAGTAGTTTACATTGAAGTTTCTCGTAAATCCATCGTGCGAAATAAGTAGTATTTTTATAAGCATAATTTATGTTCAGATTTTACAACACTTTTTCGTGGTCCCGAAAAAGTCGTATAATATGAGTTCCACTGTAGTTACGAACCAGTTTCAGTTTCGGTACCAGAAGGTGTATGCGTAACACACTGGCTCTGACAGCAAAGGATTGGGAAGCTCTCACAACCCTCCTGGACTTTCCTGACCGTGGCTGCTGGGTGCTGCTGCTGTCTTGCCAAATACTTAAAAAAAAAAATAAGACATGTGCCTGGCGGTGGGGATCTAACCTCGGCCCCCCAGCACAGGAGCCCTATGCTAATGGTTAGCCATTAGACCACAATCGCACATGCACACTTCTGTCGTGCCAATGCCAACTAGCTCTTTGAGGTGATCGCTGCCTGTATCATTATTGCCTAGCTTAAGAGCACATGCGGGCGTGCCAGTTTTCTTTACGCCAGCGATGCAAGAATGGGCACATTTATAGCACTTGATTAACCACTTCATGAAAGCATAACTTCACATAGATTCCAAGATGTGCGTTGGATCTGTAGCATTTTTTCTTTTCTCTCCGTTTCTTTTTATGCGAAGCATATTACGAGGGCTCAACCCAGCTCCTCAGGCGCGGCGGTGACCATGAAATCACGTGACACCGTGACGTCACGACAGAGGAGAAGTGGCTTTGGCTCAACTCTTGCAAGACGGGCTGGGTGGGAATCGAACCAGGGTCTCCGGAGTGTGGGACGGAGACGCTACCACTGAGCCACGAGTACAACGCTTCAAAGTGGTACAAAAGCGCCTCTAGTGAATGCGGTGTTGCCTTAGAAACGCGCTGTTTCTAAGGCGTGCGTCTCTTGCTCAGGCGCACATTTCGTTGCCGCGCCGAACGCTGCTTTGCTCGACGCTCACCGCGTCCAATGCGGGGCGCGTAGTCGCTGCCCTGTAGCCCATTGTCTTACACCCCTTGGCGGGTCGACGGGAACGCTGTCGCGTTCCACTCTTGAAGGCGAAGAAGTAATGCATGAGTTGTTTCTTCGTCTAGCCGAACCAAATATAGCCAAGCAACAGCAGTTCACCAGGCTAAACAGTGGTTCAACAACTAAAATAAAGGCTAGTATGCTTCGCATCCTGGGCTTAACCTTACCTAAGCCACAGCCATTTTTAATAAAAGTGACTTTTTTTTTATCAACATTGCTATTTGGCCTGTTTCGGAAACTTGTGTAATAACACACTTCAGTCACATGAGTCACTTTGGATTGCAATCGATTGGCTCCTTTGTGCAAGCTACAGAAAAGAGGCAATCACAACGGAGAAATTTGATTTCTGTTGGACTTGATTGCGATCAAACATACCTTGGGTGATTGGGTATTAATAAACTTGTTCAAAGTAAGTGGCTAGCATGTGACATCCTGCTCTGTCACATGAGGGTGGTGCAGGTGTCACAGCCTCTTTTTTGTATGCATTTTCTTTTTTGTAATCTTGCACCATTTCATTTTTCAAAACATTTGAAACTTCTGAACACAGCTTCTTTTTTGCAAAACTTAACGCAACAGCCTTAAATACCTTGAATCAGTCCAAATTCGTAAACATAAAAAAAAAGTTCAGGAGAGATGGGAAGTATGTAAAAATGTCAATAGAGCAATGGCAAGGGCGAAAAATTTTGTTTGGAGTACAGTGGGAATTCTATTTTAGCATATTGCAGAACATAGCATGAGCATTATTGCCCAATCACTGACTTTACTCGTAATTTTAGTGTCACTTCATTAACAAGATGTAATGAGTTACTTTTGTGCGTGTTGCTGTGTTACAGTTGCAGTTTTCTCTGTGCGGATCCTTGCTGAGGTCATTGGACCTTGATAAAACAATATGACAGTATCTGGAGTTATGCTTGGTAGTGAAAGATTCAACTTTTGTTGAGTAATTGCTAACAGCATCTGTATGATGCAGTGTGCACTGTAAATCATCGGCTTTCATCCTTGACTTTGCTGCACAGACATTTCTCTCACACCTGTCCTGGAAGGTTTTGTCATTTTGAGGAAGAATGAAAACTATGCAGCATGAAATGACTTGTGCTTACTAACTTAATAAAAAAAGTTTTGAACTGCAGATGTATCATGGCTCAAGTTACTGCATCCAGTATGAAGAGAAGCTAATGTATTGCACTATAGGTTTGATTCTTTTATTGGAAAGAATAAAAAAAAGTGACCCAAGTATGGAAATGACCTGACCTGCAGGCTTGCATTTGTGATTATCAAGACCTAATGAAATAATGCACAGCAAAGGTATAAATACTGAAAGCATTTGGCCTGCCCATCTTTAAACTTCTTTGCCGTTACTTGTCACAATCAAGCTCCGGCGCCAGTGCAGAGTCTCCACATCCAATTTCAGTGGTGTTAATCTTTAGGCTTGGATGTTGGTTGTCTGTGCGATACCCAGCAGGATTGGTTGTCAGCCACCTCCAGAAATCCTCACCTACAGAGGAATAAATGTTATGAACAGATCATTATGGGAGACTTAGTAGCACTCTTACTGGAAATAGGCAGGAACAGTAATAGAAAAAAGCAAATAAAAAGCCCAGCTTTGAAGTTGCTCAATCAACATTGTTTATGCTCTGTAACTGCTCTAGTACTGCACCACTGCACAATGTTAAACCTTGAGTTGTGGAAGTTGCACATACACATGCGCTCAATGCCATGTTGTGCTTTCCAGTGCAGTTCCTTTTCCGCAAGGCTACAGTCACCCCAGATTGCTGGTATATCGCCTAGACGGCGGTCGTGGATCTTGTAGGGAATCTGTGTGGGAATATAGTGCACAAAACCACAACTGTACAGTTCTGAACTGTTTGTACTCACACTGTTGGTGTCTCTTGGAAACTTTAGTCTTACCTTCTTTCCTGTAACCTTTTCAAAGGCATCAATGAGCTGTAGCACAGTGTACCCTTTGCCAGTGCCAAGGTTGTAAACCTATAAATGAAAGGTCACAGTAATCTGCAATGTCATGTCCATTTGTGATATTAATCAAAACAAGGTTTGTCTGACGATATCCTGCCCTAGACAATTTTTTTAATTTTTTCTGAAGATGTCTCCATAATTGTTGGCACCTTCAGACCTCCCACTATTCTTTCAGTCCTCTCCTATAATTGCCGTTAGTTGCTTCAGGATTCTACAGAAGTCATGACCCCCACACCCGAGTGCCATACCTTGTATCTGGTATTCTGCTCCAACCTCTCCAAGGCCGCAACATGTCCAGTAGCGAGGTCCATGACATGTATAAAATCTCGCACACCTGCATATCAACAATGGTTGGTAGAACATGCAATGTCTGAATGAAGCCCATCTTCTCACTGACTTGTTCCATCTTCAGTGTCGTAGTTGCCACCAAGGACAACTAGCTCTGTTCGCTTTCCAAGTGCTACCTCCCCAATGACTGGCATCAAGTTGGTGAAAGCTCTGATTGGGTCTTCGCCAATCTTTCCTGATGGGTGAGCACCAAGAGGGTTGAAGTAACGCAAAGCGATGATGTTCCATTGCTGCATAAAGATAGTTAGTTGTGTTAGATTAGATGTTGCTGCATTCAAATGAAAGCATGACTTTTTTATATATCTTTTCATTAATTGTAGTACAAGAATCCTCACACCTCTGTAACAACCTTTTTTCTCTCTAAAGGGAGAGAGGTTATAAGCAATATATGTGACTTGTGGCACAACCAGGAGAGCCAGGCAGATCATTTGAATATTGTACTCTGATTTGGTGCTCTCTTGTGTAAATTGAAATGTCTTTGCTGTTTACCAGCAATGGGATGCACAAAAAGTTGCACAAGTTGATTATTTATGCTTTCTGTACTGCATACAGTGAGCAATAAATTATTGCAGCTTTATGGCTGTGCAGGAATGGAAAATATATATTTAACCTTGATTTATTAACTTGCACAGCACAGGAACTCGGCTCACCTTCTCAGCTTTGCAGATGTCTTCAAGCATTTGTTCAATGGCATACTTTGTTCTGCCATACACATTTGTCACATTACCAATAGGGTGTGCCTCATCGATAGGCAGGTACTGTGGGTTGCCATATACCACGCAAGAACTGCTGAACACCATGCTGTAGACACCATGCTCCTTCATGACCTGAAAAAATAACGTGACAGTGCTTTCAATCAACTGCAAATGCTCGCAGTTGCCCTTTAACATCATTCCACAAGTTTTGAAGTTCTGAAGCATGAAGTGCGGGAGTATTGCACACTTCATTGAACTAACAAAAATGCTTCTATGTACTTGAAGAAATGAGCTTATAAGGGCTTGTGCCGAGCTCGGTGATGCCACGTATACAAGTACAGCTCTGCAAGGACCATGCTACTCTTCACCCAATTGATTGAATTTGCTATTGGTGTATGGATTTCCCTATGGGTGTTTTGCAGTCTTCCATGTGTTTGCAGCTACAGGTGTAAAGAGGTAGTGCCCATGCTTCCTGATACACTGGCTGGATCGTCAGTAATGGTTGTAAAGTGCCAGCAAGGTAGAACGCAATAGCATCCTGTGTGTGCGTTACAAAGATAACAGCAAAGCTTATGCAAAGAATGGCAGCAACTACTCGTAAAGCAGGAAATTTGTCTCCCTTGCGACTATGAATTGTCTGTGCCAATTCCTGTGCTAACAAGATAGACCTCTTCATGCGCCACGCAGCTGTGAGGCAGGAAGCTGGGTCCTTGTATTGGCAAGTTCTTCAAGAGAACTAATAATTTAAGTCCTTTCATTTGCAGTTTTATGTAAACAGCATTATTATTATTATTATTGTCACAGTAGTAATTATATAGACACTTGAGGTGCTGTTGTCACCAGCACTGTGGTGCCCACACTGATGTAGTGGAACAGACAATGAACTTCAAGCTACAAACGCCGATGGTTTTTCTTCAGTCTCCTCTTGGGTGCCATTGAGATGCAACATCTGTAACACTACTGCCAGCGTTCCTCACCGGACAGGCGTTTTCACATGCCTGGTACCTGCCAGGGCCCTGTTCTTGCTGTGCAGCAGCAGCTGTCTCGCTTGCTGCACGACTTGAACTTTACACCCGCTGCAGATTACGTGCACGATAGCCTGGCACGCAGGCAACTTATGTACTCAGCTGCACCATGCGCAGCCACAGCCTGGCTGCAGGAGACGCACATTCACATGCATTCACACGTCCCTCACTTTGCATGCACATGACCACATGAGTTCCAACATTAGGCACATGGGAATACGGCATTCATCAAGCCACCATCCTCCTCAGCCCACCTTCGCACCCACGGCATATTGTACGTGTAGCGAGATCTTGTCCCACTTGGACTTAATACGGAACGTCACGGCGAAGGCGCAAAATTCTCCTGCAATGTCCATATAATTGCTCTCAAAGTTAAATTTGCATTGCCTGACACTGCATAAAACTTTGTTTCATGTCGTTGTGTGGGCATGTGCTAAATTACAGCAGGGACAAAATAACGAGTTCCAATAACACTTTATGCTGCAGTCTGACAGGGTTGAGTGTAGCAGGAATATTCCCTAGGGCACGTCAAATGATACATCTGCGCTTTCTGCAGCAGGTTGGCGTCGATGGCGTGCAGTCAGTTTCTGTGCTTTGCTTTGTACTAGTGATATGTGCCACAGTATGTGCTAAGTTGCTGTACCATCTACACATGCACACAGGCTCTTACCTCAAGCAGGTTAATGGTGCTAACAATGTTGTTCTTGTAGTAAAAGAGTGGCTTCTGCATGGACTCGCCCACAGCCTTCATGGCAGCAAAATGGATGACGAAGTCAATCTTGTGCTGTGGAAATTAAGTGTGAATCAAACCACGGGGTGTTGCTTCCGACGGCGTTCTGAGAAGAGCTGTGAACTCAGAAAATTTATGCTGAAGACAATGATATCCATGTGCACAATACACTTTTTATGTCTTGGACATCAAAATGCATCACAAAAGTAAATAACGCACGTTTATAGGTATAAGTGGAGGCTCCTTGTTCACTACATGCACTTGTGCATTAACAAGAGCAGCCCAAGGTCTTCACTGCACATAAGTTAGCTTGGGCATAAGTTATACAGGTGTTCATCAAACTGATAGTACCACTCTATTGCTGTGTTTTTGAAGTTTTGAAGCTCTGTAGTACAGTGGTTAAACAAACTCTCAGTACATTTTTATTTCTTCAATATATTTTCGAACACCCTGTTCTGAAATAAATTCAATAGTATTGCTACAAGGCACTGTCATCGATAAAGAGAGAGAAGGCGACAACGCTCGGTGATGTTCGCGTGGTTCAGTCGCCATCCTGAGTGACATTTGAAGCGTTTTTCTGTATATAACCTGTAAATATATTATACGTCTCTTCCTCCCTCAACAATATTTTTGGGCTCTTTCGTTGCATATACACTTGTTTGATCCAGTAAAGGCAGTCTGTATATTTGGGTCATTATTAACCATTTTGCTCAGTAGCAAAATGGTTAAGAGAGTGGGGATGCATCTGTCCAGTTTGATTCACCCTCCCTCCCCATCCACTCTGTCGCCTCGAGCCAATGCTATAGTTATGATATCCTCTCAGCTAGCTTTACTGTTCACGAACTCAACACTGACCTATACACTAGCGCTGATCTTCCAACACAGGCTCGGTGCAAATTCACAATATTTTGTAATTTTTATACTTGTGAAGTGTCACATTTAGTCACAAAACAATATCATTCTTCCTCATGTTGATTTCTTTTGTTTCACAGTATGTGTCTAGTGCATGCTTCCACAATTGCATTGCAATGGAAGGGCGTTCAACATGAAAGATGCGCGCTTTGAAACGACGATGGGGAACAAACATATACCTAGGAAGGTGTCGAATGCATCAAGAATGGCTGCTTTCATTGACATCTCTTTTGATAAAAACACTGTGATCAGGTTAGTTTACCAAACACTCCATCATCACTTTTGTGCATGTGCAACATATACTATTTAGGAGGTATTGATACAACTGTGAAGCCACTTTTGGGTTTGGTACTTCATACCTTATCGAATATCTTTGCCAAGGACGCTTTCTCGAGCAGGTCGCACTGGTAAAACGTCATTGTTCTTCCTGTCAGCTGTTGTGCCCGCTCCAGGCTGGCTGCTTGTCCATTTTCGCCTGCATTTACGACATGTCTAAATGATAGTGCAGCAGGGAAGTTATGGAAGCACCAGCAAATTACGTAAAAAGTAGACTTCATCGTTATAGTGCTGTTGGGCTGGTGCACATGTTACGTTCTTCCAATCCTTTTCCAGTCTTTTGCCGCACTTTCCCATAATATGTTACACGCCATTACAGGAGGAGCTGACAGACTGGCCAGTCAGTCAGCAGAATTGGTTGACTATAAATAACAATATTATTATTATCATCATTATTATTATCATCATTATTATTTGCATACATCAGAACAGAATAACCGTGGGTGGTGTACAAGGCTGTGTAGAAAGGTGAAAATCTGTACGCAGGTGCGTGCAGGTCTTCACTCCATTCACAGTAGACTATAATAGCTAAAAGAAAAGTTAAAGAAAAAAGGGGGGTGGATGGGGGTGCATATTCGAATACACTCGTACGACACATGTAAATCATGAGGGACCACGCACCTCTCAGGGGTGAGTCCACATATTAGGATGGATGGGAGGTGTCCAAGTTACTGAAGCGGTAGGTGCCGAGCAAAGAGGTGGCGTTGCAAAGGTGCAGTGCAGCACAACCATCTCCAGACGTTCCTGAGGCAGGGGTGAACGTAAGCTAAGAGGGGCAATTAGGAGATTGTCAATCCCTGCCAGAATAGGTGACGATGCTCACCTATTCTCGTAAACAAACCACCGAAAAAAGAACGAACAAAGAAAACGTGACATGAATAAGACAAACAGAGGGTCCAGGAAGAAAAATGTAAGATCGGACGATTGGAACGAAGAAAAAAGAATCCGAGTATGCTTAAGCAGTTGTGAGTTGTGAATTAATGTCCAGTTGAACGCTGCTGAGCAGTCTTTCGCGTTATGAACTCACGGGCAGGTGAGCGCATTGAGACGCTTGGCCGGCACTTCCTTGACAGCACAAGGCTGGTGCACTTCGACTGGCGCGTATTGATTTGGTCTCACGGAGACGCAGTTAGAACGCATACGAGAGCTTGCGCGGACAAGGAACGCTTGGATAACACAGGCTTCCAGAGCAGACTTAGACCACACCATGTGGGGGTTCCCTAAGCACCCCCTTCCCCCTTTCTTCAAGCAATTAATATCCAGTGAGGAGCAGTGGGAGGCTGCCTTGCGCAGCTCGAGGCCTGAGCGTCAGGAGGCCATCCTGGAATGGGCTGAGAGGGCAGAGGAGGCCTACTTCAAGTAGTTCCTCACCCTCTATCCGTTGCCCCCTTCCCTTTAATGAAGGATAAAGTATTTCATCATCATCATCAGGCTTCCGAGAGCGAGGGTGACATGGCGTCGCGGCGGTGCCCTCCTCTCACGCGACACCTAGCCGCGGCAGCAGGTGTGCCCTTTCGTCTGCTTTGCTCCGTCAGGCGCGCTCGTGACGTGGCGTCGCAGCCAGTGGGAATTTAGGCGCCGCTTTAACGCGACAACGTTAAGAGCCCCGCGTCGCAGAAATCCCGGTGTCGGCGTCAGTTCTCCGTGAGTGAAAATTTCTGTATAAATTTAGGTATATGTATATACAACGCCTCGATTATGACATGCGGTATGTGCGGGTTATATTGCCACTCCATTCTATCACTAACGTTGGTCATACCTTGTAAAACACCGACAGCGCATGGATTTTATGTTAAATCTTCTCAGACTTACTTATTCGAAACAACAGAAACCTGAAAATTTTTTTTCCTTAGCACGGCTGTGCAGTAACTCCGGGATTGGCCCACATGCGAGGCTGAGTTAACCAGAAGGCTCGTCTTCGTGCATAACGTTCGCCGCCAGCGTTTCCCTGTAGACATTATGGTTTCATCAGCTGCAGTTGCCGGCAAGCGTGAGAAGCCGTCAAGGATATTTGGATTCTATCGCGATCCACTCATAAAGGTGAAGGTTAAGCGTTCTCGTTTCTTTTTTTTTTTTTTTTGCTTGTCCAGACGACAGACGCCGGCAAGCGTGAGAAGCCGTCAAGGATATTTGGATTCTATCGCGATCCACTCATAAAGGTGAAGGTTAAGCGTTCTCCTTTCTTTTTTTCTTTTTTTCTTTTTTTTTTTGCTTGTCCAGACGACAGACGCCGGCTTTTCGCTCAATGGGCCATTTAATGCTTTCGCATCAATAATGGAAGAATGTCGTGCAATTATGCAACAACGACTGCTACAATTTCCTGGGATATATTCGTCCAGTTCCTGAACGCTTTGTAGTATGATTATATTACGCGAGAGCACAGATATCCCAGAATAGGCGCCGTGGACCAACACGGCACCGTGTGTTCCAACTTCCCACCCTGGCCTACTCTGGGAGAAGAGACGCAGCATCCTTCTGTACGACTTTCTTGATGTCTGCAAGCTGTTAGTAAAATCGGAAACTTTGCATCGAGATTATGAACTCGCGCAATCTTTTGTTTGTACCCTTTGGGGCTTATCTTGTCCCACAGCGAGAATCGTCATCAGCCTTGCTTGCGTTCCCTTTCTTGAAAATTCTGCCCTCGGTACTTGTCAATAATTCAAGGTCACGTTCTGTGCGTTATAAGCGTGACCGATACTGGGCGCGCAGCGTTAAAGGAAAGGTGCGCAAGATGACGATTATTGTTGTTGGACAAGATAAGCTCCCCACAGGTTACAAACTAAGATTCCTATGCCATCTTCGACTGATCGTTTCTGAGCGCTCTGGAGCGCTCTCGCGAGCGGCGTTGTCTTCGGCTGGTTGAAAGAGGGTGTGCGCCACGCATTCGGCTGGTTCTTCTCGATTGCTATGCTCCATCTTCGAGCGTTCTGAGGCGCTCCGACAGCGCCGCGGGCCCTGTCGTCGGAGCAGTCTTCGAGATTGAAACGTCATCACAGCGCCGCGCCGCTGCTGTAGGCGACGGCCCACCGTAACCTAGGACACCTAGGCCACTGCATGCTGGCGTCCGCCGGTTAATAGACGAAACATCGGACGTTGGCAGTAATCACGTGGTTTCGCATCTGCCATTTCCTCCTCCGAGAGCGAGTCGCACGTTCCGCTTGCGCGATTGTCCTCTACCTCTGAGCTCGGGGAACGCCGGATCTGCCCGACACTGCTTCGGGGGGATGGAGGCTACCAGTCGAAGATACCATTAGAGTGCGTTCTTAGCCCAGGAAGGCGAAGACGCATTTCGATGCGAGGAAAGTCCCAAGAAATAGCGGAACCGAACAAAATCTATATTTACAATGCTGCTTTTGATTACCCTAACCTTCTTGACAAGCCAAACTTATCAAGCATTCGCAGCAGGTTCAGCAGGGCGTCGCGAAGCAGTTTGCGCCGAATTAAGCTCACGATTGTTTTGGTCAAGTTCGGCAAGACAGCGACAGCACTATGCCGTACTCCAGCTTGGATTTTCTGCAGAGGCGTCGATGGGTCAGTATCGGGACTGAACCGGTCGTTTCAGCGGGAGAATGCGTCCTAACGGACAAATGACTAGCCATTTGCAACAGTCATTCCTGCTCGCATGCGAATATATCCATCCAGGCAGATATCTGCCGAATGCCCACCTTTGAATATTTTCTGCCTCCATGCTGTGACGTGACAATGCCCTTTCTCTCTCTCTCTCTCTCTCTCTCTCTCTCTCTTGTGCCGTTTTTGTTATTTCAGAGCCAGCGCTTAAGCATAGCGATGTGCTCTCGCAAGTCTGCTGGTGCTGTGACGCGTCTGGACGAAAGGACCAACGAAGCTGACAGCCGGCTGAACACGGTGACGACAGCTGAGCACGTGGCAGTTTTTCAGCTGGAATAGCATCAAAAAGAGCCCCTTTCTCCCGATAAATCTACCGCTGCTTCCTGCTGCCCCTCCGCGTTTCGGTGAAGAATTCAAGTGGGAATAAGCATCGACACCGCTCTTTCCATTCCGACAAGTGTTAGCAAGAAGCCCGGGCAAATGCTTTTGAAATTCTGAAAGACAAAAGGTACGGCGTTTCTTTTTTTTTTCTTTATGCATGCTCTTTTAGAGACTTTTGTTAACGAACGCGACACACCATTGGGATTCCGCATTAAGAGTGAAAGCATATGACCTAGGAAAAGGTTCACACACGTTTCCAGACAATGACGGAGACTTGTTTCCCTCCCCCTTTTTTTGGCACGTAACTTCATGTGCCGGGTACGTGATACACAAATTAAGTGGGATCCGAAAGCTGCACCAAAATTCTATAAACGCTCGTTCATTTACTTGCAGTTCGTCACCTATATTTCTAATGATATCCTTTTCTGCTTTTGTTGCGATGGGAAATTATAACCGTCGACACTCCAGGCGAATTGGCGACGTGATGTTTTCTGTGTGAGTGTGACATTTTTTAGACATGCAGAAGTCATTAAAATATATTTCACAGCGCCTGCCTTTTACCTTAAATCTTATAAGACCATTAAAAAATGACCACCTCTTCCCCTACCGGAAGGAAAATGGGGGGTAAGCGAAGCTTGTCCGGCGTGCACCTGACCTTCGTCACGGTTACGTAACCTACAGGTAACGGTGCCAGATTGCTTCGGCCTCCCGCTCCCTCCGCTCGGGATCTTCTTCTCGTTGCTGTTGGATTGCCTGGACTCGGGCGGCTCTAACGTCTGGATCGGCGCGCCGACGGCAATCCCTTTCACGGGCGAGTTCTCACCGCCGCTCGTCGAACGCTGCCCGTTTCTCGGGGGAACGGACAACGTGTGGCCGTCCCATCCGTTTTCCGAGACTGAACTGAATTGAAACGGTCGAAGTCGGCACAGCGCGCGCGACACCCTTTCCTGCCCTTATCCTCGTCGGCCGAAGCGAGATGACTCTGATTGGTTGTGCGCGTGGCCTGAGCGCGCGCCTATGCAGCTGGAATTCTTGCTAATGACTCACGCGCCGGCGCAACTGTCAACTCATCAAACCACCCTTTCCCGCAGCTGCTCTGCTGTGGGAGCAACTGGGTTCTTTTTTTTCTTTTTTTTGCGTGACCACGACAATGCCGATTGTGATCCAATACAAGCTTCGCTTGAAAAATGCTAAATGATATTAGGGCTCACAATCGTAAAGTGACATAACTTCACTGGTGCCGCTCTTTACGGGCAGCGCAGTGGCGCCTCTGCTATGCCATTACAAAGCTTTTGACGGAGGCATAAATTTTGGCTCACCCAATTATGTAGCATATCCGCGTATGGTTGGAACACAGTCCGAGAAGTTCAACAGCAACGCTAAACCTTGCTATCGCTTGCTTCGTCCTTGAAGGCGAAACTGACTTTTTTTTCTGCTCTCTTGTCTAAAGAACTGGCGTTCTCCTGTTGAGCACCAGGTCACGGGTTCGGTACTCAGCCGCATTAAAATGCCGTATTAAAATGGAGGCGAAATGCGAGAATGCTTGTGTACAGGCGGACAAAATTAATCCGGAACCCTCTACTACGTCACGACGAGAAATCCCGTCAATCTATGAATAATCTATCTGTATATAGACTATTGACAGATATTACCTTTGGTCGACCTTTGTGGTCCATGGGTCATAACAGGGTCGTAAGTCATCGGCTTGTACGCATGACGTTCTATAGACCGTAATGACCCAATTTGTACGTATCTATCATATTTACCCTCTACAGTGTTGCAAGGACGCTCATCTTAATTTAAATGGCTAGATGAAATGCAGTGACCCTAAGGAACAGTGGCCAGACAATACTTATAGGAAGATCATAGCACCGTGAAAATAGGTAACATGGATTGTTAACATACAGCGAATTGAAGTAAACGTATACGAAAAACAGCCAGCACATATAGCTATCATACAGCAGTCTTTATAGAAGATAACAGTTGTTTGTCCGGGATAATTTGCATGGATTCCCACTCTTTAGACCCTGTAAAAATTCGCCTTTCGCTGTTTCCGATGTGTCCCATAACTTAAGTATGCAAGTGTCCTCACGACAGCGTGGTAGGATATGCGCGCTATGCGAAAATGCTAACCTACTGCACAGTTCAGGCATGCGGACTCGAACTCAAAAATTTCACATTTTCGCGTCCTGTAAGCTTTTGACGCCTATATGGTATATGTACCTGGGACAGCGTTTGCGAAGTTGTCGATTCCAATGACCCTGTAGCCGGCTCGCAGTAGCTCGATGACCGTGTGGCTGCCGATGAAGCCAGCTGCGCCCGTCACGAACACTGTCTTGCCGCTCATCTTGTTCACACCTGCGAACCAAGACCCCGCGGCTCTGGAGTTTGGGGGCAGGAACTTGTAGTTTATCTCTCTCTCTCTCTCTCTCTTTTCTTCTGTTGCAAACACTTTTTTTTTTTTGCCTTCATGAGGACAGAGATGCGTCGCTTCGATTCGTCGTCGCGGTCTGCGCTAGGTCTCCGCGATGCGCTAGTTTCAGCCAATGAGCGTTTGCCTACGCAGCGTCTCGGAAAGTTCTGGGCAGTCCGGGACGACAAGTCGAAGAAACACTCTACGGCACGCTGGGAACGTGTCCTGTCGTGCATTTGACACTGTTTTGTGGCTTTTGCAATAGCATATTTGATTACCTATGTGAATTTTCTAGAATTCCGTTGGCATCCGCGCGAAATCAGCACAAATATGAAAAGAAAATCCGTACGGCTTTCTCGGAAAGGAAGCTTCGAAGTTTTTCTCCTGGTCCTGGGATCGAAACCGCTGGCATCGCCGCCTTTCCTGCCTAGTCGGTCTATACCAAGTGAGTAAATAAGGAGGCTAGCTGATGGCAAGGCGAGGGCAAATCGACAATTCGGAGAGCAGCAACCGTCGGCAACAAACGAAACCTCTGCGGGCTTCTTTTGTAGAATTGTGCTCCTATCATGTGGCTGCCTCGACTCTCCCTTATATACGAAGACGCTTCGCGATAGAATTCCACCGATAGGACGGTTCTAGTCCCCCTACCCATTAGAGTTACTGAAATATTCTCCCCTTTGAGCAAAGATCATATAAAGGTTCCCCTTTGAGCAGAGAGCATATAAAGGTACTGTACCTACCATAAGCGATTCGTTATTGTGCTCATAAAAATACCATATCTTCGCGCAGGGAATCTCGACACAATGTAAATAAAAGTAACAAAAGTCGATTTGTTGCTGCTAGTTCACTGCAGCGATGGATACGTCTAAAGCTAATGCGAACGTCCTAGCTACGTCTTGACGGTGGCACTTATGAAATAGTATATACAGTTATGCATGTGGATTCACTGGAGAGCTCGTAATGTTGAGCTGAAATCT
Source organism: Dermacentor albipictus (assembly GCF_038994185.2). NCBI lineage: Eukaryota > Metazoa > Arthropoda > Arachnida > Ixodida > Ixodidae > Dermacentor > Dermacentor albipictus. The sequence continues at coordinate 10,109,781 of NC_091829.1, forward strand.
TCAAGCTCAACTGGAAATGAACCACACTATATGGTCAATAATTTCGGTTGCTGGGAGTTCCAGCCTGGAGCGTAGTTGCACGTGTTCAAGCTGCTTGTTTGACCATTTAAGAACGCTTCATATCGAACTCGCGTTTGTGAGTAGTACCATATCAGGATAATATAATTAAAAAGGAACACTAAATCAATTTGGACTGATAAGGTGTCCTTTCAAAACCTCCTTTTCGTTAATTTCATGGTAAGCGATTGAATATTCTGTGTATTGAATTTCGCTCCGAAATCTGAACGCCGGTACGTCAGTTTGACTAGAATAGCAGCTTGGGCTTGTTGGTTTTCCATCCTGCTAGTAACAGCGCAAAATGTAGACAAGGGACGAGACAAGAAGACACCACAAGCGCTGTTGGTGTCTTCTTGTCTCGTCCCTTGTCTACATTTTGCGCTGTTACTAGCAGGGTCAGTTTGACGTCACGGATTTCAAAGTATCTTCGCGTGCTTCGGTTTGTTGTGGCTGATTGGTTCTAGTACTGGCTAGGCTATAAGTTCAGCATTTGGCTACTGTGTAGTCGGAATACAGCGTAGTCCGTCGATCTTTGTTGATAAGAGATTCACGAGGCCGGAGCAGCAGACGCGCTCGCAATCTATGGCGTCACACAGAGCTGGTGTGGGAACTTCCAAGACAGCGTCGCCACGCGTCTTTCGTTTTGTCTTTTTCTGGCTTACACTGGGCGTTTCTTGGGGGCGTAGACCTTGACCAATTTTTAAAGATCACTTGTGGCAGATAGCACAACTCTAATCATTGAACTGGATTGCTCGAGGAGACGGATATTATTTGCAGGAGAAATCGAAATGCATAATTGACTTATTAACATAAATTAACTAATCAAGATTTTAACTAATTACCTTACGGCACATATTGCAATTTACAAATTGCAGCCGGGGAGCTCTCAAGGCGGATCCACTTAGAACGAATTCTAGGGTTGATACCGGTTTCAAGAAATGAATTCCCGAACTTTGCGACAAAATATGTTGGCGGTCCAATTACTATCGTGTTTTGTGCATAAAACAGCATTTTTACTGCAGTTTTGAGACGCATATCACGAAAATGGTGGCACCTACAGAAATATTTTCTGATGGGTATGCCTTGCAGTCTCACCGGCTATAACTTGTAAATTGCGATGTGTGCCGTAATTAGTTAAAAAGTAAATGCCTTCCCAGAAACACCCCGTATATAGTAAGACTCCTCTTCTCATACGGTAAGAGTGGCTTTTTTCGACAATGTAGAAGGGTAATTAATTGTTCACTTGTACAGCTCCAACTTGTTTTACTCTTTTGTGTCCTTTAAAGGGACACTAAAGCGAAACAATAAATCAGTTTAGACTAATGAAGCATTGTTTCAAAACCCTGCAGGCAGTCATTTCAAAAAGATAGTTTGATTATTACATGAGAAAACGAAGGTCCAAGTATCAGTATTTGAATTTCGCGCCGAAACCCAACCGCTTCTACGTCAGCGTGACGTCAGGGATTCCAAAATATGTTTTCGTATTTGGGCAGCGTTTGCTGAGTAAAGGTTCCCGAAACTTGCATGTTTAATATTTGGTTCCTTTAGAACACAATGTAGTCAATCTGTACCGCTATATATAATTAGCAGGCCCTAGAAGATGCCATAAAAATCGATGACGTCGCAGCCACCAGGTGCGGGAACTTCAGTAGGCGTCGCCACCCGTATTTCGTTCTTGCGCTTTTTCTGGCTTACCAAACGTGTTATCGTTGTAAATGTGGTGTTTTTGGTGTTGTAGAAAGGTAATTTCCTGATGCAGAAGGAATCATTTTTCCCTTTAGTGTCCCTTTAAATAGTGGAATGGGCTTCACCACGCTACGCGCCTCGGGGATATTGCTTTGTGGCCTTCGCTCCGAAGTGTTCGCGACTGGGGATTTTAATAACGCGCTTGGCGCAGAAATAATATTACGAATTTTCAGTTCTCTCCAAGTGCAGCTATTTTACGTCATAATTCCCTCCATTTCCATACTTCTCTTTCCGCCTACTGGAATCCACTCCATTTTTGTCCACCTGTTGAACGCTCTATGCTGCGCACGTCTTGAATTTATGCAAACAAGCGCAGTGATGGAAACACGTAGTCGTTATAAATGCACAACTCCGTAGTTCCAGAAGAGCTCGCTGTAGGCTGGGTGCAATCACCCTCGACATACGCGTTCGTTTATTCTTTTTGGAGAGAAACCCGTGCAATCCGTGCCTCTTTGCTCTGGTCGCGCGCTGCACTTGCAAATGGGCGCCTGACTGGCATGAGAACGAGTCTTGCCTCTTGCTCAGAGACTCCTAATCGGCCTGCTTGAAGTGCACATGGAATTTAGAAGACGGATGACCGATAAGAACTCACTAGGAAGAGAATAGATTGGTAGCTTTCTAATGCAAGAAAGAATAAAAACGAAACGCTATGCGTGCTTACCGCTCGACGCAGTAACAAATAAAGGTTTCCGGGCATCGTTTCAAGTACAGTTAATCTTATTACCTATTGTCGAGGCAGCCTTCAGCCTAATCTACCGGCCAGATAAGTGATTGGTTAACGATCTTGTTCACACCCAAAGAACACTTAGCAATTCGAGAGAGAGAGACGTGATTGACCAGCGCGTTGGTACCAGCAGTGGCGTAACCAGGATTTTTTTTTTTTTCGGAAGAGGGACGTGCCCGGTGTGCCCTCCCCCTCTCTGGCTACGCCGCTACGTACCAGTAATCGTAAACTGCTCTGAAGTAACAGTGAAGTCGTATAGCTTTGCGAAGTCTGCAAGTGGTGACCTGTAACGTCTGGAATGCTGCACGGATTTAGTGTGCAAAAGTTGGTGTGGATCTGAGCAGCGCTGCTCCGAACAAGCCTTATGCAGCTGACATTGCATTGACGGGAGACTGTTTTGCGTTAAATGTGTAATACGTGAGGCAACACCAGGCGCATATAGATTTGTGTTAAAGTTCGATGGTGTGAACGTGGGCGTAACCATGGAGAAGAGGGGTCAGCGCGCTGTGGCTCAGCCATTCCTTGTATCTTGCACCTGAATTGTGTTTATCCCTGCCTATATTTACATATGCATTTCTGCATTTCATCACACCGTGATTCCCACCTTAGCAGTCATATTTGCAGTCCTACACAAAGTGTTCAGACTGCACTGGCAGGTGATAGTACTGGTTGAGAACGTGTTCAAGCTTCGTAGTTCTGGCGCCGCGATCAAGCATAGTGCATCTCAGTGAAACCGTATATCGCCTTTCGGTAGGTGTATCGACGGCTATGTGCATTCACTTGGCTTTAAGGTAGCTTGTAATCCACGCGCCACTTGCCGCACTATGAGGGACGTAACGGACTTGCAAACCTAATGCGAGTGAGTCAGTTACCACGAAGAGTGCGGCACATTACGAATTATGGGCGCAATGCCATGCCTCGATCGGAGATACAAAAAAATATGTGTACAAGTCGAGGTCAACTTCGAAGAAAGGGACCCACCGTTGGCAATGCTGCTGATGACTGGGACGTTTTACCCGCCGTGCTTGATCTCACTCGGAGCGAGATAGATGTACCGTTCGTAGCAAAGTTACGGCTGGAGATGCACGTGCCTGGATTATCCAGCAATGTTGGTTCTGCTGCAGTCTGACTGCCACGACAGCGTCGATCCAATCCAGGCGGTGTGGCGAGCACGCGCAAGTTTCTGTGACTCCACCGACGAGCACTGCGTTCGCGAGAGGCGTGCCGAAGCGACCCAAGTCAACTTCCTCTTTCTCTCTCCGACTCGCAACTGGCCGCGTTGGCTTCTGGCGTCTCGCTTCGCCACGAGGGGCGAGAGGGCAACCGGAGGCAAGGGAGATGCCATGACGTCGCCTTGTCTGGTCTAGCCACTTTTATTTCGCTTTATTTCTTGCTTTTCCTCTTCATCCGGATTTGATAGTTGCTCGCTCTTGCGTGGTGGTGCTGCGTCGCCAGCAAGGCTGGGTGGTTGGTGCAAGGAGGTCCAGCTGCGTTTCGCGCTTGCGGCTGTACTTCTTGCATATTTATTTCTCTCGTTTGCTATGGCCATTTGCGAAAAAAGAGAGCGCGGCAGGCCCTGCCGAGGTGCGCGTTGACTGAGTGTTACTTTCTCTGTGAAACTCGCTTTCTCTTTTCTTTTGAGGGCGGAGAAGAAAGCCAGCTGAACAAAGGCGCCTGCTCTGCTCTTTGGATAGTTTCCCTAGGCTGACGTTGTACAGTTTCACTGTCTGCAGATTTAATAAAGCTTTTTTTTTCTTTTTTCCGGTGAAAATTAACTGCCAAAAATGTTTTCGTAAAACGAAGCTATGTTTAATGTAAATCATGTAGCGCAAAGAACTGCAATGATTCTTGAAGGCAGAAAGCAAGCCGAGTTCTCTGCTTGACGTGGATGATATATCCACAACGTAACAAACAAACACGGATCGAACGCATCTACAATGCCTGCCCTGCATATATAGTTTAGGAAAGGTTTGTAGCGACCTAGTTGGGTCGACCTAGCTTAGGCTGAGCGCTAAATTTACAGAAAGCTTGAGCTGATAGTGCCGGCAGGGCCGTCTCCTATGTCTGTGTTCATCCCCATCAGATCGTTATCTTTAAGTTTAGCGCACAATCGTATGATATGTATAGAACGTTTCTTGTCCGCTTATTGCGCTGACAACATGTCGTATGCAAAGGCGAGAAGCAAGCACTTCCGCGTCATATGGCTTTAGCTGTCCTTCATTGTCCTTCTTTGCATTCCTTTTTCTTCCCTTTAAACTAACTTACCAATGCTGGCACTAGACTTCTAAGGCCACTTTTTTCTGCCATGGAGCGAGATGAAGGACTTGGCTGTTCACGGAACTCTAAACTCAAAATAAGAGAAAATAGAGATAAAAATTCTACCGGACTAAACATCAGCGCTGCGGTTTTCCATGCCGTGAGCATACGATATACTCACCTGTCTCGTTGAAGTCAAGTCACATCGCTCTGTCCCGCTTATCTCTGGTTTTGAAATTCGTCATTTGTCGTTCCAAGAGGCAAGGGAGTATTGCTGCCAACGCGCTTTGCGACTGTCTTTCCGAACCATTGAATCCACACAGCGAAAATGTCCCCCCCTCCCCCCCCCCCCCCGCCACCTCCGAAATTTCGGTCTACCAAGACATAACACCACGTGCGACAACACATGCCGTTTAGAAGATTTGTTTTTGAGCGCTGTAATTATGGCCCATGTTCCAGTATTAGCGATGAAAATACTGTTATGTACTGAAGAAAGAAAGAAAGGAAGCAGACATTTCAGCTTATCTCATGGTGGTATGCAGGAAGCGTAGTACGAAGAGCGCTCATACGATGCCCAGTGCGTCGGAAAGCTGACTGTTCAGCGGAAATTTGCTAAATGTCTTTTCTAGTGAGATAAGTCTTACAGTGGCTCACACTGGCGGTCATACTGTGTGCCCGCTGAAAGGATTAAGACCAGAAGTTTCGTATTTAAGCGGCAATGTTTATCAATTAAGAGACAATCTTTTTCGAGATTGGGCTTTTTCTCCGCACGTTCTCTCGCTCCCAGATGAGAGCGAGGGACCGCGCAGTTTCTCCTCTGCGCACCCCGAGGCATTTCTCGGTATACGCAAGTCGAGGAATCGTTGACCTTGGCGGGCATCGGTCAGCAGCGATTCTTGGGGCAGCTCGACCTGTTGTTATTGATTTGCTTCATTGAACGCGCATCCACCGGGCGGGCCGTTTCACTTTCGTCCAGCCAGCGCAATCGTTCCGAAAATGCCTCCGTGTTCGCGTCTTTTGGGATGGACCGCTTTGCTGATCGTTCGCGAGTGTAAGGGCAACGCACCCGGTTCTGCTTTCTCGACGTTGCATGTTCGTGTCGGAGTACGGTGGCGGTTATGATGGCGCCTCGTGGAAGTGCATGTGGTGGCACTGTTCGCTGTGCCCCCCGTTCCTGTGTGCTATGGCCCGTGTCTCTCCTACAATGTTACCAACGAGTGCAGTGACCTCTGTAGACTACAGTCTGAACATGTAGGGGCCGGTGGAAAGCTGATTGAATGACAACGAAGTTTTATTTATTTTCATGGCGATACACGGAAATGGACCGAAACGAAAAGTCACAAAACGTGGCTTGAAAGTGTTCCAAGGCACGAAAGTAGACAGACAACAAGTTGATCGAGCTATTTTAATAAATCATGCTTCTAATACGCAAGAAGAAGCCCATGAGCTTAGCAAGCTCTCCATGTGGCATCGTGGATTTTGACGGCGACTGCTCGGACGCAGTTAATTTTTTTAACAGGAAAATGCGGACCAAATTAATTGTATTCCGAAGGAACCAAGGGCTTGGCTTAGCAAGTTTCGAGAATTACATGGCGCGCGCAAACATGAGACCGGATCTGTTACAGGCATATGTTGCGATACAATGTAATTGGAGAAGTTTGGAGGAAGGAAAGAAAAATAATTAAGGAGATATAGACAAAGCGCTAGACTGAAAAGCTTGTATCGCATACGTACCTGATTATCTCAAGCACGCTAGGTGGCTATTTGTCACCGCCACGTTTCAGATGGGATGCCGGTAAATTGTCATTATCATAATGATAATCATCATCGATAGCCGCGATCCGATGCCGAACTCTGGATCGTTACACTCCATTATGTCTCTTTACATCTCCTTCGTAAATATCTCGGAACTGTTTGGTGGGAGCGTATATCGATTGGGTCGTGGTATACGTCCTCGGAGATTTAAGCGCCAGTCCCCGTAGTAGTTGCATTGCGCCTAGAGTTCATGTAATTGCATGCGCGAGTGTGCCACGTACGTCAAGCCCGTCGACGTGCGATGCGTTTTCGCAACGACCGTTGCAGTGTGCAGAGGTGTACCTCCAGTGTGTCTGTTGCAACGTGCGAGGCTCCCCTTTCGCGGGTGGCTGCCGGAGGGAAAAGGTTGAGCGAGTTCAAGGCATGTCTGCGGTGGCGCCGCTAACGCATGACCTTGGCTCGCTCCTTTTGCACGTTCGTAGAAAGGCATACCACTGGCCTGACGATACACGCTGGTCTGACGAATAAGTGCTGGCGCCAGTCTGGCGCCAGTCGCTCAGCACCCATGGCGGTCGGTCGACATGCCGCACTTTCATAGCTACCGAGGACCTCGAAATTCAGATTCTTTTCGGATAAATTCGAATCGTAAACTTCTTTTTTTTTTTTTACCGACACCCGCCGTGGTTGCTCAGTGGCTATGGTGTTGGGCTGCTGAGCACGAGGTCGCGGGATCGAATCCCGGCCGCGGCGACCGCATTTCTATGGGGGTGCGAAATGCGAAAACACTCGTTTAGGTGCACGTATTAAAGAACCCCAGGTGGTCGAAATTTCCGGAGTCCTCCACTACGGCTTGCCTCATAATCAGAAAGTGGTTTTGCCACGTTAAACCCCATAATTTAGTTTTTTTTTTTATTACCGACGAGTAGTGAAGGTTTTGTCGGATTAATGGAAAACGCAGAACCATCGTCGTAGCGTCTTGCAAACACGCCGCTCTTGTCGAGGCAGTCGTTTCGCTCCTGCGTCGCATGTGATTTGGCGGCCTCTCCTGTGCACCTTTACTACCCGTACAGATGGTCGCGGGTGGCTTCGGAAGAGGCTGCTCGGCGGCAACGCTCGTTGGTTCCGAAAGCCGGCGAAGGCACACAAGCCGTCGACAGCAGATGAGCGATTTACGATCGAAGGCCTGGATGAATGACCTTGTGAAAGGGCCGCGCGGTCTTGTCCTGCGCTTGTCGACTCGCCGCAACGAAAACATACAAAGTGTCCTTGATGAAACTGTCTCCTGAGCTGCATATGTTGGGGCCGCGCTAGGTGAGAACGAGTCGATAGGACGTCATATAGTGCATCTACGGCAGGCCACGCGCAGACACGATGTGCGGCTTACTTTCTTCTTCGCATACTCACACAGGAAGAAGCATTGTGTTTTGTCCAATACATGGCACATGATATACAACTAGATAGTCTACATGTCGAAGTCGGCAACATTCGCCGGTGCAGCTGGACGGGATGCAAGCAGTACAAGTGAGATACGCGCCGAAGCCAAATGTCTTAAAATTGTCGCTCTGCAAAAGTTCTCAAAGAGCTAGGGAGATCTGATACTGTCTTTAGTTCCAATTCCTGTCAACACCTCAAGCAAATATCGTTGATCGCCCGCTTAATAGTATTGAGTTATTGTTATAAAAAGCCAACCCAGAAAGAAATACAACACTTTCAGCGTTTATTATCACAGTTGCAAGTATTTGTGGAGGCCGTGAACTAAACCATTCGCTTTCTAGACGCGTTGAGTCCCGCGAAGAATTACCTGGCTGTGATGACGGGGGAAAAGCTGATCTTTTCCCCAAATAAAAAAAAAGAAAGCAAGGAAAAAAGATATGCATCATAATTAACAACGCTATCCAATATCTCATATCACCGCGTGCAGTTTTTCTCCCGGCTAAGTTCAATTGCCAACCATATTGGGGGCAAGCTCCACCACTGGAAAAGCTGGCGCCACCGTCGGCGTGACGTGGCATGGGGGATCACGTGGACACAGCGCGGCCGCGTCGTCTGCTTCGGAAGCGCCGAAGCGAGCTGAAAACGAAAGTTTAGCGTACTACCTGCGCTGCGGTTTTGATTAAGTAGTGAGGCTTTCCCGCCTTGGGTGTCTGCTTGACAGCATTTGAAATCACTATCATAGGTAGTGGCTGCCTTTAGAGGCGTGCAGCATGGTAGGCTACTGCTCGGTGCCGCAGTGCCGGACGTACGCAACGGAGCCTGGTGTCAGCCCACACGTAACCGCAGGACAAGAAGCTATGTGAAGCTTGGCTCGCGAAACTTAGAACTGGCAAACAGCCATCGGCTACAACTCGGGTATGCAGCAAGCACAGACGCGAGGAATATTTCTGCTACGGCGCCGGGAATGCATGTTCGGTGAGTAGCAGAAAACGCGCACTGAGACGTTCGCCCGCGCTCCCTGTCCGGCTAATGTCACGACGGTTTAGTCTATGAACTTGTTGATGCTAGAAACTGGGAAGTTCACTGGAATGGAAAGGGAGTGGTAAGAAGCACATTAAATAAAGGCATGGCATATGGTCATGTTTGTGTTATGAATCAACGCACTGGATTACGAAAAAGAAGCAGTGCGAAATCACCCGCTGACTGCATACAGTGCGACGCAACTTTAGAAATAGCATTGAAACGTCCAAGAATATAGAAGAAGAAAAAATGTTGAATCGTTGTGACGGCACATCACAGTCGCCGTAGGCGTCGAAGTCCCTTATTGTTAAAACGAAATTGTGTTTGGACAGCTCTGATAACGTCCACGCAACAATGGTTGCCTGTGGACTGTTAAATGCTCATATTCTGCGGCCTAAAGCTCACAGCACGGTGCGAAAACGCTCTCATGAAAGCGAAACATTGTGTGCGGACATGCATGCAGACGCGTAGTCGGTCGCCGCAAACCCGTGTGATCGCTGCATGCATTTAGGCTTCGTTCTGTTATGCGCCATTTGGTTATACAGACCGCCCATTATAAGAACATATTTCACATAGTGCTCATCGATTGCCGACCTTTCAGACAAGAAGCCGCTTCGGGAGACTCCATCGCGGCGACCGCGCGCAGTGGCTTTCACTGTACTTATTCGGTAAAGAGACAGCGTTTGTAAACGATTCTGTGCTTTCAGTCTGCCCAAGATTATTATTTTGACAGTAATAAAGTTCCCTCGTTTTGAGAGTACTTACAGAAATGTACAGGAGGGCTACCGCGTGGTGTTTTTATTAAGCGCCGTAAGCGAAACCTATGAGGAGCGCGCCGCGTGACTCCTCATGCATACTACGCAAGGGAGGCACTTCCGACAGATGGCGACTCCGTAAGTCCTCGCCGCCAATAGGTAGTTACACCACATGTATAGGGTTATCGTTTTGTTCTGACAGACTCGGTGACACACGAAGTTAGCAGAAAACAAGGTAGAAATCCTTTTATCTCCCTTTTGTGCGCTTTTCTATCTAGTTGCATGCGTATGTAATCTGCAGCCGCTGATGGCAGCTACGGGTATACAGTCTTCTTTCCTTTCGAATAAAACTCGCTCGAAAGCTTGCACTTCATTTGTCGCGTGTTCCTTGTTTTCTAACTTCGTCGGCCACCGTGCACCCTACAGCGTAACGATATGATGAAGATACACCATACTTAATACTGTTTAAGTGCAGAATTTACAAAAACCACAAAGGGACACGAACGGAATAGGCGCTAACTTCCAACTAACATTTAATACAAGGTGTCGTGAATGTATAGATAAAAACATAGGAAAAGAAGCAGAAAAGACAAGAGAGAACATAACTAATAATTTACAAAAACTAGGCCCTTTACAAGATGTGCTGGCTTTCACACCACGTGGGGTTCTTTCGGCCATCACGCCGCTCGGTAAGGGCGGTAGAGCCGTCATAAAATGTTTCGACAACGTGTAGGCTATTTTTTTTCCTGCTCCGGGTATTTTTTAACGACCTCATAAGCAAACCATAGGAAACCGAGGAAAACGCGCGAAATCTGGCTATTCGTATCCGCTGAAACTTAAAATGCAACTTGAAAGCCAGTATGCATGAAGATTCTTTTTTTATTGTTCGACTATACTCGGGGATTTGCAGAACACGAGGATCCTCGTTTATGACTTTATCCAACCATGAGGGACGCGCTGATCATATACACGCAATTTTCGCGCCTATCGGAAGTCGTTTACCTCTGGACGAAGACTGCAAGGACTGCAACTGCTGCATAAACATGCGCATTAAGAGCAAGCTTTAGCTTGCTGCAACTCCAATTTTTCTATTAAAAACTGAAACACATAAATTAGGAAGCAGAATTTCGACTCGGGGCCTCATATAGTTTCTACAAGAAATTGACAAAAATTGGATAGTTACAAAAATAGAAGCACGAAGTTTACAACTGCATAACTAGACCTGCACCAAAAAGCAGATATCGCAATCCTGTTAGCTATACATCACCCAGAACAGGCGTACAAATGTGGTGTGGGAGAACTTTCAGCTCGGGCAAAATTGTTACACTGCTTAGGATAGTCTCGCAATACTCCCACTCACAAATTCGTGGTGTGTTTCAGAGCGGTGTACAGCACATCAATGTTGTCCTCTTTAGATTTATCACATAGGCGCAGTTTGAAGAATGCGATTCTGAGTTAGAGTTGAAAACTTCATGTATCAGTTTTTTTTTTTTTCCGATTATCAATAATTTCCGTAAGCAAACCTAATGAAACGGCGCAGTGGATACCGAACAAAAAAACGATTTCTCCGTCCCCAAGTCGGAGCTCCTGAGTTTAAAAATTATTTTTCAACTGACAAGCAAGCTGAAGTGCGCGACCTGCGAGTTCGCTATAGCAGTTGTTTAATGAGACAGCTACCCGCCGTGGTTGCTCAGTGGCTATGGTGTTAGGCTGCTGAGCACGAGGTCGCGGGATCGAATCCCGGCCACGGCGGCCGCATTTCGATGGGGGCGAAATGCGAAAACACCCGTGTACTTAGATTTAGGTGCACGTTAAAGAACCCCAGGTGGTCAAAATTTCCGGAGTCCCCCACTACGGCGTGCCTCATAATCAGAAAGTGGTTTTGGCACGTAAAACCCCACATATTATTATTATTATTATTATGAGACAGCTATACCATCGAAATTAAAAAGACTCGTCCTTTGCGCCGTTCTTTATGAAGTCCAGAATGAAGATGCCCATATTTCTAAAACATTGTGTTCACTTGTTGCCTAATCCAAGGACGATCGAATTGTAGTGGAAAACGCTGTCTTCCTAATTTACTAGCAACGATAAAGTCAGCCTCAACCGCATCATTCTCGGCAAAAATCGGAAGGTCCATTAATTAATTAATCAATTAATAAATAATTAACTCTTTATAATTTATTTTTTTTGTTTATCTATTGCAATAGTCTTCAGGGCTCAAAGAATATTAATAGAGAGATATTAACGGCACGGAAAATTTCAGAAATATCTCCACATTGGTACAAATCATAGCGTTATCTTTACAGCATCCACAATGCAGCGACTGAAGGAACACTCTCCAGCATGAGCTGGTGACCTGAACGCTGTGCTTTTAAATCAGTTTTCGCTGTGGCTGGATGAAACGATGTGAATATGAGCATTGATCGAATAATAGGAAGGAACAGCATATTAAACTCTATTAAAAGGAAATGCACTGAACAGACAAATTTGCTGGAGTTTTAGGAATGAGTTGACAGGTAATACTGCTTTCTTGGGCTGTTCGTTACGGCCAAGCAAGAGAGCATATAATGTTCAAAATAACAGCTAATAATAATGTTACCATACTAAAAAGTAATCGTGTGTTTTTACCACTACAAAACTCAAAATATTACCTCGGAACATATTCCATCTTTTCAGATTCTAATTTCTTTGCTGGTGAACTCAAAAACTAACGCAGATTCTGAAATGAGCGAATTTTAGCCATGAAACGCTGCTTCACAAATGTACATGAGATGTAACTTCCAAGAAATGTCATATTTATTAGAAAACATTGCTTTTGTCAATTAGTTAACAGTTGCAGTCACTTATTTTGAGATCCTGACATTTATTATTTATACTTTCCTCTTGTTTTAAATCGGGTCGCGAAGTATTTGAATGAGAAATTATACGGAACGTAGGGTCAAACGTTTACATAGGGTCAAACGTATACATTGAGTCAAGCCGCTGGTAATCACTAAGAATAAAGAAAATCTCCTGCATTGATAGTGCTGGAGTAGTAATTTATCACAAATAAGAAAGAAAAAGGAAAAAGCCGCGGATGTCGTTACTCTCTAAATTTTCAGTGGACACTTGAACTAGCTGTTCTGCTGCAACAGAAAGAAGGCACAGGAAAGTTACAATAACATCGGATTTACTAGAGCGAATTATATCCGAGGACACATAGAGGAACAACATAAGGACGTAACTTTACGTTCGAAAACTGATAAACGCATGGAAAATGGATAAATCGTTTTCCTCGGCAACCACTGTCCCGAATTTGATGATGTTTGTTGCATTTAAAAGGAAATATTGAAGTCTAGTAACTGTAGGAAGCAGATTTTTTTCGTATTTAGGCCATAAAAATTTTTTATAAATATTGTTGAATATCGCAAAGTATATGAAAAAACGAAACTATAATGTTTACAGCTCTGTAACTCGGTAATAAATAATGACTTTACAATTCTGTAAACTGTACCTAATAACACATCTAAAGTGGACAAAATTGCTGTGTAATACTGAATTATACCGCTAATTGTGAGAAAGGCTTTTGCAAAACCCTCGCAAACATTGTAAAAAAAATTTCACGTAATATGTAAATTTATACATCACAATTGTCCGCTTTAGGTTCTCTAACAGGTGCAGTTTACAGAACTGCGGTATGTTTTCGGCAACTTAGTGCTTCAATTTTTTATTCGCTTACCGATTCCAAGGTCCTAAATCGAAATTCCGCTTCCTAGAGTCTCTAGAATTTGACGTTTCCACTGAAATGAGGCGACAAATTTCATTCAGATCGGTCCAGCCGTTTCCTCATCAAAGCATTTTTGCGTTTCACATGCATTTGAATAGTCGGCATCGGAGTTGGCCCCGAGATGTTCATGATCGTACTGGCTCTGTATTGTCTACGATGGCGCATGGGAAACGGAAAGGGAAAGAGAGAAGCACGTATGCCCACCCACGCGCCGACTTGGGGCTTCGTGTCCGTCGACGCCAGTGGAGCAGCGCGCAGACAGACCCCTCGGGGAACGCGCCTGCTGGGCGCCGATAAGCTTGGTGTTGGGTTGCAGCGCTCTCCTTCGTTTATTTACGCTGCGCATCTCGCGGAGGAGATCATCGAGTAAAGCGTCATCTCCACGCCACGGGGCACGTTTTACGCTAGCGTTCGACTCTGTCGTACCCGTGCTCTAGACAACTTGAGGAACGGCGAAGGCGAGAGGAAGCGCACAAGGATGCCCTACTCGCGCCTTTTTTTGCGCAAGTATGGCCGCACGGAAAATTTGCGCTGGTGGCTGTTATGGTCACTATACACAACAAGACGTTCAGCGCCCTATTTTTGGGACCTGGTGCTGCCGTGCCAAGCCTTTTTTTTTTTTTAGCCTATGCAGCATTCAAAGTGGTGTCTTGTCTTGCCTGAGAAGACACAGAAATATACACGTCCTTCAAGCCCCCTCAATAAATTATATATGCACAGCATAGTTGCATCAACAACTCTGTGCAAAGCCTATCGTCCCCCCCTCCCCATTTCCCTTCTACCCTCCTGTGCAGTTTATCCGCCTGACAAGCCACCAGCCTGCACCACCATGCACGCGCCAGTTGGTAAAGAAGGGGAGGAGGTACTGTTGTGCCGACTGCAATTTCTGCACGAGGTTCAGATATCAACAAAGGCGGCCAGACATCCGGCCCCGCCATCTGACGGGTGTCGAAAGTGTCTGAAGGAAACGTTTGAGAGAACTCCGATCGGGCCAGGCCGTCATTCCGTTCATCGTGTGGGCGGTATAGCACCATGTTGGCTGTCTCCGTTTGCCGGCATTGACTCTCTCTGGGATCGCGGTAAGTTCACATGCTGCAAACGTGGTTTCAAAGTTGACGGATTACTACGCGAGTGCAACCAAGTGTGGTAGTGAGCCATTGTATTTGTTAGTTGCCAGCTGCCCCTAAAATCTGACAGAAAGAGAAAGATAGAGAAAAGGAATGAGAAAGAGAAAAAACTGTGTGGAAACCAAGTACGTGTCGTTCAGAACTGCAAGCTTAGTATTAAGTGTGGTGTTACGGGGCGGCCGTGCTGGCACGACGTGGAAACATGGCGTAGCGAAAAATATTGTTCAGACGAGGACATAAAGACAAGACTGACGCACGCCGTCGCGTCTCCTCCCTATGTCCTAGTCGCAATACTTATATTTGTGCTAAACAGAAGTTTTCACGCAAACACTTGTTTAGTGCACCATACGCATTTCTGCATCAGCTGTCTCTGTTAGAAGCGAATGATTCTTTATAGACAATATGATAATGTAATTTTGTCATGCTAAAATTGGTGGTGGATTCTGCGACATCAATCACTGGGCGACATTGGTCAATAAGCTTAGGTTAAATGTAACTGATTTAAAATTATTTGATGATATACACGCGCGCACGTACGTGCACGTAACACGTACGCGCGCGCGCGCATATAAAGTTTTGCTGAAAAATCAACACACCTTATCAAGCCCGTATACCAATAAAAAAAAGGAGTCGTTTGTTCCGTTAGATAGTGGTTTTTTTATTGTTCTGAATATTGTTCAAATTGTAAAACAAAACAGAACACATAAACATAGTAACAAGAACAAAAAAAGTAAGGGGAGTTTCGGTAACGCTTCCTCTGAAAATCAGGGAAGAAGAAGAAACGAGACATTCAAGTTTTGCTCCAAGCAGCAGACAACAAACGCGAAACTGAATGACGTGGTGGAAGCGGCGCTCGTAATACTGGTAAAATTTATTACCCTGATTCATGCTTTAATTTCACTTTCCGAGAGCACTTGTACATATTGTACCGAGTGTGTATTTCCTTACAAAGTGAATGATATTCTATGCTAGCTTCAACTATCATCATCAGTAAGCGCTGTCTGTTGGCCTGTTCTTTTGTTCTGCGGTCGGATTTTGTACGGTGCTTTCGGAAATAGAGACTTGGCGCACATTTGAAAAGTAGCGAGGTGTGTATGCACGATGGTTACGGCTACGGTAAGCGCTCTAAGCAGTACTATTATAGTGGCTTAATCAAAATTCAGCACGCGCAAACTGAGTTGGCCAAGCCTAATTCTACGTGTTATAGTTTCTCTTTTGCTGTCGTGCGCCGGGCAGGGTAAAAATAAACAAGTTGGCCCTAAACGACGTAGCTAGCTTGCTGTTCGTTAATTAAGACAGTGTAATACCACATGTATTGATATGTAAGCCACGTATTGTGGAAACCTGATGCAATAAGGGATGTCTCCATGGGGCCATTGTTCCGAATTCTCTGATAAAATTCGTTGCCGAAGCGTTGACTCCAGCGACCCGATCGCAGTTGTTCGCTAGATACATATGCGGCTATCAAACTCGCGCATGTTTGCACAGCCGAACACACGCAATTTCGTGGTTATTGCCGTATGTTAATTCTGAGCTTAAACAAATTGGCAAGTACTAATGAATCGTGTGGTCTGCGCAGAATGCGCGTTTTGTTTACTTTCTTATTGCAATATTGGGATTGTTCAAAATATATTTACTGATAATTCTGCAATGCATGCAGCTCCGTCATGCGTCTAGCAATATTACCTGTCATAATTGGCCCAATGAGACTGATCATACTTAACTGGGACGGTGATGTACTTTTACAACCTTTCCTTTGTGTTGCGTTATATAGCACACCCGGCCTCCACCTACCCATCTGCATACGCTTCTTATTTGGGACAGATGAGACTTTGAAAAGTGGTATGGAAGAATTGAAATCTGAGGAGTCGGGGACATGGATGGGGGGTATATAGATCTCCATATGATATCATATATAGTTTGGCTGTCTAGCTGTACTTGTTTTCTTTTTTTTGTCATTTTTACTTTTGATTTTTCAGAAATGCACTTTTTTTTTTCATAGCTATTAGTCTCAGAACCTTCGATTTTTGCAGAAAGGACACTGGTATGCTACACATTTGGAACTAGAACTATGCAGATATCTAAAGAAATTAAGGCAAACAATTTTTTTTTTCTCTTTTGCCATAGTATAACTGCCACTATGACATGCTTTTCTTGTTTATTATACTCCAATTAGCTTGTGTATTCATTCTAGTTGCAGATTTGTACATGGCACTAACTCAAATGCTGACAAAATTTGATTCATATACGCACATCAGTTTTTTAGACAAAAGTGCCCTAAAATTGCATTCTAAGAGAAATGAAAATAAGGTGGTGTCAAAGTACATGATACAAGCCAGGATTAGTCCTTCTCTTCAACATTAATGTAGACTTTCTCTCTATTTCTGCAGTCCCACCTTTGCTGTTTTGCTTGAACATTCATTTTGAAGTTGCATTTTTTTTATCCACCGTGAGTACATCGATCGGTAACATGTACGTAGAAACACACGAAGGTTCAGAAGGGGCCCCTAGGTGTTTTAGCATGCTTGTACTCCAGCAGTTGTCATAAAGCGTATTTTTGTGTCAGTCTTTGCATTCTTCCTACAAGCAACACTGCAAAAGGCACTAAAAAGTTGTAAGGTACCCTCTGAAGAGTGCGTGCTACCATAAACAAACAAAAGAGTGTGTAGCACCCATCAATGCTGCAGCGCAGGGACGCTAATGTCAGTGCTCTCAGCTGGCACCTTGGTGCCGGATGCAAAAGTAGGAAAAAAAAGTTGGGGGGTGTGTGCTCGAAGTGCCAGCACGGCACTTGGAGTTCGGTTCTAGAAACCTGCAATGCTGGTCCTCTTGTTCTGGCGCTCCGCTGTGACCCCTCGGTTCCCGACAAGTGCATTAGAGCTACAGAGACCGCCATAATGACTAAAATGCACTATATCGAAAAAGAAAGTTGCAAAACTAAAAGCAAGACTTTTGTCGAACAAAAGTTGTTTCTGTAAGATCAAGCCTCATGAAAATTTGACACTTGACGATACATACTTTCTGGTCGATGCAAAAAATAAAATGAGAATTAAATAAGCACTTTAAAGGGCACACATACCCAAGTGTTACATATTTTTTGTAACCTAAAGATATGTGCCATCAAAATAACACAAAATCAGAAAATCGATATGGACCAAACAGTCTCACCCCTCTCACCCCATCTTAAGACGTTTAGACAATCAGGTTGGCGCATTGCCAGGTCATATTGCATTTCCATCAGCTGAGTAGAGTATCAGTCTTGTGAGCTTTGATGGAGAATGAGCAAGGCATATGCGTGGGTGTGTAATCAGGTTGCATAGTTTTTAAAAATTTTGTTTGTTGACAAAACGCTCAAGAGCGGTTTGTCTTGGTGCCAAGGCAAAAGGTGGCACTAAAAGCCGCCTGACTAGGCCTTTGACACCAGACAGCATGTGCAGCAGACAACATCAGCGCAACATGCTTCAAAACACTGCAAAATATAAAACACATACAAATTAAAATGCATGTACAGAGTATTAAACATGATAATCCAATATAAGAAAGAATGACAGAATGAGTCGTCAGCACATTCATCATCAACATGACACATAACTATTAAGGCCAATGGACTACAATTGGATTGAAGAGAACAAAACAAATGCACACCGAAATTACATCTGTTGGAGGAAAGACATTTTAGTTAGTTCTCTGAAAGCAAGCAAAGAGGGAGAACTCTCCATTGTATCTAAAAACGATGGATAACAATTCAGAAGGTTCACAATTTGCCATTTTAATAATTGCATACCGTAGCTAGTTCTCATTTTGATCTTTACGAAGTTTTTGTTTCTGAAATGATATGGTGTCTTTGTATTTGTATGTGTATGAAAGAACAGCTCACTTAATTTTCAGTGCAGAGCATAAAAATTATAGCTAACTATGCAACACTAATTTGAATTGACCTGTCATAATAATTGTGAGTTGGTGAATCACTTATGAGCAAGTTTTTAGGGTCAACCATGTCTACTGTACTCATCTGTAAAGAAGTGACCTGATTGTTCATTTTAACCAACATTATAATTGCTTATCTTCCTTTCTATTTTAGTGGAAAGCCATAAAGGGCACCACCTAAAGATGGCCTCCACAATGAGGAGTCAGCTGTCTTTCACATGTGTTTGGACACAGAAGCCCTGCGATGATGTTGAAGCATTTATGGCAGCATATGTGCAGTTCTTTGAAGTACACCAGGTAAAAGCAACATTGAGCATTGGGCGATGTCGACAGCAGAAGACGTACAAGAGTGACTGTGAAGATCCAATCTGGCTTGTTGAAATCAGCCTTAATCTACATTCACGAAAGGATAAAAATCAGCTTGAGTCATTGAGTGTGGAGATAGCTCGACAGTGGTGCGCAAGTGGACTCCAGGATGAGCGGATGTCTAGGTACTTGCAGTGGCTGCAACCTGATCGCAAATTTGGCTTTTGGCATGGCTGGTATAATATTGAAGAGGGCATCAAGATGAACTCCATAGCATTTGGCACATTCGTTGGCCTGAACTTGTTTGCCGAACGTCATGCCATAGTCAGTAACTCCGCTGGCGAAGGCTACAACATAGACTGCACATTCAAGCATGGTGAGAGGACTATGCAGGTGTTCATTGAGTTAAGCCATTGCATGGGAACGACAGATGTCTATCGGCTAAGCCTGTCTTACAACAACATCTTCTGTGTGGTTGTGCACGACCCTGATGGCGGGCCCACGGATGTATTTCTTCATGTGCACACTCTTCCATTGTTTCACAAGGCAGTGGACAATGTGGGTCCTTTTTACATTCTTTCACACGCCAAAAGACCAAAATCAAGAGATCAAATGGACTTCGAGAGAACTTTGAAGATTGGATGCGCGCAGTGCGGTCAAATTTTAGAGAGCAGAGATGTGGGCGGCTGTTTTGTCATCAGGCTGAGCTTCAGCGACAGGCACATGGCACGGCGCACCATTGGCCGCCTAAGCCGTAGATGCAGGAGAGCCCTCTTTAGTTTTGCTGCCATAAAAACTCATCCCATTGGCAGAAAAGCCGAGGAGTTACGGCAGCAGTTGTGCGCAAGGATCATGCCAAAGCTCAAGTTTCGGTGCTGCTATGCACTCAATGCTCTCATTCAAAGGAGTGATGACATTATTGTGCAGCTGATGCTGTTGGAGAAGTGCGAACTGGACACTCTCTTAAAGGACCTGGAATCCTACGCATCTCACAATGAAGGTGCTCTTGAAGAGGTCCTGTTTAACATTGGCAGTGCTCTTGAGAACCACTGCAATATCACCTTTGCTGCTGTCTTGCCTGAATTGTTCAAAAAGTTCTGCAAAACATATCTGCCCACTAACGTGCCACGAGGCTCCTGCCTTGTACGACGACTGTTTGTGACACCATCTCGCATCTTTTTCTTGCCACCTGCTCTGCATGCTGAGAACAGAGTGATACGCAGGTTTGATGTGGACTATGCACTTCGAGTTTCCTTTCGTGACGACCATTTCGAACTTTTGTCGCACACCCTGGGATCTCATGGCGAGAGGCTTGAGATGCTGGACGAAGTAGTTGGTGGCTTCCTGCGGAATGGAATTACGATTGGTGACCGTCACTTCAAGCTTCTAGCCAGCTCTGTAAGCCAACTTCGAGACCATGGAGTTTGGCTCTATGCAAATGTAAGAAAAATTTACTAAAATGTGAATGATGAGACTGTTATGGGCAGACAGAAAGGGTACGGAAACCCTTGCCTCTAGTGCCAGATATATGTGGGTTTGGAGACCAAAGCTGCATGCATTGGAAACAAAATAAATGCATTCTGCCAATACTCATCTAGAGCATTGAAACATGGAGGCTAATGAAAAAGCTTGTATATTGCAGGTTATTAGATACACTTACTATCTCCATTCATAAACACCTGTCTCATAGTATGTAGCGATAAAAAGTACAGGCCTGAGGTGCTGGAAAGATTCATGCAACGTTCTAGGTCCAAACAGTGTGAGGGACTACAATAAGAGAAACCAGAATGGATGCTAACATCAGAATTTATTTGATAAAATAACACGAACTTGCGTAGTATTGCATGCTTTATCAGTACAACCGATGTTGACACAACAAATCAAAAGAATGCAAGAAAAAAAAGCATTATTTTTAAAACAAGATCAGTTGGTAGTTAACACGTTTGTTGTGTCTCTCTTTGTAGTCCCTAGAACTGTGTTGTCTGTTATAAGTCAATATGAGTCACAACTACCAATTTGCTTATACTCTCATGTTGCTTTACTATCATGAATCTAGCATTAAGCGCCTCAATTTAGTGATGTCAGTGATCTGGCTGTGAGGAGCTATCGGGCATTGTTTGGGATATCATTGGCCTTAGTGAGGTTAGAACTGGTGAGGCTTATACAGTGCTGATTAATGGCCACGTCCTGTGCTATAGAGGACTCCCAGATAAGAAGCAATGCAGGGTAGGATTCCGAATCCATGAGACCACAGCGAGCAACATTGATGAATTCTACAGCATTAATGAAAGGGTAGCTGTAGTCGTAATAAAACTTAATAAGAGTTATATGTTAAAGCTAGTAGAAGCATAGGCTCCAACCTCAAGTCACGATAGTGATGAAGTAGACAGTTTTATGAAGATGTTGAATTCGCGATGAGAAAAATGCAAAATCAGTATACTGTAGTAATAGGCAACTTCAATGCAAAAGTGGGGAAAAACGGGCTGCTGAACAAGCAATTGGCTACTACGGTATCGATTCTAGGAACACTAGAGGAGAGATTCTGGTAGAATTCGCGAAAAGGAATGAGCTGCAAATAATGAACACCTTCTTCAGGAAGTGCAGCAAAAGAAAGTGGACCTGGAAAATCCCTAATGGTGAAACAAGAAAAAAATTACAGGGTCTTTTTTAAGATCTCTCTTAAGAGGTGAGTTGCGAAAGCCTACTCTTCCTCCTCTTATCATTTGCCTCTTTCTCTTTGCCTCTTCTCTTTCTCTTCTTTCTTTTAGCCATTACTGCTCACTACTAAGCATCTTCAGTCATTTGTTATCAATTGTGGTCATTACAAGCCGGTGTTAGACATGTTGGTCATGTAGTCATTAGTAATTACAAGGCATTTCAGCCATTACTAGTAATTAATAACCATGTTTAGTCATTTCTAATTAATTGTAGTCATTACAGGTTGTCGTTAGACATATTGGTCATTTCATAGTCATCTCAGTCATTATTGGTCATTACTGCTCACTACTAAGTATTTTAGTCATTTTTAATCAATTGTGGCCATTACAAGCCTTCGTTAGACATGTTGGTCATATCATAGTCATCAGTAGTCATTACTAAGCAATTTTAGTCATATCTAATCAATTGTAGTCGTCACAAGTTGTCGTTAGACGTATTGGTCATTTCATAGTCATTACTAGTTATTACAAGTCATTTCAGTCATTATTAGTCATTACTGCTCACTAGTAAGCATTTTTTGTAATTTGTAATCAGTTGTGGTCAGTACAAGCCATTGTTAGACATATTGGTCATTTCATAGTCATTACTATTAATTACTAGACATATCTAGTCATTTCTAATCAATTGTGGTCATTACAAGCAGTCATTAGACATTGGTAATTTCTGTATGATTAGTAGTCATTATTAACCTCTATGAATCTCTATTATAACATTGTTATTCACTAACTGTCACTATCAATCATTTTTCATTCTTTAATCTGTCTTTAATCGGTCTTCATATCGCGTGATGACGCTTCGGCAGACACTCTGGCGGTCAGGTCTGCTGACACAAATTTCACCATGAGCTTAGAAAGGCTTTCGCCTTAATAGATTTCATACTTTCTGCCGATCCCAGCGTAGGGCAGGATGTAGAAGCGTTGGGTAGGGTAAAGTGCAGTGATTACAGGTTAGTCAAGTCTAGGATTCACCTCAATTGAAGAGAGAGCAAAGAGGGTCAGGAAGAAACATGCCAATCTAGATGCAGTAAGGGTAAAAGCAGACCAATTCAGGCTGGTATTTGCAAACAAATATGCAGCCTTAGAACATAGAGGTTAAGATGACATAGAGGTATGAAACCTAACTAGGCTGGCTTCAGAAGCAGCAATTGAAGTGGGAGGTAAGGCACCAAGGCAAATAATAAGCTCTCCCAAGTAACAAAGGACCTAATAAAGAAACGACAAAGAATGAGTGTTCAACTCAAGAGATCAAATAGAATTCATGGAGCTGTCAAAGCTGAACAAGGAGAAAATGAAGGGTTATTTGAAATTACAATGTGAGAAAGACTGAGGAAGCAGTAAAAATGGATGCAGCGTGAAATCAGTGAGAAGGAAACTTGGCATAGGACAAACCAAGATGTATGCACTGAAAGATAAGCAGGGTAATATCAACTACCTCGAAGATATAGTAAAAGCAGCAGAAGGATTCTATACTGGCCAGTACAGTACCCAGAGCAGCCACGATACCTTCATTTGAAGTAGTAATGAACAGGTCACTGAGGCTCCTTCTATAACTAGCGATTAAGTTAGAAGGGCCTTGCAAGACATGAAACGGGGAAAAGCGGCAGGAGAAGATGGAATAACAGGAGACAATGCTTGAAAAACTGGCGGCCCTTTATACGAACTGTCTCACGACTTCAAGGGTCCCAGAGAACTGGAAGAATGCCAACATTATACTAATCCACAAAAAGGGAGATATTAAAGAATTGAAAAATTATAGGCCTATTAGCCTACTTCCAATATAGTATAAAATATTCACCAAGATAATTTCAGTAGGATAAGGGCAACACTTAGTCAACCAAGGAAACAGGCTGGCTTCAGGAAGGGATACTCTACAATGGATCACATCCATGACATCAGCCAGATAATCGAGAAATCCGCTGAGTACAATCAGCCTCTCTATGTGGCTTTCATAGATTACACAAAGGCATTTGATTCAGAAGAGATTCCAGAAGTCATAGAAGCATTACGTAATCATAGAGTACAGGAAGTTTACATAAATATCTTGGAAAATATCTACAGAGATTCCACAGCTACCTTAATCCTCCACAAGAAAAGTAGTAAAACACCTATAATGAAAGGGGTCAGACAAAGAGATGCAACCTCTCCGATGCCATTCACTGCGTGTTTGGAAAAGGTATTTAAGCTACTAAACTGGGAGGAGTGAGGATCAACTTTGTATATCCCAGCAACCTTCGGTTTGCAGATGACATTGTCCTGTTCAGCGACACGAGTTACAACAAATGATTGAGGACCTTACCATAGAAAGTGTAAGAGCGGGGTTGAGGATTAATATGCAGAAGACAAAGATTACTATCGATAGCCTGGCAAGGGAACAAAAGTTCAGGATCACCAGTCAGCCTCTAGAGTCCGTGAAGGAGTATGTTTGCCTAGGTCAACTACTCACAGGGGAACCTGATCATTGAAGGAAATTTACAGAATAATAAAAATGGGTTGGAGTGCATATGGCAGACATTATCAGATCTTGACAGGAAGCTTACCATTATCATTGAAAAGAAAGGTGTACAATCAGTGAATTCTACCACTGCTAACATATGGGGCAGAAACTTGGAATTAAGCTTGGAGACTGACAAAGAAGCTAGAGAACCTGTTAAGGACTGCACAAAGAATGATGGAACGAAGAATGTTAGCCATAACGTTAAGAGACAGGAAGAGAGAGGTGTGGATCAGAGAGCAAATGGGGATAGCCGATATTCTAAGTGACATTAAGAGAAAAAAATGGAGCTGGGCAGGTCATGTAATGTGTAAATTAGATAACTGGTGGACCATCCATTAGGGTTAGAATGGGTGCCAAGAGAAGGGAAGCGTAGTTGAGGACAGCAGAAGACTAGGTGGAGCAATGAAATTGGGAAATTCACAGGCGCTAGTTGGAATCGGTTGGGGCAGGACCGGGGCAGTTGGAGATGGCAGGGAGAGGCCTTCGTCCTGCAGTGGACATAAAATAGGCTGATGATGATAATGATGAACGATCTGTCAGAATAACTGCCTAATGTGAAATGTATAGTGGTTATGTTGTTCTTTTTCATGTGCTGTTTACATGCTTTTACATGCAAAGCAACAAATTAACTGGTAGTCAATCACTTAATTTATTTGTGGCTGGCACTGTACATTGCAGGACTGTCATGGAAATTCAGTGGAGTCCATACGGGCCTGGATGGGGGACTTCAGTGCGATCCCCAGTGTTGCAAAGAAGATAGCGCGGATGGGCCAATGTTTTTCAACAACAGAAGAGTCGGTCATTGTGCCTCTTCATGGCGAGATAATGCAGGATGCACCAGATATTGAGGGCGGCGTGCACCCTATATCCGGGAAGCCTTATGTCTTCTCAGATGGCATTGGCATTATCTCCGAATCCCTCATGAAAAAGGTGTGCCCATGTCTATGCATGAATTGAAAAATTAAGGTCTCTCACTAAGCTAAAAATCATTTCATGTTTCAGAGCTCATATGGATTTGTTCACAGTGCACTTTTTGTAACGAGCTACCAGACCAGACGAGCTTTCTTTGAATACTTGATTACATATACATACATTTGTATGGCTTCTAATTTAGTACCTGTGATCTGTAGTTTATTGATCACTGATTGGAAAAGGTGCTGGTACAATTTGCCCTTTGTACAAATATGATAGGACTAATAATAGCAGCAGCCAGCAGCAGCAATTTCATGTACACTACAGGACAAAGGCCTCTCCGTGTGATCTCCACTTACCCTTGCCTAGCATCAGCAAGCTCCATCTTTGGCTGCATTCTCTTGATGATCATTATGTTACTGTAATTGTTGGTAGTCGTTGGAAATATCTGTGCATAACAATTATTTTTACCACATTATAAGCACCTGTGATACTTTTGTTGAACGGTTGATGCTTGCATCGCTACTATACTACACCAAATAAGTGAGTAGTGGCCTAACAATGATAAGTATTATATATGACATAGTGAGGGCAGTTTGGTCTTCTAGGTCTAGTGCAATGGCAGGCGGGCTTTTTTAGGTATATGCCAAGTCAATTCTTGGTCATGATTTTTGTGTGCAAAGAAAAAAACAGGAAATGCAAAGGCAATTGTGGACCAAACAATCTTGAAGTACCTTAAGTGGAAGCTCCATCTGAATACATAGAAATGAAGAAATCATTTTATTCAGCATTCACTGCACTGAATTTTGTGTGGTTTATTGCACTTAAGAGAAAAAAGTGAATATATAAACTGCAGGGAACATATTTTTTTCATTCGGAGCATCAAGATTTTTAAAAATTTTTTGAAAATTGAAAAAAATGCACTCACACAAACAAACAACATCTCGGGTGTGAAGTTTCCAGCTGTATAACTCTGTATTAAAAACAGTATCACAATTGAAGTATCAAGTTTCTAGCTAACTTGGCAATAGAAAACAATATCGCAATTCCGTATGCTGCACCTGTTAGACATCTGAAGTTGAAAAGCTCAATATCTGTTTTTGGTGAAGAAGTATTCATTTGTAAACATTGTTCTTCACTGTTTTTGAAGATTACCAATTTTTGGACGTATCTAAAAAAAAAAGATTGGAGGCCATAAATTGAAATTTTGCTTTTTGCAATCGATAGAATTCAGCTCTCTCACATGAATGCAACAAACTTTATTCAGATCGGTTGAGAGGTCATCCAATGACAGTATTTCTGCATTTCACATATTTGTGTAGGTAATTGGAGTGTGGTTCGAAGGCAGGCTTCTTCTTGAATAAAAACTTCAGTAAAAAGGCAAGCTACAGGATTAGGTGATGCCACTAGGATGCCTGTTATGTCTGGGTGATATGCTTTGTGTTGTGCTTCGGCAACTCTTGTTCAGGGGTAACCAGACAACATAGTACTCTAAAGAGCCACAAAACAGCTCACAATATTGTTCTAATCGCAGCAGATCACGGTAGCTTCTGATAATAATATAACCTTTTGACTTAAGGTGTTTGAATAGTGAAATTTCCTAATCTAATCAAATGTGAATTTTTGACTTCATATGTCACATTGAATACCAAATGTTTTCTGTTTCTAAACAAAGTGAAATATGAAAGTTGCAAAGAGTCTTCTTGGTAAAATGGAAAAGGCTTATTTGCAATATTTGGTGCATGTATTTTCATTGAGAACTGAGGAGCTTGTGAATGAAACAACTGAAAGATAATTATAGGTGCATACTTGCCAACTGTTTCTTTGTAGCTGTGTAATGCCCAATTTTTAGTGCGTGTATGATTGTCTTACTGACACAAGTATTTTACAATTTTTGTTTGAATATCGTTTAGGAAAAAACCAAATGCCATAAAACAGAAATACAGACGCTGAGTGATTATTTATAGCCGAATTTTTCAGACCCATTGTCTTTATGGACCTACCTGCACGCCAAGGACATCACCTGATAGATCTAATGTACAACGGCAGTACAATGTACAATGGCTTGTCATCAGTATTGTCACAAACTCCTTGCTTCGCATGTAGCAGCGGACATCAGTGTGAGGACATCACAGAACTAGGATGAAAGGAGCAGCTATGTGTGTAGCTATATTGTCGAGCAAGCTGTTTCATTTTTGCCATGCTCCAGACAAGATGGCAGAAGACGCTTTGCTGCAAGTTGATAGATGGCGCTTGATATTTAGAATTCCCCCTCTTGCAGTAGAAATCAGCATTATTGTTGAACACAATTTAACTTCAGTCCAGCACATAAAACGCACGCACACACACACACAACACACACACACACACACACACACACACACGGTTGATACCAATGCGCAGCATTGACTAGCGTAAAAAAAGACAATTCCTTGTAAGCGACATTTTTGTTTTCCAGGTCTGTGCAAAGCTGGACATGGTGCAGGTTCCATCTGCAATCCAGATTCGGTATGCAGGCTACAAAGGCATGCTGTGTACAAATAATGCTCTACAGGGTGACAAGCTCATTCTGCGCAAAAGCATGAACAAGTTTGCCTGCATCACATCAGCCAGCATTGAAGTTATCAAAGTGTCTGCCCCCTGTGAGTATGCGACAGCACGTACTATAACTTTGAGCACCGTACAGAACAAGTTGTTAGAATGTAATTAACATACCTGCTAACTTTTATGATTTCATTGTAAAATGCCTGATATTTAGAGCTTGTTTACGATTATCCTATTGAAACCAATAACTTTACGATTTTTCATAGTAAGTGCAACACTGACTTCAGAAGAATAGAAATACAATTGCTGACCATTTTTTCAGAGCCTGATTCGACCCTTTGATTATTCGGACCTGCTACGCAGCAGCAGAATGAAGTTGTAGAACTAAACGTATAATGACAATAAAACTTTTGGCTGCCGTTACACAAATATCTCGTAAATGCTTCAAAAAATGTAACTTCGATGTGACGCTGATCATTATTGCTGCAACTATTTAGAGCTGAGTGCCTGTTCACAGTATCTTTGTTGGGAAAAGTCAGAAAATATTTTATAAACAAACAACATGTTCAATAGTCAAATAATATTTCATATATTTCACCAAACTTAAGTATTTTTCAGCTTTGAGTGCAGTATTTCTTATGTTCTAAGGTTGGCAGTATAGATAGTGCTTTGAAATAAACAGCATAGTTTTATGGGCACTTACCTGCATTTTGTGCATTACTATAACCTTGCGTTATTGATAAGTGGTACAGTGCAGTATGGACACCTTTCTTGTATTATTGCAGCACAATTTTTTTAGATCTTGTTAGGTAAGTTTAAGAGGTAACCACTAAATAAATGAAAATGTGAAGCTTTCTTTAGTTAGCTGAGGTTCTTTTTTTTTGAAAGTTTGTTTGTTTGGTTTCCGCAAAATGAAGCTATGCATTGGCTTGTAGGGGTGTGGTGAGAGTATACTTGAGAATATTACAGCTACTGGAGTAGTTCTGCAGTATACTACGGCTTGACATAGCTGGATAACATGCTTTCCTCATGGGATTGACTTTCTTTCCATTGGAGAATTTTCATTTAACAAAATTAGGTATTGCTATCATTACACAGGGAAAATCTAAATATATTTTGGGGGGACTTTGTCCAAATTGGGCAAGCTGAGAAGAGTTCTGATGTAACACCTTGTTTTTCGCAGCACAAGTATTCCTGAACCGCCCTTTGATCACCATTCTGGAGCAGCTCAATGTTCCCCGGCGGGTTTTCTTGCACTTGCAGCAGAACATGCTGCTTCAGCTGTGTGATGCCTTTGTCAACGATGGTGCTGCCTTGCGAGTACTTGGCACCTACACAAACACCAGCCTGCCTTATGCCAAGCTACATGTGAATGGGATGTCCCTGAGTCAGGAGCCATTCACTCGCTCAATGATACTGGTTGTCTACCAGAGCATGATTGGTAAGGCCATCAGTATTCTATCTCTACTGTACTTGGTGTCCACGCATATTGTGCATGGATGTGCAAAGAAGGCGGGGAATGACACACTATGGCGAGCCGAGTGAAGGTGCTATTTTGCCTCATAAAATTTGGTTTGTTGTAGAGCACCCAGAAGACTGAAAAGCTAGTGATTAGAGACGTACAGTAAAACCCTGTTAACTCGGAAGTCATAAAACCTGGAAAAAATTGAGATAAGCGAAATGACGAAAACGTACGCTTGCTGGCCGCTCACAGACCACATAGAGGCTTTCTACAAAGGTGCTGGTAACTGCTAACTTCCTGACAAAAGCTCGGTATAGCAGGAGCAGTTTATAACATTCAGGGATATGATCACTTTTGAGTGATTTCATGTGACTCTGCTCTGTACATGTCAGTGTCTATTGGCAACAGCATTCCTGCCACTTTGCCAAGGCTGCTTGGCACTGAAAAAGTTAGATGATTGATCTGAATACAAGACTTGAAGCCTGCTCTTCTGAGCAATTCAGAACCATTCCCAGATATGAAAAAAAACGAATGCTGCTAATTTCTAGTGTAATGAATTCCATATAATTTCACTGAGAAAATCCAGACTGACCTATGGAAGAGCTCAGCTATCACATACAGTCGAACCCGGATATATTGAGTCTGATGGGTATCACAAAAAAGTTCGATATATAGGTAATGTGGTATACAAAATAATTGGCCCTGAGGCAAATGGTAGCTTACCGATTGGTGAGTCTCATGTCACAAAGTTTCTGCATGCAACTTAGAAAAAAAAAAAAAAAGAGCACGTTTCATTACGTGAAAAAAAGAAAAAAAAAGCAAGTCCTATGATTATGCTACCGTATTTACCTGAATGTAACGCGAGTTTTTTTAACCAAAAATAGAAGTGAAATGTCGCCCCCCGCGTTACATTCGAATACTAGGTATAAAAATTCTAAGAAAGGCACCAAACACTCATTATTAAGCTCGCTTAATGTGCCGCATTTACGTGCGTGTCGATTGACCTGCTCCTTCAAAGTCGCGCGCTCCAAATTCAGCGGTCAACCAATGCGCAAACCACGGCTAGGGCGAGTTGCGAATGCAGTGCACACGCGAAAAAGGCAGAGCAAATGATACCAACGAGAACGCGCCAGCGACGAGTCCCCTTGGAGGGACCAAACTGGCCGACGAGCGTGTTTCTACGACGAGCACCCCTTGGCGCTCGAAATGGATGCGCTTTTTTCTCACCACTAGGTGATTCTAGTGACGTAGCGATCTGTTTGGGCCACGGGCGGCGTGTCCTGGGCACTTGTTTCCACGATAGTACCACGTGACCTATGCCACCGATTCCTCAGGCAGCGCATAGCCGCATTGTCTGTTCAGCGCTTCGACACAATGGTCTGTTCCTGCCTGCTTAATGTACCTACATCCAAAATGACATGCTCTTGCACTCAGTATACCGCTGGCTTCAAACGCAGCGCTATTGTACTCGCTGAAAAAACCGGTAACTCAGCGGCTGCAAGAAGCCTGGACATCAACGAATCGGTGATAAGGGGGTGGAGAAAGCATCGCCAGGAGTTGTTCAATTGCAGCAGTCATAGAAAAGGTTTCCGTGGGCCCAAGAAAGGCCGCTTTCCGGATTTGGAGCGTCGTCTTGCGGACTTCGTTGGTGAACAATGCTCCCAGCTTCTTGAGGTGAGCTTCAAAATGCTTCAGTGCAAAGCACGTGAATTTGCACGAGACGTGGGTTTGGCGCCAAACCAATTCAAGGCATCGCGCAGCTGGATACAGAAGTTCATGCGAAGGGCCAGTACCTTGCGAAGGGCCTTCAACGCACTACCTCGATTTGTCAGAGACTACCCGAGGACTTCGAGTCGAAACCTCTCGCGTTTCAGCGGTATATCATTGATCTCTGCCGCTCTAACAACATGCCACTTGGACACATCGGGAATCCAGACCAAACCCCTGTGTACCTTGATATGCCAATGGTTAGGACAGTGCATAAGTCTGATGAACACGAAGTTCGGATTAGTAGCACTGGAAATGAAAAGAATTGGATAACAGTTATGCTCGCATGTTTGGCTGATGGTCGCAAGCTCCCTCCCTTCATAATTTTTTGCCGGAAGGCTATCCTGAAAGAAACATTTCCGAACATTGTTGTCGTATCCTGTCACGAAAAAGGCTGGATGGACTCGGAACTCGTCATAGATTGGATTTCCAGCGTTTGGGACCAAAGGCCAGGTGCATTGCTGCATCCAGAATCAAAATTGATGCTGGATTCATTTCGAGGTCACCCTACACCCATCGTGAAAGAAAAGCTGCAGCGTGACTGAATGCATTTGGTTGTTATACCGGGTGGAATGACGTCCATTCTTCAGGCCTTTGATGTTTGCTTGAGCAAGCCGTTCAACGATCACTTGCAGCAGCTGTATTGGGACTGGATTGAATGTGGATCTACCTCAACACCTGCAGGGAGACAAACACCCGAGTGCATCTACTGTTGCCCAGTGGGTTTCAGCTGCTTGGTACAGGCTGTCTCATGAAACAGTCTTTCGTGCATTTAAGAAATGTTCTATTTCCAATGCCCTCGTGGAAGTGAGGACGATCTGCTGTGGGAAACAACTAGTGACAAAGAGGAGTCCAGCTGTGATGACGACAGCGACGGCAACATCAGTGGCAAGGATGAACATTAGGCAGGGTTTGCAGGTACTTCAATAAAGCTGCTCTCGACTTTTCCTATAGTTTGTTTCCTGCGTTACATTCGTGTTCTATAGTTTCGGTTTCTCGCGTTACATTCGCATTTTTGTGTCTTTGATCTTGCGTGTTCGCAAAGTTGACCCTCGCCTTACAATTGTGTGTTTTTTTTCCGGTTTCGCCCTTGCAAAGTTGACCATCGCGTTACAATTGGGGTTGCGTTACATTCGGGTAAATACGGTACTTCTTAATGCAAAATTTGAGCACAGCTGTATGCATGTTTTCATCTTGCGATATATTTAGGCACAGAATTAGAGATTGAAATCACCGCACCGACTGGCGATGGGCTAGCGCTTTCAGCACCATCGAAGAGGGAGGGGCAGTATGGGAATGCTGGCATGATGAGCGGCATCGGAGCCAGCTGAGGGAGAAGATAACGGCGGCGGTGAACGTGCGAGCAGTGGCACAAGTGCATTCGTGCAGTTACACCGAAGGGCACCGACGAGGCAGCGCTGGATTAAGAGGGGGGGGCTAAGGGGGCTGCAGCCCAAGGCCTCACCTCAGACAGTAGGAGAAAGGGGCCCATTTATTCTAACCTGCTTAGTATATGGAACCATGGGCAACGGAACGCGAGTGACATGTATGAAGCGAGATAACCAGAACGAGCAAACGGGGCCCCCCCGCCTAGTGTAACAGCATGTGTTTAGCCTGATCATTTGGGGAGAGCTTGTCGAGATGCAAAAACAGGAATCCCCCGCCACCCCGGCGGGGCCCTCTTTCTTACGAAGCGAGGTGCGTTTGCTTGGAATAGTTTTCGTGATTTCCTGTCAGTCCGTCTCTCCAGTGCTGTCTGGAGAAGAGGGGCAAGGGGGAAACACCTAAAACATGTAATGTTGGATGAGGACCTAAATCTCCCTTGCCCCTCGTCACCACCACGCCACCCTCCACCTCTCAAATAGTTCTGCCGCTGTCCTTCTCATAGAAAGGACGTGCTGTAGTACCCAACAGTGCCTCCCATTTGACTTTTCTTTACCGTGATGGTAATTTGGGCGGGGAAGGATGAGTCCGATAGCAGATGGTGATGAGTCTGATGGCAGAGTCTAAGGAAAGGAAAGAACCCACAGTCTCACTGAAGCTATACTGTGGGCTCTCATGATTGCCTTGTCCGGGCACAGCACACAGATTGATTGCGCTTGTTTAAGAGCGCCGACTGTCCTGCTCAATTTCACAATTAATACTGTAACCAGATTGACGTGCTACTGATGGTGTCATAAATGAGAAGAGAAAAAAAGCTAGAATCCTAGCTCGTTGCTTTGATGTGAGAGCTAGAAGGAACTGGCAGTGAGCAAGTAAATGTGAGTGATAGAAAGGAGGAAAGAATTAGCAGGGAGCGTGGTGTCTGGCTTAAATAGTGAGCTCTGTGCAGGGAGGCTGCTCACTGCCCCGTGAAAAGTGTGGAAAGTCGTGCTGCTTTGTTGCCTAGGCAACTTTTTCACAGCAGCCTCGAAAATACTAATAAAATCTCTTCTTGGAAAATGTGCCCCTACAATCCCAGATGCATTGCGAGAAGTTTGGCAGAAGTCATTTGTCATTTAATAGTTCATGGGGCAAATAGCAATGTGTTCTGAGTGCGCTTGGTTGCTTTCTCTGACTGACCTTGGTCAGCACAGTGGAAAGTGCGGAGGTGTGCTTCGACGGGAAAGAGGTCAGGGCCTCTTGCAAGCAATTTCACAACCCCACATAGATGCAAGGTGCATGCCAATGTTAGTTGGCGTCGTTAAAATAAAAGTCTGCGTGGCTGCATAATTCTGTTTCCACTTCTTGGTGGTATCAAAGCTGCACATAAAGTATGAAACTCCTTCAGTTGTGACTTTTCATCTGGTATTCTTGCATTTGAGATTTCAAGTTATCAGGAGTATAGCACAAAAATGTTCCAAGATAGGTGAGAAAAAAAACGTGAGTTGACATCACAATAGAAAAAAATTTCTATTTCACTGTTATTACAAGATATCAGAGCTTGAGTTAACTAGGATTTACTGTAGTTATGTGGCTTGGTGCATTCATAAGCACTGAATTGTTATGAAGGCCTTGTTCAGGTAATTCTGAGCATCTGTTCAAGGGTTTGTCAAGTGCCGCTAGAGAGATTACGGATATGGAGTGAACATGGGGTGACTGAGAAGGCACTGAATGGGATGGGAACTGGGGACTTTGATACGTGCCTCTGTGCAGTTGTAAGTTATTGTGTCTCAGAAACTACAATGCCATTAAGTAAACTGAAGACAGTATACCTTATTTGCTTCTGAATCCATTGTGGAAAAGTTTCCGTAAAATATTTTAATTTTCATTGAATATTTTTATTCTTGGTGTATTTTGCACAGTTTGACAAAATATAATCATTACCTTCAGGTTATTGTAAGTTTCATCCTTAAAGGGTTAAAGGCCTAACTGCAAGAAAATTTAACTTTGTCTAAATTGGTTATGAATGACTAGTATACGACAACTAAAGCAGTTTTCGTAAAGCTGCAGTGCTGGTAATTGCTTATTCATATTTAAAACAGTGCCAAAAAACACGGACAAGGGAGGACACAGGACGAGCGCTGACTGCCAACTACACCTTTATTGGAGCCTGCGCAAATATATACAATTTGCAACAGGCATAAAGAGAGTGAAAGAAGGGGAGGGGAAGGCGAGTCATCGTCGGTCAACTACTGCTGCGCATGCGTCAGTGACATTAAACAATATAAAAGAACATGGTGGACACAGGCCAACTGCTTAACTTCTAAGGAACTTAAGTTCTTTATCACAAAGTGCAATAGAAGGGGAACTAACACAGGTGGCTCCTAACTGACACATTGAAAATGCCTCAAAGATTTCTCTGGCCATCTGATTGCAGTACCTTTTCAACACACGTGTGTGGTCAAGGAGTGGAGTACAGCCACACTTGGCACAATGAACAGCCAGATTACTGCCAGTCTTAATCTTGACACAGTGAGCATGCTCGCGCAAACGTTCATTGATACAACGTCCTGTTTGCCCTATGTAAGTGCACCCGCAAGAGGTGGGAATGGAATACACTACACTGGTACTGCAATGTACAGGCTTGGTGACATGTTGCTTATTGCATGGTCCAGGTGTTCTCCGGCTTTCGTTTATTTTTTTGCACATCCTTCCCAACTTGTTAGGTGCAGTAAACACGACCTTTATACCAGCCCGGCCTGCGGCTTTCTTGATGCGATGGGACACACCATGTATATACGGGATCGCGACAGTCTTGGTTAAGACATCACCCGCTTCGCGCTGTTTCTTGGGGGAACGAGCCTCTTGCAATACATGGTGTGTCCATAGTGCAATACATGGTGTGTCCATACATGGTGTGTCCCATTGCATCAAGAAAGCCGCAGGCCGGGCTGGTATAAAGGTCGCATTCACTGCGCCTAACAAGTAACAAGTTGGGAAGGATGTGCAAAAAATAAACGAAAGCCGGAGAACACCTGGACCCACAACCCACAATCACTTTATGCTTAAAAATATTCGCCATGTTTTGCTCTTGGTGCCTCCTCCCCACTCCTTCTGCCAGGTAAGAGTAATGGCAGTCTCATGTGCTTTCACTTTCAGCTGGGCTTAAGGAAAAAAGCCGGATTGCCATTCCTCCAGAGAAGGGCCGCAACATGCTGGGTGTCCTCGATGAGACTGCAACTCTCGCGTATGGCCAAGTGTTTGTCCAGTTCACACATATGGGTGTTGACCTCCACAATGGGGCACCAAACTCTGGTGACTGCAACAGAGGTAGCACCCAAGTGCTCACAGGTATGCGAGTCTAGCCTATGCACCTTGCAGAATGGGGCATTACCAAACTTCTGCAATTTTCAGTACAACAGACAGGAATACACAGTGCCTGAATAACAGCTGAGAAGTTATATTTTTAAGAACAGATATAAACACATTTCACACCTGGAATTCAAACAAGACTGAAGACATTCTTGAAATAATCGGTGGTGGTCAAGCAAAAGATGTCTCATGCTGGGGCCAATGTTTTGACAAGAAAACTTGTCTTTGAGTTGTTGCCTTGATGAAGGCAACAATTTGCAACATTGGCTCTAGCATTAAAAAAAAAATGGCAGAAGTTTGTTTTTCTTGTGCAGAGGCTATATATTTTCATGCTCTCTGTGCAGTTTGTGTTTATAGTCAGTCATCCTTGTTTCTGAGTAGTGCAAAACTATTGTGATAACTATTGTGACAAATAAAACTGAACTGAACTGAATATCTAGCATATGCTAGCCCTGAACAAGTGACGCAAGAAAGCATACTGAGATGGGGTGATCATTGCCTTCTGAGCCATTTTTACTTGAAGAAATCCATGTAATGCATGCGAGAATAAGTCCCATGATCCTTTGTAATGGTGTGTCAGCATAGCAGCTGCAAAAGTGGGACCTTTGCTTATAATTACGGAAGGTGACTTATGCTCTCATTATGACATGAATCTTCAAACGTCGGCAACAGTGACTATGAGAACCTGTAATAGGCAAAGAAAAGAAAATATATAGATCACTCTGAAAGAGCTATGAGTAAGTAGCATGTGGTAAAGTAATTAACATAAGCAGGAAACACCCAGCATCAAAAAAAAAAAAGAAAAGAAGAGCAATTTGAACCTTGACATGAAAACACTTGATTGATCCCTAAGTTACTTGGGTGCGCCTTGCCATTACCGGAAAACCTCGCTGATATGCTGCCAGATTACGTACTTTCCTGCTTTATATGTTCATGGTAGGGAGCACCATTTCAGCTTTTCAGATGGTCTTTATGTAGAGGTGGGCCAATATCAACTTTTTTGAATAAGCATATATTTACAGCAAGAATATTCATATTGATATGCAGTTAAATCTCGATGCAACGAACAATATTATAACAATTCTCGTTCTCAATTAACATTCTCAATCGAGCATGTCTCATGCCTTTTCTTGTTCGCATGGGATCTAGTGGCTGGAAAATGTGTACGACTGCAGTCTGCAGCAGGGAACCACAGCGCGTTTCAGTTATTGCCTGTTAAAAGTGTGCGTTACGCCTTTGGTGGCACTGCACGCTGTGAAACAGATATTGAAGGTGCTTATCGCAATAGGTTTGGTGGTGATAGCTGTGAATGCCGTGTCCGACGACCCTGCTGAAGGCTTGCTGGTACCTAAATGAGAAACTGAGTGCGCGCCGGCATTTTCACGTGAGACAGGCGGGCGAGTATGGCAATGAAGCTTATAGGGGTATTACTCAGGCTCGCGCGTGCGCACCTGACCCTTCTCTGGATCGCACCGCGCCGGCGGAGCGGCAGTCGCTCCCTAGCACTTTCGCAGCAGCCCTAGCAGTCAGAGCTGTGACCCCTAACCCGCGGTTCGCAGTGAGTTGCGACCACGGCGGGTTCAGGCCAGTGGGGACAGGGTGAGTCTCAACCTAAGGTGTTTATTCACCTTAGAGTACAGTGATTCCAACAGACAACAACAGCCACAACACATACAAACACAACACAAAACACAACCGCAGCGGCGGAGCATTCCGCACGTCTGGGGTGAAACAAACCGCACAATGTGGGAACCACAAAAGAGGCTGATAAGAGTTCAGCTCACCCAAGTGGATCCGCGCTCGGGCCCTGGGGCGGTGAGTCGCACACAAAGGCCGGGCGCAACAGGGGGGACGGCGTGCGGCGGTCTCAGCGGCTGAATTGAGATGCGGCCTCTCGCAAGCTCTTCTGCCGTGAGACCAACGTGCCTCGGGGGAATAGCGCTTCTCCCGAGCGGCGGAGAGGGAGTCTCCCCGGTTCCAAGAAAGGGAAAGGAGGGAACGGGGTGCCTTGGCTGCAGCGTCGCGGCCAGGCGCGAAGAGCAGCGGGAGCGGCGGAGGTGCCCTCTCCCCGCTACCATCCGCGAGCGAGCACGTGATTATCGCGTGATAACCGCGTGGCCGCTCCGGAGATATCGGGATGCGCGTGCGATCCCCACAAGCTGCCGCAGTGGGCAGCTGTGTACTGTTCTGGACCGCATGCGCCTCGCACATTTTCTTGTTTACGTGGGATCTAGTGGCCAGAAAACGTATCGTACGATCGCAGTTTAGCAACGTACTGAACGTTGGTACCGACAAACCGTGTTTTCCGGAAAGACATGAACCGGCAAGAAAAGCGTAACTCTATTGGGTCATTTTTTTTTTGTTCTCGATTGCGAGTGCTGGTGCCGCGTAAACATACATAACGGGAACGTATCAACAAGTTTCTTCTGTATAACGAAGTGTGTTAATACACGATTTCAATATAACGAAATTTCACTGCCACCGCTGATAATTACGAGAAAATGAATAAAAATTTCCAGACACAGCTAGTCAAATGGTTGAATTACAAGCGTCTGCTTGCAAATCCATCTCTCAAATCTGCACCTCTCAAATTGCGTTGTGGGAAGAGTCACCGTGAATGAAGTGCCCATCATGTATAAATTCCGAATGTGATAAGATAATATTCCGGCATGCATGCTGTATGCTTTGGGTGCGAGCGAAAGCATGTGAGGGTGAGCATCAGCCGAGAAGGATGGTGGCTTGATGAGAGCTCTCTGGCTTTGCGTCTACTGGTGTGAGCAAGGGGAAAGTGGGGGAATGGAGTGAGCTCGCGGTAACGCCTTGAAGTGCAGGGAATGGGGGGGGGAGGGGGTCAAAGGGGTGGGAGGTACTTGTGTGTAGTCTTCTCTAGTGCAGGCGTGGTTACGCATGACTGTCAGTGCAGGCATATGCAGCCAGCATGCCTTGTTTTAGAGGTAATCTGCTGTGTGTGCAAAGAGTGGGTGCACCGCAATGGCATGGCATCACATGGACTGTATTCTTGTGCGTTTAGTACTGGATGTTGTGTAATCTCGATTTTTCATTCATTCAACATTCATTCATGAAATATTTTGCTAGTTTCTAAGATTCGGAAATACTGATTAATTCCTTTTTGAATACGAATACGAATAGTTCGTGTGAATTATTCTTTTCATATTCAAAACTGAATATTTCTGCACTCCTAATTTTGTTTTTTCTTGGTGTGTATTTTGAAAAGGGTTATGCACGTGAGAGCTTTCCATAGTAATTCTTATTATCACTGCAAAATATGTAATTGGTGTAATTCTATTGATTAATGAGTGCTCCTTTTTTACATGCGGAAAGTTTCTTTGCTAAGCCTACTTATGCACACTAATTTTGCATCTTGATCATTACTTTCAGTTACGCTTAATGCTTGCTATCAGCCATCTGCATTTTCTTTTCCTTGCTAAATGGCGTGAGTGAAAATCCATATTAGTTGGCTGTAGAGATGACTTTGAAAAAGGAATGTTGTTGCCTATGCTGCCAATGCAAGCAGCTCATACAAACATATTGTTACATTGATGTGTCAACTTGGCACCTATGTATGCTTAACTTCAAAAACATTTCAACTTAAAGCTGAGTTTTTTCATTGTTTTTCAGCATTGGCAGGCCAAAAATAAAATGGTGTATATAAATTTTTTTTTATTACAAAGACTGCATAGTTGCTTCTGGCCACTAAATACTTCCGCTGCTCATTTTATTGGTTGCTTGAGAGATTGGTAGTGTCTTCTGAATAAGCCACTCCAAACGGATCGCAGCACTCACTCATTTAATGTTGCATATGTGTGCCATGGAGTGACTATATAAGAGGATAATGTCCTGTTAATCATTCATGGTTTACAAGAAATAAGAAAGGTCAGGTTCCAGGTAGAAAATGTGAGCACTTATGCCAGGATGAGTGAGTGTCTCAAAGCCTGGTTCAACATCAACCTTACTTTTTTTTTTGTATCTGGCTTTGGGCCAGCATGGAGAACACAATTTT
Organism: Dermacentor albipictus; assembly: GCF_038994185.2. Taxonomy (NCBI): domain Eukaryota; kingdom Metazoa; phylum Arthropoda; class Arachnida; order Ixodida; family Ixodidae; genus Dermacentor; species Dermacentor albipictus. Next base: position 10,149,308 of record NC_091829.1, read on the forward strand.
ACTTAAAACAGGTTGCCACAAACTCCTTGCAAAATGATAAACGAGAAGAAAGGGGGTTAACCGAGGGGCACGATTTTCATTAGTCATATCATAAGAAGCCAACAAACACTGACACCAAGGACAACATAGGGGAAATTACTTGTGCTTAATAAATGAAAATAAAGAAACGGTAAATTAAAGGAAATGAAAATGGATGAAAAAAACAACTTGCCGCAGGTGGGGAACGATCCCAACCTGTGGCAAGCTTTGCAGACAATTGTTCTGCCTGAGCTTTGGTTTGAACACCAGCAGTTGTCATTGACAGGATTCTTGGAGTGGTCTCTGCAAATGGTACCGATTTTCCTCACGCGTTTGCCTCAAACCACCGTTTTAGTAGCAGTGTTTTCATATGCAGTCTACTTCTGTTAATTCGATCCAGATGTGACTGGCACTAGTGATCGAATTATCCAGTGGGTCGAAATAAGCAAGATGCAATAAAAATGGTATAACACACCGCTGATTCATTGGTCGTATTTTCCCAATACTAACACGCTCTCGAATCAAATGCACGCCTACTTTCTATGTGTATAAAACCAATGTAGAAATGACATAAAGCTCCTAAACAAAGTATATACCTAAAGTGCACCTTTAGAAAACTAATGCAGAAATGACATCGAAGCTCCTAAACAAAATAGATATCTAACGCACAACCAATATTTATCAAGAATATTGGACGAGAGCCTAATATGTGTTGCATAGTGATGGCCGGTTTCCTGAAGTCAGCTACGCCACAATACATTTGGGCATGCTGTAAAGCATACGAACACCGCAAATGCATTTCTAGTTGCATATCTGATTGCACCGCAAAGGCAATTTTTGGCTTGATTTACTCTGAAAAGAAATGCAGCGGATACAATGAGTTGGAATCTATATACAGTGAAGCATTCTGTGAGTGCATAAAGAGTCGAAACATGAGTACACACATGCACAGACGCACAAACAAATTATGCCGAGCCTTTTGTTAAGCAGAGTTGCTGACTACTAGTGAGTACGAAGGACGCCTTAACATATTGTGGTTTCAGAGGCAGCATGTGCAAACGTATGTAGCGAAATTCGAATCCTTTTTATCAGCAAGAAGTGTTTGCTTACTCATCACCGTCAGCCACGGATGCGCGAAGGGGAGCTTTCTGGTTCTTTCCTTCCCCTGTACGGCCGGCATAGTGGATGGATAGATGGATGCTGTGAGCGCTTGCGGATGTGCAGAGGCGAGCTCCATGTAGTGGTGGTGCAAGGAAACCAGCAGCGTGCATACAGCACTGTGATTGGTTGGCCTATTTGGCAAGAGAATAAACATCCTTGGTCACGAAACTTGGTGAGGTTTGCAAAGAATAGTTTCGCTATAGAAAGAGACGGGAATGTGTCAAAATTGGGCAAATACCGCACTACAACAAAAATACATTTGTGAGCTACCATTATTGCTTGAAATCTTCCTAGGGCAGGCTGAAAAGAGGTGTTTTTCATGGGAAATGACATGTGCAATGCATTCACTGTCCCCTAAGGTCCACGGGGGCATGCTCCCACCAATGGGGCCGCTATTGGGGTCACCAATGGGGCTGGGCGCATTAGTGCTGACTGGTCAAGTTTGAGTTATCCCACGAAGGCCAATTTTAGGATTAAAATAATGAAAATTTGGGCCCATAGAAATGCGTGTGCGCCGGCCAAGACATTCGTTTGAAATTGAATTAACCGGAGAATCAAATTAATTGGAGTTGAATTAACAGAAGTGTACTGTAATACAGATATTGCTAGAAATTATTAGTGCTATTACAGTGTGCTAGTCAGCTTAGCACTCACAGGCAGCGCTTGCTTCATGCTACATTGGATGTGCTTGAGCATGGACCGTGGCTGCTCACCCTACCCCAGGAACTGTACTGGTGACCAAGTGCCCCTGCCTGCACCCTGGGGATGTGCGCAAGTTTGAGGCTGTTGACGTGCCTGCTTTGCACCACATCAGAGACTGCATTGTGTTTCCAGCCAAAGGCCCCCGGCCTCACCCCAATGAGATGGCTGGTATGTCCTGTCAACATTTGCACAAAACTTGCTCACCTCAAGTTTAAAGGGTTGCTAAAAATACTAAATCATGCTAGACTGGTAAAGTATTATTCCACATGACTTCCACTTGCATTTCACACCGTAACCCCAGTGCTAGTCCGTTGGTGTGGCATCGCATATGTCAGTGTACTTTGTCATATTTGGGCCATTGTAGTTCTATAAAATATTCTCGCAACTTGCTAAACTGTCTCTTGCTCCTTTAGAATATTCATTCATTCATTCATTCATTCATTCATTCATTCATTCATTTATTCCATACTGCTACCTCGGGTGCCAGGCCTTAAGCAGGAATGAGCAGAATAAGCAGGAATTTCAGCCCTTCCATACTTCTTTGTAGCCCTTCAAGTTCCAATTTTTGTAAGAGGAGTGAGGGTGATGTCTGCCAGCTAGAACAGTTAAGCCAGATTGGATAATTTTATTTGAACCCTTTCTAGTTTTTTTTTTTTTTTTCGTGTTGAACACGGTAAAGGGATCCCTCACTACAGCTGCGTATTCCAATGGCAGTCTAATAAATGTCTTGTATGCGAGAAGTTTTATGTCCAGCGCGGCATTTCAAAGCCTCCTCCTTAGGTAACAGAACTTTTTCATGGCCCTTTTTTTAAAGTACTCTACATGGTCATTCCATTTTAAGTCAGATGCAAGTATTTTTCCCAAGTAATTATTTCTAGAGACGTCTGACAGAGCATGACCATCAATGCGGTAAGTAAACTAAAACAGTTTTTTCCACAACACTCTCATTATGGCTGTTCTTTTGTGTGTCCATATTTAGTTAAAAAAAAATACTTGGGCCCAAGCAGACTCTGTCAATATCCATGACGCCATGGCTAGCTGGTACAGGAAGTTCAAGGTGGCATTACCATCCATTCTTTGCTATTGCATTTTTTTCTGCTCACGAGCTCATTACGAGTGGCCATTTTGGTATTCTAGAAGCACAGCACACTAATAAAGCTGAGATATTTTTTCTCTTTAGTCTCCCTTTAAAGGGCTTCTCACCAGGTCTGGCCATCTTGAGCTGACAAGCGCCGTGTATACAATGCATGTTAACGATCATGTCTGCTATGTATTACATTGCTACGCGCTGTGGAAAGACCTGAAATTTCAAAATGAACGCCGTTTGCCCTTCTTACGGGCACCGCACTCCCAGCCGGAGAGTCGGCGCATATCACACAAGTGTGCCTACATACATTAATCAAGGCACTATCTGTTATTTGTGGAATCTTTTGTTTAAATAGACGAATTAAAGCTTGGAGAAATAATAAACCAAACAAGCTTAATGTCTTGGTGTTTTTGTTCTACTTCGCACTGCAGCAAGACAGATGTACTTCCATTTCGTCTGCTTGTTCCTGTGTCATGCAGTCGCACACGCGGACAATGAAACTAGGTCATTTTCTACCGTGTTCCAGTGCGCTATCGTGTTTTGTGATCTGCTTGTGTCTGCCTTAGTATAGCACTGACTTATATTGCTACTTAGGTGTTCTTGTGCACAGCACGCAAAATTATGCGCTGTGCGAAACAAGGCAGACACTACAGTTTGTGCGCGTCACTGTGACTGGAAGTGCGCTGCGCGGCAAGAAAAGCAAGGGAAAAAAATGAAGGTAGGGCTTATGACGTATGCATCACGCGTTCCTTGAGCTCTGGTATGGGAGGACGCAGGGAAGGAATTTCGGTTGTGGAGGCTAGGCGGGGCAAGTGGAAAGAGTGCCTCTCTTGGCAGTGGTGCTTACCTCTTGGAATCATCGGTTCACGGCACTTAAATGTTTCTATCTCGGCTATTAATGCACCAATTTGAAAAATTCTTAGGGCAGAACGCTCCCTAAAGGGCACGTATAACCGAAATTTTCTATGTGGCTTGGTGAGGGGCCCTTTAGAATTGGTGTTTCACTTGAAAGCCAACCACACTTATTTTTTTTTTTTTATTTGTACATACTGCAGCCCCATAGGAGGGCTATTGCAGGAGTGGGCAAAAACAGTGTTGAACAAAAATAAAGTGAAATCAACATTGACTCTTACAACATCTTTACAATCATTTACAAAAATTTTACAAATTGTTTTCAACGATTCATAAAAAGCAACGACACAGCAATACGCACACATAAAGTATAAACTAAACCTGATTTAAATAGTTACATATACTGGTTTTTATAGACAGCAATTTCAAATTCGCTTATCGGGAGTGAACGAACGCAGCCAGGCAAGGAATTCCACACTTCTATTGTGCGGGGAAAGAAGCTGTACTTGAAGGTATTTGTACGGGCATGGAGAGGGTTAAGATTAAGCTCGTGGAAATTACGCGTGCAAGAAGGCTTGGTGAAAGATATGCAAGCTGTGTTTGAAGTGTGGTATGACTTGTTAATTATGTTGTGCAAAAATTTTAAGGATTCCACATCACGACGTACTGAAAGTAATGTTAGATTCAGCGTTGGGAGGGCGGACGACGGTGAAAAATAGCGGTCATACCGATGTAAAATGAAACGGACGGCTTTTTTCTGAACTGCTTCTAGTTTGATTATGTTGTTTTGGTTATGTGGTGACCAGACTGTTGCGGCATAATCGATAATGGGGCGAACAAGAGTTTTATACATTAGAAGTTTTGTTGCTTTCGGAGCCTTTTGCATAGTACGACGTAGGTATCCAAGCTGTTTTAGGGCCTTTGAACATGTTTGGTCAATGTGTGAAGTCCATGAGAGATTGTGAGTAAATGTTACGCCAAGGTATTTGTATTGTCGAACTCTGGTTAAAGGAGACCCATTCAATGAATATGTCGCAATTGCAGGTGCTGCTCTTTTCGTGAAGGACAAAACAACCGTTTTTTTAAAATTAATGTTCATTTTCCATTTTTCACACCAAGCACTGAAAGAGATAAAGGAATCGTTTAATCGCTGAAAGCTATTCGGGGAATCAATCATGTCGTATAAGACGCAATCGTCAGCATAAAGACGAATATTAGAGGAAACATGTTTTGGGAGGTCATTGACATAAATTAAAAACAATAAAGGACCCAGGACGGATCCTTGAGGAACCCCGGAGCCTACTTCAAGTATGGATGACCTTGCAGAACTAAAGTCGACGTATTGGGACCGGTTAGAAAGGAAACTAGCGATCCAATTGACTAGGTGGGAATTTTTTAGTATTGCATTTAATTTTTGGAAGAGGTGAGAATGAAGTAATGAATCGAAAGCTTTAGAAAAATCAATGAAGATAGCATCAATCTGTTTACCGAGATCCAACTGATAAGCGATGTCATGGGTGAAGTCGGTTAACTGCGTGATAGTACTGAAACCACGTCTAAAGCCGTGCTGAACATTAGTTAGAATGGTGTTGGACTCCAGAAAATCTATTATGTGTTTGTAAATAATATGTTCCAGCATTTTGCACGATTGGGAAGTTAAAGAAATGGGTCTGTAATTCGTTATGTCTGTCTTCCTGCCTGTTTTATACAAGGGTATTACTCTTGCAAGTTTCCACGATGAAGGAACGATTCCTGTATCTAGAGACTTATTGAATATAATTTTAAGATAGCGTGATGTCCATTGTGAATAGCGAAATAAAAAGGAATTAGGAATACCGTCGGAGCCACTAGACTTTTTTGTGTCTAAATTTAGAATCAAATTAAGAACGCCATTAACATCAACGGAAATGTCGGAAATAGAAAAATCTGAATCATTATCAAAAGCAGGGCAGGCATGAGAATCGTTTGCGTACACCGAATGGAAATATTCATTGAATGCATTGGAGATGCGTGCAGGATCATTTATAGTTTCATCATTGATAGTGAATGAAGATGAAGATTCAGTAGTAGGCATGACAGAACGCCAGAACTTCCGAGGATTATTTCTTAGTAAACCTGGCAGCTCGATATGAAAGAAAAAATCTTTGGCCGTATTCATTTTCAAATTTAGTTCCTCTTTGGCAGAGGTGAATCTAGCAATTGCATCAGGGTCATTACTGCGTTTTGAGCGTCTCAGTCTTCTAACGCGGCGTGATAACTGCAAGATTTCTCTAGTCATCCAAGGGAGGGCACGATTTTTTTTCTTAGTTTTTAACGGAACAAAGCGTTGAATACACAGCTTTATAATGTTTTCAAATTGGCGAACTAATGTATTCACGTCACAGTCTTTACTAAGTGTGCAAAACGATTCAAAACGTTCTGATAAGACATCAAGAATAGACGTGTCGTCAGAGCGATTAAAGTCGAAAAAAGTTTGAATTTCGGCACGCGGTTTACAAACTGTGCAGTTTAGCGATATGGACACTGCCCTGTGATCTGAAATGCCGTCAGTAATTTCACACTCAGACAGCTTATCAACAAGGTCTGAACTAATAAATACCAGGTCAAGAAGTTTGTTTTGTCTTGTTGCGCCATTGACTACTTGTGTAAGCCCAAAAGATAAAGAAAAGTTAATTAGTTCGCTACCTAAACAACTGTGATGCGATGGTGAGGGCCAGTGAATATCTGGTGTGTTAAAGTCTCCCATTAGAATTAAGCTAGATGTATGAAAACTGTGCGTGTTGATGTAATCAGCGAGAAGAAAAATGTTATCAGGTGAGGAGGCAGGTGGATGGTAGAAAACAGAGACTATGATTGTTTTTTTGCCTAGGTATAATTTACACCAAACAGACTCAAGATCTGCTGGAGGACAGATAACTGAAAACTTTAAATCCGATTTAAAGAAAATGGCGACACCGCCTCCCCTACCAGTTTTGCGGTCTGATCGGACAGCTACATAGCCGGGTGGAGTGATTTCAGAGTCATATATGTGTTCTTGAAGCCATGTTTCAGTGACACCAATGAAATGAGGGGAATAGGAGGCTACCAAGGAAAGAAACAGCGGGAACTTATTTACTAGACTTCTTGCATTCAAATTCAAGAAAGTAAGCTTGTAAGAGTCGCGAATTTGTCAAGGTGAAGATGACGTGGCCGGGAGAGTGTTGTCAGAAAGGCTCGAATTAATCACTACGGCATTTACAGCGAGACCTGAATCGTCAACTAGGGCATTAGCTGCATCATTCCACCTGTAGCGGACACTATTTATAAAGACATGGTCATAACGCAACCTCACCACAGAGCCATGGTCACGAAAAGAAGAGGTTGCTGCCCATAGCTTTTTGCGGATGGCACGTACATTAGCCGAGTAATCTTCAGTTATGTAAAATTTTGTTCCTTTCAGCTTTGAGACAATTTTCATTATTTCTACTTTGTTCCGAAAGTCTAGTACTCGTAATATAACTGGGCGCGATCTACCTTCACGTTTGGTGCCAATTCTGTGACAACGTTCGATGGGCGGGCATTCAATTTGAAGTTTCTCTTTGAAAAATTGGTGTACATTAGACAAAAGCGTATCTGTGTTTTCGGCATTGTGTTCACCAAGTCCATGCAAAATTATATTGTTGCGTCTCGAGCGATTTTCAAGGTCATCATTTTTTTTAATTAGTTCCGAAACAGCCTGAGATAAAGAGCGTACGTCCGAACCAGAATGGTCAAATGAGACTTTAGGATCAGCGCTAGTTTTTTCGAGAGCGGCCACACGGGATTCCAGAGCGTCAAAACGCTTGTTAACAGTTTGCTGAAAAACCTTGATGTCAGCGATGTCTCGAGCGATCGTTTTTTGCCCAGCCAATAGTTCTGTCAGCATTCCGGAAATATTGTTCAAGTCATTATCCAATATTGTTCAAGTCATATCATTTATGGGAAACATCGACCACATTTACACATTTTATGTATTTGGATGTGCTAATTCTAAAAGTGCAATTATTTTTGTCCCAGCACAAGTACTTTCTGTACTTTAGAGAACCGTACTCAAAGCTGGGTACTTCACTTGGAGAGAAATTAGCATCTATACACAAAATCCCAACTCAATATTTAGAATGTAGAAATAATCTAGAAAGTTTAAGGGATTGATAGTTACCTTTCAGAAAAGGGAAAGCTGGAAATTCGGGCTTTCAAACGAAAGCAAAATGGCACAGTTAGTGCACACAGTTCCCGAATGGATGGTGGCAGAAATAGAGCAGGTTTAGGCTTCAATTTAAAGGTATGCGTGCATAGTTAATTGTTAAAAGTAATAATGAGGTATGAAATAAACGAAATTTTGAAGCCGAAATTTCTATATTGGTGCAGAAGAGTCAGAGCAATGTGAAAAGTAGAAAACAGAAAACACAATTTTTTGTAACATTTTCGGCTTTTAACCCCTTAACTGCTGATTACGAGATAACTCGCCATCATGAGCTGCCGATGACGAGTGAACTCGTCATAAATTTTTATGATTTTTGCACATGGTGTATGTGTTCAGTTTTCTGTAATTTTGACAAAAAAAATAATAATACTCAATGACTTCAGACATTATTTTTTTTTGCATTTCTAGAAATGTTCTTATAATTTGTCACTGCAGTTAAGGGGTTAAGTGCTGCATACCTTCCTTAAGAGAAATTGCAGGTTGTAAATACCCATTCCTTTTTTACTTTTAGAAAGGATATTTTTCTTGTAAAGATATAATTATTACTCCATTCTTAAATGACTTTAAAGGATCAAAAGTACCTGCTTGATATTTCAGGCTTAATTTATTTGTTAAGCCTCTGAGGGTTGATTTTTATCGCGATATGCGACTGCCCAGGGTCGATTTTTTTTTATTACAGATTGCAATTCTTCTTAGAAACTTCTTTTTGAAAAAAATTTACCTTAATTTTTCTAGGGTGACCATAAAGTGAGAAACAAATATTTTGCGTTGTTGTATATGTACTTTTCATTCATGAATAACAACAGTAAAAAAGGAAATAAATTTATAAGAATAAAAAATTTGATGCATTGTTATACACATAGTTCAAGGCTTTGAAAATGTGCACACGAGAATATTTCGTAAGACTCAAATGTTCCTGCTCTTACGCTAATATGTGCATCCATAGAGAAATCTAACTGCGTAGGTGCACTCACTCAAGAGAACTGTGTGGTCGAGTGCCCGTCAAAAAAGCAAAACGTGTGACAAATTTCCGCTAATCGTCTTATTGTCAAACAACAGAGGCAATTAGTTTTCGTGAGTTCCCAAAAAAACAAAAAAGCAAAAAAGCAACAGGAAGCATGCACGGTGGCATCCATCCTATGCGCACCCGTGTGAGCACTAAACGAGCGAGAAACAAATGGTCGCCCTTTGAGCAATTAGTAATGAGATAGCCATCAGTTTTGCAGGCGCAAGGAGCCAAAACCGCCTGCGGAACAATATCCAAACCGTTGCTCGCCCGCGTGCCCGCCAATACACGAGCGTTAGTATATAGACGCGCGGGAGCAAACTAGCTCTAAAACTAACCATGCAACTGAAAGCTAGAGAGGGAGGCACATGAAGAAAATTATCTGTATTCCCACATAGTGGCAGCACATGACAGAAAAGAAAAGTAAGAAATTAGTGCGCTTTTTAAACGTACAGACTGCGCCGTATGCGGCATCGACCATGTTGAATTTGTTCGCGGCGCTGTATATTTACGTCATTGACCCTGAAAGGGTTAAATGAAGGTCAAAACCTTCAAAATGTAATAATAGGCTGGCAGGTGTCAGAGCACCCTAAATAGTTTATTATAATACTCATTTCTATGAATAATTTTCAGTTTCTGTACTCGGGAGGTGGCCAAGTCATGACGCCACAATCAACTGTCTCACCCTGTTCCTGTGATTACCTTGGCTGCCCCATGTGGGTGTAACCAGAAGAAATGCGTGCAGTGCTCCTGTTATTTTTCCTTGAGGAACTACATTAGACCTAGGATTTTTGGTACAGAACATTTGCAAATTTTTCTCATGTCGTGGCATCACGATTATGTCGATGATTCCAAATCCTGCATTTCAAGACAATTTTCACAACAAATAAAGTATCTTGAAGGGTTTTCTAGCCTTCACACCATATTGACATGTGCGCTTGTTTATTTTTCCCTGGTGACTGCTTTTCACCTGCCAACAAATGTTGAACGTAATTGCTCCACGCTGTACATGCCTGTATTTATCAGAAGTCTTTTTATGTTATCAGTAGTTCTATTTGTTGTCTTTTTTGGCTGAACATTGTCTGATTGTGTGCACAACTCTAATTGTGTAGCACTCTCTGGAAGGCACTAGCAATTACACTGGAACTTTCGACGAGTCATGCATAAAAGCCGATGCACTTGACCCCTTGATCAGATTTCACCGATGCCAACTGTGCTTGTCGCTATCATTGTGCTTCGAGCATTACTTGCTTTTGTGGGCACAGGATTTCCCAAAAAAAGTTGTTTCGTGATTCACAGTTTTGCTGCGTTCTTTACCGTTACTACAACGTGACATTGGTGGAGGTGCTTCACCATTTATATTCCAGGCACCCCCTAAAAGCAGTGACCCTAACCCCAACTACGAAGACAATGCCAACGTCACCCTGAACCATAAACTTGCTTGCCACAGACTACAAACCCTGCCCCCGGAGCTCAGATTTCTAGCCAAGACTACCAGAAAAACCAAGACCAAGTCAGCAGTCACAATGACGGATGCAGCATCCCTCACAGCCATCGTCCTGTAGTAGCCAAGGGAGCCATCCATTTTCCATAGGTCCTCGTCGGACGGGCCAGAAACCTGGCTTGAGACTTTTGATAGGATCTTGACATTCAACAATTAGAATGCTGAGGAGGAGTTGTACCATGTATACTTCTACTTGGAAGATGCCAGGAGGATGTGGTTCAAGAACAACCCTAACAAAATGGATCCTGTTTTGCAGAGGCTTCCTACAGACATTCACAAGCTTCATGCATAAAGAGCGAGCTCAGGCTCTGCTGGAAGCCTGGATGCAGCTGCCAAATCAGAATGTCGCAATCTTCGTCAAGAAAATGACTGCTATTTCACCATTCCAACCCCGACATGTTTAAAGAAAAGAAAGTTCATTTCTTTATGTGTGGTATGAAGCAAGAGCTCTTCGCCGGACTGATGCGCAACTCACTGATGACTGTAGCTGAATTTCTTACAGAAGTGTCATCGATTGAGAAGACACTTGAAATGCACATCAGACAATTGAACCACCTCTCGATGCCAGACTGTGCAGAAGCCCACATACTCTGCTCCAACGACCTGTCAGAAACCATCAGGTTTGTTGTGCATGAAGGTCTACGGAAGATGTTCCCATCATTGCAACCTGAAGTGGCATTGATTGCTGACACCTTGCGCGAAAAATTCAGCAGTTGCTAAACCACTGCAGCCTCAGTTGAAAGGCATGAACTACGCCACTTCTGCACGCTGCCATGTTCCTCCTCAATGCCCCCGTCAAAACCCTGTGACCCCGCGATTCCGTTGCCAAATGCCATCGCCTACAGCCCGTCGGCCCGCGCGGTGCCTCAAGTACGACCGACATTTGGCGTGCCCCCTGACCACCGTTCGCTATGCTACCACTGCGGAGAAACGGACCATGTCTAGCGCTGATGCCCATACCGCAACTCGATGCCTATACCGTAATCATTGAATACATTGAGGAAGTTGTGGAAACCAGCAATGTGTTTATCCTCTCGGATTCTGTCGCCTCTACCTCGGCGGTCATAGATCGGGAACCAGTCTTTGACATCGATCCAAGTTTCCCCATGAGTAAGCAGCAACAGCTCAAAAGTCTTCGATGATACAAAGAATGTTTTTTTACACTGAGCATTCGACAAATGCCAGTTGCAAAGCATTGCATAACAACAGAAAAATGTGCTTGACCAGTCCGCCTGAGCCCTCACCAAGTTTCCACGTGAGAATGTGAAGCTAAAAGGCAACAAGTCGACCAAATGCTGCATGACATCATCGTCCAGCCGTTGAAACGCCCGTGGGCATCTCCTGCAGTCTTGGTGAAGAAAAAGGATGGAACCCTGCGTTCCTGCATCGATTATCGTCGGCTGAACAAGATTACAAAAAAGGACATGTACCTTCTTCTACGGATAGACTACACATTGGATCGGCTCTACAATGCTAAGTACTTCTCGTCGATGGCTGTCAAGACTGGCTACTGGCAAATAGAAGTCAACGAAAGGGTTTGCAAGAAGTCTGCCATCAAGTTATCAGGGTTCACTCTGAAGCTGGAAAAGTGTAGCTTCGCATACAATGAGCTTTTGTTCCTGGGCCACGTCATCAGCAAATCTGGGGTCTGTCCTGATCCACAAAAGACATCTGCCATCACTAAGGCCCGGATTCTGAAGCACTCCTTTCCTTACTTAGGATGTTTCACACGCTGTATAAGGCGACCTGGCGTCAATTCTGGAATGCACCTTACTAAGAGGCACTAAGTTAGAGCCTCCTTGGTGCTTCCCCGTGCTTAGGGAGCCGGCATGCTACCTTCATGCTTCCTAATCGTGCTCCTCTACCTCAACGCATGCTACTCCGCACGACTTTGCACGTAGTACGCTCGGCTAGGATAGGTGCCGTGCGCAATCAAGGCCGCGGTAGCCAGCCGCCGTGTATTGACGTCCAGTTTGGTTCAGAGGACCACGTTTTGTGCCATATCTTTTTACTTTGATTTTGTGAAAAGCGAGTGGCGAGAATGACGGCCTAGCGATATTTTTCTGAAGACGATTTTTTTTTTCAGGTTGTCCCACAGTTCTTTATTTTTTTCACTTCGCGTCGGCGCATGTGCGGCACGCTATTATATTCTGTGCACAGCAGCTCCCACGCTTTCGCCTTCGCGTTCAGCGATGCAGCGTCTGTTTTCTGGCTTTCATTCACATTGCTGTACCTGTGTAGAAGTTCCGTGAAGAAGTCCTTTTCTTCCTCTGTGAAATAAGCTTTGCCCGGCATGGCAAATACACACACACGCAAAACAAAGCGCACGAAAAAAAAAAAGTGACGCCTGACCAATCGAACTCAGATGCTGCCATAGTTGCTAGACTGAGTTTGCTTTCCTGCCATGTGCATCATGTTTGAACTATTTTTACATTATTAACCAAAGAAATGGAATTTATGCGTGGTACAGAAGTAAAAATGCAATTTTAACAGTCCCGGCACTTTACCTTGGCAATTCATTACAAATATTTCACATTTTTTGTAAGTAATCTCGAAACCAGAAGCCTCTAACGTTACACTTCCTTTGGTGAGGTGCTCCTTCCACAGGGAGGGCGAAAGGAAGCTTTTGGAATTCGCGGTGGCCTTCCGAGGGCGCCTAACGTTTAGGTAGCATGAAGGACTCCTTGCGGAAGGTGGGGAAATGGTCTAAGGTTAGGAGCATTTCAGAATGTGGCCCTATATTTCCACAACCCTTTGATAAGAAGGGAGTGTGCAGGTTCCTTGGCCTGTGTGCCTGTTGTAGGTGCCTCATCAAAGACATTTCTCGCATCATCGAGCCGTTAACCTTCCTTACGAAATCAGACGTCGATTTCAAGTGGCAAGCACTACAAGCGGAAGCATTCCAAAAGCTTAAACAATGCCTGCAATCACTATCGGTACTCCCCCCCCCCCCCTTCCCGAACGAAGTCGCCGACATGGAAATCCACACCAATGCAAGTAGCCTAGGCCTTGGTGCCATTCTGCTTCAAAGTAAAGACAGATTTGAAAAGTTCATTGCTTATGCTAGCCGGTCGCTGTAGAAAGCAGAAGCCTATGATTGAAAAAAAAAAATGCCTTGCCGTTATTTGGGCTACCTTGAAAATGCACCCTTACCTATACAACAGGTTTTTCAAATCCTAAATGACCACCATGCCTTGTGTTTGCTGGCAAATTTAACAGAACCTTCAAGACGCCTCCCGTGATGGAGTCACAGACTCCAGGAATTTGACGTCATTGTCGTCTACCAAGTCTGGATGGAAGCACTCTGATGCCAACTGCCTGCCACACGCCCCCATTGACCTGCCGCTGCAAATTGACGAGGACGACGATGCCTTCTCAAAGACTTCGCTGAACAGCAACAAGCAGAACCGGAGTTAAGAAGCCTCGCTGAGTACTTGGAAGGCAGCACTGACGTTGTTTCTAGGGCATTTAAGTGAGGATTGTCTTTGTTCTCCCTGCAAAACGACGTCCTCTTAAAGAAGAACTTGTCGCTACTCTGCGCAAACTACCTTCTCATTGTGCTCGTAGCACAGCGGCCAGAAATCCTGCACATCCTGCATGATACCTTTCCTAGCAAAAGCCTCGCCCAGCAACTTTCTATTACCCCTATCTTGCTAGCTGTTTCCAGCTTGTTTTGCACCTGGAAATTTCTTAATTTCATCACCCCCACCTAATAATCTGCCGTCCTCGACTGCGCTTTCCTTCCTTTGTTGCATACGTTGTACTTCTAATGTATGTGCCGCAGTAATACTTTAAAAAGTGTTACAGATCAAATACTACAACTGCACTACGCAATGCATGGAGTGAGACATCTATGATTGTACTACCTGCCTAGGTTCGACAGCATTGCATGTGGGATCTGTCTATGTTTTTCCTCCCTTCACATGTGTGCAGGTTCAGACCTTGACGGTGATGAGTACATTGTGATTTGGGAACCAGACCTCTTCTTTCCTGGATCAAACAGAGAGCCCATGGTGTTCAGCGACACTTCTATCGGAGCTCCCTCAACTGGAAACCTGGCCAGTGCTCTCTGAATATTTAACTCAGAAAGTTGGGCTAATTGGTGTTGATGCAGTTGCTATGACATAGTTACTAGCTCAAACAAGACTGAAGGAAAAGAGGTGGGACAGGACAGAGCACTAGTCTGATACAGTTACTAGTGCAAACAGGACTAATGGAAAAATGTGGGACAGGACAGAGTGCTCTGTCCTGTCCCACCTTTTTTCTGTCAGTCTTGTTTGCGCTAGTAACTATGTCATAGCAACTGCCCTCTGAATATGCTTCATATCTTGACCAAAGGTGCTTTGTGCTATCATGTATGACCCTTAACAACATGATGTGGGCAAGTCACACTTGTGTGCTTGTAAGCATATTAACTGACCAATTTAGTTCTGTGTCAGGTGGTCTCTGTGAGCAGTGGGTATTCTTCCAGCAGCTAGAAAATAGTGCTCTGGAAGCTGTAGCTGCTGTGTCTTCTCATTTACAGATACAGTAGACTTCTGTTTATGGGATTCTGCTTACTTAAATCCTGAATGCAAATCCCAGCCAGTGTCCGTTATTTCGATCCTAAAGTTAGCCTTTGCTGAATCATTCGAACTTGACCAGTCAGCATGCAAGTGCCTAACCCCTATAGTTACTTCAATAACGACCCCTTTACTGGAGCGTCTTTCTCGGCAGAGCTTAGGGCACATTAGACGGATTAAAATGCAAAAAAAAATCTACCATAGAAAACGCCTATAGCACGGCTGTAGCACGACCATAGCACGGCTGTAGCACGACCATAGCACGGCTGTATTGCATTGAAGTTGACTTTAGGAACGTGGCTGCCACTGTCAACACATATTAGACCATTGCCCATTCTTTTTGCTAAAAAATCGGGTGCGCATTAGGTTTCTACATTGTTCAGGAGGTTTAATTCATATCTATGTTTGTTTTCTACTTTAGGCAAAAAGTGGGCATGTATTTGATGAGTTACTGCCAAATCAATCGGAGGTGTGTTTTGACAGTTTTCTGCATCTTGTTTAATTTAACCCACATATTAATTCAGTCAAGTTCCTCAGTCCTGTCAGGGTCGAATTAATGGAAGTTGACAGTAATAGCTATGACCAACTTAACAGCGTCAGTTGGGCATTTGGTGTAGGCTGGTAGTGTAATTTGACATTGATACACGGTTGTGGATGGCTAAGACAGAACAGTGATCTTGGTCCACTTGTCTGGTGGCAAGAAAATGTATCAAATGGCAAGACACCACCACACCATACAGCATGCCAGCTGCCAAGCGCTACCTAAGTTTCTCAATTTTCGGTTTGTTTCAAAAAGTTCCAAGGAGAAGCCGTGCACTTTTGTGCTGATGAAAAGTGTGACACTGCATTTGTTGGCAAGCACTTGCAATGACAGTGCCATGTGAAGCAGTTTAAGGTTCTTGCAAAACTTGTGAAGCAGCATGATGTGGCATGCCAGCGCACACCCTGTTTTAGAGGTAATCTTCCACGTGTGCAAAGAATAGGCATGACGAGATCCCGTGGCATCATGTGCACTGTCTTCCCGCACGTGCCGTTTTAGTACTGGAGGTTGTGTAATTTCGTGTTTCGGAAACGTGTTGAAGCAAGAGGCGGATGAAGTGTTCACTCTTCACTGCTGGTGCTTTTCACGATAGCATTGTCCCACTGTGGGTGATACTGTCAGCCGCGGAGGCAGAGGGGACTTAAAGGCTGGCTGTTTTTGCTTTGTACCACCGATGTGAAGATATCGTTGATGTGGCATGAAACCATATCTTTCGTCGCTGACTCTCAAATTCAACAAAATTAATTGTATTGCTCATTAAAATTAGCTTTTTCCAATTGCCTGATAATCTGGAAAATTTTGCGGCCCCTACTATGCAAGAAAAATCCATCGGTGACTGTAGCGTTTTTGCATCCATGAGCTGCTAGCACTAAGTTGCTGTTATGCTTTGTTATAGGTGTGCGATGCTTTCCTTGTGCACGCATCATCGCCCTGTTTTGCTAACCACCATCAAGTCACAAAGACAAGCTGTCTTCATCGTGTTAACTGCCAAGCCACGGTCACATTTGGTGGCGCTGTCTTCGCCTATTGCTAACAATAACGTTGCTACCAAGGCTACATTGGTAGAAAAGCAGCGGAACAACACAGAATCTCTTGGATTTGTGGCCACGAGCTACAAGCACTAAGTTGCTGTTCTGCATTGTTATAGGTGTGCGACTCTTTCCTCATGCGTGCATGGTCACCCTGTTTTGCCAGCGGCCATCAAGTTGCGAAGACAAGCTATCTACACCATGTTAACTGCTTTGCCACGGTCACGGTTGATGACGCTGCCTTCGCACATTGCTGCCAAGGTCAGATCGGTACAAAAGCAGCGCCACGACACAGAATCTCCTGGATTTGCGGCCACGAGCTACAAGCGCTAATTTTCTGTTCTGATTTGTTATAGGTATGCATTCAGACTTATTTTAGTAGTGTTGTACATGAGTGCCCACTGATCCTGTTGGGCTCCCCGAAAACCACAAATGTCCATTGGACATACCACAGAAGACCAAATATCTAAGACATTTACCAATGTCTAGTTCACATCTAATAAATGTTCCACTAGTACATGGCAGTCAAGGGTCATCTAAAGGACATCAAATGTGTTAGTGACCTGGACATCTCTTGCATGTCCAAGGCCTTTGCGCATTGATCGTACGTGCCACAGAAATGCAAGCAAATTGTCTCTAATGCCTAGCAGTGGGATGCTGGGAGAGGAAAAGTTGCACTATTACCTTTTAGAGCAATGTGGCAGGCCATTTGTTTTATTTTTCCCCATCATCATCACTGTGCATGTTCAAGATTCTATGGAATGGAGAATGTCTTCCTGAATCTGTTCATTTCAAAAAGATTCAGTTTGCAGTATTAAAGCCCAGAATTTATGTTATGAAAGCATTTATTTTTTGCAACGTGGTTATGAGTAGCGATTTATGAGTAGCTTTATCAATTGTATACACAAAAAGTAACATTGATATGACATTGTGAGTCTCATTTGTGTGCTTTACCTAGTGCTTACTGAACTCACTTTCTTCACATAGCCATTACAGTATTTGTAATAATTCATAATGATCAAAATGCAGATCTACGATATTGTGAATCCATTTTCACCTTTTGATGAGCGCTGGAACTATATGTAATAGGAAAGATACCTCATGAGCGTTTAAATTTATATTTTGACATTTACATGTTTGCATGTTAACAAAATATTTCTAACAAGGTCACCAGCTACTTGCCGACAACGATCGTAACTGTAGCATTAGTGTGCCTCAGCAGATGTAGCATTGAGGACAAATGAAGTGCCGAACAGTGTGTGGCCAAAGCATAACTAAACGTACAGTGCATGCCATCGGCCAGTCATTGTGCATGTGTGGGCATGCGGTTCTCGCGCAGAGTGCAGCACTGCTCGCCCTACTGTTATAAACGCCACTTGTATTTTGTCCGAAAGTTGTCTTCTCGTTCCACTGGAGCAGTGCCATTCCCACCTGCCAGTACACTGTTATGGTGGCTAGCACCATCGCCACATCTGTAGCATAATACAGGTGGTGCACGCCCAGTTTCCTATTGCATGTTGCTTTTGTTTCCACCATCAAAGCTTCCAGTGTCTAATTGTAATTCGAATACCACCAGAAATGTATTACACTGGAGGAGCAATAACAGTGCTAGCCACTTTAGCAGTAATTGCAGGTAGGAATGGCACTGCAGTCGCAGGGTGAGAATGCAACTGTCAAACAATATACGGGTGACGTAATTGCAGTAGGACAAACAGCCCCCTACTTCTTGTCAAAACCACATGTACGTGCATGTGCACAATAATGACTAGCCGATGCCGCACATTGTGTGTTCAGTTATGCTTCGGCCACACGCTCTGCTATTCGCATTTCATTTGTATTTGATAGTACATGTACTGTGGCACTTTCAGGCATGCAACTCATTATGGAGTGAGCAGGAAAGATCCAATAGATGTTCTATGGACCTCCTGCATCCTTAAAATGAACATCTATTTGAAGTCACTTGTGTCCAACTGCGATATCCTTTCAACGTTACAGAGGCATGATCTGGATGGGACTTAGATTATCCATGGTACGTATTTGTAATGTTGTTTGGAGAAATGTAGATATCTATGGGATGTGTGCAATGTCTAAAACATGATGTTCTTTGGACATCTATGGGACATAAATGGTTCACTGAGCTATGTGAAGTGACTTGATAATGTGAATGTAACCTACACCATGGGCATTGATCTTAGCGTGTATCATGGTCATATCGGCACATTCTGCCCTTGCTTGGGATGCCAAAGTTCAACTACTGACCATGTAAATGGCATCAGTGTCCTTTTGCTGAGACCTTCGCATCTCCACGTTATTCCATAAAGAAATCCCAGTATCCTAGCCATAGGCAACTTCTCTGTAACAAAAATATATCACATGCATTAGAGTACAACTTAGTGACATCGAGTAAAACATCAGTGGCATCTGCAAAATTAGAGATGATGTTAGTTCTGTTCATGGCACAATAAGTGAAGTAAGGCAGTTCATATCAAAGACAAACGAGGAGCTCGGTGACATTGTATATGTTATTAATAACAGGTTGAGACGTGACAACTTGTTGATGGAGGGATTACCAAAGACAGAAAGGACTACGCAATCATTGAAATGAAAGTACAAGGTTTTATTTCAGCTCATTTAAGTTTGCACTTACAGGAAAATGAAATTGAACGAGCTCACTACATTGGTATGCGTCATACTGCACAGAACTGCCCCATGATCATAAAGTTCTTAAACTTTCAGTTGAAGGAAGAAGTACTGTGCAATGCCAACAAACTAAAAAAAAAAAAGTAAGACCTAAAGTATGGCCCAAAGATGGCTTCTCGCTGAAAGTACTAAGAGCCTGCAAAAAATTGAGGGATATCGCTAAAATCAAATGCAAAGAAAACAAATACTTCACAATCAGATATAGCCAGTGTGTCTACCAACCGGGAAAACCAAGAATTCTCAGCGATGTTGAGTAGTTTGGAAATACTCAAAGAAATCTCAGGGAAATCTCAGGGAATTTGTGCTTCTAAAAGGGAAAATTAGCTGTAATATTATTGAAAGGGAATGAAAGTTGCGGTAATGCTGGCTCAAGTAACCGAATGTAATCGTAACGAATCGCCTCTGATGCCGTGTCGTCGGCTGGAGGAGTTGGCAGTGTACAGTCAACAACCCACGTACCCCATAGTCAATGTATAAGAACGTCTGAAATTTTGGACGCAAGAACCCTTTGCTGTCCGGTTTTCTGGACTTTTTAAAATCAAATCCACCACTGCCGTCATCTTGATTACCTCGCCTCCTCAAACCGGCGCTCTCACACGCAGATCTGCTGGCAGCCATTGCCACCACCGCAACAACACTAGGCCTAGCTGCTTCGGTGCTCGCTATTAGGCTCCTTGCCGTTCGGTGCTGTGTTTTTCACTGAAAGAATTCGCCACTATCAGCAATGGCACTGTCTCCACCTTTGTCACAACAAAGGCGGACACACTTGTGACAAAGTTCGAGCCTCATACCGATGACCTTGCTATCAGTTGATAGAAATAGCTCATATTAGAAAATATTTGCTTCTGTCTGCATCTCCTATTTATAAGTGTTTGGGAATGTTCGACTTGATGTAATAGTTCTGCTGAAACCCGGAAAGGCTGTGGTCTCAGGTTTGAGTCCCGGACCAGGATGAATTTTTTTTCAACTGCGAGGCTTTTCTTTCGAGGAATCCATATGGGTTTCCCTTTGTAGCATTTGCTATGATTGGCTGGATGTCTCATTTTTCCTCAGTTAATGCTCGACTCGATTTGCAATGAGTATTACCATTTTTTTCAAAGATTTTTTTTGTTTTGCTGTGCATTTTACTAATCCCTCTCTTCTGTTTTCATTTGGAATAAAATGAACACCGCTGGTTACTATTCAAACTAGTTTAAGTCGTTTTTTTTTTTTTAACATGCTTACTAGAGAGTGACAGCATCAGGTGATGTGGTGTCAGCCTGTCTTGACATAAAACAAAGTACTGGGTCACTCAGAAAATTTTGCAAAGGCACTCGGGGAAAACCTGGAAAACTCAGGCAACTTGGAAATACCAACTTGGTAGACACCCTGTTTAACAAACTTCAGCTGCATGGTAACACCTTCAAATGTGAAGCAGTCTTAGGTAGAGCAATCGAGACAGCCGGACAGGAGGAGACGGTTAAATGACAAGGGTTCTTGTGCAAGTCAAATCTGCATGCAAATCGTCTTGTGTCTGTGCTGCTTTCAAATTTCTGCCGTGTTATTCCTAAGCTGATATCCCGAACGGTAAACTATCCCTCCCGAAAAACTTGACAGTTTTTCGCAAAGATAGGAGTAATTGCAGGGGAGAAGGTGTAATGATCGCTATACAGAACGATTATCAGCCTTCACCTATGCCTATTGATACGTCGCTTCAACTACTGTAATGTTTCGACACAATGCATCACATTTATCATAGGTGCATGTTACCGCTCCCTAGCAGCCAGCCGGACTTCATTAGATAC
This sequence comes from Dermacentor albipictus, assembly GCF_038994185.2. NCBI lineage: Eukaryota > Metazoa > Arthropoda > Arachnida > Ixodida > Ixodidae > Dermacentor > Dermacentor albipictus. The sequence continues at coordinate 10,170,475 of NC_091829.1, forward strand.
TAAACTATTCTGGAGCTGACACCACTAAACTGAAACAAATGTTAGATGAGTTAGCCCCCATGTTTAAAGACATGTTTAATACCCGCACAAGAAATGAGAACTGGATTGTCTTATGCAATAAAATGAAAGAAATTGAACTTGCTTGTATCCCTAAAATAACCATTAAACATTTAAACCAGAATAGATGCACCATGGTTCACACAATAAGTTAAAAGAAAATCCGAGGACACCTAAGCACTTATAACTTGTGAATGTGAAAGTATTAATGTCCAATTAAATGCCGCTGAGTGGTCCTTCGAGTTAAGAACTCCTCGTGGGCAAGCGAGCGCATTGAAACACTTTGCACTTTTTCATTTGGCCTTAGGCTACGTTCACACTTCGGAAGCAGCAAGTGGGAGGAAAGGGCAAAGCGTGCGTAAAATTTTTTCCACGCATGTCCAAGATGTTCACATTTGTTTCGCTACTGCAGCGGAAACCACTACCGCTTTCGCCTACGTCCATCTAGTCTGTGTACATTTGTCCTTTTGGCGCTGTTCATCGCACCATTTCAAGCGGTATGTTCATTCATTGACGCATCATTTATTAAAAGCTGTCATTTCGCGCAACTGTGTGTGTCGTCTTAACTTTCGTCTACCATGGAAGAGGAAAAAGACATAGTTTTGATACCTTTAGCTAATTGCTTTTCGTAAAAATGCACAATGAACAACGGGAGATGTTAAATTTTATACCGAATATTTACGCGCTAGTGCAGCTTCTGGTGAAGTGGAACAGCTTTTCGCTTCGCCGTGGCAAAAAAATCGTTTCGAGACCGATCGGGCTTGCCGCCTGGTTTTCCGCCTGTTTTGCTGCCTGGGGAGGTGGATTTTGTCAAGTTTTTGCCACTTTCACCTGCACCGAGACCAAGTGTGAACGTAGCTTTACCGAGGCACAGTTAGAACGCAGGCGAGAGCTTGCCTGGACAAGGAACGCATGGATAACACAGGCTTCCAAGAGCGAAGCTTCCAAGAGCAAAGGCGACATAGTGTCACGGCAATGCCCTATCTCGTCTCACTATACCACGGCCCCAAGTGTTCCCTTCTGCCTGCCCTGCTCCGTCGAAGCCTGAGCCAGCAAGGGCCAGGTCATGATGCGATATCGCAGCCAATGGGAAGTCAGGTGCTGTTTTGCTGCTACAGACGCTGCTGGACTTTTTTTGCTCAGTGGGCCATTTGACACTTTCGCATCAAAATGTCCCGATAGGGAAAAAATTGAGCATACCGAAGAGTGAACAAAACAAATGCTGACAGTGATTTGGCAAAATGCAAAGAGGCATGCGTTATTGCTGAGACAGCAATTAATGAGGCTAAAGACAATTTCTTTAATTATGCATTACCTAACTTGTTAAAAACTAGCCCTACAAATTTTTGGCACATGATTAATCCTAAAGAACAAGCAGTTCCTTCAATAAACGATGAAAGCGGTAAGTAATGCTGTCTCCGTGGAAACCATAGCTGATGTCTTTCATAAATACTTTTCTGAAAATTTCAATGAGTCACCTTTTCAGGCTATTCCTGGGGGCACTAATTCAGCTCTTTGTCAGCCATGTGCATACTTAACTATAAGCGTATCAGGCATAGCCTTTGCTATTGAGCGTGTGCCACTTAATTCAAGCCCTGGTCCTGATGGCTTCAACCCTAAACTTCTGAAAATGACTGTGTGCGTTTCATTCATATTACTGTCAGTCATCTTTCAGCAGTCCTTATACAGCGGGAGCATTCTCAGTGACTGGAAAATGGCACATGTCATTCCCAAATTGAAATCCAGCAATAGCACAAGTCGTTACAATTACTAACTGATATCATTGACCTGTATTTGCAGCAAACTGTTAGAACACATTCTTTTCTCACACTATGACTCATTTCTCACACATATGACTCAGATACTAACTCCTGAGGACGCCACTAGCTTACGAGCGGACCTAGTGCAACTCAGCCAATGGTGTAAGGTCTGGTACATGGGGATCAATGCAGAAAAAAACAAAGCTTTTGACATTTTCTACACTTGATAATACTCCTCTGAATGCTCATACAATAAACAACACAGTTATAGAGGGAGCACAAAGTTTCAAATATACCTGTGTCTAACTACAGATCTAACATGGCATACACACATAGAATACATACCAAAGAAGGGAAGGCATTTAAGAAATTATAATTAATCAAACAATGTTTGTATCCTTCCAACTCGGAAATGAACTTTCACGCTTACACACCTCTCATCAGGTCTTGGTTAGAATGTGCATCGATAATGTGGCACACAAGGACTGTTACTTTACAGAACTGCATCGAATCTGTACAGAATAAGGTGACAAGATTCATACTTTCCTCATATTCACCCTATGTGAGCATATCATTGTTAAAAAGCAACGTCAACATTTTCTCCCTGAACATACAATGCAAATATTCGCGTTTAACAATCTCTCATTCTTTATATTATGGTGAGACAACATTTGCAACCTATCGCGTGAAGCAAGCACATCACATTTCGCTCTATATTTGCTCGAGCACTAAAATGTCAAGGTTCACCTTTAGTGCAGTTCATAAACAAGTGAAACGTGTAACGAGAAAATATTGTCACTTTCACTGAAGCAGCTAATTTTCAAAGTGAACTTCTGGAGCATCTTCTCCATGAATAATGTGTGTTTTTATGTTTATTGGTTTCTTAGAATTGTGCAACGTTTCTTATTTTTTCCTGTTCTTTTTACTTGTACACATTTGAATGTGTCACTCGCCCTTCACATTATTATACTGTTGTTACCATTTTCATTATTCATATCAGTGTTTTTCTTTGGTGTTCTTGTGATTTATGCGCATTTGGAAATGTGTAATAGTTCTCTGGTTGCACCTGATTTAATTATGGATGACATTCTTAATGTGCGGTTAAACTTTCCTTTATACCAGTGTTACACACTTCCTTTTGTACAATTAAAATCTTCTTTCTTTTTCTTTTCTTTCTTTTGTCTTTTTTTCAGGTGTTTCTGTATCTGATACAATGGTTTTGTACTACAGGCTATCCTCTAGACATGCTGCACACTTGGGCACTTTGTACGATGCAGTTTTGAATGTCCAACACCGATGTACTAAACTGACTGGATGTGATGTTCAGTATGACTGTCAAATATCGTCTTACACTAAATGAAGCGTGCTGAACACAAAGTGCAGTATTATATTTGTTATAATTTTTATTTTAATATTTTACTTCTGTTGTAGAGTTTCATTAATGTCGGAGCATAGGCATGTGGAGGTGTTCGGAGGGGACGGCTAGTTAATAGAAGACGTAATACTGTGGCTCTGTGCTTTGCAGAATCAATTGGAATAACTAAGGGCACATAGCTACTTCTCGGCAGTGCTTCAGGCTACTCCAGGCAACATGAGAACCACTTGTAACAGTAACAGTTTTGTCTCATGAATGTCATCACAAGTGTATTGCAAAGTGGCTGCCTGCTTGTGCCTTAACCTGTAACTTTTTGTGCTTTGGAATTGTGCAGGACAGTGACATCATTCGTTTCCTGTGCCAGTACATCCTTAATGACAGTGTAGGTGTCATGTCTAATGCACACCTGGCCTGGGCTGACCAGCTTCCAGATGGCATTTGCTCTTCCACCTGCCTTGCTCTTGCCGAGAAGATCTCTACCTGCCTCGACTTTGCAAAGACTGGCATCTCTGCACAACTCAGCCGACACGAACGAGTCCAGAAGTATCCCGATTTCATGGCCAAGAGGGGGATCAAACCCACTTATCGGTCTGCAAGGGTACTGGGAGAACTCTATCGCCTGAACAAAACACTGATCAGCAGCATTTGGCACACATTAAATGAGACTGATTTTCACTGCAACCTGTTTGATTACCCTGGGTGGCAGAAGCACCGACATGCTGCAGAGAGTGCCCGGAATGTTTACGAGGTCATGATGTGGAAGATCATGGATCAATATGGCATTGAGAGTGAAGCTGAAGTGGTAGCAGGGATCATTAACAGTGTCTCTCGCTACAACAAGAGCAAACTGGACAAAACCAGTGTGGAAACCCTGGTCTCTAAGCAATACCAGGATGTCACTGAAGCAATGCAGAAGCAGTTTGTTGTGGATGTTGAGGTAGCCTCTCGACAAGATCAAAGCCAGCGGACAACGTTGCTGGAGATGGCTTCTGCCTGGTACATGGTGACTTGCAGTGATCGGCAATTTAAGAAGCAGTTCTTGGGGCTTCCATGGTGCATCGTAGACAGCCTGTTGCTGCTTTTGAGAGAGCGAAGCTGTGCAAAGCTGACAGACAAGCCAGTATCACAGAACTTGTTGGCTGCAAAGATAAATCAGCAGAGCTTTGGTCGTTCGCCTGAGGATGATGCATTTGACATGCTGTGTGCCTGGGCGCGAAATGAAGATTTGTTGTGTGATACTGTTACAAAGGCTTCCCAGGTTTGTATGTCATGCTTGAAGCAGGCTTTCCAGCAATTTGTGTCTAGCAGCCAGTGTTCAACTGAAGCGCCTGTTGTACCAAGCATTGTCGCATCTCAGGGAGATTCGGTCAAATGTGGGCAGACTGCTGGCGACTACGTTTGTGGGTTTCTTCGCTACCTTACCATGGCGCTGACAGTGCTTCCTCTCTGCAATGAGTGCAGCTCACCTTCTGGTCAAGTATACAAGCTGACATTGGCAGCTTTGCACCGTTACTCTAGGCTGGCTATATCGAGGGACGTCTGCTGTTTTGATCTTCCTTGTGACCCCAAGCTCCACGACAGTACAGAAGATGTACAAGAGTCTGATCCCATCCGGATAAATGTGAGTAGTGCTATTGTTGTGCATGCATTACAGTGCAGTCCACTTGAAAAAAGTACAGTTGTATAATCTGTTCATTCATAATCATACATTCTCATACCATGTTTACTTGTGTAAGGCCCACCCTTGCAGTGATGTTACATCTGTGCCACTTACGCCGAACTGTGTCGAGAGGTGAGCTGCTGTGCTTACCTCATGCCAAAATGGTTGCTCAGGCTTTCCAAAATGGAGCTTAGTCCTCAAGTACTGTTTCTCCGCACCACTGAAAGTGGCATGGCATTGACCAGAAGCTGCATTAACTGCAGTGAACAAAGTCAAGCCTTTCCAATTAAGTCTGGATTATACCGCTGTTTTTTGTACAGGCTGTTGTCTATTTTTATACCTTCCAGTCCACCGCTTCTGAGTCGCTTAGACAGCAGGACAGTGTCGCTATTGAGGTGGCAGCGAACAATTGTGCTGCTGCTGAGCGAGACCTCGCATTCCTCTCCTGATGACCAGTGTAAAACGGTGACCAAAGTTTCAAACGCTGCATGGTGTCTCGCTCGATTTCTTAAAAGTAACAAGCACAGTTAATGTCGCAGACGTGGTGACTGTGAATAATTTTTACACTATTCAATTTGTCACCTAACCCCCATTTTGTTGGCAAGGCAATTTCACGGCTTTAAGAATGACATATGGCGGCTACAAAGATTTTGGTTGGCTTTGCACCAAAGGGTAACTTTTGCTGCTGGATACTGACGAAGCACCGCTGGTTATGCCTAGCTGCATCGTACGGCTGTAACAGAAATTCGCTGTTGGCTGATGTGGTGGTGGGCAGCAGGTTGTCGCGACAAGGTGGCCTCCACTATGTTGGGCCAGTAAACCATCCCAGTGATTGGGCATGAGATGATGGGCTAGACTGGCGTCCGGAGGCTAGGATTGGGTCCGCGGTTGACATGCCGGAACTACTGTGAACTGGGTATATTACAACGCACCCCCTGCTCCAGTTCAACTGCGATGAAGATATGACCAATGAGATGAGCGCGTGCCATGCGGAGATTTCAGAAACCAAGAGGAAGGTCGGTCACTTTCAACCATGCTAGAGTAACTATGCTTTCAAGGTATATCTTCAGTATACCTCGGTGCAAGGCAGTATAGCGTACGGCGGCTGTGGTCTCTGAGATAGTACCAGAGTGCGCGCGCACTTCTCCTTTCTTGGAGGTTGCGACAGCAGCACTCAGCGCAGTTCTATGTGCGGCACTGCGTGCAGTCTCGGAGGGCACATCGGTGGCACTGTAAATTTTTTGCAGTTCTCCATTCAGCACTGTGTAGTACCGCATGTATACTACGCCTATTTGGTCGATTTGGACAAACGGCCGTTCACATGTTGTTATCTTATTGTTGTTGATATTCAGGTGGCCTGAGTCGGCGTAAATGCGGCATGATGTGCTGCTGCCACGAAAAGTTGCAAAGAATCAGCGGTTACTATGTCGTTATTGGGAGATCACAGTTTGTCGATGCTTCGTTTACGTAGTTGCTGCTAACAGTTCACGATGGCGCTCTACTTTTTGAAATTCTTACTTTTTCAGCCGAAGCCACATAGAAAACATAACTTCGCAACTCTTGGTGTGCCTTGTGGCTGATGCTGCAGCTTTAATGGCAAGTCCTTTGCAAAATGCCAGCATGCCACAGTAGTTTACCCTTCCAGCCAACCAGAACACGTTGCTATCGTATGCAGAATCCACTCATGTCCCATTGCTAGTAAAATATGACACAAGCTCTCTGAAGAAGAAATGGTAGCAGCTGTGCTTATAGTTTCAAAATGCAGGTGCTCGAAACTGGTCCGGCAGTGTTTAAAAAAGAAGTGTGGTGCCGCATTTCGTTCATTGGATGACCTTTTTAATGGAAACTTGCAGCTAGATGCAGGAAGGTGTCGGGAACAAAAATGAAGGTACTGAAAATCTGATTTTTGGACCAAAGTATTGTAGAATCTTAACTGCCAATGCCAGCATCAGTGTCATTAATTTTTGTGCGTTTTGAACGACAAGTTCATATATTAAAAACTACTGGTACAACCACTTTTCACGGTACTAATCAAGTTAGTTATAAACAGGTTTGACTGTATAAGAGTTCTGAGTGGCCGGTTGTTAGAAGGGCTTTTCTATTGTATGGGATTGTACTAGCATAGGTCTCCTTAACCCTCTATATTGTTACCAAGATTCTCATTCATACTGTCACATTCAGTTCTGTTATAGAACCAGTGTTATTGACTTCATAGTTTCGCGGTGCATCTTTTTCACCCTTGTAGACAATGTACTTACAAGGGTAGTAAAAAAACAGGAAAGGTGCAAAACATACATGGAAGTACTGCACATGAAATAGGAATTAATGTAAAAATGGACATAACGTGCATTAACGACGACGACGAAGTTTCCCTGCTAAGGTGGCTGCTCACCGCTCCTGTGAAAAATCTCGCCTTCCGCGTAAATACGTTCCATACATCAAGAGATTGGTCCCCAAGACATCTGAGGACGCCCCGGACGCTCATGCGCAGTCTGGTTTTCTGACAGTCAGCGAATGTCACTCCATCGGCCCTGCAGCTGAATTGTACTCCGGGACTAGGCCTAGTGCCTCCGGTGACGTGCTGGCGGCGGTAGATTCACCGGCGGCGCTCGTCACGACGGCGTTACCGGCCGCACAATTGACACCTGAGCCTGGATCCCAGCTCCTGGTTCCTGCTCCAAGTCCTTCGGCTACAGCCCACCCATCGCCTTCCCAAAATGCACATCAGACCGTGAGTGATCTGCCCACAGGGCGGAGCGCCGCGATGGCTTCCCAGACACCGATCGGGAATGGGGCTCCAGTTGTTGTGCATGACGAACCGAGTACCCCTATGGACTTGTCTTCTGCGCTACCATCTGTGGCGTCGGCACCCCGTGGTTCTCAGAAGCGTCCTTCGGAGCAATCTGCACCAGATTCGTGTTCGGCCAACAGCGGCTCCCAAGGCAAGCGTTCCTGTCTAACGACTGACCACCCAGTTGTGTCGACACCGGGCTCGGCTTGCTATAAAGCAACCATTAAGGCTCTGGCCCCAACAAGCCTCACGGAGATTCCGAACAGGATTATTCAGGCGAACCTAGACGCTTGTCTTGGCACCACAGGCTTCCGCGGCTTCGCGGCCCGGAAGAAGTCAAATACCATCGCTGTGTGGCTCCCGACATTGGCTGCTGTCGAGCGTTTGCAAACGCTTCAACGTCTCTCGATAACGAGCGAGGTCACCGTGCCGGTCCAGGTGTACCTGGTAGAGGGCTCGGATCTACAGCGCTGTGTCGTTTACAACGTCGACGTTGGCGAGGACCAGACTGCTCTCCAGCGTGAGCTCTACTGTCCTACTCACCGTGTCATTCAGGCGCGTTACATGGGAAAGGGGCGCTCTTGCATCGTCACCTTGCAGGGCCCACCAACTCCTCCAGCCCGCCTGTACTACTATGGCTGCATTCTACGACCTCGGCCATATAAACCCAGTGTCGTCTATTGTTACAACTGTTTCAGACCGGGCCACATGCGCCGATCCTGTCCATTTACAGCGCCAGATGAAGCTGTATTAGCTGGCGCAGTGTCCTATCGATGTGGACTCTGCAAGACCGACGACCACGAGATCACTTCTCCAACTTGTCCCACAAAGCAAAAGGCCACTCAGAAGGTTCGTCGCGGGATCCCTAAGCAATGGCCTCAGCATGCTACAACACAACCAGTGCCGACATCAAACAGGTTTGCGGCGCTCCAGTGGGATGACGACGACTGGCCAGAGCTTTCCGAGCCCGACCCGCCTGCACCCCATTCCCAACAGACTTACAGTGACAAAGTTCGCAGAGACCGCCGTCGCCCGCTGGTTATACAGAAGCAGAGCGGGCCGGAACATCCGCGTGATGATATGGCAGCAGTTGACAATCAAATTGCCCGCCTTTTAGCGGAGGTATCCAAGCTCCGACAGCACCGTGAGCTACTTGCGCGTCGGCGACGTTCAGTGGATTCTCACACCAATACAAGTATCGATTCCGCTGCATCATCGTCTCTGTCACGCCCTGCTGTATCGGTCGCAGAGTCTACCAGATCTCCAGCTCCATTGCCGGATAACTCTACAACATCCCTTTTGCGGTTCATGGTCAGCCAGTTATCCAACCTGACATCTGTGATTTTGCAACGCCTGGACTCGTAATCAAAATGGCGGGCACAGGTGTTTGTGGTGTGCTTCAGTGGAACTATAGAGGGCTCTCCACGAAAGTGGGGGAGCTTAAATCCCGTCTACGTATGAACAAGCTGCAGGTGTGGGCCCTGTTACTACAGGAGACCAACGCCTTGCCTGCCATTCCGGGCTTCAGTGGATACGTGTCTCCTTCGATGAGTGACCGTCGCGTGCACACAGCTGCCCCTCCAGGAAAGGCGGCAGTGTATGTTGATACGCGCTATCCTCAGGTCTGCCTTTCTCTTGAAAACTGGTGTAACTCATATCAGGAGGTAGTGGCAGTAGCTGTGAAGTTACCCAAGACAACTGTTGTGGTAGTGTCGTACTACATAAGACCAGCCGGTGGCTCTGCTTCAAGAATTAATCTGGGCTGGTTAGTGAATGTCCGTCGCCAATACCCAGCGTGTCCTGTTTTAGTTGGTGGTGATTTCCACGCCCCTCACCCAGATTGGGGGTACCCTACTTCTAGCCCTCGAGGTAGGCGTGTGCGGGACGCCTTCGCGGATGCGTTGTTTGTACTACTGAACCATCCCGATTCAGCAACGCGAGCTGTGCCTCAAGCTCGACGTACAACATACGCACCGGATCTTACGTGGTGGTCGGGTCCCGGCACTCCTACTTGGCACCTGGAGCCCGACTGCTGGGGTAATGACCGCCACCCTATCATCATTGGCCTTCATCCGTCGCAGGCCCGCCTATTGCGCCGCAAGTGTTCTGTGGTCAATTGGGACAAATTTCGCGCCGTTCTCCAAGACACCTCTGTGGACTCGTCATCACTACTTGTTGACCGCATACAAAGCGCGCTCAATGAAGCCACAACCATCAGCTGGGTAGACGTCAATCGACCGGCACCGGATATCGGCCTGCTAAACTTGTGGGCTGCTCGCAAACAAGCTGAGCTGGCAGCATCCCGAGACCCCACTTCTGCACAAGCACGTACAAGACTGAATTTCCTTACTGCTAAAGCCCGCAGATATGAACGCGACCTCTCGCGGAGGCACTGGCATACGTGGTGTGAACGGTTTTCATCCAAGACATCGAATGCTTCTCTCTGGCGAACCTTCCGCGCCATGGAACACGGTGGTAGCCGTCCAGACGCGGCAGCCACAGCCTGCTTCGCTGCTGGCTTGTCACCGGATGATTTCGCCAGAGAAGCAGCCCGGAGGTTCTTCCCGCAGTACGAGGTGTTGCCTCAAACAGCCAATGGTGCTTCCTTGGCAGGCATTCCGACACATATCGACAGGTTACCATCTACGGCAGACTCCGAGGGGATTGCAAGGTCTTTCACCATGCCTGAGTTGCTTGCAGCGATAGATGGTACCAGTCGCAAGACAGCACCAGGTCCAGACTCTATTACTTATGAGGCCTACAAGAACCTGAGCTCCGCTGTGCTGCCTCAACTCCTCGACACCATTAACAAGGTATGGCTAGATGGCGTTGTCCCTCCAGGCTGGAAGTCAGCTATTGTGATCCCGATTCCGAAACCAAGCAAGCCGCCGACTGACCTTGGCAACTTCCGACCCATTTCCCTAACGTCAACGTTGTGCAAGCTTGCTGAGAAAATGCTTGCCACACGAATGTCGTGGTGGCTAGAGCACCACGGTTTCTACCACCCTGCTCAAATTGGCTTCCGTCCATCCATAGGTACTGAAGATGGGCTGGCTGTCTTGGCATCCTTGGTTTTATCGTCAACTCGTTGCCACAGTGTCCATACTGTCCTCGCTATGGACGTCGAAAAGGCGTATGATAACATCAGTCATGCTGCCATCTTGGCTTCAATTGACATGCTGCATTTTCCCCCCAGAGTACGGAATTTTGTCAAATCTTTCCTTGAAGACCGACATTTTGCAATTCGCCTCAGTGGTGACGCCGTCGGCTCATTTGTCCCTCTTCGTGGCGTACCCCAGGGATCTGTACTATCACCCACATTATTCAATATTGCTTTCATCCCGCTTGCATGGCGCTTACACGATGTACCCGACATAAAGTTCTTGTTGTACGCTGATGACATCACGGTATGGAGCACTCATCACGACCTGCTGACTCAAGCCGCTGCCCTTCAATCAGCTTTAGATATCACGGCGACTTACGCTTCTTCGGTCGGCCTTAGGCTTTCCGTCAGCAAATCTGCTTACATGTCAGTCGCCAATCGCTGGGGCCGGCGTAAACTCTCTGCAACACCCATTCGTCTTCATCTATCCGGAACCCCTCTTCAACAATGTTCAACTATAAAAATTCTGGGTCTGACGGTACACGAGTCGGGAACCAGAACTGCTTGGCTCTCCAGCGCTAAAAAGCAGGCAATTCAAACGTTGGGTCTGATTAGGCGCATTGCTCCTAAAATGGGCGGCGCCAGCTCATATGTTGCGCGACAATTGGTAAAGGCGGTAGTGCAACCACGCCTTATTTATCAAGCCCAATTCCAGCATTTGACGAGGGCACAATGGGATCGCCTTGAGGCTGTTAATCGCGAGGCAATGAGGGTCATCACTTGCCTTCCCCGCATCACCCCGATCGTGGCTCTCCAAGAAAATGCGCAGCTCAACACACTAGATGAGCTGGTGCAGCAGCGGCGTGATGCTCGCAGGCTTAAAGCCAGCCTTTCACACGCAACGAGTGCGCTTAGGGCTTACGCTTTCTCGAACTCGCTTCTACCACCACCATCGCCAGTTCTTCCTCCCTGGAGTTTTGTACAGCTGAGTGACAACAAGCCAACTGATATACATCGCCCGACATCAACTCACGCGGCGACATCGCTTCGTGACCGAATTGTAGATCAAGATGCCCACCTGCCGCTTGGCTCCATCGTCCTTTACGTTGATGCAAGCATTACGGGCTGTGAAACAACCACTGCAATTTATTGCCCATGCGCACCTGCCCTTAATAAGACGACCCGGTTTCAAGTCCAGGAACCTCCTTCCTCCTTTTGTGCTGAGCTCCTTGCTGTCCGAGAAGCGTTGTGCTCTGTGGCCGCCTTTCCCTTGGTCCCCACGGCCCGCATCGTCATCCGCACTGATGCTCTCCAGGCGACGCGGCTTCTGCGACGCGTCAGTCGCAGCCCTGACATATGCCAACAGATCCATCTTCTGGCGGCACGCATCCCGCAGTCAATATCTGTCGAGTGGATCCCACGCGACCTTCTAAGCTTCCAAAGCCGTGCGGATTCTGCGACCCGTCTAACGACCTCTCCATCGTCACCGCCTCAACTCTTTCACCTAGATGATGCCACCCTCCTCTTAACAAGAAAGGAGCACCTCCGGCGCCGCACACGTGCTCTCATACCTCCGTGTGCGGTAAACCTTCCCCGCGGTCTTACCGTGCAGAGGAGGTTGCGCTTTGGAGGATCCGGGTCGGGGTTGCCCTCACTCCTCCCGTGACTAGGAAGTGGCCGCACTTTCGCCCGCTATATCCTCGTCCTGAGTGCCCACTCTGCAAGTCGCCAAACGTTGAAGCCGACATCCACCACCTGCTGCGGGTTTGCCCTGCTCTGAAACCGACGAGGCTCCGGCACCTCGCAGCAGCGGGACTCTCGCCGCATAATCTGAGCCATTACACTGCTTGGACGCAGGGACCGCATTATCGATCCCTCTTGGACTTCATTAGGTCAGCAAATCTATTTTCATTCATTTAATCATCCTTGTTCACCCCCATCCCATACCCTTGTATGCCCTGAGGCATTTATCCTCGCATTAAAAAAAAAATGTAAAAATGTATGCCACGGTTCCAACCCAGTCACCTTGTTTTGTTAAACTTAGTGCATTGTCTCCCAGTTGAATATGCCATTTTAGCTAGGCTATACAAGTGATTTGATCAACTGTAGGCCATTAAATGTGGTTGTCTTCTTTTAACATTTTCGTACATATTGTATGTATATTATTGGTCTGAGTAGATTTATCTGTACTGAGAAGTGGGAGTGAAGTGCCCTGTGTCCATGTGTGTGTACATTGCATGAGCTCTATGTATACTCACTTTGCTTTTTCTGGAGTCCCTAAGAGTGCCAAATGTAAGAGCAATAGTGCTTTATTGAGTATAGAGCTGCACCTTAGGTGTTGCTCAATTTTCATGCTACACAGTTTGACAACCCTGCGTCTCTATATTTAGTGGTTGAGAAGTTCGACTATGTTGTTTCCTGTCACTCTCACAACCAGGTTCAAACCACTCAGTTCCTGGGCATGTTGCGGGAGCAGGAAGACTTGGTGAAGCAACTGCTTTGCCGGTGGACGGGTGTGGAGCAGGTCAACATCCACCTCTACAGCTACCGTTCGCGCAAATACCATTATTTCATTGTCACAGCCGTTGGGCGCCAGTGGCAGTTGTGTTGTTTCGATGAACTGATAGCACAGCCATGGCTTGAAAACGCCATCATCAACAGGAGGCTGGGTTAGCCTACAACTTGGCTCAGACTAGAGAATGGCCCTGTTTTAGATTAGCCACACAATCGACATCTAGATAGAAAGCAGACTTTCTATAGGGAGCCACAACATCCTTCTGATAAGGATGCAACCATGCAAGGGCTATGCAGTATTCATTACATGTGTAAAAAAAGACTGTTAAAATCTCCTATGATCATACTTTTGCCAGTAGCCCATTCAAATACGCTTCCTTCCCTGGGAAGGTCCTTGTTTTGTTAATATCCTGCCATTTAGGCTACACCTTCAGACATGTAGAACTACTGCTAAAGGTAGCCATGGACTGGAGACGGCCACCACCAGGACATGGCACAAATTGTGGATTGCAAGCTGACTGGTGGCATGCTTCTTTTTCCTCCAATTTTCGTTATCTTAGATGATGTCACAGCATTTCATTTTTTCTTGTTATCACTGATTGTTAGCTCTTTGTTATGTTCACTCATTTAATCAATGTTATATTCCACCCTGTTCTGTCATTCCATATCTTGCCTTGGCAAGGATGAGCCTGCCACAGTCCTGGTGTTATTGTGTTGCTATGTTCACAAGGGTACCAAAAGTGAGCTCTGCTCATCTCATTTTTGTCACCAGACATTAAAAACTTGTACTCTATGTTAAGCTCAGAATTACTTGGTTCTATTTATATACATTTTTACCTTGCTTCAGTATCACTTGATTCTTTCATAGTGAGGTTTACTTAAAGTTCATGTCTACCTTTCCAAATGTGACACATTTCACTGGATACTTTAGCATGTTGTCAATACTAGAAACTTGACAAGCATGCAACAACTCGATGCAAAAGCCAGAATGACTTTGTATGTTAAAACACTGCCAGTTAATCTTCATATTATCAGTCAGTTTTTGTGCATTTCAAGAATTAGTGCTTGCGTGATTTTCAAAGATTTCACGAATGTTCAAGTGCCTTTCGAACATATACATTGTTGATACAACCTAGTAGCTGCACTCATTGCTACTGTTTTGTGGTGTTAGTTCTCGGGTTTTAAGTGTTTGCTGTCTGGATGTTTCAAGAACTAACCGACCAATACACATGTATTTTGTAACCGTTTATATTTATTGTTCTTTATAGGCAAGTAGTCTATTAATGAAACACACACAAATTAGTGACTTAAGCTGATCTAATCTTGCTATTAAATTTGAATCTCTATTGCCATGTATACTTAATATTTTTACAGCTGTTGTATGGACCAAAAGTATGAGGTATTTCTATATATTTCTTTCTCTGTAACAAGCTGTTACAATAAATGTTTGCCCATTCATTTTGTGTACTATGGCTAGTGGTTGATGTTGAAACTGAGAGTGTTGCTTGGTGCATATCAGTCTCAATATAACAATCTTCGATATAACGAAGTATTAAACTTTTTATAACCTCCTGTCCATAGAACACCATGTAATTAGAACCTCAATATAATCAAGTGGGTTTGTACGTGATTTCAATATAGTGAAATTTCACTTCCGCAGCAAAGGAATACTGAGACAGCAAATGGAAACTTCCGCAGATGCAGATGGTCTTATGATTGAATTACAAGCGACCTCAAGTTTCCGTGACCTGTTGGAGTAAGAGGCATATGAAGCATTTGCTTCCTGCTGCCAGCGCTTTTCATGATAGCGTCGTCCCAGTGTGGGCAATGCTATCAGCCGTGGTGGCGGCGTACACGCGAAAGTGTGGCTGGCTTTGCTTAATGCGTACCACCTATGTGAATATATCGTCGATGTAGAATGAAACCGTATCATGCATCGCCGACTCCAAAATTCTTCAAAATGAATTGTTTTCTCATTCAAATTTGCATTTTTCGTTTGCCCGATAATTAGGAAAATTCAGCGGTTCCTTTTTGTGTAACAAAAATCAATTGGCGACTGTACTTATTTGCATAAAAGGTTGAATTTTAATACAACTGAATTTTGATAAAGCAAATTGCTGATTTTAGCTTCTTTGTTATATCGAGGTTTAACTGTATAACAAGTTCAGTCAACTGTTGTCTTACTACTTAAA
Source organism: Dermacentor albipictus (assembly GCF_038994185.2). Taxonomy (NCBI): domain Eukaryota; kingdom Metazoa; phylum Arthropoda; class Arachnida; order Ixodida; family Ixodidae; genus Dermacentor; species Dermacentor albipictus. The sequence continues at coordinate 10,185,927 of NC_091829.1, forward strand.
GAGGGATGGAAAAAAACAAATTATTGCAGTATTATGAAGTAAACACGTGCTTTCACCTGGAGCTGCTAATGTTACACTGTGAATCTATATTGGTTTGCTTCCCACATATGTCACTTCCCTGCTCACTTTACAGCTAGTTTGACATTCTGCCTGGCCTTGGCGCAGCTGGTTACTTTGGCTAAAGCGGGTATGCTTGGTCTTGAAACATCCTGGGCCAGTGTTGTGCTGAGTGCAAAGATTAGCAGCAAGGTTGCAGTGGAATAAAAGAAATTTTCATTTATAACATTTACAAATTTCAAAAGGATGGGCAGTTGGGTGAGTTGTCTGTCTTCTTCTAGTCTTTGTCTGTGTTACTTTGCACTACAAACCAAGAACATTTACAGGTTGATAAGGTTAGTTAGATCAGCCTTTGGTGACTCATGCATGACGTTCAAATACGTGATTCCTGTCCCTAGGTCCCCAGGTTTCTCCTAGGGTTGGCTAAAATCCTCCAGTATAGCAGGATGACATTAAGTTCAGTAATCCAAAAACCTCTCATGGTTTCTCACAGTTCATAATCTGGTCAAGGTCAGGCATATTCAAGTGCACATGTTCTTGGAGGTGCCATGGTATATGTGGTAATTCATAGCTGCTGTACGCTGCTCTGCGCAAGGCTATTGTTTCATTATTCAGTGCTTCAATCAAAATGCAAGGAATAAGACTGTCACCCTTGCACTGTTATGGCCAGTTTCGCTTTGGTACATGTATATGTGGTTGGTGACCTAGGTACATCTAACATTCTTTTTTTTTTTTTGCTAGCTCTTCTGAGTGTCGGGTGCCTAGGGTCACCAACATACCTCTTTGGCCTTGGCTTCACATTGACGCCACCTCCAGACTTACCTGCCCGGCAGAAAGTAGTTGCGTTTCCTGTCCTCTCCAATCTTCATATTTCTCTCACTGTTTCAGTCTTTTCCGTCTTCACTTCTTTTTACTTCCAACTTTTCAGGCAGCAACGGTTAACCTTGTGTGGTATAAAACCACCCGTGACTATTCATGTTAGGTTATAGTAGCATGCAGTTGGCAAGGACCTGTCCTTCACAGGTCCTGCCAGTGTTTCCTTCTTAGGCTCCATGGTTGGTGGCTGGTGGCTGGCGTTGCTGCAGAAATAGACTGCATTTATAGCTACTTCCTTCTCATAACTTCTTGATCGTCCCCAGAAAGGGGCTCTTGTTAAAGTACTTAAGTTAATTTTTGGCCAGAAGAGAGAGTGGCCCCACACTGCATGAACACCATTCGAGGTGTTATCTCAGATGATGATTTGATGGATCTGACAGAGGCTCAGCTATTGGAGGGCTGGAGTGAGAAAACTGTGATCAATGTGAAACGAATTAAGATGAGGTCCAGACAAAGCACTTAATCCTTGCTTTTGATTTCAGTGTGCTTCCAGAGACGAGGCAGGGTGTATTAACCCTTTGAGGGTCAATGACGCAAATATACGGGGCCGTGAAGAAGTCCCAAAATGGTCGATGCTGTATATTTATGGCGCCGTCTGTACGTTTCAAAAGCGCGCCAATTTCCTAACTTTTTCTTTTCTATCATCTGCTGCCACTATGTGGGAATACAGGGAATTTTTTTCGCGCGCCTCCCTCTCTCGGTTTTCATTGCATGGTTTGTTTTAGAGCTAGTTTGCTCCCGCGCATCAATATACTACTGCTCGCTCATTGGTGCGCACGCAGGCGGCCGGCAGTTTGGGTTTTGTTCCACGCGCGGTTTCGGCTTCTTGCGCTTGCAGAACTGATGGCTATCTTGTTACTAATCGCTCAAAGGGCTACCGCTTGTTTCTCGCTTTTTTAGTGCTCACAGGGCTGCGCATAGGAAAGATGCCGCCGTGGATGCGTTTCCATTTTTTTTTTTTTGGACATTCCCGAAAACTAAATGCCTCTGGTTGGCAATAAGATGAAGATTAGCAGAAGTTTGTCACATGTTTTGCTTTTTTTATGGGCACACACCCACACAGTTTTCTCAAGTGCGTGCACCTACGCAGTTTGATTGCGCTATGGACGTAAATATTAGGGTAAGAGCAGGAGCAGGTGAGAGTTGCGAAATATTCTTGTGTGCGTATTTTCAAAGCCTAGAACTATGTGTATAACAATGAACAAAATTTTTAATTCTTATAACCTGACTTGCTTTTTTATTGTTATTCATGAATGAAGAGTACATATATAACAATGAAAAATATTTTTTTCTCACGTTACTGTCACCTTATAAAAATTATGGCAAAATTTTTTGAAAGAAGTCTCTAAGAAGAATTGGAATCTGCAATAAAAAAATTGACCCTCAAAGGTTTAAGATCTGTGTCAAGCCTTATGTGCAGAACCCCCTTCAACTGACCTGTGCTAGACTGACAGATCAGTCACCCTAACAGGTCAGCTGACCTGTGCTAAGTGCAGTGCCCATAACCATTCAACTCAAACTTGTAAGAACACTCATCACTGTGCGTACTGTGACTGGGAGCCTGCTACATACTCATGGTCCTGCCCATCTTGGAAGAAAGAGAGAGTAACAATCAAAGCAAAGAGAACATTTATTTTAAAGAGACAAGAAGGCAAGTGTCACATGTGCCGAAAAGCAGCTTTGCCAATGTGGCGCATCGGAAGGCAGCATCACAATGACCTCCGACAGCAGCCAGGTCCAGGTGTGTTCAGTTATTGGCAATGCCTGGGTGGCTGAAGCCAACGTGGCTCAGCCACCTCAGATGGAGCCATTTATCTTTGAGCTGGTGGCCTCCAGGATTTCATCTATAATGGTGAGGCCTTCAAGGTGAATGCACCCCTTGTAAGAGTGGGCGTGTAACACCTCGCAAGAGGCGATGCGCACCACTTCCAGTCATATGGTGCATAAGGAGCAGCGCGAATCCCTTAACTGCTAAAGAAAAGCGTAAATGCACATAGTACTCTGTAGGGAGACTTGCTGTGATGCGAAAGGCCACCTAACCGAAAATTTTCTCTTTTCCTCGGATTCATGCGTGCCTAATGAGAGCCAATAATATTCTACAGTGTTGCACACAAAACATACTCGTCCATCATCATCATCAGCCTGACTACGCCCACTGCAAGGCGAAGGCCTGTCCCATACTTTTCCAACTTCCCCGGTCATGTACTAATTGTGGCCATGTTGTCCCTGCAAACTTAATCTCATCCGCCCACCTAACTTCCTGCCACCCCCTGCTACACTTCCTTTCTCTTGGAGTTCAGTCCGTAACCCTTAATGACCATGGGTTATCCTCCCTCCTCATTACATGCCCTGCCCATGTCCATTTGTTTTTCTTGATTTCAACTAAGATGTCATTAATTCGCGTTTGTTCTTTCACCCAATCTGCTCTCTTCTTAATCCCTTAAAGTTGCACCCATCATTCTTTTTTCCATAGCTCGTTGTGTCGTCCTCAATTTAAGTAGAACCCTTTTCATAAGCCTCCAGGTTTCTGCCTCGTAGGTGTGCACTGGTAAGACACAGCTGTTATACACTTTTCTCTTGAGGGATAATGGCAACCTGCTGTTCATGATCTGAGAATGCCTGCCAAACGCACCCCAGCCCATTCTTATTCTTCTGGTTATTTCAGTCTCATGATCATGATCCGTGGTCACTATCTGCCCTAAGTAGATGTATTCCCTTACCTTTTCCAGTGCCTCGCTACCTATCGTAAACTGCTGTTCTCTTCCGAGACTGTTAAACATAACTTTTAGTTTTCTGCAGATTAATTTTTAGATCCACCCTTCTGCTTTGCCTGTCCAGGTCAGTGAGCATTGCATTGCAGTTAGTCCGCTGAGTTACTAAGCAAGGCAATATTATCAGCGAATTGCAAGTTACTAAAGTATTCTCTATTAACTCTTATCCCCAATTCTTCCCAATCCAGGTCTCTGAATTCCTCCTGTTGTTTGTGTTCTGTCGTTTGTGTTCTTCTTGGGTCCTGGTCTTCTGCGCCTTGCCTTTACAACTTCAAGCATGAACCAACTAGCCTAAGCAAGACTTTTACTTGAGCAATAGCCTGGAAGATCAGGTAAATTTTGTAAGTGAACGCTTTGAACATATCCAGTTCATCACATTACATGGAAACTTTTATACGGTTTAAGGAATGTGCAGAATGACAGCCCCTTGGTTGCAGCTGTGCGTGAAATGAGGCACACAATTCCTCATTTGTTTAGCTGAGCTTCAGGCAACTCTCAGTAGTTGCAACAAGTAGGCACCAAGTGGCTACCGTATTATGTATGAAATGGTCAAGTGCTTGCACCCAGAAACCCTGAAAATACTCCTTTGTCTGTTGTCAATGCCACGCAAGCTGCTGGGTACATTCTGTCTGCTTGGAGAGAAGCTATTGTCATCTCCATACTTAAAGAAGCAAGAACCTGTGCTTAGCCAGCAGTTGTAGGCCAAATTTAACAAGCTGTCTATGGCAAATTAAATGAAGAAATGATAAACTGGCCATAACTATGCGAAAAACTCGGATTGAGGCAAACATTAGAGATGCCTTCATACATAAACAGTTCTTTATCTCAGTATTTCTTCACTTATAAAACCATATGATACAACACCGTGCTTCAACTTTCCTTGGGGCTTTTCCATGATATATGCCTATGGCAACATTCTAAACATAATCAAAAGCTACCTGTCGAACTGCACCTTTTGTGTAAGCATTGGCCAGGCTTTGTCCAGGTCCTTCAATCGGGAAACTGGTGTTCCACAAGGAGGCATGTTTAGCTGTGCACTGTTTACCGCGCGACTGGCCACTCGAGGCACATTGGGTATATTCTCAAGCTTCTTTCACACTCTGGAAAACACTTTAATATGGCATGTATTGAGCAACAGAGAGCTGTATCAGGAGTTTTTCATGTCGCTCTAGTACTTTCTCACTGGGAATGTGGATGAGGTACGCACTAAGCAATGAACTAATTAACCGACGGTGGCAGATGAGCAGCTATAGACTTACCAGCAAGAAAAAAAATTACATTATAATTTTCACTCAAGCTCATATGAAGTCAAGGTTTATTTGTGAGCAGGCCAAAAAAATTTGATATTCACTTGCCACTGCGGCGGCCTTGCAACGACAATGGTATCCTCAAACTTGGCAATTTGGCAAAGCTGCGAGCCAGTTTCTCCACCAGGCTCTGCAACCCTGCAGACTCCCTTATAACAAAAAATGCACGCGCCACATCGGAGATGAAAGGGCCATCACTCACTTCTATGTCGCACGAAAATGAAACACGTCATGACGACCATGTTTTGGTGTCGCGATCGGTGGGGACTGCTGTCTGTGAAAAGTATATGGTCTGCACGCATGACACTTCTCCAATTCCGTGTTTGTATGCACTGAAAAATGATGTAAATACTACGCACTGACCATTTGGCATGCGGTAAGTGACTACAGCTTAAGAGGTCAGCCAATACATTAGGTTCAACGGTGACAGGGTGGGGAATCCATCGCAACTATATGTAAACTGGAATCACTTATTAAGCAGGTACATATTAACGAGGTTTTACTGTAGTCCGTGACTTATGAAGTTACAATAAATAAACTGGCCCAGTTACATCGTACTTAAACCACCATAATGCCTTTTCCAGTGGAGGACATCGTTTGAATATTCAGAGAATTTTCACTTTAAACCGAAAAAGCATAAAAAAACTTAATTTGAAACTCCAATGGGGGGGCATTTGGCACCCTGTTGCCACTTTGCTGTGGTCCATGTCAGTGATACAGAAGAAAGCATGGTTCAAAGATGCAATTTAATAAAGCACCTAGGGGATTTCTGACAAAATATTTTTTTGTTACTGTGTTAGCTTGCTGCACCCAAGAAGTCTGGCAGTGGCAATGCTAAGGTAAGAGGGAAGGAAGTAGTCAACCCCAGATGAGGCTAAATAAATCCGGAGTGGGCTGAAAAGTAGATACATGTAATATTGACACAGTTCATCCAGTTGTGCAAATTTCTGTTTATTCTAATTACATTAATGTTGCTTGCCAAACTTCATTGCTTCCCAAGCAAGGTTCTAACAAGTAGTAGACAAAAATATACTTTTATTGCATCTGGTATTCGTCGGAAGCATATAGTATTAGTTATGTGCATGTTATTTTGAGGTTGAACTGTAGTGGCCCATTCGTTTCATCCCTGTTGTGCTTCATCTGTATGTCTTTTGCACCAGCGTTTATTTTTAGACAACCATGTACAAGTTATTTTGCCTATGTGCTGTTCAGGGCAGAGGCAACCTTGTGGCACTCACAGCCCTTTCGAGGGCTTCCCTGTATGCCACCAAGAGTACATTGGACAGGGAAGCGTAGGCACACTTGCTGGCCTCCTTGTCGAACGTGGCCTGGCGAGCAGAATTGAGGCTCAGCTTGGGTGATGTGCCCACTACAAATGTGAATGGCTGCAGAGCCCAAGTGCGCACCCGGGGCACACCACCTGTAATCAGAAAAAAAGCACTACTAAAGCCACGTTGGCGTCCAACGACATTGAAAGTGCAGTGGAAGTTCACCTGATCAAGCGCATTATAACTGAGGAAGGTAATCAGAGCTAATGGCTGTATGTTTGAAAAATCCAGCTTGTGGAATTGCTGCTGACCCTAATGATGCCTGGTGCAGCCAACATGATGGTAGGCGTAATGTCATCTCCACCCGTGTTCGGTATGCCCTCGCTTGTTACATAAATATAACGGCATAAGATGTCTACTTCATATGAAGAAAAAAACCATCATGGGTTTCGAAGCAACTGTTCCTATTCCAAAGCTTGCTTAAAAGCTGCAATATCATTACTTTATTAGAGCAACTCTGGCAGTGTTCTTTTTTTATAAAGTCAGGAAAGTGATTGTTTAAATCTCACTGTGCCTCTTGTGCTTAAGAAAGATAACTACTTAAAAACGTGAAGAAAAAAAGAAGCACATAGTGCAGTAGTACTAATAGCAGTAGCACTAATAGTAGTATCAACTGCAATGAGCATTGTAACATCATTTTCTAATGAACATTTGAACTGTCATGGCCACGTTCTTGAAAAGAATAGAGAAAGAGGAGAGAAAAGGTTTTAAAAGAGATTTAAAAACAATAAAGCATCAAAATGAAGACACAAAACCAAAAGTAGACTGAACGGTCATGAAACCTGCTGCTTATGACTGATATCAGTAATGGCATTAGGACAGGCATGTGAACTGGAAAGTTTGTGGTGGGACTGTATTTAACTAAAGATATCCAAGTGTATTATATGACTATTTTTGGTTTTTGGTGTAAAAAATAGATTGTACAAAGATTTGCATCAATAGAAATTTCGAACATAAGTGATTCATGTAAGGCAGCTTAACAAGATGCTGATACCAACAGTACCGCTTCTGTGCTGACATCACTATGAGCAACCGCGAATATTTAAAATTGATTTGTGGAGAAACCATAACCGTCAGTTATGCCCTTAAGCACACATGACCAAAGCACCCAAAGGAACCTGAATGCAAATTTTGTTAAAATTCATCAACCCAATATAACTGGAGTTGCCCTTTAAGTGTATATTGATTAGCTGGTGGTGATGATTTTCTGAAATAATAGTGGAACAGATGCACTGGGGATGCTCACTGCACTGACAGTGTAGCGAAATGCATAGCAGAAGCATGGTACAGGCAATAAAAGTCGTGCCAGTAATGGCACTGTCATTGCTGGCAAAGCTTGTGGAAGACTTGCGCTCCAGCAATGACGACGATATAGGCAGCACAACCATTTTGTTGCTTTTATCACTGCATAGAAAGGTGGTATATGGAGGCTACTGCCCATGTATTTATAAGCCTATGAATACAATGAGTATGATTACTTGGAGGAAAAAAGCTTTACGTATTGCATATAAAATATTTTCTTGCATTTAAAACGATGAGAAAGGCTGTATGGAGCCTACTTAATGAACAAATTTATGTTCATTACAAGTAATGCCACTGACAACCAATAAATAATCGGGTTGACTGAGCAGCCTGTAATGAGCAGCTGGAAAATGTTGAACACATTTTGTTAATAGTTAAACAAAATAACTATGCATCTTTGAATGCAGATAGAGTGTTTAGTTCATTAAAATTATTTTCATAAGAGTGAAGACGTGGCAATCTTTGGCCATACCTGGCCCTTGTGACATAGAAATTCAAACATCAAGTGTAGAAATGCCAGTTTTTCACTGCATATGAATACCTTGTATGCTTCAACTCCCCTCAATTCTACTGGTGCTAACTCCTAACAGCCCAGTTGCAAACATAGTGCTGGACAGAAAGTATTTCGTGATAACGCCTATAGTGTGTAGCTGATTGAAAATCATTGCTATCATCTAGAAAAGGAATTCAGTATGGTATTACAGCACCACACCTCACTTGTGAACATGACGAGATCCCTCAAAAGAGCAAAAGATTGCACATAAACTAACAATAAATGTAGGCATCCTATGGATGATGTATTTCTAATCAGGTCAAAGCTAATTCTTATGCAAAAAAATTGCTGCTATGCATGGTCATGGGTATTTGGTGCCGCGTCGCATGAGGAATTTGTCATGCCACAAAATCATTCACAACAGAGGTTGCAGGGGTAGTTGAGGTTTTTTATCTGATAATGCAGGTTTTAACGCCTATTTTTCCCATATTTCTTCCTTCTATACCATGTCTATGCTCATGGTATTTTTGGCATCCCTTAATATCTATTATCTCTAACTCATGTTAAGCATTCATAAACAAGTAGTAAAGGCTTTCAAATTCTCTACTACATATAAATAATGGACTACACAATTATTCAAAATTTCGAGTACCCCTGCTCCTTGCTTAGGGGAGGTGAAAGTTGGGTGCGAGCTTTCTCTTTACACTTTTTATGCAACTTATAATTCATTGCACCTGGTGTGGAGGTGACTTCGAGGAGTGTGTTGGCACTGAAGGGTGCAGCCTGCAGCACCATGCTCCGGTTCGTATTCAACAAGCTGTCGCCCTTGGCTGAGCCAGTGTACGAGAGGTGTGTGTTGTCCAGCGACACATAGCAGCCCACCGTGATGTTCATACCCAACCAGCCAGGAGCCGAACACTGACCCCTGCAGGAAAAAGTGTGTCATGTTGAAAATGGGGCAGGCACCATATACCAACAGCCAAAGCCTGTCGTATACGAATGTAGTTATATTCAAATGTAGAACAAGTGGCTGGTCCCTTATTTTTAGCCGAAAAGCGCACATAATGCTACATTCAGAACCACCTGCCATGGTGGCCAAGTGGCTATCATTACGGAATACAAAGTCATCTGTTCAATTCTCGGCCTTGGTGGTTGGAATGCGAAAAAAAAAAAAAATGCTCATTTACTATACTCTGGGTTCATGTTAAAATAACTCCTGGTAGTTGAAATTATTCTGGAGCCATTCACCATGGCTTCTCTCATAGCCATACTGCTTTTTTGAGACATTAAACTCCGTTAAATATTTCTTGCACTAGGTCTAACCGTCAAAACATTATAAAGCCAACTTTATAATGTTTGTGTAATGTGTTAATGTTATAAGCAGGCAGGTGCTAGGGATTACCTGCGAGCGAGTCCAGGAGTGACCAGCCCTAGCAAACGTCCACCGTGCAGCTCCACACAAACGTCGCGGTTGGTAACGGCTGTGCTAGGCACCTTGAATGCACAGTTTGGCACACTGACATTCTCCAGCCCCAGGCTGCGGGCATGCAGGGGCACCAGGGTCGTGAGCAGACTATCCATATACAGGTTGGAATCGACAGGACTGCCTGCCTCTGACCCTGCAGTGGCACAGGGAATAAGGCATGCACATAGTGTTAACGGTGTCGAATAACAATGGTAGTAATACACCACAATATCTTTATCAATTTGCTCTACTGTTACAAATATTATCTATTCTGAATGAGCTTGTTTTACTTTGTCTCATTGGTCATTGGCTTCAGCCTCAGTTTCTCGGTGTTTAAGTTCTCCCTGATATTGCCTAACCACCTCTTCTTAAGGCAACATCATTTTCCCTTAGGACCAGACTGATGGCATTGTCAGCTTGTTGACATACCTAATTTTTTTCTTGTCATTAGACTAAACTGCCTCACTCATCCCTTTTGAACAGCTGATGAAAATTTCACTCCTCAGATAAGGCCATTCCACACATCTGTCTTGGCACCCTCATTTCAGCCATTTGCCATCTTCGTAACATAAAGCATTTTCCAGAATCACTTTAGCTCTGTACAACATTCTTTGACACTCACACACACTGCACCAATTTCATTTTGTGATTGAGGTAATCAGCAAAGCATGCTATGTATGATCGGTAAATGCACTAAATGACATAGAAGACACAACTATATATAAACATGATAAAAGAATGGAAGGACATATTGTAATTCTGCCATAATTTGAAATTAGCAACCAGAGTCTTGGAAGTATTATTGCATTAACCCCCCACCCTCTATTTTTTACTAGAATGCTACAAGGGCTTTGTACAAAGCAATATATCTAGTAAGAGGAGACACTTGTAGAGATAAGTTTCTCACCTTGCATCAGCGTGTAGGCAAGTGGGACCAAGAAATACAGGTTCAAATGCATTTTCTTGTTTACTGATGCTGCAAAAGTGCAAGAATCTGTGGGACATAGTTGAGAGTTATACATTGAAAAAAATTTTCAGTTGGAGGGCTTGCAGCAACTAGCCTAAACAAGCACAAGGTCACTCTGAAGAGCGCTAATTACTAGAGAATTAGAGGGATATGTTTTAATCATATGAGAACCATGGCATCTGCAGTGCAAGTGCTGTATAACTTAGCAGGGTCACTTTGTCAACTTGTGAATGGGACCTGTACGTGTTATGTGGACTTCGTCCGCAGATGAGCGAAATGTAAGGGGCATAGAACTAGCTACTGTCATGGTATTGTTTAGATGGGAAGTGCTATTCCAGTTATGAGTGATCTTTGAAAGAACTGCCTTTGAAAAAATAGCTGTGTAGCAGCCATTTCATGTGCCAGTATGGCTGATAAATTATTATGGTCATACATTAATCATACTTGAACATTTGAATATCAAGTGTTGATCATTAACATGACAGTAAGTGTTGTCATGTCTTTTTAGTGACAGGCTGTGCTCTTGCAGCTTTTTTGTCCTTACAAACATGGGTGCATGACACAAGATGACTACAGCATCACTTTAATAAATGAACTATACTTAGCTTTAAAAATTTGCAACCTAAAAGAAAAAAAATTTTTTCGATAAAGGACGTCAGCGAACTGAAATAAAAAATAAATGATGTGACTTTCCTTTCACTCCTGCATTTTCTGCACTGTACTACACAGTGCTTTTAATGAGCATCAGATAGTTAAAAGAATGTAGAGGCAACATAGTTGCCAGTCTTGAATTGTTAGTGCAAGTTTGTGGGCTTCCCATGACCATAAGTTATTACAAGTTTTTGTACAAGAACTGTATTGCAATGTCCATGACTCTGCTCCAAGCTTTTTCTTTTATGTATTAACAGACAGTCTGCATGCAGTAATGTTTGAATCTCGTGTAGAAAATGCAAACATCAATCCTTGGCAGTACACATTCAAAGTAGCAAAGCCGGAACTTGTAAGTACTCACCTCTGTCAGGCTGTCATCTGACAAGACGACCTCCTGCCCCGGCTTTTGTCGTCTGCCCGTCACAAGTGATAAGTGGCAGTTGCACTCAGCTAATGGCTACAAATGAGTCACTTTACAGCCCTACCCTAAAGATTCTCCTACTGAGGCAAGCATTTCGTCATATCAGCTTGTGGCATTAGCTGTGACGCCAACAGTTTTGGTGTTGATGAAGCAATGCAAGCTGTCACTGTTTTTGGCAAACGATATGGGCCACCAAAAAGCGAAGAAAATTTTTACAGGTGAAGGCAAAAGTGACAGACCACTGCCCCATTTTAAAACCATGATTGGGCATCACTTGATGGAACAATTAGTTATAATTCTTACATAAAGTGTAGTCGTATGTCTGAAGAATATTCTCAAGTAGAAACAACATATTTGCAAGCTAATGCAAAAGTGGGGGGTCTGTTATTTTTGCATGTAAGGGCACATTTGAAGATAATGCAAAATGATTGCGTACCTTTGCTTGCAGAAGCTGATCCATCAAAAGGATCATGAAAATATTATTTTCACAACCACCTGATGCACCCTAAAAGTGAGGAGTGCACAGTTCGTATTCCTATGCATGACATATTTCTATGCACTGTACCTTTTAATTACAGGTTGAACAGCTGGGTCATGTAAATTCTTTGTTAACACTTAGTCTGGATCATTCTGTTAGTATTTCAGAGTGGTTGAATATTCTAAGCTGAAAGAAATTCTTCCAGCACCAATAAACATTGCATCAGGGAAGCACAACAAAGGATTTGAAAGCAATGGGCTTCCTGTTGATAATTTACTGGTATCTTTATGAGGGTGAAATTAGTGTTTGTACAACGCTAAGCAAATGGTGCAAAACAAATAGTCGCAGCTGTTGCATATGATGAAGCAATGGTCTATATTACGTATGTGTTATCATCAGAAGTGTTGTAATATTTGTGTCATGACTGAAGGCGACATTATTTGGAGGCCTCTTGCCATCAGTGGGGCTAGCTGATGTCTTTTGGTGAACAATAAAAGCTTAATGGAAAGCTTGGTGAATGTTCCAAGCAGTGGAAATGATCAAATCAACATTCTTGCGGCACTAAAAGCATGAATGTTCATGAGGTAAACCTGTTCACTTGCACTATATATAATCACCAAAATCTCATTGCCATGAACCCTGTAAAGTATCTTTTGCACAGCTGTCAATGTAAAGAGAAGTGGTGTACACTGTATTCAGACAGTACACTGCCCACTGACTGATGTGGTCAAGGTGTACCTGATCGTCAAGTGTTGGAACCACTGCTTTAGCTGACTTACGGGTCTCTTAAGCACGCTATGTTCAAAAGAGCAATAAGTACTGAGGCAATAAGAAATTTTCTTTGGGCTCTATACTGAACCCTTTCTTTATTTATTCTGGACACCTCTCCTCCTCACCTTTACGGCCTGCAAGTCTAATGACATTTTGGAGATGTGGGAACATGTCGTAGCTTTCATGTAATAACATTCCCATGTGTGTTTGTTGCACCCTCTAGCTTCTCTAAGGTTCTGCCCAATGGTAAAGCACTTCCGTAACTGCACTGCCAGTACTGAGATTATGTTTCAGGACTCCAATACTGTCTGCTACAGTGAACTCTCACTTGAGTGAACTTCAAAAGACCCAAACAAATAGTTCACTTAACTGAAAGTTCACTAAACTGAATATTCACTAGAATATGGAAGAGCATAGATGATGTTGCGTCAAATGTAGAGAGTTGCGTCAAAAGTGCGAAATGCAATTTGTAGAGTAAAGCACATCAATATATATTAAGTGCATAACAGTAATTAATAAAGGGGAAATGAGACATCCAACCAATCGTAGCAATTGCTACAAAAGAAGCCCATATGGGTTCCTCGAAAGAAAAGTGTCGCAGTTGAAAAATTCGTTTTGGTCTGGGATGTCTCATTTCCCCTTTATAATTACTTAATTCCCTCCACCTTCTGGGTTTCCGCAGAACTATTACATCGAAGTGCATAATAGTTACGTTGCAGTCTATCTCATTCTGAACAAAAAAATCTAATTTTCATTTGCACTGGTACTCTTAAAGTGCAAGAAGTAACAAAGCTGTCCAGGGAGTCTGTTTTTGTGCACTTCCTCTGGCACAGCTAGTTGCTGAGACATGAAGTCTCACAACTTTCCAAGGCATCCTACAGCCTCAGCTAGAAATGCAGGATTTGAATCTGCCTCTGCCATTGCACCTTCCTCGTCGCACTCTTCTTCAGGATGAACACTGGAAACAATTTCCAGATCTGATAGTTCAGCGCGGGTAACCAGCTCACTGTCACACTGCTGAAACTTGTCAGGCAATGGCACGTCGCTCAGGTTTAGTACACGTCCTTCAGATGAAGCTCGCCTCTTCTTGACTGTGAGTTGTGGCCGGATGTGGTTTCATAGGACTTCCGTCATCTGGTCCGAGGTCTCACACGAGTCAGAGTACGTTCCACGGTGGGTGCTTTGCTGAACGCTGAGGTTGCATAAGACCCACCGCCAGTCCTTGTAAAACCGAACTTACCTGTACCACTCGGAACGAAGAATGCGGCACATCCTCTTCGAATGACCAGGTGACTGGTTCATCCATCCACACAACAGCTGCACATTCGCTGGGCATAAGCCTTGTAAATGCCATGATGCAACCCATGCACAGCAAGTAGACACAGCTATCCACGATGCTAAAATTTCCACATGTGCATTAAACATCACTTGTGAGCGCGTGTAGTGCATGTTTCTTTTTCTACGTCTTTTTTGTTCTTAGCGCTCTAAGTTTTTATTCATATGCGTTACCAACTAGCCCTCCTATTCATCCTTTTGCAATGTATTTCTATTACACAAGGCTCTTTTCCATGTTTCAATCCCTCTCTTCAAGACCCCGCTATTTTAGCATCTAAAGCAGGGTTCGCTGATGCGTATGTGATCAGCCGTGTGCCAACTTACTGCCCACTCCGCCCCCCGCCCCGCAGCCTCGTGCACACTTCATCACGTTACCGCGAGCTTGCTCCTCCCCCCCGTCTCCGTTTGCTCGCGCAGGAAGATGTCACTGGTGAAGCCACCTGTTTTCGTGTCTCACCCTCGCACACTTTCACTCGAACCTAAACCATATCGTGTGCATCGCTTTTGTTGTGCAGCACATGATTTGAGAAGTGCATTTGCGGGCAGCCACTTGTGATTTTATCATTTGGCCCTCTGCGTCCGCGGAAGTTTCCATTTATGTCTCGGCAATTATTTGCGACACCAGTGAAATTTCGTTATAATGAAATCACATACAAACACACCGTTATGTTGAGCTTCTAATGGTGTTCTATGGACAAGAGGTTATGAAAAGTTAATTACTTCATAATACAGTTGAAACCCGGTTTAACGAAGTGATGACCACGCTCGAATTATTTTGTTAAATCGGGAAGTCTGTAAAATCGAGAAAGGAATTTTTTGGTCCTTCGAAATATAAAATTGTAACGTAGCGACACGCAAAAAGTACTGTGGCATTGTATTTGCCGCTGACCCAGCCATCTGTTCCATAAACCATGAAATAACAAAAGCCACCGCCGCTGCCACTACCGAAGCGGTGTTGAGTTGGCTGTTCCGTGCATGGGCGTGGCGTGCAGCCTTGTCAAAATAAAGGTAAGGATGTGACCATGGTATCTAGATGTTAAATACGATAGCTTTAGAGTGCACGCTCTAAGAACAACTCATCCGTGTCAAAATTAGAAAGAAATCATGACTTTTTTGCTCAATTTATTTCAGAAAAAACTTCATTAAATCGAGTTTGGGCAAGTTTGTTTCATTAATTTGGGTTGATGATAACATTGAACCCTATGGGTACCTTCCAGGGAACGGAAATTTCTTCATTAGATGAGGAACTTCGTAAAATTGCAGTTCGTTAGATCAAGTTTTAACTGTATTGATAATTTCATTATATTGAAAGTCGTTATATGGAGGTTTAACCGTATGTACTTTAGCATATCAAATTTTCGTGGCAACATGTACTAGGAAGGTGGCTTGCCTTTGAATCAATGACAGCTGTGCTAAACAGGTTTTTTACCATGAAGCTTTATTCCATACAACCATCACTGTATAAATGACATGCACAAAGTACATGCCTGGCCAGATACATTGTACAGACTATTACAAAGATTACTGTGCTCAGAGACTAGTAGTTGTCGATTAATTTGCTAAGTAGACTATTCTAAGGGCAAGCACTCACTCGTATGGCCTTGGCATGTCAGGCTTGTGACACTGGGACAGCGTACTGTGTAGACTTAAGCACGATTTGTAGATGTGCAAACGTGCTGCAGCGCTGGTCAGAGATTTATTGCGGTGTCGGAAATCCAACCATGATGTGCCATAAATTTTTTATGTACAGTGAAATTTGCATACATCAAACTGTGGGAACAAGGTGGCATTTGGCTGCTTATTATGAAGCTCAACTTAATACAAGAAACTAATAAACTGTGACTTTGAAGGCTGTGACTCAGAAATCAATGTATTAGCAAGGACTTGCAATCTTTTTATTTTAACAGTCCCTCAAGTGTATAAGTTCTCAGATTAAGATACATGTAACATTTACAAGAGAAGGCTAAGCACTAACTGTGTAGCAGCTTACACAGGAAATGCTAAGTGCTTGAACATCTGAGTTCAACTGCAGAGTGGTTCACACTTCACAGAGAACACTTGTCAGGTGCTCACATCTCAAGGAAAAAAGGGTAGTGTGTTTTTTGTTTTTGCACCACACCATGTCACACAAATTAATGTTACTTTGTGTAAGGTAAGTGGATATATTCATTAAAGAAATTATGCTTGCAGAGAGTGTTTATGCATTCAAAACATCATTAAATGAAATCTAGTTAAATACCCCCCTTACTTTGTACTTGCTCAGAAAAAAGAAAATAAGGATAGAGTTATGGATACATTTTGTGTGTTTGTCATCATGAGGCTATCGCAAGAAGCACTCCATAATAAACATATATTAGCATTTGGACTTCCTGCAACTTTTTTACAGTTATTGCTATTAAAAGGCTAACCTAAAGCAACAGAAACGCGGAAACAAGCTAAGCAAAGAACAAATGCAAAATACACACTTGTGTTTCTGAATGCACATGAAGTGGCTGGTGGTGCAACAAGAATGCAACAAATACTGATGCAACAAAGAATAGACTGAAGCAGATCAGGTACTGCCATCATGGGCCACCTGATAACAATTTCACCAGAGTGAGGAAGATTGGAATCCACCGGGAAATCGCACCACTGCTTGATAGGCACGCACAGAGCAGTCATCAGATGGCCTGAGCCATGTGCAGTGGTGTCAACATGAGCTCCATGACAGCATCCTTGAGGTTGGCACCCCGAAGATTCGCTTCGTGTAGGTCGCTTCCAGACAAGTTGCAGTTCTGTAAGTTCAGTTGTGGCACATAAGATGGTGGTCCATGTCTTATTAAAGTGCCCTCTGTTGTATGAACAGCAGCTGCACCAAAAATAGAGCTAAAAGAAACCTGCCAGACTGTTGCACCAGCATGTAGCACAGAGATGCACAACTATCCAACAGACTATTAATTTGATTTATGTGAACCAGTGATCCAACAAGCAATCCTGTGCCATCACCTTGCATAAAGTTGGCATAAAGTTGCGAATGCATGAAGAACATGTTGCACCAGTAGAGGTTCCAATATACATTTGGTATCTGGACGTGCATTTAGAACTTGGGCGTGACATTTTAATATTATTTTGGCAGCACTGCACAGTAACTGACATTAACTTACATATTATTGGTCCGTCAGGGCCATGTTTGTCTACCATAAGCTTCATCTCATTCTTTACACTGTTCATATGCCATTCTGTATTCTTTACATTGTACAATTTTCTGAGGGCTATGAATGCAATGGAATGGTAAAAACATTGCAACCTTGACTCGCATTTCCTTCGCAGATCGACATAAAGGTTTGCTTGAGTTAGTTCACATCTATGACAGCAAGATAGAGGAAATTGATATGGTTTGTCCGAGTTAGAAATTTATTTAATTAAAGGGCTCAGTAATGTATTCAGTGCAGCCTCCATTACAGCTGATTAATTTCTTTAGATGGTCTTGCTGTCTTACAGAGAAAACTTGCAAAACAACAGTTCTTTAAGTTATCTGGCAGAATTGATCTCACATCTGTGAAAAAATGCCATACAAGGTACGGAAATGAGGCGAATTAGTACTGAATAATGTCGTAGATGACTAAGAAACTAGATTAGACAGACAAAATGAATGAAGCAAGCAAGGCTTGTTTCATTCAAAGGAGTGCAGTCCAGTTCACAAGCAGCATAGTCTGGCTTACATTCAAGCTGATAGGCAGTCAAGTTGGTTTGCAAAATTTAGTTCCCATAAACTGTTCCATTGCATCATCCCACAGCACTGGGAAACATGTCATATAACTTTGCTATTGTTTTCTTTGTCTTCTCCTGTGAGTCTAAATTAGCATTTCATGGGGTCAAAACAAGTTCACGCATTTTGTTAATATGCTTGACATGAGTAGCTTATTTATTTATTTATTTATTTATTTATTTATTTATTTATTTATTTATTTATTTATTACTTTTGCCATCTACCATTTTAATGTCAGTTTACAGTATCAGACTTTCGGTGAGTATGTTTGAACAGGCACAGAAGTGTATGGATGAGAGAAGTGATGATATGCTGCATGTGAAAAGCAATACAGATTGCAGTACTATGATGCAGGAATTGCACACCTCTAGATCAGCACCAGCGAGGATGGCTTGACGCAAATGGCAGTTCTGTAGATTTGCATTCTTGAGTGTTGCAACTCTGAGGTTCACCCCTGCCATTTGGCTACCATCCAGATCAGCATCCTTCAGATTCACTCCTGAAACACGCCAACAAGATTTAATGGTTGATTGAATGAATATCGTGTCAAGTCTATAGTGCAGTGCTCTAAAAGTGTTATACAGTGACAGAAGTGGGGACTTTTTTAACTGCAAGCACTAATACCAGGAAAGCAAATGGCATGCGAGGCACTATGGGTCAATCCATTGCTATGCATGAGGCACTGTGGTCGACTGGTTGACTGAATTATGAGGATTTTCATCCTAAAGCAACACAAAGGCTATTAGAGATGCTTTAGTGGTGGTCTCCACATTAATTTTGATAGCCTGCAGTTCTTTAACATGCCTCCATCAGTATAGCACAATTGCTGTGGCCAAGAATCGAACTCACAACCTTGTGCTAAGAAGCAGAACACCATAGCCGCTCAGTCATTGAGGCAGGTGCAGCTGGTTTAGGGCACTGGTTCCCAAACACAAATAACCCAAGAAAAAAAAAAACAAATAACCCGAGAACAAATTTTAGGGTGTTACAAAATGGTTTAATGCCTCAGGTTACCTTTTCCTTTAATAAGCCAAAGAGCCAACCACTGAAGACAGGGAAGACATAGTGCTCACATGTTCATGTAAATTGCATGTGCAATATAATGCACAGAAATCTGTAATCCATCATTGGCCCTTCTATCATAAGACACCATATACTATCATCAAATCTAAAATGCCCTTGTCGTTTCTATCGCGTCAGCTACTCACTGTACTTTCTTTATACTATAGTAAACTCTTAGCAGTTTCCATGCACAAAGCCTCATCAGGCAGTAAATCCTTTTAATTTTCCTCTCGGGTCTATTTCATACCAAAAGTAAGGTTATGGACGCATAGCATCTTATACAGTAGCACAGGAGTTCCCAAGCTATCTGGCCTTGGGGAACCCCACCTGTCTTCCCAGAGTGCTGTGGAACCCCCTTACTTCATTTTTTCCACTGATGTGCTTATCCATGGCGTTGCAATGTTTGCTGCGACGAATCAATTGAACTGCTTAAATAAGAACAAAAAAAGTGCGCAAATTATCAAATAAGTTAGAGATGCTACTCGAAAAAAAAAACGTTCTTTATTAATTGTACTAGAGATATGAAAATACTGCCGCTCATAGAGTTGTTTTTGTGTAGCTGCTACATTTTTTTAGTTATCTCCTACACAACTGCAAAATATACTGATCTTTGGAGGCACTTCCTTGCATATTAAATTTTCACGAAAGGCATCGTGCTGCTGCTTATTTAGCTTTTTGTAGACTGCAAAGAGGCGATAGATCCAAACTGCATGTATAATTAGTGGAAATATGTAAAAAAGACTAGTACACTTTAACATAACTTTTTTCACATTCCCATGAGCACTTATAATTGTCCTATACTGATGAAATTTGGCATACACACTCTTCAAGATATGTAGAGTGATGATATCTACTTGAAACTGCAATATCTCTCGACAGTAGTTGTGAAAGTACAAGGTTATATTTCATGGGAATGTAAAAATTTAGTTGAAGTGGACTAATCTTTTCTTGCATAGTTGTGCTAATTTTACATACAGTTTGGATAGCTATTGGCACTTTGCAGTCTGCAAAGAGCTAAATAAGCTACAGCACAATGTTTTTTGTGAAAGGTTAATACACAAGGAAGTGCCTCCAAAGATCACTACATTTTGCAGTTGTGTGGGCCATAACTAAAGAATGTAGCAGAAACACAAAAACTAATGAAAGATTTGAAATCTACATAAAAAACCGAATGGCAGTACTTGTACAAATAACAAAGAAAAAGTAGTTTCGAGTAGCACCTCCCCTTCAACAAGCTTATTATTATCCGCTCAAGTGGGGATGGGGTCTAAGTTGTTTTGGCTGTTCGTGGAACAGCCTAAAAATGCTGTTTCCGAAACCCAGTTTTGCAACCCCTGAATTAGCATTGAGACTACTTTTATGTCTCACTTGGCAGTGCCAGTGCAGTGCTTGAAACGCCAAATGTAATGTGCCAGTGCAGTACCCTTGAATTAAGGAGCACTGAAGTATGCCGTTGTACTCAAAATATAGGAGTAAGCCCTCGCAGCGTACGCTACTTGAATGTACCATGTGATTGGCTGCAGTTATGACTGCATTGATTACAGCCTGCCTGTCACAGAAAGAAGTATGTTGAGAAGCCATGCATGTGTCCATTATAGAACAGTCTAAATTTTTTGAAAGCTGTAACCTCCAAGAAGAGGATGCTGTATTTGTACAAAAATAATGGAAGCGTAGATATGACGCTAATGCCAATAGTAATATTTGCTGTGAAAAAAAGAACAACAATTTCACATTCCCCCTCTGCATATGAGACAACACGTGCACGAGTGGTGCCGAAGAATGCCAATGCAATCACCTTCCAGGTTGGCACTGTTTCCGGCAGGGTCCTCCATGTTACAAGAGCGTAGGTGGGCTGCCTCCATGTTGGCACACATCATTTTGGCCCCAACTAGTTGCGCACCCTGATTGGCAACAAAATGGTGAAGAGGTGAAAGCCTTTTCTTTTGCCATGCGAGAAGAGCCCACACAGTGTTTCCTAAATTAGCAACATCATTTCATGTTAGAATGAGCTGTGCAAACAGGGACGTCATAATCACACATCACAACGTGCTGCTGTGAACTGGGAGACCCTAGTGGTAAAGAATAAACTTTCTCTCTTCCTCTCAACGTACTTGACACCCTGATCAGACTATGTTTATACACATGTCACTTAGCTGTTCAAGCAATGCAGTATAATGACCCAGGTTACATAGTTTACCTGCTGTTTCATTGAGTCTGCTTGGCGATGTGCACACAACAGCTTGTGGCATCGAGCTTGGTGGTGGGACTGTTATGTGACTGAAGACAAGAGTATGGCTTATTATTGACCAGTGTGAGGGCTGCTTTTATTACACATGTAAATAGAATTTACATAATTTACTACTAATTCATTAGTAAAGACAATGAACAAATGAACAGCATTACCTGAACAGTATTAGACTTGGTGAGCAGGTGCTCCAGTTTAGAGCACTGCAAAAGGTAGGAGACTCGAAGAAGAAAAAGACACATACAGCCTAAAAAGCATTGCGTTGCTTGCAGCACTGCATCTGCTGCTTTCATATTTTTTACTGATTATTGAAATCTCCGGGTACGGTTAATTGTTCTTTAATACATTGTCGTACAATAAATAGTCTCCAAAGCTCAATGTCTACGACGTGTTACCGGCTCACAAAATCACTTCCACCACATGCAACCGGCAAAAGCATAGCCTTCCAAGACGTGCATCTGTTTATCCAGAGGGTGCTGCACTGGTGCGTGGATTCGTACACCACCTTATACTGGTGCTCCTGTTTTTGCAACTGCAACTGCAACTGTGTACTGCAACTGTAAATTGATAAATCATAGGTGCAGGCCTACTTCCTAACCTCGAGGTTGGCCAAGGTGAGGTCAGCACGCTCGAGGCAACAGTAACTCAGGTTGGCCCACGTTAGGCGACATTTGCGCAGGTTGGCCCACTTGAAATTGATGTGGCGCAAGTCCAGTCGAGACAGGTCTGCACCCGACAGATCCACACCCTGGAACACAAGAAGCTGGCAGTTTTATCCCAAGTGCAGAGGCATCACGGTGACCAGAGTAATGTGAGCAGTAAAACATGCAGTGCTTTGTGCTGTTTCACTTCCATATTGTTTGTGTGATGAAACTTGCCACAAAATTTAACATTTATTTCTCCATTATTGTCTGCTTTGTATCATGCTGAAGATGTAAAGAATGCATTAATATTTCTTTTGCTGGCTGAATTACTAGGTGCTTAAAAGAAGAACCAGCTTTAGCATCATGCTACCACTTATTGTCACTACCGCTGCTCTGGCCACCTGCAAGCCTTCACATGTCAGAGCTGAACCCTGCCAGAAGCGTGCAAGGTGTGCATAGGCTAGCATACAGAAAGCTGGCAGGCATTGGGGATGGTAGTGGTAATAATAAGTGGTTGTGCTATGCCAGAACAGTCCAATGTTAAATATGACACTAGCATCAAAAGTGGGTAGGAGATTGCGAATCATTCTTCATAATCATCTCATAAGAAGGGCTGGTAAGTAGGAGCCTCTCTGGAGGTAAATGTCATTGTACTGGCACTTGAAACTATAAAATGAAGTCTACTGATGTGCTGTTTTCTTTTCCACAGTCATGCAGCCAGGGTGAGGCCACAAGAATGTTACACCAGCCGTGGAACAGGGTACATGGCAGAAGCAGTAATATGCTATATTCTATACCTGCCTGAAATCGAAGTTCTGACAGGTGAGATGTTCTGGTGAGGATTCGAATCACATCTTGCCTTGTGAGTGGAAGGCAGTCACCAGGATCACACTCACTCTGCTGTTGGGGGTGATGAAACAATTTCCCATGAAAGACCAAGTAACCAGCAGGTTAAAAAATGTATCACTATTCAGCAGTGACAGCATAAGAGGTAAGCAGCAGACACAGAGCAAAACATTTGTACAAAGACAAACTCCCTGTTAGTGGTCGTGCAATGTCGAACAAAGAAAGAAAAGAAAAGTGGAGTCTGGAAAAGGCAGGCAAATTTTTCTGGCAGTGTGTTGCATTATCATGGCAAGAGTAACAAGGTATGGACAGGAAGATTGCCTTTTCAGCTACTGGAAGGCATTAGCATGTGATAAGCTGTCGTGTACCTGTGAAGTGTAATGTACCTTTGCATAGCCAAGCTATCTAAAAGTCTGCAATCTTTAGATTAAATGTTATGTAGGCTAAGGGTGGCCACAGTATACTGTGGCATTTTATTCTTTACCACTTCTAGTTTGATAAGGTGTAAATAACATTAATAAATTAGGGACACGAAACTATGCTACCTTGGAAAGCGTCTGCCAAGGCTTATGTCTATGCAAGTTAAATCCTGGCCACAGCAGCCATATTTCGATGGGGGGCAAAATGCCAGAACGCCAGTGTACTTTGATTTAGGTGCACATTAAAGAACCAAAGCTGGTGAAAATCAATCTAGAGTGCTCTGCTACGGCATACCTCATAATCACATTGTGCTTCTGGCATGTAAATCTAAAAAACAATTTATGCATGAACATGCTACACCTACACTGTAAGCGCCACAAAAGTAATGGTGTCCTTTACTGCCAACAGAAGGTGCCGTGCACTGCTAGATGAAATTTCGATTTTTTTTAAATATTTTCCTGTTGCTGACAGCAAATCTGGCTCACAGTAAAATAAACCACCAAGTGTGTTCATTTAACATAATTTTAGGCAATGCATGCTTTCCTCCAAGGTGCCACCCATATGCTTATTCAAGACAAACAAGGTAGCAGTATCACAGAGGGACATTTGTATACCTGTAGCTAATGATGTAACACACACACAGTTTGAATTTAGCACAGAAACAGAATCACCTACAATGCTATGATTCGAAATGACACTGTGAAAATGCAGGCAAAGTGCCATCAGCAAATAAAAAATGCTAGTGCATTTCATAGCATATAAGCCAGCATAGCGTTAATGTTGTGGCTGTAAGATTGACATGTCTGCTGAATAGTGGGACTCCATGTGACGACATGTGGCCAAATTTGGCATGAACAGCACAAGCATATCACAAAGAACAGCACAAAGACCCTTCATAGCATAGATTGAGTATCAATGTTTGCATGAATACTTTGTTTAGCACAAAAAGACAGACACAAGAAAGACGACAGGACAAGGCGCCTTGTCCTGTCGTCTTTCTTGTGTCTGTCTTTTTGCGCTCAACAAAGTATTCATGGATTCGCACCAACTAGCCCGCCAACGCATTGTGCTGAACTATCAATGTTTGCAGCCGCTACACATATGTAGAATGCTTTGTATCACAAACAAGAGTGCGATGTTTACCTGACTAATCCGTTCAAGCTCTGGAATGACGGACTCAATTCCATAAAACTTTGCTTCTTCTAAGACACCTGTAAGTGCATCATGATGTATAACATGTAGAGGAATTCCAGGTAACATCCCTACTGCACTTGATGAGTATCGACAAAATGCTGGCTGTTGCTGATGCTTGCAAGAAAACATCAGCATGGGGCCAGCTTTGATTTCTACATTCAAATGCAGCTGAAATACATAAATGTCCTCATTATGCAACCCTTAAATCAAATGTGATGGATTTAATAATTAAGGCTAAATCATAACTATTGAAGCGCATATTAATATATATGCTAAATTTTTAAACCAATATTGCCAAAAGTGGACAAACAATTGAAATTGAAAATATTTGAAATAATTTGAAATAATTGAATTGAAATAATTGAAAATTTAGAAACATAGGTTACAGCGCCATAATGCTGCACCGAAAGCAGACATTGCAGTTCTCTAAGCTTCACTTGTCAAAGCACCTAAACCAGACAAATCCAACTTAGTGGTTTGCAGCTATGTGAATGATTGTTTTGTTTGTGCAAGTATTGTGGGAGTCCCATTTGCAAATTATTTAATAGCAAATGTATATAGTATATCACTTTTGTCTGCTTGAGATGTCTTAACGTAGTAGTAGTTTCTACACTTGTCTGTAACTGTAAACTTGAGGCTTTAACTTCTTGAAACTTAGATTTTTAGCAATTCCTGTGAAAGGGCCTAAATAATAAACCTTCTCCCTAAAGTAACGGTACTTTGTCGCTCTTTTTAAATGCTATATGTTTCATTCAGATTGCTTAAACATTGGTCAGACAAGAGAATCTCTAAATTTCACATGTACTTGAGCGGGAAAAACTCTGATTAAAGCTGCCCCTTAATACTTCAGTATGCTGTTGTATCATGTACAACCCTGTAACAGCAGTAAAACAGAACAAATATCTGTTTGGACAAGTAAGTTCACTATATTACTGATGTATGATCTTGTTTGCTGGCTTAGTCTGCCCTTGTTATAGCAAGGACAGAAATATAGCAAGTGTTTTAATGAGACAGAGTTCAAGAGATGTAGCAAGCACACTACACACAAAAAACAATGGCTCTCCTATATGCGTGTGGTGCTTTTCACACTGGTTCAATTGTTCAGAGCTGTACCAAACAGGGCAGGATTCTCCTCCGCTACCAAAAGGGCTCAGCTGCACTTCTTCAATTTCAAAATGTTGATACAAACCAAAATTTCATATGCCATGAGACAGCCATAATTAATTAATATTTTATCACATGAACCATTTAACACGTACCAGTTTCATAGCGCTGAATGGAACTGATGAAACAAAAAATACTGTTCTTCCTGCATAGTGTCATACAATGGAAATGAAGCTGAGTCTGCACACTTGAGTGCACACTTGCACAATTCTGCACATTTCAGTCATGTACAGAATTTGGGTAGAGAACTTCTTATGGAAATTCGTATGCTCACTTGATGTAAAACTAGACAACTGCACTACTATATATGATTATAAGCTGCTCAAGGTGATGAGTGACATGAAGTTCGTTTGCTTGTACAGCGAAGCTGTATGCCTTTACCGTCTAAGGAAATTTTCATGTAGTTGTGGTAAGCGAAAAACTCCCCATACGTGGGCTGATCCCGGAGATAGTGCAATGCCGGGCCGACCCACAGCAGAGGTGAAGCAGGCGTTAAGCGCTCCCCACATGTGGACCGATCCTGAAGATAGTGCAATGCCGGGCCGACCCGCGGCGGAGGTGCAGTTCACCATGAAGGGGCCCACATACATAGCTTCGTTGGTCATCCTTCTTCACAGAGTGGAAGGGCACCGAGGTTTTTTTATTTAATTAACCTTCCTTATTATTAATTTATACCTGCTAACTCTAAACTGAACAAGCTGCCCTTGGCCCTCACCTATGACCATTGTGTGATCTTTCAAATTGATCACTTGTATATATAATTACATGAAATGCATAGGTATGATTATTTTGTTTGTAGTGTTATAGTACAACCAAGTCCCTTCTGTAAAACTTTCAAGCCTGTGGTGAATGGATAGATGCAAATATAGATGAGCAGGAAAGAAAACAAGTAAGTAAATGTCATCATTCCATCCTGATTCAAATTCAAGAGGAAACATTTTATTTTCACATGAGTGCAATGCACTCAGCATCACATAGCTGCACTCACCCCGTGGCGAAACCCCTCGATCCAGAATAAGCTGCCCGTGCCTAAGGTAGTTGAGCAATGGCTCAAAATAGGTAGGGCTTCGATCAACCAAGTAAGCCCCGTGGCTGTCCTTGGCACTTGGCCATACTACGCCATCAGCACCTTTGCTGAACAGACGACCAAGCATAGAGCAGGGCTCTTTGGAAACCAACGTGCTTCTGAAAATACAAGACGTTCTACAGTTCAAAACATGGAACTTACACAGAGAATACTGAATAACTACTGTAGTGCAGCTAGGTAATTTAGTCCCCTTGCGAAGGTTGTATCACACTGCATAGCTTACTTAGCATAGAAGGGTGGTTGTTTGGGCTAGTTGGTTTTCCATAATGGTAAGTGGTGCAGTGCGAAGCAGGACAGAGGGAGTCCTCTCATCCTCATCTTTTCTGTGCCCCTCTGTCCTGCTTTGTGCTGCATCACTTGACCTTACTTAGCAAAGCTGTTCGAAGGAACTTTCTACACTGTTTTGCAGTAAACAAGAAGCAGAATCAGCTGCCATATGTTGGAATGGTGACAAGAAATGCTGTGGAATGACATTCCTTGCATGAGATTGCTTACATTGTTAAATTTCTAATTGAGATAAATATAGCTTTCTTTTTGCTAAGCATAATCAGAGAAGTATTGTGAAAGATATGGTGAAGAATAAATAGACTGCAAGACTCTATTTTGACGAAAAGATATGGTGACAGGGTTATGGTAGAAAACAATAGACAGCACTTCAGAATGCAAGGTCTTGGAGACAAAACAATGAGTAAGTAGGGCAATGTTTAATTGTCAAATTATTTAGTCAGGTGAACAAGTATTACGCACACTCTCATGGGCAAAGCACAGGCACATGTCATCTGGTCACCTGTTCAATTTAGCGTTCTTAGCAACTGTGAGCTCCTTGTATTAATGCTGATCTAACTGTATTAAAGATAGCAATTACTTGCAGAAAGACTGGGAAATTTGTCAGTGGCATCCAACTCTAAGCATCACTTGCAGCAAGCAAAATAATTCTTATTTTACACATTTTGCTGATGGCTGCTGACAAGGGCAGTTAAGCTGCAGACAGATTATGAACCGAGTGATTGAGACCATTGCCTGGTCAAGCTAAGTGACCTTAAATAAAGCAAGCTAAGTGGCTAAGCTTGCTTTATTTCTACCTTATAGGCTATCACCGCATAGTACGGCATCATCTACTGCCAGAAAGCTTCTCGTCTCACTTGTGCACCTGCTAAAAAACTACAAGTGAGCAATGGAAATGACGTTTTGTGGAGCAAGCAAGTATTTGTTCGTCAATGTTGTAATGTCAGCTTGAAAAATTCTAAAGGATATCATCAACTGCTGTGACAACAGCAGGGTACCTTGTAGTAGCGAAGTGCTTTCCTCCCACATTAAGCAAGACCCAGTCTGGGTTACCACAGGCCAGGGGCTGTGATGCTGATGACGTGTCTATAGAAATACACATACACAAAAAAGTAAGAACAAGGTGAAAGAGACTTGTACTGCTTGCTTTAGTACAGCAAGCTGCAGTGCAATACCCGCAGATTATATAATATGTACCTCCTTTATCAAAGGTAACAGACGCCCTCCTCTGGTTTTTACTTGCATTTTTGCATCAGTTATCAAAAACATCATCGTTGATTCTATTGGAGGGTGTACTTCAGGCTATGCTTTAAAGATGGATTGACGGTACCTGTCATATCACATGATGCCCCATTGTGTTTCTTTTTTTTTAATGTTGGGGGGGGGGGGTCTATTACTTTTGCATGTGATGGTACACAAACTCGAGAGTAATGGTTGAAATTCGAGAAAATAGTGTAATGTTTCACATACAGAGATTAAAGAAGACGTCCACCTCAGAAGTATGAGATTTGTTTAAGTCTTATGACAACTACAGCATATCGAAAAACTATTAGCGATCACATTGTTTTAGGATGTCATTCTGGAGAGGCTGTATTACTGTAGCACTCCAGATGCTCATGTGGGACGCTAGATAACAGATCTTTAGTTTCGTTGCCTTCAGCATACCGCTGCGCTATTTGACAGCAAACCGGATTAAATTCTGGGGTTTTACATGCCAAAACCACGATTTCATTATGAAGCACACATGAAAAACCGTTGGCAGACGGCACATTCATTGCCGTCTACGGAAGGATTTTGGAAACCTGCCTAAATGTCATGCAACTCTTGCTGTCTACGGGGATTCATACAGCTGCTAGCAACAACTCGCCAACTCTTCTCGTTTTTGTGGTAATGCCTGTAATTTGCCAGTGCATCATTTTTTTTTTGCATACATCGGTAATTGGTCGATCAGCCGTACTGTTCTAACCATGATTACTAATCCTGAGGTAGGGCTGTTTTAACGGTTGACCAATCCTCGGACGTTCAGAAATAGCAGCGTGGCGGGTGGACTGTTTACATGCAGACAGTCGGTACATGACCTCCGAAGTGTGACACCTGTTCCTCCACCCCCTGCTTCTAAATGGTAGTATAAACCGCTGCAGCTCACCAGTAAAGCTTTCACCAGATGAAACAAACAAGGTTTCTTCGTCCCTGAAAAGTACCAAGCACGAATTAATCCACCGTGAAAACAAGGTAAATGAAGCGGTTAGGTACTAAGATACGCAGTACGCCGTTTCGGAGATCAGTGCCGCGATAAACTTGCCTTATTAGACTTGTGTCATCGATCTCTCCACCTCTACTAGTGAACAGACGTTTAGCTCGGATTCCGAACTTGGAACTGATAGCTTTGAGCAGCTCGTCGAGAGATCCGGGAACCAGAAACACCTTTCGAAGACAAGGAGACAAGATCAATGCTTCATTCATTCACGACGCGCTGCCAGACAGCCACACACGAAGTCCCCAGTCATTAGACGCCAGGCACACTTTATTTGATTCGGCTTGGTTGGACAAAATTTTCGTCGCTTACCTTTCCGTCGCGATTTGTTCCGTTTCGGTACACAACCACTCGCGCAGTCTTTTCTTCTGCGTGCTGCTCCCTTTCCATTGATAACAGATTGAAGCAAGAATTATGTTCACTCATTTATTTAGTGACATAACAA
Organism: Dermacentor albipictus; assembly: GCF_038994185.2. NCBI lineage: Eukaryota > Metazoa > Arthropoda > Arachnida > Ixodida > Ixodidae > Dermacentor > Dermacentor albipictus. The sequence continues at coordinate 10,215,543 of NC_091829.1, forward strand.
CTACGATCTGAGTCTTATAACAAATACGAGATGCTTGAAAAACAAGAAAAACTTGTGTCTGCGCAAGCAGAAGAGCGTGGCGATGGCTGTAAATGACTGCAGTATCGGATTGTCTTGGATGTGTCAATGCTATTTACATCTGTCGCCCCATAGTTTACGCGTTATCTGTTTATGAAATATCAATACGTAACAAATGCTCAAACACAATAAATGAGACCCATACTCTGGTCTTGTGCGAACAAAAATATTTAAGCAAAAACTGGCAGAACCTAAACTAGAGTTCGCATGCGATCGAGTACATCCTAACTGCAGCCAACATGGCAGCGCCTGCAGACGCTCGTACACCGTTTGCTGCCGCGGAAAAACAGGTGATATGTTTTGTTATAGGTCGCTATAGTCCTTAAAATCCGACAGAGGAAGCCAGTTAGAATTCTCAACAATATAAAGTTGGTCTCGTCGCGCTGTTGCAATTAGAATCGGTTATGTGGGAGCACTAACTTGTAGTTGCGGTCTGTGGTCTGTTTGTTTTCAGGAATCCACGGTTCTTGACTTCACTGACGTTGCTTCCTCAGGTATGTAACGTAGGCAAGAAGTTCTATACTTTTAACGATAATTTACTTTTGGCACTTTTGCAGGAGTCCACGATGAGACGTTCCATTCTGCGGATAAACCTGCTCCCACCCCGCATAGCCAAGACGTATTCTCGGCTGTGCCCTCCATGGTGCGTAATTTGCCTAAGACACAGTGACTGAAACACAGTCATACACAATACTCCTGTAACATGAACGCTTTCGAATATGCTGAATTTGAAGTCGGCCATGATCGAGCGCTGCTGCACATCGTGTTCAATCACGCGCATGCCTTTCATCCGGTTACACTTATTCGTGCTTCGACTGCTCACGATTAAATATTTATGCAGATCAACTTCTGTGAGCTTTGAGACTGCCCATGTAGTGGGGATGTTAGACTGGGTGACCAAGTGCCGGTCAAATATTGCTTTTTAAGCGTCGGCTTATTTGCTTGTCCAAATGTTCGCAGCTGTTGTGGCAAGCAGGAAAGCAGCAGGCGAAAAATGCATTCAGCATATATGCCAACATAGATCTCCTGAGGCCATACTTTCACGTTGAACCACAAGAAGTCCGAGCCAGGTAAGACTCGCATCTTTCGTTACTGCGCTCTCCTCAACACATTTTATGGACAGCTTTTAACCAGCGCTGTTCAATCTCCCCCCCCCCCCCCTTCTTTTTTCGTTTGTGTGTGGAACTTCTACAGGTCCCCATTCTCGTACGACCTAAATGAAACGTCACATCATTACCCGCGGCTAATGGCAAATCAAACAGGAAATTTAACTAGGTAGATTTTTGTGCTGAAGTTGGCTCATGACACCATGTTTTATTAAACAAATGCATTGTAAACTGGGAACTGTAGCATTAGAATGGTGTAAAACGGAGATGCTGGTGCCATTGCCAAGAAATAGTGAACAAGCCATGTTATGCATTGCTCAGGATAAGTGGAAGAAGAAATTTACATTGTCTGATGACGTGACTGGCTTTTAGCCTGATGTTACGTTTTTCCTTGCATCTTTATAGAATCTTGGAGTCTTTCCTTCCTCGCTGGCCATCACATTATGCACCACTGGTAAACACTGAGCATCTAACTTTCAGCATATTGGAGTTTGAATACCATAGCATTCTTACCTTTAAATATTTTCTTGTATGCTTTTTTGTTGCAGTTAATTCCAGCTGAGCTTTATGGGCCTCTGATGCTAGTTTTGACATTGATAACATTGCTACTTTTTGGAATGAAGACATCTGGCCATACTGTGGTAAGTAGAGCTGCCTGTCACCAAAACTACTTTTGTTGTGCCTGTTTCATTGTCTTCTTCATGTGAAGCAAACTACTGCCATTTTTTACTTGAAACCCAATTTGGTGAACAGCTGTGTGCTGCCAAACTCTTATAGATGACTCCTGTAGAACTATTTAGATAGTGGTGCCAAAGTGTGTTGCCTTGATTTGTACTTTTTTGCAAATGGGAAAAACTCGGCAGCAAGTCTCTTAAGAGTGCCATTTCCATTTATGCACACCTACTGATTCCTGCCAGTGTGCTACACAAGCATGTGATAACGGAAAGTTATTTGCGGTAGCGTACACTTTGCACTCTACTTAGGCACATAACTTTTTGTAATGTTGTTACCATAAGAAGGGCTTTGTTAAGAACAGGGTGTCGTGACATAAGGCTCGAGGGATGGCGGAAGAATGAACTGCTGACGTAGCACCAAATGGAAAGCTTGGCCCTTTCTGCCTGCTTAGTTGTGGGCTAGTTATATTGGAGCACTTTCATTTCCAAATGTAAAGGTGGTCCACCTTAAATGTCTGCATTAGAACCATTTGCATGGTGCATAAAAAGAGCTGTTTTTGTTTTTGTCAAGAGGTATTTCAGAGTTGTGATTTTCCCATGAGTGCAGCTTCTCCAAGCATTCTTTATCTTGAAGTGCTGTGTAGTCGGGATATCGTGAAATGCAACACCAGCCTCTTAAGCCAGAAAAATCTTCACTCACTGCTGTTCGTGTTATCATCTCTGAATGTAAAAAGTAGCCTGTAGTTGCCTTGTGAGAAGCTGTCATGTCTACTAACCGGCATTTTTATTCTATCTGCTTTTAAAGATTTTACACTTTCCCGTTCTTTGTTATTGCTCAGATTTCAAGCCAGAATCACATTTCCTTGGTCTGCTTGGTTGAAAAATAAATTACCACCATTGTACCTACATCTCAGCGTCAAGTGCAGACAAATCAGGTGAACGGTGATGCCAGCAAATTTGTTAAATGATGTGGGCCAAAATATGAAAACGTTTCAAAACTTGAGCCAAAACAAAGTAGTGTTAAGTGCATATTTTGATTTAAGGTTAGAACATCATGAATAATTTTTTTCTAACAAAAATGGGGGCATTGTTAATTCTATTTATTTAAATTACCTCTTATTAGTTAGCTTTGTTATGAAGGAAATAGAGGTTCCTGTTCACTAAGCAAGTTGGGCTGCTGGAATTTTCCAGAAGGAAGGCACACTCATGGGCACGGCATTTGGTGTCAGCTTCGGCTATTGGCTCGGAGGTTCAGCCTTGGTTCGTGCTGCCGGTTACATCAGCAGCACACAACTGTCCTTCTTCCAAGTTCTCTCACTGATGGTGAGTAATCTGAGTGCCGGGTCATGTAAAAACATACAGTCAAACCCAGTTATAATGAACCTGGGTGCAGGAAAGTATACTCTATGTCAAACATGCAACACAAGCAATATTTGTGCAAAAGAAGTCTCTTAAAATTAACTAGGCATTCAAACTTCGAGAGCCTAAAACCTCCCATAAAACCATCCACAGCAACTTTTCTTTTTTTTTTTACATGCTTTTCAATTATGGTTTTATTATTCCTCTCTTTCTTTCTTTCCTTTCTTTCGTTTTGACCATGCAGCACTTTCACAGCCTGTTTGGGCGAAACCAGGTAGTGTGTGATACAATGCACAACCTGATAGAGAACTACAGATCCCGCTGCGTTGATGTGTTACAAGTGCTGTTGCAAGAGTCGGGTCGCCATAGGGGGGTACAGTCTCGCAGCTTTGTTCTATTGTGTGTCACTAATTGATCACAAATATTCATAGACGTTTACTATACCTGCGTTCGAAGTAAAAGACTCAATATATTGAAGACGATAAACAAGATGAGAACAAGGTAAAAGCGGGAGCCAACGTTTTGACAAGTGGGCTTTTTCAAGGCGACATTTGCTTTCCTCAGCACAGTATATATAGGTAGGGTTCTCCTAAAGGGGAGAGGGGGTAAGGCTTGTAGGTACAGCAACGAGCAAAGGTGTTTTAGCGGCGAGGGTATAGAATTTAGAATAAAGGAGTGTTTTGTACAAGCTCAGTGACACGGCCGTCTGTCAGCCACATGTCAACGTCAGATTGAATGGATATCATGTGGACACAGCTAAAAAGCTTCCCAAAACTTTCGCCGAGCATTTCAACCAACCAGGCCATTTTGATGAACTTAAACTCTACATCTTACAGTCAAATTTCCGTTCTGAACGAGAAAGAAAACACTGAGAATATACTTTAAATATAAGTTCAAGACATTGCAACCACTAGGCATAAACATTTCAAAGGGAGCTTTAGAATCTATTTGCTATGCTAAATTTCAAGCTATAGGCAACAACACTTAGTTTAGTTGCTTCGTGTCTTTTCAGTTTGGCTACGCCCACTGTAGGGCAAAGGCCTCTCCCATACTTCTCCAACTACCCCAGTCATGTGCTAATTGTGGCCATGTTGTTCCTGTAAACTTCTTAATCCCATCCGCCCACCTAACTTTCTGCCGCCCCCGGCTACGCTTCCTTTCTCTTGGAATCCAGTCCCTAACCCTTAATGACTATCGGTTATCTTCCCTCGTCATTACATGCCCTGCCCATGGCCATTTCTTTTTCTTGATTTCAACTAAGATGTCATTAACTCGCACTTGTTCCCTCACCCAATCTGCTCTCTTCTTAGCCCTTAACCTAACACCCATCATTCTTCTTTCCACAGCTCGTTTAGTCGTCCTCAATTTAAGTAGAACCCTTTTCGTAAGCCGCCAGGTTTCTGCCCTGTAGGTGAGTACTGGTAAAACACAGCTGTTAAACACTTTTCTCTTGAGGGATCATGGCAACCTGCTGCTCATGATCTGAGAACGCCTGCCAAACGAACCCAGCCCAATCCTATTCTTCTGATTATTTCCGTCTCATGATCCGGATCCGCCGTCACTACCTGCTCTAAGTAGATGTATTCCCTTACCTCTTCCAGTGCCTCGCTACCTATTGTAAATTGCTGTTCTCTTCCGAGTCTGTTAAACATTACTTTAGTTTTCTGCAGATTAACCTTTAGACCCACTCTTCTGCTTTGCCTCTCCAGGTCAGTGAGCATGCATTGCAATTGGTCCCCTGAGTTACTAAGCAAGGCAATATCATCAGCGAATAGCAAATTACTAAGGTATTCTCCATTAACTCTTATCCCCAGTTTTTCCCAATCCAGATCTCTGAATACCTCCTGCAAACATGCTTTGAATGCCGTTGGAGACATCGTGTCTTCTTTCCTGATGCCCTTCTTTATAGGGATTTTGTTGTTTTCTTTATGGAAAACTACGGTGGCTGTAGAGCCGCTATATATATCTTTCAGTATTTTTACATGCGGCTCGTCTACACCCTGATTCCGTAACCTGCATGACTGCTGAGGTTTCGACTGAATCAAACTCTTTCTCGTAATCAATGAAAGCTATATGTAAGGGTTGGTTATGTTCCGCACATTTCTCTCTCACTTGATTGATAGTGTGAATATGGTCTATTGTTGAGTAGCCTTTACGAAATCCTGCCTGTTCCTTTGGTTGACAGAGGTCTAAGGTGTTCCTGATTCTACTTGCGATTATCTTAGTAAATACTTTGTAGGCAATGGACAGTAAGCTGATCGGTCTATAATTTTTCAAGTCTTTGGTGCCCCTTTCTCATGGATTTAGATTATGTTGGCATTCTTCCAAGGTTCCCGTACGCTCGAGGTCATGCAGCATTGCATATACAGGGTGGCCAGTTTTTCTGGAACAATCTGCCGACCATCCTTCAGCAAACCTGCTGTTACATGATCCTCCCCAGCTGCCTTCCCCCGTTGCATAGCTCCCAAGGCTTTCTTTAGTTCTTCCGGCGTTACTTGCGGGATGTCAAATTCCTCTAGACTATTCCCTCTTCCATTATCGTCATGGGGGCCACTGGTACTGTATAAATTTCTATAGAACTCCTCAGCGTCTTGAACTATCTTATCCATATTAGTAAGGATATTGCCGGCTTTGTCTCTTAGCGCATACATCTGATTCTTGCCTATTCCTAGTTTCTTTTTCACTGCTTGTAGGCTTCCTCCCTTCCTGAGAGCATGCTCAATTCTATCCATATTATACTTCCTTATGTCAGCTATCTTACACTTGTTGATTAACTTCGAAAGTTCTGCCAGTTCTGTTCTAGCTGTAGAGCTAGAGGCTTTCATACACTGGCATTTCTTAATCAGATCCTTCGTCTCCTGTGATAGCTTACTGATATCCTGTCTAAAGAAGTTATTACCGACTTCTATTGCACACTGCTTAATGATGCCCACAAGATTGTCGTTCATTGCTTCAATACTAAGGTTGTCTTCCTGAGTTAAAGCCGCATACCTGTTCTGTAGCTTGATCTGGAATTCCTCTTTTTTCCCTCTTATCGCTAACTCATTGATCAGCTTTTTATGTACTGTTTTCTTTCTTGCCATCCTATGGTCACTGCAGTACACCTTGCTGAGCACATCCATATTTTGCATGATGCCAGGATTAGCGCAGAGTATGAAGTCTATTTTCTCACCATTCGGGCTCCTCCACGTCCACTTTCGGTTGTCTCGCTTGTGGAAGAAGGTACTCATTATCCGCATATTATTCCGTTCTGCAAACTCTACTAATAACTCTCCCCTGCTATTCCTATAACCTATGCCATATTCCCCCACTGACTTGTCTCCAGCCTGCTTCTTGCCTACCCTGGCATTGAAGTCACCCATCAGTATAGTGTATTTTGTTTTGACTTTACCCATCGCCGATTCCACGTCTTCATAGAAGCTTTCGACTTGCTGGTCATCATGACTGGATGTAGGTGCATAGACCTGTACGACCTTCAATTTGCACCTCTTAATAAGTTTCACAACAAGACCTGCCACTCTCTCGTTAATGCTATTGAATTCCTGTATGTTATCAGCTGTATCCTTATCAATCAGGAATCCGACTCCTAGTTCTCGTCTCTCCGCTAAGCCCCGGTAGCACAGGACGTGCTCCCCTTTTAGCACTGTATATGCTTCATTTGTCCTCCTATCCTCACTGAGCCTTATTATGTCCCATTTAATGCCTGCTAATTCCTCCAATAGCACTGCTATACTCGCCTCACTAGATAACGGTCTAGCGTTAACATTGCCAGGTTCAGATTCCAATGGCAGCCTGTCCGGATGCAGAGATTTTTAGCACCCTCTGCTGCATCACATGTCTGACCGCCGCCGTGGTCAATTGCTTCGCAGCTGCTGGGGACCGAGGGCCGGGGTATGATTGTTGTATTCATATAGGAGGTTGTGGCCAAGTACTGCACCAGGGTGGCCAATCCTACTCAGGCGAGGGAGTGCGTTACCGGTTCTAGTCACCGGGATCAGGCCTGTTTATGCAATTTTATCAACATGCGTTTTTTTTTATCCAGTGAAAAATTGCGTGGCATCAGGATGTGAACCACGGTGTGCGTGTAGGTGTGTGTGTGCGTGTATATATGTTTTTTTTTTTTCCATGAGCACTGCTTTCCGCCACTCCTTCTATTATCTCTTTCCGAGACACGATAGCCCACGACCACCAGTGAAGCAGGTGATAGAGGGGTGCTGTGCACATTGTTGACATGCTGGCTGACACGCGGCTGTTGACATGTGGCTGACAGACGGCCGTGTCACCAGCCTTGTGCACAACACTCCTTTATTCTTAATTCTGAACCCTCGCCACTAAAACACCTTCGCTCGTTGCTGTACTACACGCCTTACACCCTCTCCCCTTTAGAAGACCCCTGTCTATATATACTGTGCCGAGGAAAGCATATGTCACCTTGAAAAAGACAAGTCCACTTGTCGAAATGTTGCCTCCTACTTTGACCTTGTTCTCGTTTTTCTCGTCGTCTTCAATTTCCATGTCCTGCCTTCCCCCTGTTTTCCTGCAATATATTGAACTGTTTTTAGCACTTGAACCAGCCTGTTATAACCAGGTTTGGCTGTAGTCATTATAGATGAAATTTAATGACAATATGTTATACCACATTATTTTTTTGGTGTAGCTGTCTCTGTGCTGTCCTTGGATTTTTATGTCGTGAAAAATATGGAAACGTGGAAATGCTCCAGCACAACATTTATTTGGGCTAGATGGTGCATACTTGAAATAGGAAGGAACAGCGCCAACTAAGACGATCATGAGGTGGAGAGGATCACCTGTCGTTCTCCCTCTTGTGATCGTCATAGTTGGTGCTGTTCCTTCCTAATTCATGGAAATGCTGATGTCTCAAAAATGTCATGCTGTTTGTTTTGTTTCAGAAAGAACTGAAATATATGTTGCACTGCAAAGACAAGATAAATCTGATAAATTTTATATATAAGCAGTGTGTAGTTTTTTAGGTTGTGTCAGTCTGTGTAGCCACCTAGCCTTTCCTCATCCATGCATGAAGACTTGCTGAAGAAATGAACATATGACCTGTTTTGAATGGGGGCACTCCAGGCACTCTTTTGAGAAAAAGTAATAATTAATAAACATACAAATAATCAATTTAATATGTCTGTTGGCTATTTGTATATGGCCAGCATTGGGGCACCAACACTGTCTACTATATGTTTTAGTTCTTAGCACTATTTGGAGTTGTATAGAATCATACTAGCTGAATATGTAAGATTGATTGCAGTGGGTAACTTCATGTCTACTGTGTAGAAAAAGGATTGCACTGCTTTTTTTTTATCTCTCTATATGCTTTGGTGGCTTAGTGGCTATCATGCTGTTTTGTTAAGAACAAAATTTTTTATTCTATTCCCTCTTTTAGTGGCCACTCATGTGAAATGTAGAAACATTGGTGTGCTAAAATATGGACACTCCTGTAAGGATTTAGGGAGCCTAAATTGAAAGTCCATTGTTTTAGCTTCCAAAGTCCGCACGTGACTAATGTCTAAAACCAATGAGTCTTGCATTTTCTCGGTGCTTTAATGTGCTCTTGGTTACTTGATTATTTGCTTGTACATACTCATGACCTAGCTGTATTTGTGCCATGGTAATACCTTGTTGCAGCTGTCCCCAAACGAAAACCAAACTACATGAAACTAACGAAAGCAGAGACGAGCACAAAATAAAATATGAGCACTTGATGGCTACTTATCCTCATTTTACACATTCTCTGTTCTCCGTTGATTTAATATATCTTGTTTGTCTTGTTCGGTTCTTTTCATTTGTGTCACAGTTTAGTTTGGGTTACATTTTAAGTAGTAACTTCTGAATGACCTTTTCTAGGGCTACGGACTGTCCGGTCATTGTTTGGCCCTGCTGCTGGGAATTGCATTCCACCCTGTGCACTCCCACCTTTTCTTTTACATTGTGTGGTTACTGCTTGGTGGTTCTACAGCAGCCAGGCTGGTACGTTCTCTGCTCCTCTGGTGAGATAAAAATTACATCATCATAAAGTTTTAACATACAGAGTGAGCATTGCAGACAACGAAAGACGGTGGAAGAAGACAAGATGAGTGTTGTACTTTGCTGTTCGTGCTGTTCACTTCAATGCAAATATATACCAACTTGGTGAGCTAACTATTCTACTATAAAATTTTAATTCCATTGAAGGATAAAGGCCTTTCCTGAAGATCTGCACTTACCCCTGACGTTCATTAGCTCAAACCACTGGTATCTGTTATATCTTTTACATGATGCGCTCATTTCCACTTTGCCCTCGTGGTTATAGCTAAAATATCTACCGTATTTACTCGTGTAAGGCCTGCACTTTTTTTTTAAATCTCTTACAGGATCCAGGCCTTACACGAGCCAGGCTCATTGCTTCTCACAGAGGCCTCTAATTGCTCTTCAACTGCTATGCACAATAATGCGACCACTGGCAGCTGATTATGAGCACTTTGAATTAGTCGTCCTCGTGGTGTTCACTGCCTTCATCTTTTGATGCCTTCATCTGATTGGTGTTTTAGATACTGTTTGACATTCGTGCCACCTTGATCTACTTGAGGGCTGTATTGAATGAAACCACATGCCATGCATTCAATATCCAAATGCACACTTTTTCGCTGCAATGCCCTCTTCGTGCCCCCAAAAGCACAATGCAGCTAAACTATGAGCCGCATCGCATTTGATACTATTGAAGCACACTGAATCCATGTTACACAATCCTGTAGGATACGGTTATGATGCCATTCTTGACAGGACATTAACTAGTGCCATCTAGTAGCGGCCTGTGGAAATTAACCAGCCTGCAGGTGCATCAGTGACGCTTAGTGACCTTCTTTTTCTCCAAGTTGTCGTTCTTCAAGCTGTAGGTGCGATCTTTTTTGGGAGGGGGGTGAGGGGGCAGGCCTCACAATAGTAAATGCGGCACAGACATCTGATTTCTACCTCAATTTGCTGCTTTTCTACCGGATAACAATATGTCTGTGTTTCTTCTGAACTAATTTTTATTCAGTTACTGTTGTATTATAAAACTAAGCTTCCCAAGTTACATAATTTCATTTTTATTATGTTTTCTGAAATGGTGGTACATGGTCGTCATTGCACTGTAAGTAATTGTTCATCCAACTTGGCTCACTGTGTCATATGGGGAACTTAAGCTTAATTGAGGGCAACACCGTAAATGTAGCTGAGACATGGACATTTGATACTCACATTTGCACATAATTATGTAATATGCATCCAAGCATACAGCGTTTTCAGTCTCTCAAACAGCAATAAAATATGCAACTGAAACAATCCCGTGTGCATAGAAGAGGCAGATAAAGCTATGAAAGATTAGCAATCTTACTCTCTTACTGATCACCAAGGGTTCATTGCTTCATCATCTCAGACCAACAGAATAAATACATTAAAGCTTTCTCTGACTTTGTTGATTTGCTTCATATTTGGGATGCAAAAGCACATGAGAGAATATAGGTGATGTTCATTTGTTTGTTTAGATATGTTATTAGTAAAGGCAGCTTCATTATTTTACGTTGCAAGCTTCTTGCAATTCTTTGATACTTCCAGTAAAACGAAATGCTGTTATTACAGTAAAGGTGCATTTTGATTATTCTGTGCGGTGCTGAAAGAGAATGTGCCCATGTGCATCCTTGTTACACATACACACTGTCATCTTTTAATTTCTATATTGGATGTTGTACTACAAGTGGTACAATTGTGCAACTCTTCGCTCAGATAGGTGAGATGGAGCCCTTCTTTCTTCTTTACAGATGTCAGTCTTTTCGGCCAAGACTGCGAGTGCATCACACAAAGCTGTAACAGCTGGAGCTGCAGGCGCTCTCCATTTGCTTGCTTTGCTCTACTTTCATTTTGCATACCACAGGACTGTTCAAGGTGAGGCAACAATGTGCTACATGATTTCGCAGAAGATATGGCACATGCCCCCTGTGTCAGCCCAGTGGCTGTGATGCTGCACTGCATAGCTCGATGTTGCAGGTTCGATAAGTGCGATATGTAAGCATATTTTTTTAAACTTAGATTTAGGTGCACGTTGTAAGAATCCCAGGTGGTCAAAATGAATTCGAAGTCCCCCGCTATGCCATGCCTTATAATGCTATTGTCCTTTTGGCATGTAAAACCATAGAATTTATATTTTTAAGGTGTGGCACATTTGTTTTGAAGCACCTGGCACTTGGATTGTGGCATTGTATGAGAAATGTTCATGTTGGTTTGCTAGCACGAGCCTTTCCAGCTTTATCTGTGCAGATTTATACCATTTAAATGTGCTGTAATGGTGTAAAAAATTTGAAGTCTTGTTGTGCCTGACTGAAAACATTGCATTGAGAAGCTCTAGTAATATGATGTGTAAGGGTTTTTGAAAGGTGAGCTGATACTGCAGTGCATCCAGTGCCACATGACTGCTTGCAGAGTGCTGATCAAGAACTGGCAAAATGCCATAACATTCCGATACATCTCTGTGACTGTGTAGCTTATGCATCAGCTTATAACCGTGTGGTAGACATACACTGAATTCACGAGTCATAGTTTTGTTCCTGTGTGCATTCTGTCAGTCTAATTGCTATATTTAATGGATATTTGCTGTGTTTCAGAATTGCTTGACAATGCACTACAAAGAACCTTAGCTGAGGGTCTTTCACTTCACTTCTTTATTTGAGTATATTGCAAGAAATGGAGAGAGGTTGGACTTGGCTTGTTTCCAACTGTGGCAGCACCTGCAGCATGCCATCAGGAAGCAGTGTGAAAGCATCTTCATAGCTTTGTAAATTGCAAGAGTTATCAGATAACGATAGGCCTTTTAAGTTGAGTGAGTGGCACTGACATTGGCAGCAGTTGGAACAGTGGAAAGCATAGGTAAATTAAAGGGTCTCTATATCTTTTTTAATTTCTTCATACTTTGTATAGTTTTAGCGACTGTTGGCATTTTTGTGTGTGTGTGTGTGTGGAGCCTTGCAGCATTTGTCTTGTGTTGTTTTTTGTTGCAGTGCTCGAGAGTATCTGAACAGGCCCGTTTGGAAGGACACACGAAGAGATTTTTCTGGGTGCTTGTTTGAGATACAGACTTTTGGTTCCATCTATCTGTGTTTTGCTAAAGAAATAATGTCATGTGGCAAGTAGCTGTTGCATTAGCTTGCTGCTCTGGCACTTGGCTTATTCATACCTTTGGTGTGGATCTTCACTGCCTGAAGCAGCAAAGTTCCAGGCTCGAAGGAAAACATTCAGAGGATCTTTGATCCCTCATGGTTTGATTTTCGTATGCTTTCACAGATGCAAATTCATAGTGAACTCGTATCTAGTTCGAAGAAATCTTAGGTGGCAATTGAAAGCTCGCCTCCAATGAAGTGGATGGACACTCAGTAGAATGTGTAATTTTAAGCAGAAAAAACGTTCCTGAGAAAATGTTATTTATTCTACTGCCATGTTGAGAAAAAACAAAGTTGCATAAAGTGCTCCAAATGTGAACTAGTGGCAGTAACAGCTAGCACATTATAGCCCGCTTTAGGACTTGCAGCGTTTCGTATACAATATTTAGTTGCAGAGAACTTTCAAAGCTGTGCATGAACATTGTGCCAAGAGCTACGGCTCTTGCTTCCCTGTTTTTCCTTTTGTCCATACGATTTACACCCCTGGCTTTGAAAACGTTTACCTTAGTGCCGGTTTTGATTCTATAGTGTACCATAGTGCACTGTTTAATGGCGGCCCCAGAAACAATTTCTTGTTCTTAGTGTTTACAACTTGTCAGTGTCTTGGTAGTACAGTTCGTTGGAGTGACACATTATGGAAGGTTCGAGATCTGAAACCTTTTAAAGGGCCTGTCTTGAATCTTTAAGTGTTTATGTAATTATGACACTACTGGAGAGCTGCTACAGTGACGGCATACAGCAACGATGCATGTGATGCCATGAATGCAGTTGTAGAGTCTTTGTAACAGCTACGAGTCTAAACATCTGCTTTCTCATAATCAGCATGTGCACCACGTTTGAGGGTGCTTCAAAACTTTACCAGTTTAAAATCAGCATGTAAAGGAACAGGACCAAGAAGGTTCATTGTCAAGCCCCATATCCATAGGAAATTTTGGTTTTGCTTAAAGCGTTGTAGATCACTGACGGGAGTGTGCTCTACTGCAAGAATGTTATATAAGAGTTCAGTAATGGTGGACATAAAAGCAAATTAAATGTAGTGGTTGGTGGTGCAAGAAAATGGCCTTTGGAAGCCCTCTCAGCAATAGAGGTTCTCTCCCATTGCCTCAGCCAATGTCCTCAAGCGATGTTCTTTCCCTGCTTTCTCCAATATCGGAGCCGACAGCCTATAGTGCATTTACATCACGAGGTGCACCTCATTTTCTTCCCTTTTTTTTAGGGATGTGCGAATATTCGAAATTTCGAATACGAATCGAATATTTTCCTTATTCGAAGCGTATTCGATTCGAGAAATGCATATTCGTAAATTCCCGAATATTCGAGGACGGCCGAATAATGCTCAAAACGGCGAATATTCGGAAAGACTGTGAATAATTTAGCAATTAACGAATTATATTCTTGCTCCACATTCTCCTAAAAACATGTTTATTCACTGAGAGCTTCACATGATCCGCTCATTATCTGTATGCTCTACATCAAGATGGCAAGTTGGGCCAGTTTGTTGGGATTCATAGTAAGGTTCGTTACAGCGCAACACAAAACAGGGACAAAAGAAGGTACAAAACGACGACACAGTGTTACAGCACTGTGATCTTAAGTGCTGTAACGAACCTTACTATGAATGTGTACGCTCTGTTCCAGTCTATCTGCAACAGGCCCGTGAGACATGATCAGTTTCGATTTTTTTTACCAAGCTTTATTCCAGGGCTCTTTCATAACAATATATGATGTACTTTCGGGCTTTGTAAGTATGCGCAATAAAATATGCACCTAGAAAATGTTACCTGGACAAATGTTGTCACAGTGCATAGAGAGCCCTTACTTTCTGAACATGTTGAGCAGTATATTTTCCTTCGCGATAATCTGTAACAAGCGTTTACCTGACAGAGCATTACCTGACATTACCTGAGTGCATTACGTATAATGAGTGCCTCTTTAACCTGAAGCAGCCTCGTAAAATGCAATATTATTTTTAAAAGGGTAATGTAGCTATTGTTACCTCGTTTTGCAATTTTTTAATACTACACATATATTCGATATTCGATTCGATATTCGAAGACAGTTTTTCGTCTTATTCGTATTCGATTCGTATTCGAAAATTTCAATATTCGCACACCCCTACTTTTTTTGTTGCTGCATGGTGTATTTACATGCATGTGCGCTATGCGTTTCAGTGGAATCCTTATGTTTGCATTGGTGCTGCTACTTACGCGCTGCTGTCAAGACCTGTGCAATCATACTTGCCGTGCGAATATTTTGCAGAAATGATAGTTGCTGCACAGTCTACGAACCAGCCTTATTGTTTTGCCATGCCCGAACAAGGTGAAGGGAAAAGTGTAGGCTGCGGCAGATTCATGTCAATCTCTCAGTCTCTTTCTCACTGTTGTCAAACAACGGAGCTCCTACTCATCATTTAATAAAGCAAAAAGAAAAATACAAGCGAAAAAAGTTAGTTTCACCTGAAAGGAGAAACATTGATGGCGGTAAGAAATTAGACAACAGCATGAAGTAAGGTTTGTTGTTTTGTTGCCCGTATAGACTGGTGTAAGCACTTGCTTACTAATTAACAAGCATGGTGTCGCTCACACAGGCAAGCCTGCTGGTGTGATGAATAGCCCCGGCAGCAGGGAGTGAACTCTTATATGGACACTGCACGCTCATTTCCGGCGTCGCCGCGATGTTCCGTATAAAGTCTTTGCGATAACACCGTGGCCGCGCGCCGTGTGCGGTAAGTGCGAGTGAAAGTGTGCGAGGGTGAGCCGAGGATGGGCGTCTTGCGCTGGAGTTTTAGGTGTAGTAGCGGCGCCTAGCGGCGGCGCGGGAAACGACATCTGGGTCGTACCAACTTGGGTCGTATTGAACCCTGACTGTGGCGAAGCACGTTCCTAGGCCGAGTTTTGCGTCGATTCGCACTTTTTTTCTGCCCTGTTGCGAGTGCGAAAAGGCTCGTCACTTCTCACAGACCACGCTGCGAGCTCGCCGCAGCCTATAGTTTACCGAAAACGGACTCTCCGTGTGCCGTGGGACGTAATGCTAGGAGCAGAAGGAATCGGTGACGCCGATCCGCAGAGACCTAGGGCGCTATTCTGGACATTCCGCCATTTTCTTCGGAGCGTGACGTGGGCGCGACGCAAACAAAATGGCGCTGGTGGCCCGGTTTTGCTTACGTAACGTGACGCCAACTTGACGTTTCGCCTAAGAAACTGAAATGAAGGCACTGAATGTAGCGTTATCGGTAAAGCAAAACAGTTTTCCTCCGCAGTAAAAATAAAGCAGCTATCTCAAAGGGTATGATTATTCTGTCGAAAACGCTTCTCGCTTCCGTCGTCTGCTGCGTACAAGCCGTCGTCTGCTTCAGTAGCTCGGATGCGTGTCCCTGGAAAATGGAATGAGTCATCGCATGTTCGTGCCAACGCGCTTGTTTTCTTTCTTGAGACAACATACGCGAACTACCAGTGGTGATGCGCGCACGTTCTAGGCCACGTTATCGCTATTTCGTGAAACGCAAGTGACTCAGCCCGACTCGGCTGGCTTAGAAACGGCCGAATATCACCGATAGCGTTGCGCGCGCCAGAGATATCCACTAGAGCGACGCAAGCGCCGGCGCTGCCATCTCTTGTTCATTTCGCTGGTTACTCGCACCGCGGGAGGAAACTTCAAGGCGCCGCCTTGCGTACATTTCTTTTTGTAAGTTAGAAAAAGGCCGTTGTCATAACTTTTGATTGTGCGAAAAGGCATTAATCTCGATTACAATACAAATGCAGCAGTGAAAAGTGGACAACATTGCTGAAAGTTTGCTATATTCAACCAATATTATTTCGTATTTACGCGTTCTTTTAAAAAACGATGGCCCAAAACACAAATGCCAACACCACCCGAGAGCGATGCAAATACTATGAGCACGCGTTATGAACAAAAGATTTTCGTGGCGCCAAACGACGGGGAAAATGTGGCGATACGCATTCCTCTCGGCTGCCATTGCATATGGCTGCCCATTAGCATAATTCGCGCGGCTCGTCGCAGCAAAAATTATGGCGGAAAATCTCAGCAATGGCGGCCCTGCGCAACGTCACGCATCGTCAAAATGACGTTTACGAAACAGCCCTTCCTGTGACGCTCCTCATGAGATATTCCTTCAGCCAATCAGCAAGCTGGCATGGCGCATATCTTGAATCGCCACCACATATTCGCGCAATTGCAGATGCATTGCACTGGCTTCTGCACGCTACCGCTCACATTCTTTTTGAAGCGCTAACATCACAATATATCTGTCAAGGACCAAAAAAATGTATTAGTCCATAACATTTGCAGCTCCACGTCACGTTTCGTCATCTTGATGAAAACGCAAAATTGCATTTTGCAATACTTCCGCTTCCCGGCACAAATTTTAAAACACGTGACCTTTCGACAGCCAATCAGAGAGTAAACATGGCGGATAATGGCGGCCGTGCAGCCGCCATGCGTGTCCAGAATAGAGCCCCTAGCCCAGCCTCGAAAAGGCGTCACCGTCATTACTTCTGCGTCGTGGGCTGCCATGAACAAGAAGGCCTGAATCCCAGCATCAGATTCTGCCGTTTTCTTTTCTTCAAGGCCTCACGAAATGGAGCGTCGTGCGCGCTGCATAGCTGCAGTTGGTCGCGCTGAGTAAGCGAAACTTCGCGCCATGCTGACTGCTTCGCCTGTCTTGACGCTTGCTTGATTATCTGCGTTCTAATGTTCGGTCTTTTGCACCTACAGTCCCGATAGCAGACCGACATAGCAGCAGGCATGGCTGGTAATTCACGATTCGAGACCCGGCCACAGCGACAATTAACAATTCGACCGATGCGAAGTGGTGAAGCGACCAGGTGTGTGCAAATGAGCACAAATGGTCGGGCTCTTTCGATGACAATTCACTACTCCACTACGAGCAGCACAGGTTAAGAGAGTTAAATGCGCTCATCCTTGATCTCAAGCCAGCACGTTGAGGCAGCGCAGCAAGGCAGTTTTGATTGCAGCACATCGATGTTCGAGCGCTGTAATTAAAACCTACATCAAGTGAGCAGCGCACGAGCTCGCGCTGCAGCGCGATTCGCACGTACGTGCGAGCTCATATGCATTGCATCAGTTATTACCAGTTACTAAAAGGGACAGATGGCCGCTACTACAACGCAGGCATAACTACTTGTTTAGCGGCATGCAGTCAACGAAGATTGCAGGAGGCCCGCCGTTTCGCGGCATGACGAAAGACCGCTGCCATCGCGGCGCGTACGATCGTGCGCTCGAGCAGTTCGTACATCGCGGCGCGTACCGTCGTGTGCTCGAGCAGTTCCGTACACATGATGCCTGCTTATCGCTGCTGTGGATTCATTTATAGCAAGCATTTCCTCGCGTTTGTGCGCCTGAATCTAGCAGCTAGCGTGAAAACCTTACCTGAAGTTCCACTTCGTACGCGACTCGCTTCACTTGCGATTGACACGGTGCTAAAACTTCGCCGCCTAATTCTTGAACGGCGTACGCGTATTCGGCACTGCATAATTTCTTGCCTTTATGCAGCGTGCCACCCCTGAAAAAATCTTCGGCGCCCGATATTCGCTGCAGGCCGTGAAACAACACAACCGAAAGTGGCGGGTCCATATTGTAAACGTGCTTTCCGAAGCAGACGACCGAGCTTGGTACGACCCATTTTAGCACAGAGGGCGCTTTTTAGCACCTTTTTTTGCAGCGCCCCATGGGCAACGCAAGAGCCCCCTATGGGCGTCTTGCGCTGGAGTTTTAGGTATAGTAGCGGCGCCTGGTGGCGGCGCGGGAAACGACATCTGGGTCGTACCAGCTTGGGTCGTACTGAGCCCTGGCTATGGCGAAGCACGTTTCTAGGCCGAGTTTTGCGTCGATTCGCACTTTTTTCTGCCCTGTTGCGAGTGCGAAAAGGCTCATCACTTCTAACAGACCATGCCGACCACGCTGCGAGGTCGCCGCAGCCTATAGTTTAACGAAAACAGGCTCTCCGTGTGCCGTGGGACGTATTGCTGGGAGCAGACGGAATCGGTGACGCCGATCCGGAGAGACCTAGCCCAGCCTCGAGAAGGCGTCACCGTCATTACTTCTGCGTCGTGGGCTGCCATGAACAAGAAGGCCTGAATCCCAACATCAGATTCTACCGTTTTCCTTCAAGGCCTCACGAAGTGGAGCGTCGGGCGCGCTGCATAGCTGCAGTTCGTCGCGCTGAGTAAGCGAAACTTCGCGCCATGCTGACTGCTTCGCTTGTCTTGAAGCTTGCTTGATTATCTGCGTTCTAAATTTCGGTCTTTTGCACCTACAGTCTCCACAGCACACCGACATAGCAGCAGGCATGGCTGGTAATTCACGATTCGAGACCCGGCCACAGCGACAATTAACAATTCGACCGATGCGAAGTGGTTAAGTGACCAGGTGTGTGCAAATGACCACAAATGGCCGGGCTGATTCGGTGACAATTCACTACCCCACTACGAGCAGCACAGGTTAGAGAGTTAAATGTGCTCATACTGACCTCAAGTCAGCATGTTGAGGCAGCGCAGCAAGGTGGTATTGATTACAGCAGATCGATGTTCGAGCGCTTTCATTAAAAGCTACGTCAAGCCAGCAGCGCACGAGCTCGCGCTGCAGCGCGACTCGCACGTACGTGCGAGCTCATATGCATTGCATCAGTTATTACCAGTTACTAAAAGGGACAGATGGCCGCTACGGCAACGCAGGCATAACTACTTGTTTAGCGTCATGCAGTCAACAAAGATTGCAGGAGGACCGCCGTTTCGCGGCATGTCGAAAGACCGCTGCCTTCGCGGCGCGTACGGCCGTGTGCTCGAGCAGTTCCGTACACATGATGTCTGCTTATCGCTGCTGTGGATTCATTTATATCAAGCATTTCCTCGCGTTTGTGCGCCTGAATCTAGCAGCGTGCAAACCTAACCTAAGTTCCACTTCGTACGCGACTCGCTTCACTTGCGATTGACACCGCGCTAAAACTTCGCCGCTTAATTCTTGAACGACATACAGGCATTCGGCACTGCATAATTTCTTGCCTTTACGCAGCGTGCCACCCCTGAAAAAATCTTCGGCACCGGATATTCGCTGCAGGCCGTGATACAACACAACCGAAAGCGGCGGGTCCATAATGTAAACGTGCTTTCCGAAGCAGACGACCGAGCTTGGTACGACCCATTTTAGGACAGAGAGCGCTTTTTAGCACCTTTTTCGCAGCGCCCCCTGGGCAATGCACGAGCCTGGCAGCCAGCCGCACGGGCAGCCGTGCGCAGCCACGGTTGGGCGAGAGGAGGAGACGCCGTTCTCCTCCCCTAGCGTGTGTTGGAACTCCAACACTAGGTGCGCGGGATGTCAGCGTGTATCAAGCAACCATCCGTCTCGGCTCACCCTCGCGCGGTTTTCCTTGAACCCGCGCCATAAGGCGCGAGGAGCACAATCTTATCGCACTTCGATTATATGCAGAACGTGTCGGCGACGGCAAAAATTCGCCTCGAGTGTCCATAGTATTGCTATCGCAATAAAATGAATATCCGGTGACAGCCTTTTTCCTGTTTGATTACGGGTCCGGTGCTCTTACAGTTGAACGACGAGCTTGCTGGCGCTAGCACGAAGTTCTAGGAGCCGATGCTCCCCGCAGTGCGCGCTGCCCGTACGCGAAGCAACTTGCGAGGAAACGCCGGAGGACGGGAAAAATACAGTGGCACTAAATTCAGCATAGATGGTTCGCACTGACGTTGCACCGCAGGGCGCCATGTCTAAGTGCTTACATATACATATTTGTTTGGACTGGTTGACTAATTGTGGCTCTAAAATATGGCACTATATCGTTATTTAGAACGGTTGTGAAAACATTCGGGTCTCTACTTCCGACCGCCACGTATCCTCGCGCTGTGGATTGTTCCACGACGTTAACACCTTTTCCACAATGAAGGGGCGATCATCAGGAGACACAGCGTTGACGTCAAAGTAGTTCTTAGTCACTGATAATGAGAGCGGCTCACGATATGGCACCCTACATTCTCGCGTAAGTGGCGGCACCTCGAATGAGGCGGTGTCACTCGACTTGTTTGCTTTTCTGTAGGCATTGGGCGAAAGAAAGAAACGATACTTGTTGACGGACCAAGGCACGTCAAGCATTCCTTCTGAGGTCGCTTCAGTAATGTGGCCGTATGCATATGCACCGTGAAGAGAAACGGGGCCACACTGAGTATGCAGGGGATTCAGTTCGCGCGCCGCTTCCTTTCCCATCGCTGGACAGAACTAGCAGAAACAGGTAGTGTATACCGAAGTGTGTGCGCCACTACCGATAGGGTAAATGCGCAGATGCCTAATTGCAGGCCTCCCCTCAGTGAAACTGCAGCGTTCGAAGATGGCGCGTTTCAGCGCCGAGCCGCTGCCGTAGCAACCCCGTGCTTGTTGACTCGTATCCACGGCTGCCCGCTGGCGTCGGGGCGGCCCGAGTCACCTGAGCGCGCGCCCACGGCCAGTGGTGGGCCGACTGAACTCTCGTGTGCGTGGTGCAGTGGACTACTGCCGCTGCTGGTGCTTCTGACGTGGAAGGAAGAGCGCTGATATCTGTGGCTTACCGCCTGCGAGCCACCTCGGTTTGACTGCCGCAGGACGCACGAAAGTAGGTGGGCATGCCGTTACAGCTGTTGGCACTCGTTCTTTGTTCACTGCTCTAACTAACTTGTCAGGAGGCAGGCCTGTCATGTGCGATTCCATGCGTGACAACGTCACATGCGTTTGATGTCGCCACTGCTTATCATGAAGTAGCATCGGACAGCTGAAATTTACGTGATAGATTGTAGTACATCTGAAGCTTCGCGAACTACGGAGTGCAGTGCTATTCGCGAGGGTGTATTGGCATGTCGCGAGTCTCCAGAAACATATATCGTCTGGTAGTTCAGGGACATCGCGCGTAGGGTTACGTACAATAATAATGATACAGATAGGGCTCGTAAATGACAATGCTGGAAGTACGCAGGCTGTCCAAAAGCATCGCAGGAGGATCTGGGGATGAGGCGATTGAAGGACAATGTCGCTGAGGACCTTTGCGTAAATGCGGCGGGTAGCTGAAAACTTCGCCCCCCCCCCCCCCCCCCCCCCCGCTGCCTGTTAACGAGTGCCTTTGATGGCGAGTGTACGATGCTAATGCAATGTGGCAGTTCGTTGAAATGGTATAACTCCCTTGGGCCTTGTATTAGGTGCGGAAAATAGGGCGACGTAATTCGGCTGATTCATCGACGGCTGGATTTGTGGCTGGTGTTAGGGGTCAGAGTAGGAACAGAGTCTGAGTCAGAACACAGTCAGAGTCAGAACACAGTCTGTGCGAATTTCGGGCAGTGTTACGTTAAGTTTCTCGCCAGCCTTAAAGCGCTATATGTCGCTGGCACGTTTTTCTTTCTCTTTTTCTTTGCTGGGTGCGTGTTGATTTAGTTCAACCAGGGAGTCAAGACTTATCAGGTTCAAGTGCTATGTCAGTGCAGTTTTGAAGCATAGGCGTCTCGGAAGTCGGATCTTCTTCTACGGTCGTCTCTTGAGGGGGCCATGCAGGTGCCATTGAGCACGCAAATACCTCAGAAAGCACCGCCTATATACTGCCGTGGAGGATCCTGCGAACCACAACGTCCATGGAGGCACGGTACTTGGATTACATGGCCTGAACGTTAGCGTAATCCGTGGCAGATGCCAGTCACTTCTTCGCACTTGGCGTCGGAACTCAACGAGATTAATAATGTTGCAAAACTGTCTTTCGCTTCTTCGCAGCACACAGGTTCGTTGGAACACTGCCCGTAAACAGGTGCCGTCAACATCGCGACCAACTCCGTACTCGCCGCTCAGCTCCTCGCACATCGGGCAACTACGCTCTGCTCACTCAGGTCTTGGTAGTTCTGTAGAGGTTTGCGAAGGCTGCGGGTGAATCTGGGCTATCCAAGAAAGAACCACACGTTTGGTCGCTGTGTGACTGCTGGCCGCTTGACGTGATTCTTCTGTTTTGGCCGATTTGGGACGTAGAGTGTGTCGCACACTTTTCCGGATCCTTTCCGAAACAAGATCCTTAAAGAAGTATTTCGCGTACTCTTGCACTTACTTGAGGTATCGGTGTTCGCAAATGCCATTCATAAGGATTATGAAAACAAAAGGACATGAGTTCTTCAGGTAGGGTAGATAGGGTGCGTTCCAGCGAAGTTTTGAGTAGGATTGCTCTTGATTCAGGTGGCGATCAAAATAAGAAAGAACGAAAGGGTAAATCCTTTCCGATATAACACAGTGAACGCCGAGTGGAAAGCAACGAAATAGCAACCCAAGGGTGTCTGAGGTGCCGCGCAAAATAGATTGCGTATTCCTTGCTGAGGACGTAACATAGACAAGGCGCAGATACATGCAAATGATTGGCATACGGCAACGAGAAAATTGTATGATGCGGAACTGGTACCTCACGGGACCAATTTTTCGGGTAAGACAACGCACTGAGTGCTATATAGAGTAGTGTCCGGATTACTTTTGTCAACCTGTAGTGGTTCAACGCGCACCCGAAGGTATGTAGACGAGAACTAGAAGAAAAGAAAAAAAATTAGAGAAAGAACTGGTATGCAAAACAAAGGATAAGTTCTTTTGTGTTACGTATTAAATGTATTGATAAATTCCTCGCATGGTTTTTCACTAATGTTGCTGGTTATGGTTATGATTGTTGCAGTATATTATAACTTGAATGGTCTAGTAACCGTAGTTACATTGCTGAACATAGGTTGAACAAATGCAATCACGATAGTGACGACTGAGGACGTCAGTGAACTAGCATGTGAGGATTTATCTTTATACTTCGGTGGCGCCAGCCGTGCTTTGGTTGATTTATTATTTTTAGACCTACACAGCCCAATGTAAATCCTGCCAGAATTATAGTCTCGATGCTGGAGCTAAACGTACTTCTGCATACATTTAGCAAAAAAAAAAAAAAACACACATTTCACGTACGTCAGGTTCAACTAAAGCAAGATTATTCTGAACTGTTGATGTACAATTATCGAAATACATAGAGTCGATATTCAGAGAAAGGGTTAATGCGGTTTCTGAATAAGGAAGTCCTATGACTGCTTTAACGAAAAATATTGCTTGATGGTAGGGTTAATGGTTGATAAAGCCTTTTTGCAGATGTTGCCTATATGTTGCCTCGTGCAAAGCAAAATTATACTCCCTGTCGCGGTGCGGCATGCTGTGGAGAATAGTTGTGGAGACGGATGTGGAGACATCCGTCATTTTTTTGTACCACTGCACGTGTTTTTTTTTTTTTCTTCAGTATCCCACTTTGTGCCCGACTGCATTCCTTATATTGATAAATGTTTTTACTGTGCACGCCATTAGTTCCTGCGTTTTTATCATGCCCTACCATTGTGCGTATTTTGAACCCTGCCAACTGCTCATGCGCCTAGATTCCGCATATTTGTCAGTCTATCTTTGGTTGTAGTTTCTTTTCTTGTTACTGTTGTCATTGTAATCGGTATACTTTGTAGTTCTTGTATCCAGTTTTTCCGTATGTATAATGCCAGCCAATATTTTTTTTTTCTCTCTTCGTGTTATCCTTTTTCCCGCCCGACCTTGTACTTGCCGCCACACCACATTATCATCGATTCCTCTCCTTTATGTTAAACTGCAAATTTGAGCCGCACGTTGTACACCGACAAGTTACTTTGTACTTTCTTTATTACCCCCCTTACTCAATGCCCTGTAAAGGGGCCTGTAAGGTATGTTCAATAAATAAATAAAAGCTTTGCGAGTTCGGGTCCAACTCAGTAAGAATTATAGTCGACGCTCAGCCTTGTAAGAAACATACCTTGCACATTTCCAGACTTCTACACATATGCAACATGACGCGATACTTACGAGAATATAGCAACAGCTACATCCGCAGTCAACCAGAAGCATATAACTATAGCGAACTCGGGGGCCCATGTGTTGCGTTCGTAGTCGGTTCGTAGAGCACCGCGCTGGACGAATAGGCGGGCACGGCGGGGGAGCCAACCGCGTCTTCCGGCGCTCGGCTCGTCGGCATGGGCGGCACGTGCGTCGACGCCGCTGCCGCCAGCACGAAGTCAGCGGTGCGAGGCGGGCGCAGTTCAGCGCTCCGGCATGCCACCGCGATGCGCCGTTCCCGTTAGAGCCGCACGCCTTCGTGCGGGTTAGACCCGGCGTCGTCGGTCTGTCGGGAAGCGCGGAGTTCGCGCCTTGGGAGGACACGGCAGACGGCCGGAAGACGACGGGAACAGCGCACGCGCACCGTGGTGACTCTGGCCGCAACGTTGAGCGGGCGAGCCGAGAGACTACTTCCTTTGTCGGGAACGCATGTGTAGCTTACAAGCTTGGCGAGAAAGTAGCGCGGTACGCTAGTAGAAGAAGCTCTAGGTTTTTGTCTACTGGCCGCACGCTGCTGCAGATGGAGGATGGTGATACGCAATGCGACATCGCAAAGGGAGCACAACCCGTAATAGACGAGCGCGGTTGTATTTTCAACGTCTCGTGAAGTCTATTTTCCCTTGCAGCAACAGCGAGCACTTAGGTGGTATTTTCATACAGGCACGGATAGCGTCCCGCAGGTTACGGCATGATACACGGCGCGGACCTTCGGTCAGTTTGCGAGGCTACTCGCAAAGAGTATGAGCCTTACGAAACATTAATCCCGTGCGCACTGGCGAGTAACGCAGCTGCAGCGCCGACAAACTACTGACTGCATTATTTGATCAGGCCCGCGGTGCTAAATCATGCGGTGGCATGCCAAGGAAGAACGAGAAGGTGCACCGCTGCTACTGCGACCCGTAAAAATTACTGTCTCTGTGACGAAAGGAGGAGGAATGCCGATATTAAGGATATAAATATATATATATATATATATATATATATATATATATATATATATATATATATATATATATATATATATATATATATATATATATATATATATATATATATATATATATATATATATATATGGAGAGAGAGAGAGAGACCGACGTTGTTCAAATGCGAAAACATAAATATACAAGAAGGAGACACTGGAAAAAAAACCAGACACTTACAGTTTGGTTTATGCTTGGGACAATGCAAGGAACTATACGAGGAATCCCAAGATTTTGTTCGATGGCCGCGCGCAATAGCGCGACTGTCCTACGCACGCAAGTATGTTCAATATTATTTATCTTTCACCGAGAACGCCCTGGGATTCGCCGTAATGCCACCTGGGCTGTGTTAATTGGGCGTGAACCCCCGCGCAAAATTGCAAAAGCTGCCTCGCGCGTGCCTGCGTACAGTCCAGGGAGGAGATTCTTGCTCTCCTCGATAAAAGCGTCTGTGCGAACGCAAATTTTATTATTAGACATGAACCACTGCGAGAGAGAGAGAGAGAGAGAGAGAGAGAGAGAGAGAGAGAGATCACGTTGAGAGATACAATTATAAGACCTACGGTGTTCGGTTGCCAGCGTTGTGACGACGGAACAGCGTAGGTCTCAAAATCGCATCTTGCACCCTGTTTTTTAATCATTTTTTTTCTCTCGTTTAACAGCCTGGCTAACGTTAGCCGGTACTCGTAATATGTGGAAGCTTCACTGTGAGTTCGGTGTCTCTCTGACGTTAGCCCGCGTAGCCGGAGCCAGTCCTCGAACGACGTCCTTAGGCCGGTACGTTTTCAATATTTCTCAGTAATGACGGGTTTAAAGGACGGACAACAACGAGATATATCGAACTATTTTCGCATTCGTATAGTATATTGTCACAGGGTGCGTTAAACTGCCAAAGAAGAAACAAAGGACAGTGCCGAAGACGCAGATGGATTCGCGCGGCTTTTGCCCACACTCATTTGTGCCGCACCATCATTGCAAAAAACCTTTAAACATCTATCATCCCCTTGTAACACTATATATAGGCAAAAACAGTGAGAAATAAATATTAATACAAAGTACAATCTAAAGGGAAATGAGTAGAAATTGGGCTTTCAACGACGTTTACCCTGCGATGCCAATCCGATGTTATCGCAGAAAAATTTTGTGCCTATATGGAAGGCAGCCGATTAACTGCAACGTTATTTTTGACGAGCGCTTACATCGAAATAGAAATTCCCATGAGGAATGTTTCCTACACTCGCAATTTACGGCGCCGACAGTTCTTCCGGTGTCTGCATTATTTGCAGCCGCCGCAAGGGAGGTTGTTTTGTGTGAGCACGAATGTACTTTGTTGGCTTTACCAGTCGGTTTTAATGTGGTAGAAATGTGTAGAACATATATTCAGTATAGTATATGTTCAACTTACTGAATACGAAGGCAAAACAAAGCATTATACATGCTTGAGTGATAAGCGTAGTGAAACTAATTCGAGCGAGGTTGGTGCGTTTAGAGGCTTTATTTTGTTGTGAACTTAATTAATGTGGTGATAGTTATGACTGTGGTGGTGATGCCTTCCGTGGGGCGCGATATCATTCAATATTTGACAAATATTTTTCGTGTAGAACAGACGTCATCGCTGAATTTAGGGTAAGCTTTTATTTTGCAGTGGACTCAATTGGGCTGACGTTGATTACGAGGGAGGCAATTGCTTGCCTACGAATTCATCTATGTGTTTACTATTGAGCGGTTATATATGGGCCGGTATGATGTAAAAAGACCTTTTGCTTGATTCTTACCATCCATCCTGCACGGCTGGCCGATCCTGATGATAGCGCATAGAAGATGTTGCACCGCTATAGGACGATTGAGAAAGTGATAAAATTAATAGCATTGAAAAAAGATTGTTAAATTATTCCGGTCATGCACATGCATGTTGTTAGATACGGGACCTTTTCCTGAGCTTACTTTAAGTTCACCAGACCACATCGAATCGCGCCACACCTAAGTAAGGAACGCAGAAGCACATCTACCACGTTCCCGAGGCCCAGCACGTCCAAACAAGTTGGCGTCCCCCACCTCGTGGGGGACGCTATTCACTACTTGCCTCTTCCCGAAAGTGTAGCGGGAGCCTGGTATGGTTCCAGGTAACGTAGGTCCTCAGCAAAGCTGCTTTGCGGCTCTGAAAGGTCGCTCGAGAACAAACAGCCTGGCCCCTCTGAGCGCTTGCAAGCCGCGAGGCAAGACGGCTGCAATGCACCGTGAAGCCCTGGCAGCAATCCCCCCGTCCGCCTTTGTGACGGCAGTTGCAGACCAGGAAGGCAGTGCCGCAGAAAAGTAATCGCTCGGACAATTGGAGCCCAAGGAGTGACCCTCTGAGCCGAATGTGACGTACACTCGCACGGGCGCCTACCACTGGCCGAAAATGACGCCACCTGAGCGGGCTCGCCGATTGGCCGAACGGGACGTGACTTCGAGACACCGAAGGGGTTAAAAGCCAGAGACCGGGAGCAGCAAGGGAGGATTCCTTCATTCATCTCTTTCGAGCTTCTTGCCACGGGCCGCAGCGTCCGAGTTGCTGCCGGCCCGTAATGACTTTATGGCTGTTAATTTCTTTGTACTCTCACTGTAAATAATGTAAATGAACCTCCAGTTTTTTCATCTCAAAGTCCTCCGCAAACTCGGCCAACTCCCGCACCCAACGGCAAGGTCCAAAATCAGGGGGACAGCCATTGGGATTGTCCTCCAGATCCAACAATGTATGATTACTAATACAAACAACAGTAGCAAGCCTTACATTTTGATGCTTGTGTCCGTTATATAGTATACCAGTGGTACGTTCGGACTGTCTTGGAGTGCCTTTAACGCACCATGGTAGACAAGGGTACATTGACATATACATTGCAGATTAGGTACAACCGCAAGGGAGAAATAATGCTCGAGAAGCCAATATACGTTCAATTTAAGCAAGTAATAGAAACACATGGAGTAACTACAAAAGCATGTCAGTAGTCAAGCATCGGGGAATAGAACTGATTTTAAACCTTATACGGCATCATTGATTTTACGAATTCTTTCATATAACCATAAATCGAAAGTAATGTGAAAGAAGACTACACGCGACTAGTGGGATCAGAGCCTTCAACGCCTGCACGTCGCTTGCGGTGACTGCCCCACCTTCCGTTCTCTGAAGTGTGTCATGCGTGCTCGTGTACGCAGCGTTGAATGTGTTAGGGAGTGCCGTTACTGAACACGTTGGCGTGCGGTCTTTCTTTGTGTCCGCCCCCCCCCCCTTTCTTTCTGTTGTCATAACTACAAGCAGGAAACGTGAAATTCGTGCCTTCGTACAATGAAAAAAAAAATCACATCTTTCTCGACGGGAAGTGAGTAAAAACCAAGATATCGCTGATGGTGCCGCTGTCTTTCCTTCTACTTTCACTACCTTCACCACAAACGAGAAGTAAAACGACATTAATAATACTGCCCTGCAAATAAAGCGCCCACAACTCCACGACGCACTCCTCGGCTTCGCCGTTATCTCAAAATATTTTCTTTCTCTCTGTACCGCTCAGAAAATTGACGTAACAACGTTCAAAAAGACAAAGATACGTGAAAGGGAAAAATTATAATCCATACAAATCTAGCACGAACTTGTAGGTTGGTGCTAGAATCGGATGGATGACGTTTTTTCCCCCTTCCATAAGCCCTTTCCCGTATTTCGGGTTTCCGCAGAATTGATTTGTCAAAGGAAGATACTCCGTGAACCTAGCTTTGTAAAATTGGACAGGAGGTCGGACGGTAAATTTATGCCTCGCGTTGTTAATTATGCAGGCGGAAAGTGAGCACACCGCGGCCGGTGTCGTTATATGCCATCGCTGCGAGATCGTCGAATCGTCCCTCCGTGTGCAGCAGCGCTTTCACTCTTGTTCTCGTCGTGGTCAGCCCTCGTGTTGCATTAACATGCAGGCCGAAAATGTCCGACAAGTGAAGGTCAGCTGCCGGCGTCAATCGATGCTGGCGGGTTGCGAGCGAAGGCTGCAGGCGCGGCCGCGCACACTTCCGCCGCCGAAGTGACGACACCGCCGCTGCGACGCGCG
This sequence comes from Dermacentor albipictus, assembly GCF_038994185.2. Lineage (NCBI taxonomy): Eukaryota > Metazoa > Arthropoda > Arachnida > Ixodida > Ixodidae > Dermacentor > Dermacentor albipictus. The sequence continues at coordinate 10,244,923 of NC_091829.1, forward strand.
CTCGCCGTTTGCAGAAATTCGGGGCTACGCAGGCGCCGTTTGCGTGTGCTGGCGTTTGTTTCTCAAACATCATCGACGCGAGTGTCGAGCCTCGTCGGGTCTGTTCCGGATACGCAGCAGCAGGGACGTTCTGTTCCTTTCTTATTTCTTTATTTTTTCTTCTTTACTTTTTTGTGCATATATGTTAGAGGGGTTCTAAGGTGCAAACAAAACAGTTTCTGTCACTCTGCTGAATTTATACCTTTTCGCTTTAAACAGCGCAAACACTAAGTGAATGAATGAATGAATGAATCTTAGTTATTCGGAGATAAGAGGGTTACGACGATGAGAACAGTCAAAATTGTGCACATTAAGCATGGTCGAACCCATAGTTTGAGACAGTATCTTCAGAGGGAGTAACATCGAGATTCAGCCTCATTGTTCGAATAAAAATTAATTATCTTCACCTCCAGAAGGAACAAGTTTCAAAAAGCGAACGTGCAGACAGATGGGCGTTTTCTCTAGGAGAATGTGTGTGCGGAAAATTTATTTTGAAGGTTACAGAATATCTTCTAAATATCAGCGGTACATATACTTTTGTGGTAACACCGCATCGTCATGTTTGACAAGAATCCGCAGGAGGAGGAGGAGGAGGAGGAGGAGGAGGAGGAGGAGAGAAACATTTATTAAAAAAAAAAAGAAAGGACAAGCAGGTATCTTTCTGCTTGTGCGAGAGGCGCCTTTAGTCCAGGGCTCCTGCGGCTCTTGCTGTCTCCCGGGCCCGCCGCACCCGTCTGGTAACGGAGTTGAGGTACCGGGCATAGTGTTCGAATTACTGAACGTTGCTTTTCTCACTAACATTTCTTCGACTTTGGTGAAGCAGTGCAGTCAAGCATGCGTAGAAACAAGTTAGTGATCACTTACTAACGAGGAAACGACCGGCGTCTGGCGCTTTCTTCTTTTAAAAACGAAGCCGCTATACGTAAGTACAACATTCCTCCATCTGCTTTCTTTTTCTTTTCCGTTTCCTGCAAGGCAATGGAATGTTCGCATTTATATACACGACATATTTAAATGTGCAGTCGGAAACGTTCGCTGCTACTTTGTCGCCGGCACCGTAAAGTGTGCACTATTAATTCCACCTTAATCATTTTGTAATGTGCACGCCATCGTGAGGTTGTTCATGGTCATTGGCCATTTGTGGTACGGGCATCATCCGAAGAACAGAGCCATGAGCCCGCCGCTGCCGAGCACAGTGTCCCCGCTTCGATACCCTGCCGAGGCAACAGCATTGCTGTGCAACGGAATGCAAAACGGCCGTGTGCTGCACGAGTTGGAGTCGGGCATGTAGAAATCTGGTAGCGGGCCCATACCGTCGTCCAACTCATCCACGCTTGGGACATGGTTGACGGGAAGAACTTGCTCTCATCGAGAGCTAGGAGTACGGGATTTATTTACAATATCTACATGAAGACAGGAGAACGTTACATTTCATCAGTCTAGCATGAATGAGAACGAAGCACACCGAGCAGCCGAAAACGGCTGCTTGAAAACCCTCTGTCCTCCTATAGACCCCTAGGTGAGGGAAAACTGCCGTACAACCTTCGTCCAATCGAAGCGTCCAAAGCCGTCGTAGTCGACCCGCCTTTGAAGGCGAGAGATCACACACTCATTCCCGCGCTTTTGTTTCACTGAACACACCGAGCGCAGAGGGTCCCCGCATACCGGGGTTGTCACGCTTGACTCAAGCTGGCGCCTCTTGATTCCAGAGCTGACTCCGCAGTCAGCCGCCGCGTCTGTCAAACGACTGTGGCGATTACTGGGGCCCGTGAGAAAGCACCGCAAAACACCCTTTTCCGGGAGTTCACTTGCTCCAAGGAGACCGTGAAGGCGACAGCGACCCAAACTAACAATACTCGGTCCGCCAAACGTGGCTAGCCTTGCTGGCGCCGTTGGGCTGTCCGCAAGAGGTGCATTGCTGGCTTTACAAAGCGACTCGTCGCAGCGGGCTGGGAGAGGTTCGAAGGTCACTACGCCTGTAGGCCGATCGCAACAGTGCTTAGGTTTAGGTGCGTACGCCTCAGAACTCCAGGTAGTCAAAATTAATCCAGATCGCAACACTTGGTTACCTTCCGCGGCCCCGGCCCGTATTGTACCAGAACGTCAATCAATCAATCAATCAATCAATCAATCAATCAACCAATCAATCAATCAATCAATCAATCAATCAATCGATCAATCAATCAATCTAGCCTCGACGCGGTCGTTATTATTGATACGATGGTATTGAAGGTGGTGCTGAAGTGCTGGTTGGCCGGTCATCTGCTTGTGACCTATGCAGAGCTTGTTGAGCTCAACTGAAGAGTACGGTAGTAGAGATGAAGCCAACCCCTGACATAGTTATTGCTAGCTGCGAAACGGGGGTACACTACTAAGGTGTTTGTGGTCTTCCCCGCTTAGACGAAACCCGGCCAGCGCATCCGTCGGACGCGCTACTTCGCGTCACGGCTTTTGTGTCACGCGTCGCAGTCATAACCTTCGTCGCGTTCGCGTTCGACGAAAAAGGGGGGCAAGGCGCCTTGCGGCGTGTCTCAGAACGCGTGTCCTAGTTTCCTACAGTAGCAGGCAGCCAGAACTTAACGCACTGTCAAACGCTATCGACCGGGCAGGGTCGATGCATTCGCGCTCTGCGCGACGTCGTAGCCCCTTTTTTATTCTTCGTCGACGCACGGCTAAAAGAGGTCGTCTGCGTGTTTTCGTTTGTTGTATTATTGGCCTACACACGCGCGCCATATCCATAGTTCGCTTACAAGAGGATCTCGTGCCAACTGCGTGTCGATAGCGAGTGGCACAAAAAAGAGCGGGCGAGGCGGTCAATAAGTGCGCCGCCCAGCTGCCCGACTCGGCGCGAGGCACAGCTGCGAACCGCGCGCGCTTTAAGTTCTGTTCCCTCATGCGAACGAATCGGCCCCGTTTGCCTCGCTGCGTGTAAGTGATGCCTCGTTGTTGGCGCTTATTCGCGCTGTCACGCATCGCGTTCTGCACTTTCAGCTAACTGTATGATGGCAATCATAAACTTATTTCGCGCGGGTGAATGTTGAACCGATAGCTACTGGGTATATTCTGAAATGACAGGTTTTAATGCACCACATCACGAGTAATCGCTAGGAACACTGGTGTTCCCTCTCACGTTGCTTAAAGTAGCAGGGAATAAACACGCAAATGTTGTGCGGCGAAGTTTCTAAGGTGTAAGAATGCCTTTGCCACCTTGGGCCACTTGAAGCGCAGTTTATTTTCTTGTGCCAGGACGTGTGTGTGTGTGTGTGTGTGTGTGTGTGTGTGTGTGTGTGTGTGTGTGTTTGTGTGTGTGTGTGTGTGTGTGTGTGTGTGTGTGTTGCGCACAGCAAGCTGTTTTTTAACGCGATAGCGTTAAATTTGAATTTGAAGTCCGGCATAGGCGTCCGGCTTCCAGCGCCGACCGTCGTTTCGGCAATAGTCATTGCGAACTGCGCGTGTACCAAACCACGCGGGTCCTCCGCGTAGCGCAAAGAAGTTCTGAATTGAATTTCTCAAAGTAAAATGCGTCAGAAAAATTTTAATGTATGACTTACACACAGCCTACAGACATGATAGCGTCGGATTGTAATTTGAATATACGAGAAAACATAATTCTGTTACGCGGAAACTCAAACCCAAATCCCTTTACTAACACAAACGCCGCGCTTGCTCGAAATCATCGCGTGGTTCTAATATCTTATGTAACCTCTTCCAATAAAATAAACACGTTCGTGTTAAAAAGTAAAGCGCGAGCTGTTTCACGAGCGAAAAAAAAATTAAAATCCGACTCCTAAACGATATCGGCGATGGCTCGCCCGCGCATGCTTGTTTTAACGAGCGTTTGTGCCCATCAACGCCCTAAACGGTTCTTCCTCGCGAAAAATCACTCGAACGCTCAGGTATTTTAGACGTTCACTCGTCTGACTCCGCAAGCGTTTAGTCTCTGGCGAGGAGCATAAATACCGCAAATTATGGAATTATAATTGCGACAATGCGGCCTATGGGAACCTCTTGGAAGTCGGGGATCACGCTGGCATGCGAACGACTTCTTGGAATTCGTGGCCTCAGCTCCGCGGCCGAAAATCTGCCAGGGTTTTACGGTTGTGCTTTTGCGCCTTGTTTGCATCTCGAAGACCACATCGCAGAGAGCCCCACGCGCAGTCAAACAATCGCGTTCCCTCCAGGTGATGACGAACGGCGCAAGCAGAAGACGTGTCCAGGAATCAAAAAATAAAAATTAGAGTCTGGGCTTTTATGCCAAAATCACGATGTGATATTGAGGCACGCCGTAGTGAGGGACACCGGGATAATTTTGACCACCTGGTGTTCTTTAGCGTGCTCCCAATAGACGGTACACGGGCATTCTTGCATTTCGTCCCCATCCAAATGCGGCCGCCGCGGCTGGGATTTGATCCCGCGCCTTCGGGTTCAGCAGCATAACGCCAAAGCCACTACGCAACCACGGTGAGTTTCCTCGAATTTTAAATACGTAAGTATTTCTATGCCTTGTGGGGTTCTCCTCCCGTGCTCTTGGGACAAAGGAACGACAACACAGTAGTGCAAACAATTACAAGGGCATTTATTGCACCTTTCACAGATCAATGCCTGCTAGCCGAGTTGCTATACACAAAACATGCCGAGGGGCGCGCGACAAATCAAGAAGTCCGACTCACCGCGACCGATAGCGAGCGATTATGTTCGCCCCATGCTGGATCCCAACGCCTGGTCGTTCGCGCGTACTGTCACGCGAACGGTGGCGCATTCCAAGGCGGCCACGCGAGACGGTCTCGCAGAAGCATGGGTCGGCGCACGCGTGGCACGGCACGTCCGTCCCGCTTGCTTCCCGAACCCCCAAGAGAGCATGCGCCTTCCTTTCGGCGCCCAAGTAACCTCGCCTGTCGGCGGCGTTAGCAGCGCAACACTCGCGCCATCTCTCGCGCTGCGCCCCAACCACATCGACCTCCGCGGGCATCACGCGGCGAAGCCGGATTACAGGAGACGCGCCATGTGGGAAAAACATCAGGGGACGCGCGAGGGTCGCGCATCCCCACAGCCTACCCAACGAGGAGATCCGTCGGTCTATCTGCCACGTAAGACAAATCACTATAAAAATCAATGAATTTGAACCGAAAACCATTCACCGACGATTACGATACTTCCTGATGCGAAATTTTTGCGGCGCTCTACACGCCTCTTGATTTTGCGAAATATAATGGCTGGCGCGGACAATCTGTATCGCTCGGCATGTTGCAAACGCAGCGAAGCATTGCGCGACTGCCTCGCTAATCTTGAGATCGTGAGAGGCAGCGTATGGGTGACGCGTGGGCGCGATTTACAGCAGCCGCCGCAGAGAGGCCTCCCAGACGACGCGCGCTACTCTGCCGCCATCTCGTATCTATCGTCTCCGCACTACGCTTTTTAACGCGAGAGCGTTAAGGAGCTCGTGTCGCAGAAAAGACGGCGTCGGCGGCGTTGGCCGCGAGCGAGAAATACCGGACGGCAATTCATAAATAAAAAAAAACAACTATCAAGATGGACTGGGTGGGAATCGAACCAGGGCCTCCGTAGTGTGAGACGGAGGCGCTACCACTCAGCCATGAGTTTTTTTGTTTATTGTCAGTCCTCGAAATAACGAAAATTCCTTAACAGACATACAAAAAGCCAAAAAAACTGGAATGAATACAAAAATCGAAAAATAAACTACTATACACATGCGTTGCCGTCGGCTACTATGGAATGACGTTGTCTTATTAAAATTCCTTGAGTGATGTCAGGGGTTCAAACCTGGACAGCCACTCAGGAACAGGCAGTTGCAATTTCTGCACTTCCTCATACCGTTGCATGCATTCCCGGAAGTATACTCGTGCCGGTCGGGCATCCGGGTCACAATGGTAGCCCGCCATTCTTGCGCGCCATAAACAGTGGAGGCCCGTACCACGCAGCCATGAGTTCGATGGTTCTAAGCGCGACAAAAACGCCTCTAGTGAATGCGGTGTTGCCTTAGAAAGGTGCCGTAGAAAGTCATACTGAGGTGTATATCGGTAATTATGAGCATGTAAATGAGAAGTCGCAGTTAAATGAGTAGCGAAGTACGTTTCCGCTACATTTTTTCTGCGCTTGGCGCACACGCAGAGCCATCTTGCGGCAAACACAGAAGACCCCCCCCCCCCGCAATGTACGGCGCTGCCCCGACAGGTGGCGCGTCACTCGCCCGCTTCTCCCCTTCGTCTCGTTTGAGCGCATTGGGGTCGTGCGGGGACCGGTGCGAGGATGTCCCGATACCTTTGCGTTCAATAAGTTTGTGTGATTCAAGAGCATGCCGAGCGAATGAGTGGGCGGTGCGAACGGGGTGCGATAATGCTATCGCGTTCAACTCTTGAAGGCGAAGCTTAAGCGTCCTCCATTTTTTTTCTCACGCTTTCGCCATACACTCCTCCGCTTTCCGCTTCATGGTTCCGCTGCACCCTCCTCCTCCGCTTTTCTCCTCGCGCTCTCTTCGCTATCGCCGTCTGCTGTCGCTGCGCTCTGCGTTGGCTATTTTATTATTCGCTATACTTGTTCGCTCGATTACGCTGACGCCGACGAGCTGCGCTCTAAAAAGGCTCTACAAGCCACTTTATGCGTTGGGCAGATAACCGGTGGACCATTAGTGTTACAGAATTAGTGCCGATGAAAGGGAAACGTAGTCGATGACGGCAGAAAATTATCTGGGGTGATGAAATTAAGAAGTTTTGCGAAACTGTATATCGTTATTACGAATGCGCATCGCGTTTCTCAGTTTATCGCGTCAGTTCCTTCTCACTAGAGAGTTTTAGCTTGAGCGTTTTTACGGCCAGCGGGGCGGAGCGGGCGAGCGGATACACCAGCGGAGAGGCGCGCGAGAAAATAGTTTTAGCCGGGCGGATCACCCGTCTTTTCGAGCGGAGTAGAGTCACTTGCTCTGCTGCTCCACCTATTGGTCACAATTCGAGTTAGAGTGAAAAGAATATCAATTAAACCTGCTAATAATGCGCTGAAACTGTTTAATAAAGGTAGGTTATGTGTTTTTAGTTAGTTATTTGGTTAAACTTCTAAACGGGCCTCAGCAGCGGTCGCCGTCGACAACGCAGCGGCGCCGGCGCTTACCCGGCGCTTGTGTTGACGGCTGCCATCTTGAATACCCATACACGCCCGCGCGCTTTTACGCACGCTCGCGCGCTGCCTATCGCTCCGCTGGAGAGGGCTTCCCAGCGGGCGTAAGCTGCGCTCCGTAAAAACGCTGGCCGGCCCAGCGACGTGCGCATGCGCAGTGGCGTCTGCGCTCGTCCGCTCCGCTCCGCTGGCCGTAAAAACGCGCAAGCTAAAACTCTCTAGTTCCGTTCATAATTGTAACTGACGGTCCGGAGATACGTTAGATAGATTATGCAGCTTTAGGTGCAAAGCCGCAACCTGGCTGTAATTTGTTGACTGTTTGATTGACTGACTGATTGATTGATCGATTGGTTGAGTGATTGGGTGCAACGTTCGAAAGCAATACAGGGATTATAAGGGACGCCGTAGTGGAAGTTCAGAATTACCACCGTGCACCCAAAACGTGGTTTACGAGAGCTTTTGATTCCGCCACCTCGTTTTACGGCCGCCGAGACCGGGAGTTGAACGCGCGACCTTTTCCTGCACAGCAGCGCAAACTGAGAGACGATTTTTGTGGGACAGTTCGGAGTGACTTCCGCGAATCTTCGCTGACTGTCAGCTGTGTCCAATTTGCACATTGTCAGTGTTTGATGTAGTAGTTCTGCGGAAACCCGAAAGGTGGAGAGGATTAGTGAAGGGAAAATAAGACGGTCCACCCGTTCGTAGCAGTTGCTACAAAGGAAACGCATACGGGTTCCTCGAAAGAAAAGCCTCGCAATTGGAGAAAAATTCGTCCTGGCCCGGGACTCGAACCCGGGACCACCGCCTTTTAAGAGCAGCCGCTCTACCATTTGAACTAACTAGGCGGCTAGCAGATGGTAGGGCGAAGTCGAATTTGTCAACAACTCGAAGCAATGGCTTTGTAGCAACTGCTACGAACGGGTGGATGTCTGATTTACCATTTATTAATTAATTCTTTCCACCTTGTGGGTTTCCGCAGAACTATTCCGTTAAACTCTTGCCTTTGCTTCGAGTTGATGACAAATTCGACTTCGCCCTACCATCTGCTAGCCGCCTAGTTAGCTCAAATGCTAGAGCGGCTGCCCCGGAAAGGCGGTGTTCGACTCCAGGACCAGGACGAATTTTCCTTCAACTGCGAGGCCTTTCTTTCGAGGAAATCGTATGGGTTTCCTTTGTAGCAACTGCTACGAAGGGGTGGATGTCTGATTTTCCCTCTAATAATTGTCAGTGTTATACACCATTTAACAGAGGAAGCTGTTAAAGCTGCTTTCTCCTGTGGCGTTAGTCTTTGTTATCACCATCATTATTTCTAAGTTATCACCATCATGTTCCCCTGCACAGACCTTTATCGACTTTCACGTCTTAAAATATGCAGCGAAGGTATCCTGCTTAATTATCTGATTGCCGTCATCGCGGCATTGTGCCTAAAATCACGGCGATGACTGCTTGCTATTCTTGAAAACTGTGCTGTTACCGACGAACGCCTGACGAGTGCAGAGTCGCCGACAGACTCCTTGTCTGTCGTCTTACATCGTCCAGCCTGTAAAGAATGCAACTGCAGCAACTTGCCCAGCTGTCGATACTTTTGGTGTCAGCTATTCGCACATCCTATACACAGAATTTAATGAATATGCTGATGGGGTGATTTAGAAGGTTGTCTGGAGCTGTGTATCATAATGTCTCACACGGGAGAGCATCCCACACCAGTCGACGCTTTGCTGTTACTCTGCGCTTCCGTCGTAAATCATGTGCGTTGACTTATAAACACGTGAACATACCCTAAAACAATTTGGTATGCCATAATTCTAAGACACACATTATGGCATACCTATACGAAACGCGCACGCACGCACGCACGCACACACACACACACACACACACACACACACACACACACACGAAATAATTACACATAGTACGAAGCGGTGGCTTTCCTGTACAGCATCGAATATTCATTCAGAATTCAGAATTTATTTAAGACAACGAAAAGGTTGTCCAGGGTGACGTGGCAAAAGGCATACTTTGCCTGACGAGGCCACGCCACCCGGCATGTGGCTCGCGAAGCTTTGGCACGCTGAAATGAAATTTTCCACAACCGTTACATTTAAGCGAATCAATAGCCGCAGTGAAATGCGACATCCGACAGTGCGAGCTCGTTTTCATTGAAAGCGAACGAGTGCATTCAGATCTAAGGAAAGTGCTGCCGCTCTCACGCTCGTAGAGACTAATCTAGTCGCGCGTATTAAATGTACGAACCAGGCGCATATACGTCCGGCCGTTTCATAAATATATGCCGTCTATCAAGTCAAAAGCTCGCACCTTCCGCCTACCAAAAACTCCACGAACATCAACAGCCCGCGCTCGGGATGGCCTGCCCCTCGATTCGGACACGATACATGGTCAACATGGCGTCCTCCCTCCCCAAGGCGGACGCAGAAATGGCTACGAGACAGACCAGCTCGAAACAATCATCTAATTTCTTCCTTCTGTATAGACTAAACTCGCGGCAGGTAGACACGGAACGGCTCCCGATGACACCGGAAGGAACACTGCGAACAGCGACAAAACAGTATTTAATCGGCCGAAGAACACAAAGCAAGCTTATCGAAATATTCACCGTATACACGACCGCAGATTAACGTCACAGAACCCCCATAACAAAGCCATTTATATAGGGAATCCCTGGTCGTGGTGTTAGCCGTGTTAGCGCCACTGCGGACCCAACGGTGCTGGCAAGCCCCGGCCCCGTCGCCATGTCCCTGTGACCAGGGAGCGCGCTGCGTACGGCCATTGGCCCGGCCGCTTGGCTGCTTCGAGTGCCGTGCGCACACGCGTACTATAATTGGTTGAATTGCGTCACTAGGTGCGGGTGATTCCCCAGCAGACGATATACAGTTAGGATAGGTAGGGATAATCGAGCAGTCCGTGGAGCACCATTGATGCGGCGGGGCGTGTGTTTGGGCGCATCGACAGTTTGGCGCTTCCCGCCAAGCTGATTTTTGGCGGGAAGAGCGCGAGAAATGACGACCTCCGTCTACTTGGCTCGACGTTTGTTTTCGGTAACGCGTGAGTGGCTCTATACCTGCGTTCCTCGGCGGATGGCGCATTGGTGTGCCACAGTTTCCCGCGCTCCTTCTGGACAATGCGAAAGCCCAGTGGTGGTCTGCAGATCAGATAAAATGGTGAGTGTGCCGACGAAAAACCGTTGGTCTGTTGGCGGTCGCCGTTCGTGCGCGCGTTTGTCACTCGGAGATGACTTCTAGAGCGGTTATCTTGTTTGGCGGGGACATGGATAGGGGCAAACAGCAGAAAAGCCTGATCTTCTAACGAATTGCACGGAGCGCTCGCCCGGCAGCACTCCGGGGCTCAAACAAGAAGGCAGAATTTAAATGAGCTGACTGAATTTTTTCGTCTTTGTTGCGAACGGAAGGTTTGTTGTGAGAGCTGGCAACGGAAGCTCTTAGAGCTAGCTTGATCTTCGGGAGGCAGCCGCTGTTTCATGTGTCCTCTATCGCGTGTATTTATTTATTTATTTATTTATTTATTTATTTATTTATTTATTTATTTATTTATTTATTGAACAGCATTCTCGGTAGTTCGGTATGACGGGTGCTATAACTGTTCGTCTTTCAGCCTGCTCTCAGGCAAGCACAACAGTTTTACCATGTTTATAGTAGTGGCGTTCCTTTCTTTTTATTTTTTATTTTTACTTCATATATAGGTGACGGAAGTACATTGCCTGTTGGAGGTGTAAACGTTGGTTTGGGATTTTTACGAGCTCCGCTTTCCCCTAAGTGGGCCAATTGCTAGCAAGTGAAAGCAAGTAAAACCTGGAGAAACTTGTGCAATGTCGCATTTCGCTAATAGCGTACTACTGCATAAACATGTCGCGTAAAGTTTATTTTGCAGCATTTATGTTTCGCAGTATTTAACTCTCAAGCATATACGTCATAATCGGTCAATGTATCGGCATACCTGCTAACTTTTAAGAATGTCGTTAAATGCGCGATGTTTACAGCTTATGATTGTAGTAACTAAACCTATATTTATATTATTCTTTATTCGCATCAAGTCTAGGGCAAAGCTGATTTAAACAATAGAAACGTAGTTGCCGACCGATTTTTCAGCTGCGTGCATGAATATTCTCTTTATATATTGTGATTACTTTCGTTTCCATGTGGCGCGGATAATTCGAGCTACGAATTTAGAGACAGTAAAGTGCCTGTTTGCAGCATTCCTAATGGACGTTCTATGCATTAATTGAATTAACAATCAACTTCTTGAGCAATGAAATAATTGTGGTTATTTCCCCACAAATTTTGGTCTATTTTTCCACTTTGAGTGTAGTACATTTAGTATCTTAAGGTTGTCGGATCTGTGCTCGCGGTAAGAAGACTTGTTTATAAAAATACGACAAAACGAGAAGCTTGGTTATCAAATAGCCTGCCTCCCCATAGATCGTAAATGAAAACAAAGCTCTTAACGCGAAATCACCGATAATAGAGAAAAAACTTAGCCAAGGGAGCTTTATTCGTGGTTGGAGATGCATATAAGAGCCGATTGTCGGTGCTAGTATTACATGAATATTACTGGCTTTCAACGTTCATTTGTGCCAGGTCCTCTGAAGTGCCGTTTGATTGATTTTCCCTAAACTTAAGTATGCTGGCAACGAACAATTGCGTGAAAGGTTTATGTTCATTTTCAGTGACGCAAGTTAGCGTCGAATTTACCGGAGAGCTTCAAGCTTCACCGATACCTCTGTGGAAAGCTATTTCAGTGGTACAAACTTGAGTTCAAGACGTCTACTGCTTGGAATGTGGTTCTGAAAATTTTCTGACATCGCGGGCCACTTCACGCGCTTACACGAGTTGTTCGATGACCCCCTATCATATAGAGTTCGCGTGTTTTAAAACGCGTCATGAAATCGCGTTGGGGGGATTGTGGCTTCGCTTGGAGTGGTGCGGGTTGTGTTTACCATTTGACTTCGTTAAGTACTGACGCCATACGGCACGAAATATGAGAGAGAGAGAGAGAGAGAGAGAGAGAGAGAGAGAGAGAGGGTATGGAGTAAAAGAAATTTGCAGTTCGCTCCGTTTGTCCCATATGACCGACGTCCTAACCTTTAAGGCCGTAAAATATCTCGCGGTACGCAAAAGTGAGCTGAAACTACACGTGCGATATGCAAGAGACCACGTACTTATAGAGGTGCAGGAACGCCGGAATGGAGAATCTAACCATTGATCTGACACGTGACTCAGTGGTCACCCGCTGGCCGTTGACCAGCGAGTGACCACCGGCACAGCCACTTTAGTCCGCTAATGGCACTGCCTACTGGTCCGACTCCCACACCGGCGTGCTGTCAGTTTAGTTTTTTTAAATGCGAAGCATTTCTTGAACATGCAAATTTCTCTTACTCCATACACCCCCCTCTCTCTCTCTCTCTCTCTCTCTCTCTCTCATTTCGTGCCGCATGGCGTCAGCACTTAACGAAGTCGAATGGTAAACACAGCCGAAAGCTGTGGGTTTTACGAAGAAATCTAAAAACTGCCCCTGCACACATAGAAAGAATGCCTTACGAAACTTGTGTGCTGTCTTTACTTAAATATGCTTCAGTACTGTGGGACCCATACAGGAGAAAAGATACAATGATCCTTGAAAAAGTCACTAGGAAAGCGGTTAGGTTTATATACGGAAAATACATAAGGGAAGACTCTCATTCGCAGTTAATGATCTCAAATAACATTCATACACTAGAAACCCGTAGAAAGATTAATAGATGGATATTCTTGTTTAAGAGTTTAACAGGAAAAAATAAGCTCACGCTTCCAGAGTGCATTAGGCGTCCTCTAGTGAGTAGGACTCGGAGCGTTCATGAGCAGCATTCACTTGCTCCCCTTTTCGCCAAAACTAAGTTTTAAATACGCTTTTTTCCCTAAAACAGTGCAAGATTGGAATTCGTTACCGGCATCTGTTTCTTCCTCACATTTTTCTGATGCGTTACACCGTCTACTTACCTGATAATATGTATGTTTCGTATCCGTGTGCTGCTAATATTGTAAATTTTATTCTTTTGGTATCCGTGTGCTGCTAATATTGTATAAATTGTATTCTCTTGGTTATGTAGCAATGTCAGTTCATTCCTGCTTGGACCAAGCAATGGCCAGCAGTTTGATAAAATTAATTAATTAATTAATTAATTAATTTACCACTTTGACAGTATCTAGCCGTTCACGTCTTGGTGCTCTCATTGTCGTTTCGTTAATTATGTGTGTACCAAAATTGACATTGTGTGACAAAAGTGTATGACAAACATAAATAATAGTTCAAGACATGCGTGTCATGTAGGTCATGAAATAGCCGCCTATGTCTTGGTATCTACCAAAATTGGCACAGTATGACAAGAGTATATGATGAACGTAAATGATCGATTAGGACACGAATATCATGACGTGTGTCATAGGCCATGAAACAGCTGCCTACATCTTGGTGCTCTCATGGTCGTTTTGTTAATTTGGCAAGTACCAAAATTGGCATAGTACAAGAGTGTACGACGAACATAAGTGATAGGCCGTGACATGAATGTCACGTCATGCGTGTCATGTAGGTGATGAAACAGCCGCCTGTCTTGGTATGTACCAAAATTGGCATAGTATGACAAGAGTGTATGGTGAACATAAATGATAGGTCATGACATGAATGTTATGACATGCATGTCATGTAGTCATGAAACGGCTGCCTACGTCTTGGTATGAACCAAAATTGGCATAGTATGTCAAGAGTGTATGATGAACATAAATGATAGGTCATGACATGAATGTTATGACATTCATGTCATGTAGTCATGAAACGGCTGCCTACGTCTTGGTATGTACCAGAATTGGCATAGTATGTCAAGAGTGTATGATGAACTTAATTGATACATCATGACATGAATGTTATGACATGCACGTCATGTAGCTCATGAAATGGCCGCCTACGTCTTGGGTGCTTTCATGGTCGTTTCGTTAATTAGCAGGCTCCCTGCACACTGCTTCGCTTAACATTGATTCCCACAGGGCGTGGGATCTGCTGACTTTTTTTTTTCTCTTACCACATGAAGTATGCTTTAGCGGAATGTCCACTTCATCTGTGTGAGCAATCTGAAAGCATGTTGCACATTCCTGCAGACATGTTCATGCATACTTAGACACATTTTTCGAAGGGTAATACTTTATTTACAATACAGAAAGTGCGCAGCATAGTTTCACTTTAAGTTCTTAACACAGCATGAGGACTATATACCAAGCTCTGACAGTACAAAAGCAGATAGGCAGTGTTCGCGCCTGCAGCTTTTAAAATGTGAAACAAGCATAACGCATGAACTTGTGTGAACTTCATGTGGCTGTGACCAACGTAAGTTGGGCCTCTCAGTGCGTTGCTTCCTCGTTCATTAAAAAAAGTTCTGTTTATAACAAAAATCATGTAAAATAGCAGACAAGTACAATATCAGAAATAGAGCACACATACGTCCGAAACTTAGTGTATGGTCAAACTTTTTATATTTAGGTAATTAGAAACTTTGGCAGCAAAGTGCTCGCAGCTAATGGAAAGATCCAGCAATCCATGACTAGCATGAAAAAACAAAGAATGAAAGTGCTGCAAGAAAATGAATGTATTTGAATTGAACTCTTTTGGGAGCCATGCAACATAAAAAATCTTTTGTCCTGCAGAGCACACTCCGTATACATGTCGCAGTGTTTCTCTGAACGCAAAGATATGCAAGTGAAGTTTTTTATGTATACATTGTCAGCCAGGCAAAACCTTTTCAAATATGTATTTCATTTTTACATAATTACTTTGTCATCACAAACACATATCCTTCGTATGTTTTCAGAATTTTTTGTCCTAATGACTCTTGGACCTCCAGTCGATCGTCGTATCTGGAAGGAAAAAAAAATTGCACTCAGTGTTAGACAATTCCAGGAACTGTTTCACCTTGGCGCTGTTAGGGTTTTGTTTAATAATTTTTCAAGGCCACTATATTAGTGATCTTGCACGAAACAGGTCTCAACGTTAACCGTAAACTTCTGATGCTGCGAGATAACGATCCGAGGTCTTTTATGTGACTGCCCTCATTCTCGGGGCACCTCGGGGGAGAGAATTATTGTCCAGACTGTGCTCAACACCCTTGCGTTGCCCTGCTATACTTGACGTGCGGGCTGTTGCCATTGTACGCTGCATCACATTGATGTGCACATATTATTTTGGTTTTTGTTTTAAATATCGTCTCTCCTGTTTCTTTTCATTCCACCCTTTCCCTCACGCAGAGTAAGTCGCTTGTATTTACACTGGCTTACCTGCCTGTCTTCCTATCTTTTCTTCCTCCTTCCTCCGAAATCACGCGTCAGCATTATAAAACTGATCTGATATGAAAGGCGCGAAGAAGACCACGCATAATCTAGTCAAGCTAGCCTAGTTAATCTAATCAAACGCAGCGTGGCTAACATGTGCCTGCTGAACGTTTTCAAGAAGTCTTGTCTGCATCGAGCTGAGGAGAGTTTCCTTAAGCAGACTGAACGACTAATAGAGACGGGCTAACCACAACTTGTGCTAGTTTTCGAAGCAGAAAAAATTCTTAAGTCACGAAACCCGCCAACTGGCCCAGGAGCCACCTCGTGAAAAGGAAAAGGTAGCCGTCATACGGTACACTCCGCATGTCGCATAACTTGAAGAAGGCTGCCAAGCGAGCTGACGTAAAGCTGGCGCTTTCTGCCCCGTGCAAGCTTTGAAATATCTGCAGAATGACCCACCCTTTTTTCACAAGGCGCCGGCCTGTGTCACAAATCGCGAAAATAAATGCGGCGATCCTGAGGCAGGAGTCGTTTACAAAATTTCTTTGTCATGTGATAGAAAGTTTGTGGGCCGAACCAAGCAATGCCTGAATGATAGGCCGAGCCAACATCAATACAATGTCAGAAGTGGGAGAGAGGGCCACCTGGAAAATCACTGTAGAGATTGCGAATGTAGGCCAAATTTTGACGCCTTCCAGAAGCCGTAAGAAATGGGTGAGATTAGTAATTGAGGCCAAAAGGATCATTGAGGCAGTTGATAGGCGCGTGAATGTTGCATAAATCTTGCTATCGCAATAAGAACTGCTTTACCTAAATGCAAATGTGCACAGACGAGTTGTGATAGCGCTCCTTGTATAAAATAGCGTTTTCTTCCTGATTGAACATTGCAGGAAGTAAATAAGGTGCTCTGTGTGTACTCTCTTTGTCCATTGTCTTCACGCCTTTGACATCAGATCACTTCACATGTGCATAACTCATAGGAGATTATAAATGACATGCGAATGTACCCGACCTTTCAAGTTACAGCAATGTGTTTGAAATTTCACTGGCATTATTAGCACCAAAGTCCATCCCTACCTAATACGAATACAATGAGCGGATACGTAGTGTAAGCAAACTGTTCAAGCCATGCCATTAGACGAGCCCATCCAATGCTCTGAGCGAGCATCTAAAACGAGCAAAATATGCTCAATTGCGTTCTCCACATTCTGCACAAGCACATTTCACATATACTTATTCTCTTTGAAATCAACTCAATGTGTTTGGGCTTATGGTTTATTTCAGTCATGTTTCTTCACACTTGCAGGCAATAACTAATTGGCCCGCATTGTCCCATATTGTCAGCTGGCACTTGGGGCACTCATTTATGTCCCTTACATTTACTTGCATTCAGCTGCACTTGAGTTGATTTACATTCGCCTGAACTAACTCACTGACAATCCACTCTTGTGAAATCAGCGGAAATGAGCGCAGAAATGAGTGAGAGGGCTCTTGAATGTGTGTCTAACTGTAATGATAGTACGGCGCATGCAAGTGCTTCAATGCCATCCACATGCGAGCAATATTGCAAACACTTGTCTCTTTCTGTGGCCCACCCCACTTTTGTGCTGGCAAAATATCAGCTTTGTCTTCGTGTGCTTCATCATAAGCATATGATCTCTACACACTGCAATAAACAGCCATTCAGGGCCTGATTTTCACTTACCGGTGCTGTGGAGAGCCGGGTGTTCTGCTTTCTTTGGTGGCGTTGTTATTAGTGTTGACCTCTCCCACTTTAATCTTGTAAAAACATTTCGATTAGGTGAGAATAAAAAGAAATTGCAGAAATTTGATAATTTGAGAAACAAAAGCTCATAAGAGGGTTATTTTGGGGATAGTATCTCATAGGCGAAACTCAACACTACATATCAACCACTACACATGAGCAATATGTGCGACTTGTTGATATTGTAACGTGGCGAAGAGGAATAGATAAGAGGAAGAGTACGACGACGAGCTGAGTGGCAGACAAGGCAACCATTTCGATGGCGACATCGTGGCGGCCTCTCATCCATCCCGGTCATCATCTATAAGTTAACATCGATCATCTGTAACAATATGTTTTTGGGTTCTTTTGTAGTATTTTTTGCAACGCTGCGCTGCTTTCTGACATTATGAAACGATGCAAGTACTGAAATCCACATATCTTTGAGTATGCAATAAAACTTGAAACTGCTTGCTCGACGTGAGATATCGCGCCGTTTAAATTTTGCAGTGGCATAGAACTTCGGCTCTTCTACAAGTAACGAGTGTACTGATCCTCTCCAAGAGATATTGTAGTAAATTATGCTTCTAGCGCAAACCGACACTTTGGCGCTGCTAAGTCGTCGGAGTTAAACGAATATTTTCGCGTCAGGCGAGCTTCGAGCTGAATCGGGCCTTGAATTACAGTGTAGTGGAAGCATTGAACAGGAAAGTCAGAAACGAAAGAAAAGGAAGGAACCTGCAATGACACGTCAACCGGCCGACGCACGACGCTACCTCACATTCCTCGACCGACGTTGAATAGCACACCCGTCTTTTCAATTCTGCACCCACGCCGCTAACACCCTCGGTCGTTGCCTCGCCCACCCGCCTTACCCCCTCATCCATATAGCCGAGGCAAGCATATGTCGTTTTGAAAAAGACAGGTCCACTTGTCGAAACGTCGGCTCCGGTTTTTACCTTGTTCTCGCTTTGCTCATCGTCAAAAAAAAAAAAATAAGAGAGATATTTCATCAGAAGTGATGAGATCGTCACCGTTTTATGGTGTTTGTACTTATAAACACTGCTTTTATGCGGATAGTTTACGACTAGTCCACAAACGGTCGTACGTGCGCGTTTTGTCATGCAAAGAAAGTGGGCGGTTATCATACACGCTCATCGAGAAGCGCGCGCTGGTTGCGAAGCACCCAGGGCGTTTCCTAGTATCAGGAGCCCCGACAACGGTGAGCTGGGCTAAATGCAGCGTTATATATATATATTTTCCCCCATTCAGCAACACAGGGATTGACGGTGGTTGGACGCAGAAAACAGTGTCACACTGCGGAGGACGTCGATGCGGGCGCTCGGGACGGGCACGTGCTCTACACCGGGCTAGAATTAGGCGCTGGCATGCCAGACAGTGATGCCCAGACTCCGTCATACTTTACCCGAACCTACCTCTTTTTACTTCTCATGCGTAAAGTGTTACGTGATTTCAACATGGTGGGGATGGCCTTGAATGTGCTATAGCTTAATGCATTTTTTTCTCCCAAAGCACTTAACGTTTGCTCTCACAGCTCCGTTTATTAAACTTAAAAGCCTCTAGATATCTGTCTTCGCCGCTCAGGTAAAGTCTGATGGCTGGAAATGAGGAAATCAATTACCTGGGAAAGTTAGCGTTCTGAAAGTGCGAATGCCTGGTCCTGTAGTCTATCTCGAAATGGATGAGTTGAACGTTTGAAAGCAGCGCTTCAGCTGTCCTGTGCTCCTTATTGTGTCCACGTCGGGCAGCACTACATCAATTTCATTATGCACAACAAACTCGCCCATGTCACCACCCTGGCAGTATGCCTCCCTATGGAGAACACACTGGACGTCAAACGCGCGACGCGTGCTCCAATCCGATACGCACTTTGCCACGCCCACGTACTCGTGTGATATTCTTGGCTTGTAGTGTGACACACACACACAGACTAGAAGAAGACAGGACGCGCGCTAAAACCAGGAATATGTTAACGTACCAACTCGCTCAACTTTCTATCCTTTTGTAGCACTTGCTCGTTTCTCTACTGGTAGGAAAAATGAAACGCGGCACTTCGCGGGCTCTACCCGATCGTGTGGCCGGTGACGATGGTCCACATCAAGCACATTCAGGGCTCCTCTCAGCCAAATCCAGCGCTAATTGATATATAGTTGTAAATATTGCATGCTGGAACTGCGCAAGGAGACATAGGCTCGTGAGTCCTGGATCTGTACCGAAAAGCCGCGATGTGCCACAGAGTTGTGGCAGATTGCTCGCGTGCTTGTATTTGCACGCTTACTTTTACTTATGCGTGCACTATGCCTGGCTGTGTAACGCACAGATACTCCCATCTGGATGTATCGACGTGTGAACGGCACGCATGCGGTGCTTGCGAAGACCGGGCAACTCGTCCCATGAGTTGCGACCTAGATTAGAAAACAAAGCCGGTCGATGAACTGAAAGCACAATTAGACCACGTTGTGTGGCTGCAGAGTGAAATAAAATTATGATATGAAATGAAAGCTGATCGATACGCCGGTTGGTATACGGCCGCACGTGGAAAGGTCGATGTTTTTACCGGTATTGCGATCGATGTTTTGCGCGCGTAACGTTTGTGCCATCAGCGTGAGATATGATGCCGCCGATGGCAGGATGTCAGACTTGTCAATGTGCGTGTATGCGCGCATGTTTCTGCGCGAGTGTGCTTGTTTATAGCAGGTGGAGGCAGCCTGGAGGACTACAAAGCTATCTGCACACGTAATACCAGTTCCTAATCGGACCGCGCCTTTTTCGCCTTGTTAGACATCGCGGTTTGTCGCTGTGCGTGGGCGCCAGCAAATAAGAAAGCGCTGCTAAGCGCGCGAAGCTTTAGGGTTTAGACCTTCCATTTCAGTTGACACATATAGCTTTAGCTTTTAAGAGGTCTACCCGGTTTCAGGGAGGTATAGAGTATTCTGCCCGCCAGCCTAAGCCCACACAGTGGCGTGGTTTTCTCCTCGGCCGTGCACTGTAAGAACAGGTGCTGCGCAGTCATCATTTGCCGCCATAGTAATCGACTGTGGAACTGTATATTCGTGGAACTTCTTATCGACCTGATTCTCAACGAGGGCGCGTACATTACTCATGCGAGGCAAACACGTACCTCTGCATGCCGCGAGCCGGACCCAGCTCAGGCTCGGTACACGGTAACTGGAAAAATACCTCCCTCCCCTCCCCTCACTCCCAGCTGTACTATATGTATACAGCGTTTTTTTTTCTACGCACAGTGAAAGCCTTTACTTTTTATATACGCTTTATATACGCTCAATAACCCAGGCTTCGTTTAGGTGAGCGAAATATATGTTGGTCATTCTAGTAACGACCGCCTGGCATGCTTGACTTCTGAGAAATGGTCACTGCGACAGGTGAGCTCCGCTTTGCTTATTGAGTCTTGAAGTGTTATGACCAGAAAATGGTGCCCGTATTAAATTAAAAACACAACGGCGCTCGAAAGGAAATAGGCACCGGTATAGGCGCGATCAAACGAGGATGTGGTTCTTTCTGTCATGCGAAATGACCATTCACGTAAAAAGCGCTACTCAAGTAGCTTTCATCGGTAAGGCACGATGGATGTGTGTCGCCTTTCCCTACAAAAGAGAGCTGCGCTAGAGTTAAGAAAAAATTGTCCCAGAACCGCTAATTACATCCGTAAGGAGGTGGCTTCGTATGCACGTGAGAATATTTTTATCAACCCATTCCACAGTAAAGGGTATTTTATTGGGATGAAAATAAATAACTTTGTCACTGTGAGGTGGCTATGCCTACTTATTTGCACTGAATCAATAAAGAGAATAATTAAGGAAAAAAGAACCAATGAAGGACTGCGGAAAGTATAAAACCAACACCACGGGACAAAGTCTAAAGCCTTCGGCGAAAAGTTCGGTTCGATTTCGAAACAGAGCTAGTGGAAAACGGAAAGTGGTAGTTTCACCAGCATGTTTCATACAAACGTATAATATACGTATGCAATAACATAAGTAGTTGTGGAATCAGTACACATAAGCATGTCGCTTATCTCAAAGGTGCGTTCAAGTAGAGCTACTCGGGATGTGCTGGTTTTGATGGCGAGTGACGTAACACCTAGGCAAGCGAAAAAAAAACAAAAGCTCTTCGCAGAAAACCACGTATAAAATGAATTGAGTTTGTAAGCTCAGCTTCATCTTGCACATGGTTCCGCTGACGTGTCGTATAAATATCAATCGCTGATCATGCGCACGTTGAACTCAGTGCTAGGAAGGTCCAACCTTGGTAAAGCATTTGTGGTTGATTAGGCGCGGTATTCTAGCGTCATCTAGCATGCCATCGCCGAATGACGGGTGTGGCCTCCAAGATTTCGATGCATACCGTTGCGTCTTTTCCCACTTTTTTTTTCTTCACGTGATTATACACTTGGCACACAAGATGCTTCCCAAAAGATGTCAGGAACCAGTGAAAACAATATAACTAGCCGTGGCAAGTAAAATTTTGTGTGGTTAGACATATTACACGCGAGAGGCTTCATACAAGATGCTACACGAACCAGTGAAAGCACTACGTATGACTCATTACTGCGAGTAAAAGGTCGAACAAAATCGACGTGTGATATCAAGTCGAGCTCTAGTCGCTATTTGTAGTGTGCTTATGTGTTTGCGAGACTCGAGGAATAGTTAGTACAGGGCTTTGTCGTAATGGCCACATGAACAAACGGAGAGGATGTGCGATTAATTAAAAATGACGACTTGGCGTAAACTGATGCAAATGTTCGGCGGCTGGTTAGTATACCTTTGGCAAGTTTATACTGCGTCGATGAAACGGCGTCGTGCTGACTTGCTGTTGTTATGATTTCATTTCGCTCATAAACGCTATGGAGGTACTAGCCAAGAATTAGGTTGATAAAGCAAAATGGCCGGAGACATTAAAATTCACTTACAGGAGGTTGTCTCGGTTTGCCTCGAAAGGGGGCAGCTTTATAGTATTTCTCAGAAAGCACGGCCTATCAATGCCTGCGCATTGCTAAGAAAAAAAATCGAAATTAGCCTAAAATCAGTTCCGGTTAAAGTAAGCGGCATGTAAGGCATTCATGAGCCCGAGACACGAAGGGTGCAATTAACACGCTTGGTGTTTTCATTTTCTTCGCTAGTATAACCATCATTTTCCCGCAAAATAAATGCAGAACCGAGTCGTTAAAGAATACTGTATTCATTAAAACCAGTATCGCTATTTAGCAAACTTTTAGATAGGTGAACACGTAGGCACTTCTTTGCGTTCGTGGGTATTCTCAACCCGCATGCAGAGGGCTTGTCCACAACGAAGCGCATGATGCTGTGCCTTTGTCAAATAGACACTAAAGAGTGACGCTACATCAGTTTAGACTGTTCTTTCAGAATGCTATTGTGGTTAATGTCATAGTAAAAGAGTTATATAATAATGAATCCATGCTTCCACAAATATCTTTCCGTGTTTCTATAAATAAATCTGTTATTAGAATAAAATAACGTGTTTCATTTCGTAACTTCTGTCGCGTCACGTCCTCCCGGTGTCTGGCGTGCGACGGAAGGTGGCGTGCTTCCTCCCCGCTTTCCTTCCTTCCTTGCGCGCGCGATATTGAGCCGCCATCGTCAGTTCACCCTCGTACGCTTTCACTCGCACATGCACCATGCGGCGCGCGGGGACGATCTTATCACCCTTGGACCTTATAGGGAACATCACGGCGACGTCAGACGGTAGAAATGCGCCTGGAGTGTTCATGTAATTGCTATCGCAATAATAACAGCGCGAGAGACGGGGACAAGCGAAGAAAGACACACACAGCGCTGATTTCCAACAACTTTATTGATGAAGATATACACCGGGTGTCCCACGTGAATTGAGCCAATCTTTAAAACATATACAAAAGCCACGTAGCTGGACAGAACCAATGTACTGTTGTTTGCCGACGCTTGGAGATACTCAGATTATTTTTTGCATGCCGCCCAACTCCTCCAATATTATAATTAGATGAAAGTGTAAATGAGAAAAATTGTGGAGCAACATGAAAAACTCCCGGTACTGCTTTCTGTTGCTCAATGCAACAGTGTTTATAATATAAAGGTGTCTTTCGAAGCATGAGAGAAGCCCGCGAGTACACGCTAAGTGCCTCAAGCGGCAGTCGCGTGGCAATTTTTCGCAAGCAAGCACGCAAGCATAAGCTTGCGTGCGATCAGCATGTGAACTGATGTGAGTTCAGACCTCCTGGTGCGAAACACGCGAGAACGCTTAGTCAGATACAGCGGCATCACGAAGCACTACCAGCTAGGCAGGCGGATATTGCTCCCCCCTCATGCCAAACTGAAACGTCGCCAGGCAGTCGTCTGGCGACAACTGCAGACACACACCTTTCCCTGTGCAGTGCGATTGCGGCACATTCTCCCCGCACAATACCCGAGTGCTCTTTGCAAGTTATGTCAGGCAACTAGAGCGACGCTCTCGCACATGTTGTGGGAGTGTCCTGTTATGTAAGCTAAAATGGCAGTAGGTTCGGAGGCTCTTGTGTCGAAGTGGGGCACCGCCCTGCGGGGCTGCGCCCTCAAGATGCATGCGTGGGCAGTAAGCACAGCGGGCCCGAGACGCGTCGAGGCTCAGGCCTCGAACATCTGAGCTCGGGGCCTTAGACTGTGCCGGATTTTCAATGAATGTGTTTCCATCCATCCATGTGAACTACGCGAGGTCAATTCGACGAACTGAAACATGTTATGAAGCTTGCAAAGCCGATGTTGGGAGGTGCTGATCGGGAATACTGTGCTCGGCTCGTCAGCGATGCTGCAATTTGCACTTCCAGTCGGCAGCGTGTTAAATCAGCTACGTTTTTAATGTAAGATGGGTTTTGCGTCTAGAAGTTTCCTGGTTTGAAACGATCGAATACGGAAATGTGTACTGTAGCCGACATCACTGTATACGCGCAAAGTTTAATAACTGCCCAAGACGCAAATTAAGTCTGCCGAAGAGTTGTCTTTGGGCTGAGTGGCACAGCGCCATCTAGCAAAAACTTTCAAATTATTAATCGTGCCATTTTTTTTTTCCTTCTCTCACTTCGCGCATCTCTTGCACCGCAGCTTTCGCGCTTCTGCCGAATATAAATGTGCCGACTCGGCCCTCACCGTCGACGTTACTTTTTTTAACGGCACACCTTTAAGTGAACCTTCGCCGCTCACAATGCCGCCGCCGTATATTTAGCACCTTGAGAGAATCAGAGCGCCAGTGACCCCAGTGGGCCGGCCGCTCCTTCGGCTCGCGCGACGGGGCGGCCGCATCGGATCGCGCACGCCAGCAGCCCGACGCACGCAGCGTGGCTCCTCCTCGACGGGGGGGTCCTCGGGCTGTGATCGATGCCGGGACGGCTCCTTGGGAGCTGCGCGTACCCGGTATTCATGCGGCGCACGCGGCCGCCACCTGTGGTCGTGGTCGTCCTGGAAACGCGTGCCAAGGCCAGCCCGAGAAACGCGTCACCGCGGTCACGACGAAGAGCAGAAGGGACGCGATGACAATCGCCGCTAGACCTGTCAGTCCGCTATTTATTGGCTTCTCGGGGGGGGCCATTCTCTCCCTTCGTCCCGGACTCTTTTTCATTGCGACCCGCTTCTTCGTTGCGTGTCTCGGGAACGCATCGAACGGACAGCTCTGCGAGCCGGCGGAGACCGCCTCGCACTAAAGCCGTGCGGCGTTGCGAAACCTTTGGCGTATTAAGCTGCGAGGGAATAAAGTGGTTAAACTGCTGGCGTGCAGGAAGGGGTCGCGATCGCCGAGAACGTCACATATCGTTTGTCTAGCGATAGTGGTAGGTAAGCACGCGGACAGATGATTTCGCGAGCAAACGTTACAGGCGAACCGCTTCGTTAAGTCTGTCCACTGTTGGATGGCGCTGCACGGTTTTGGAGTGACGTAAATTAAGGCACGAAAGAGGGGCCTCTGCAAGGACCAGCGGAAAACTAAAGATCGCGCCGTGGTGGGCCCCTCTCCGAGACAGAACAGCGCATGGAAATTGCGGACGTTGACAACACTTAAGTACGGGTGAAGGGAAAATGGCAACCCAGAAAAATAGACACTGTAGGCAGAGAAGCGTCCTGCTTCCGCTGGCTTGTATGCTATTATACTGTGTTGTTTTATGCTTGTTTTCATTTTTCTAGATGACTAAAAATCACGCTAGCTAAGTAGATGCTCTTTTCTTAAGAGTGATTTATAGATATCCGGCATAGTCAACTTTTAAATTCGCGCTGGAATGGTATGCAAAAGATCATTAATCGCACTGAAGCGGTAGCTTCCGCCGTTTATTAGTGCAATGGGCAGACGGCTGCAATCTATCGAATGACTGCCATTGTTTGGCACAGGACAATGCCTGGTCACATACCATGCCTCCGAGGGGAATGAAAGGAAGTTACTTGCCTGAAAAAAGATGTTGCCAGGAAACGTGAGCTGCACTTTACGACGCATTACTGCGGCCTTCTCTGAGGCGAAAACAACGAACAAAGTCTGGCAGATCTGTCATGAATTGTACGCTTGAACAATGAGCGCGATTGCTGCTCCGTTTTTCGGGATGAGCTTGTCTCACGCATTTAAGCTGCGCTATAGTCTCCGAAAAAAAAAAAAGAATCGTAAAAGGGAAATTTTTTTGATGTCCCTTTTCTCTTTCTCGTTATCTTCAGATTGAACAAGAAGTAATATGAGCTTCTACTATCGTTATTTTGCCTTTCTTCAGGTACAAGGCCCTCCTGGGGTTAACTTCCCTGATTTTGTAGCCTGAAATCGAACTCTATTATGTGGTAGAAGACTCGAGGTTCATTTCTTTTAGGCCAGGTTGAACATTAGAATTGTGTGTGATGCTTTGAGACCGCACATAGTTCATTCATCCCAGGGATTTGTTGTTGGCCATCGTACATTGCGGTGTACTTTCCATGTCTTCTGCTGTTGCGAAAAATGTTTGACGGGGCGCTCGCGTGACGTCATATTTAGCCTAATTGTACCATAATGTACAGTGGCAGTGGCAGTTGGATTAATATATAGGCGTCGCTGCAAGCGCGTATGCATGCATGCAGTAATCTCAAACGTACTGCGCAGACATTGCGCAGTGTACTGCAGAGCTGCGTGTTCCTATGCAGCACCACATCCTACTGCTCAGCGGGTGTATGTGACGCGACGTCACCTTTTGACTGAATGTGTGTTTCGATGGCAGAGCAAGGGAAAATGAATTGCCGGTTGATCCAACGGCCAGTGGAAAACACGAGCCCGCTTCGAATCGATCTGTGACAATGTCTCCGTTACGAAGCGATAGAAAAGAAAATAATTTTGGATCGACCAATGAAATTCGCCAGTATATATATAGATTACCCTTTTCGGTCTCTCTCGGCGCTTATTTTGCAGAAAAGAAAGGTGACTCTTAGCGAAGATTTTGTAGCTGAAGGCTGAGTGTCCGTTTCTCAACTTCTCCCGCGCTCGAACAGGGGCAGCGCTGAGTTTACGTAACAGTAACATTTCGTAGGTCTTACTTTTTAGATTCTTGTGTCCATTTTCTGCACGAAAAGTCCATTTTCTCTAAGGTTCTGTGCAACTTGCATGCATGCTATCCCCCCTTTTTTTACTAGCAATGAATGATGAAATACATCTGTTCGATTGTTCCTGCGGACCTGTCTCGAGAACTCGAAGCATAAATCGGCACTTGCTTTCTGCTACAACCTGGCTCCCTCGCATAGTAACTCTGCTTTTTTCCCGTAACGCTATTGCAGGTGTAACCTAAGTTTAGCTCGACTTATATTTTGTATTTGTTGTCGCTTTAAGTATCTCCACAGCCAGGGTCGGGCTCAAACTTTCCATGCAGCCAGCGAGCACCGTCGTGCCCGCGACCCTCGTCTGACCCGTCGCTCTGCTTTCAGGGCAGCCATGACACAGGAAAGCGTGAAGGTCGTGGTTCGGTGCAGGCCGATGAATGCCAAGGAACGGGAGCAGAAGTGTCAGGTGAGTGGCCATACTCCGCTCATGCTGCCGAGTCCGTGCTCCCTTGCCCCGTTTTATCAATGCAGCTGTGTTTGCGGAGGGAAAGCTATAGTAGTAGACGCACGCAGCGCTGACTTTCAACAAATTTTGTTACTTAAAAAAAATCGCAGCCATTCCACTCGGTGAATGTAGCCTACCAGCGGCCTACCAAAGCACACCACTGCGCGTAAAAGTTTACCTTTTTTGGGAATTTTCACTTCCGCGTCTGTAGACTACTCTGCGAATACGCACAATCGCTGCTGTTAGTGGCTCAACCTGGCGAGGTGTCCAAATTTAAACGCGTCAAGCGTCTCAAGACGCTGGCTTGCCCGCAGGAGATTCGTAAGGGCATTCTATGCCGCTTGTCGATGCGTGCGTCCGTGGCGTAAACAAAGCAAGATAGGCGTCCGTGGCGTAATGGTTTCTATGTCGTGCTTCTGTGCTAGAGGTCCTGTGCTCGAGTCCTGCCGCGGATCATTTTAGTAATGTTTAATTATTTATGACACAGTACTTAGTTGAAAATGACGAATTTACAAAGCCGAAGAGACGTTTAAAGCCATGGCAGAAGTACGAAGTTTAGGCAAATCAATGTACTTCCCTTAATTCCCATGCTGGATGAACCGCCCCGATTGCAGATACCGTAGACACTAGGGCTATTTTCTGTTTCTTCTTTACCTACACTTGGTGCAGGCTCGTGTAGACGAGTGTAGTGCAGGGCAGAGAATATGACGTCGTGTGCTGCACTTGGCTCGCTGGGCTGTAGCTGGTCGGAGCAGACAGCGCGTCGTCTTCTGTATCAGCAAGTAAAAAGCGCCCGACTCCGGACTCTGCCTGACTTCGCACTTACTGGCTGCGTATACGCCTTTGCCTGAAATTAAACGCCATATACGAGCTTAATTTCATCGACAAATCTAGACTAACTCCAGCGAAGCACATCGCGAGTGCGTAGTGCACGAAGACAACTTCTCAATGCGTGCAATACGGCGTGGAGTCTGAAACAGCCAGCACCATCCGTAAGATAATTCTATCTTCTTTGAAGATTAGCTCACTTTCCTCTGTGACACCTGGTCATGCCAGCAATTAAAAACAGTCTTTGCTGCGAATATCCACTATCGCCGCTATATCAGTGCCGGCAGTCACTACACTAGCTACACTCGTGTAGCCAGTGTAGGTAAAAAGTAGCCCAACTGGCGCCAGGTTCCCTCGAGATGAAATTATGTATTGGGTGGGTTTTAGCTTTCCTCTTGCTACACCAGGTGTCAGTACATGCCTTACTGGTTTGATTTGCCTCCTCACAGACGGCGTGGGAGTTTTGAGGCACGGACATTGAAAAATGTATGGGAGGGTAGACGTACATACAGTTCCGCTGTAAAAGTTGAATGTCAGCCATGTGTGCGTCTGCACCTCTACGTCATGTCTTGCTCGAACTGTACCTGTTCCCTTGAATGTCGTTAAGGTCATGTCCATACAAGTATAATACGCGAAATCGGAAGCTCGTTGCACTTCTGCAGACATTACTTCGCTCATAAAAGGGATGTTATTGGGCGAGTTGGTTCCTATATAAAATAAGAAAAAAATTGTACGAAAACACTGTCACCGGCAAGACAGCAAAGACAGAATATTACCTTGAGTACCTGTGCTGCTCTGTCTTGTCGTCTCCTTTTTTTTGCGCTCTTTTAATTTATTTTGCTTTACTCGGTGTTCCTTGCGCGCGACGCCACTATTGAGTAGCGACGGCTCATCAATGTATTGTCGGTTGTCTCTCACTGAGAGCTATTCCTCCCCCCTCCCCCCCCCCCACGCACGCACACACATCTTTACCTGACCCAGCGAACTCACTCGCGCTTCATGTTCCTTCGACGGTGAGGCGTAAACAATCACGGCACTCATGGGAGTCCGCTAAGGGCGTGGCAGTTGCGCTATTTCCCAGTTCAGCTTCTGTTTTCTTTGTGAAGTTGACTGTAATTTATTACACTGCAAAAAATGGCAGCGTCAGCTTTTTGCATGTCTTAGAGTTTGTACTACTCTTATAGCGGGCCTTAGGTTTTGCATTACGATCAGCCGTCTGACTCTTTCGGTTAAAGATTTGCTCTAATTTTTATAATTACTACCTCTAGGTAATTTTAATTGTATGCCGCTGTAACAAAAGATTCTAATAAAATCGCTTAATTATCGCGCTTTCTGTGTGCCTAAAGAACCTTGGACGCATCTTATGAAACACTGCGCAGCTACAGGGGTACCATCGTAGGTCGCTCTTCCTTCTTAGCTGCGTGGCTGCATTTCACATCCACATTCATTTCACACAGGTAGCTCTTGCTCTTCTCATCGGAAACAGACATTTGACCTGAGTTCCAAATTCTTTTCGACAAATGGATAAGAAGAAACTCGGCGAGAAATCCTACAGCGCATTTGGCATACTCTTTTGCGTCGTGAGACTGCGTTCATGCAAGGAGCTTGGCGTACTCGATTGATGTGCAACAAAGCTTTGAGTATTTATTCGTGTGCACGTGAACAATTGCGGAACATCTTTCGCTTGATTCACGTGACGAAGAACGCGGCATCAATCTTGGTACGCATGAACCAAATCCAAACTGGAGTGCATCACGCTGTGCATGAGTGTATGAATGGCCTCCGCGACACGTGGAGCTAACGTGTGACATCACGCAGAACGTAGTTCGGATCGACTGCGTGGCCGGCCAGTGTACGCTGACGAACCCGGCGGACCGGTCGGCCCCGGCCAAGACCTTCTGCTTCGATGGGGCCTACGATCCCAGCTCGACCACCGAGCAGATCTACGACGACATCGTCTACCCCATCGTCGAGGCAAGTGGCCAGCTTGTGATCTGCGTGATGGCTCGATTATGCATGCGCAACGGCGTTCAATGCCTGACGTATGCACGGCACGAATGACAGACGCCTGCTGTGAAACGCTGCGAAAAAGTTGAAGAAAAAATATTTCGCAGGTTGACCTGCTATCAATAAACACTATTTTGTGCATCTATGTTGATAACGGCAGTAAGAATCGCTTTTCTTTGTTTGACGCGAGATAGGCTGGCACCTTTGGCCGCCGGCCGCTTGAACGAGAACGACGAAGTGCGTAGTGGTAGGCGCGGCTCTCCGAGTGTCAGCCATTATTGAAAGAACACCGTTTTGTCAAGGCCTCGCCTGTAAACTTCGTGACGATATGAGAGAAAGCGTTATTGTTGGAAAGGTGGAGAGGTCAAAGCGTAATTGAATTGATATAGTGCCTATGGATGGATACTTTCTCTTTGACACGCAGAAAATTTTCCCCCGTACCCATGCACAATCTCGCGAGCATATCAAAAACAACAAATTATATATATATATATATATATATATATATATATATATATATATATATATATATATATATATATATATATATATATATATATATATATATATATATGTTGTTTTTCATATGCCCGCGAGATTGTTGTGATGTTCGCACGAATATGGTTCCACGCATTGGCGATTTGTGTGAAAGAGGTAATAATACGCATATTTGCACGAGCATTTGATAAATCTCTGGTAAGAGATGTGGTCGGACGTCCGATAGGTTTGCGTGACAGGGCTGTTAGGTGGCAGAACATTATAAATTTTGTAAGAAAAAGCAGAGTTAAGATATACAGCGTAAAAATGGGCAGAGTTTTTATACGTAATATGCAGGCTTAGCCTGTACATGCTGAATTAACGCAGTCTTGAATGTGCCCACAAACGTCGCAAATACCCGCAACGTACTTACACAAAGTTGGCATCTCTGTAACAACAGGCAGTATGAGGAGGAGCCCACTTCTGTCATTCATCGACATCGCGGTCGACTAGTGCAGGC
Source organism: Dermacentor albipictus (assembly GCF_038994185.2). Lineage (NCBI taxonomy): Eukaryota > Metazoa > Arthropoda > Arachnida > Ixodida > Ixodidae > Dermacentor > Dermacentor albipictus. The sequence goes on from NC_091829.1 coordinate 10,276,037, forward strand.
CGCTACTTGTAGAAGCAAACTTTCAAGGAATCTGTGCGCGCACGCTGGGACTTCTTTCGAGCCACGGTGAACGCACCATCTAAACACTACGCCTGCAATTCTAGTGACGACATGGCTGTGTTCCCGTGCGTTACTGCTATAGTAATGGCTAAGCCAATCAAATTTAGACGTAAGTGGTTTCATTTAGCGAGGCGATGCTCCGTTTAGTTCGTTGATGTTTTCGTACGTTGCAGACCTAGTTTACGTGCACTAAGAGATTAAGCTCTTCTTAACGCAGCTTTGTGTCCGCTAATGACGTAATTCCGAGGGACGCCCGACGAAACGTACGACGGGGTCCTTAGGTGTTCCTACGAAATGCTCACGAGCATGTTTCGGCTAGAAAGTGAGAGCACGGTTTAACCTCTACGTGTCAAGCTAGAAAGAACCAACATGCCTGTCAGCTGCTTTCCATGGCCGCTGCGCAGACAGCTGCGTACACAGCCGGCGCATCAGTCGCGCCAGTGCATTGGGTTCAGCAGCTGGCCGAGCGAGGATGTTGTAGGGTGTTGTAATTTATCCATTTTTGCCTGCTGTGCGACGATGCAGGCGCTCGTCGACCATCCGCCGATGTCATGTTTTTTGGCAAAATGCAATTTCCAGGATTATTTGGCAGTACCATGCGTCCGATGCGAAGCGAAACAGAGTAGCTTGAAAGGCCATTGACAGACATAAAAACCACAACACACGTGGCGCTGCTGAGCTTCCCAGTATGACAGACCAACTATCTCGTATTACTGCCTTGGTGGTGATACACACAACTAATGACTAGCCTTATAATTTTCTTGTATAGGCGCCTCTTTTTCAGATTATAAAACCTTTACACATTGTAAAATCCGTGTTTGCATAAACATATAGTGTCACTCCTGTGTCCCTTTGTTTCCGTCGCTTCTTGTGTACTCGACCAGTGCAACGTACTGAGCGTCACTGCATCGCATTCGAGGCGCAACGAGTGGTCCCCTTGATGCGTCGCAGAGCGTGAGCGAAGGCTACAACGGCACCGTGTTCGCGTACGGCCAAACGGGATGCGGCAAGTCGTTCTCCATGCAAGGCACGCCGCGGGTGCCTCAGCAGAAGGGCATCATCCCGCGCTCCTTCGAACACGTGTTCGAGGCCATCGCGGCGGCCGACTCGTCCAAGTACCTGGTGCACGCCTCCTACCTCGAGATTTACAACGAGGACGTGCGGGACCTGCTGGCCGAGGACACGCGCAAAAGGCTCGACCTCAAGGAACATCCGGACAAGGGCGTCTACGTGCCCGGTAAATGCTCCGCGACGCCACATCGTCAGATAACCTAAAGAACTGTAGATCCTTTTTTTTTGTCGAAATGTGCGAAATACATCGAGTGTAAGGAAATTTAATTAAAGGGGAAAAAGGAAAGCTTGTTTTTCGGGAACTTTTTCAGCAATAGGTTTGTTAGCTTTTGGGAAACACTGCAGACAGAACACAGAAAGCGAGCTTCGCCTCAAGTTACCCAAAGCTTCTTCTATAACTTGTACAAACAGCTCTCGTAAAGTGTATCAAGCTGGAGTACATTGCATTTTCTCTACATTATTTGTTTGGTGCACTGCAGCCGTAGACCACGTAGTGTGCCAGTGCGCAGCCGTGGATTTTGCATCGGCATTTCTCTGACCATGTTGTTGTTGTGTTCTGAACTCGTGGCTGATACCCACTGTGGGGGAGCAGCCTCGAATCTGGTATTATATAAAAGAAAGCGCGTTGCGCATCAAACTTGTTTGTCGTCTTATGTGCCTGTTCTAATCCAACAAATGGCGCCTGTTACCCATCATTCAGTATTGGCCGAGGACATATAGCTGAGAACTCCGAGTTCAAAAACGAAACTCGCCAAGAAAAAAGTGTTTTTATGGTTTGTTGCACTATCGTCCATAAAGAATTAGACAGCAGACAGAACTCCGAACAGAACACGAGGTATGCTTGACGAGACCCTGACACCGGAATGTACCTAACAATTTACCATTCGATGAGAAGAGTCACGAAGGAACACATTCATAATCAAACCTCAATGAAGACATATTTCTCACAATAATTTAGTAACTCTTTGTAGACAATCTGTACACTACTCGTGGCTCATGCTTTCTCTATAAGCTTTCTGTACGTACCTTACGAAGGTTGAATGTATAATTTCCAAATGTTTACGTAATGTGCAGTCGCACAGTCTTCATAGATGTCGATACCTGCAATGATAAAAGTATCGACGAACTTTTGAAAAGCCTTTTGTGTGTGTAATAGGCAAACGTATTTCGTGAGCCGTTATTACAATGCTTGCAGTCTCTTGAAGTGTAGACTTTTCAGTCACAAATTATGTGCTAGTGCTCATAAGCTATCCAAATTGATATATTTGCTTGAAATATGGCGCCAAATTGGTGCCAAATCTGTAGAAAAGATTTGGACATTAGCGCGAATGTTGTCACGTTTTCAACTGTGTAATGGTTGTTAGCCGGTGAAAAATGGTAAGCACTCCCCCCCATAAAAAAAAAGCAACCAATGTACGTGTCAATATATATGTCATATCGGCACAATTGTCATAATTTAAAAATAAGTGATAAATAAGTTATAAGTGATGTGCTATGTATTGAAACAAGCTGAAGTACTTGTTACAATTAGTTGTACTTGATTGTTGAGTGAAGCGCCTTCTGATGCAAGAAAGAACACTGACAACAGGGGTACAGAACAACACATCAATCTTGTCAAACTGACTTGTGCCGCTCCTAAAATGCTGTCGTTTTGCATTACTGTCAGTACTGAAGCGACTTTAGTTTTTTTTCTTTGTTAGCAGGGGGTCACGTTTACGTTGAGCGTTAGGCTCAATATTTTTATCTAGGTGACACTACAGTCGAACCGTGTACAACGAAACTTAGTGATGAATTCTTTGTAATCGGACGCGCGAAACTTACTGAGTGAAACTTGCTTAAAATAACTCGCTCATAACAAACTGGGCGTTGCATATATAGAACTCTGGGCATCCGCTGGTAGCATCACCAATCCCTTGTATGTGGAGTGTCGCCTCTCCCGACGCTTCAGAACGCGCGGAATGTTGGCAAATTCAAAAGTTTCGTGTCCATACGGAGGTCGAAATGTGTAGCGTCACACTCAGCGCGTCTCCGCGTGTGCTGGGCGTGCAGGCCTGTCTCTCGTGCCGGTGCACGACGTGGCATCGTGCGAGTCGGTGATGGAGCGTGGCTGGCGCAACCGCTCGGTGGGAGCGACGCTAATGAACGCAGACTCGTCGCGTAGCCACTCCATCTTCACCATCCATCTGGAGCAGATGGAGCTCAACGCCCGCAACAACATACGGACAGGGAAGCTCAATCTCGTCGACCTGGCTGGCAGCGAGCGACAGACGAAGACAGGTGAGCGCGTACCCCGTTGTGCGAGGACAGTGGCTCCCATGTGACGGGCACATGTGTCTCGAAGGCGTTGTTGTTTTGTTTGAGGGTACGTTCCGCCGGAATTTGCTCCGCCGGGGCACCGGTGTAGTGCTTCAGTCGGTCTTACAACGTGTAATTTATGCGCATAACGCTCAACAATTTATGTTCAACAGAGAGAGAGAGAGAGAAAAAAAAGATTATTTTATTTCTGTTTCCTGTCGGAAGATTTCGTACTACGTTTTTAGAAGACGTTATTGAAAACTCGCTTTCAATACACTTAACACGTATAACTTCGTACAGCTCAATACAGCTTCGTAACATACTTATGGCTCATCGGTATATTGCCACAATGCAATTATCGTAAATAAGCAGAAACACTACCACAAGGAATGAATAAAGTGTTCAACGTTTATTGGCCGACTTTTGTTTGTCCCAAGAGCAATGCACTAACTCGTCGGCGATGATCGTAAAACAGGCACAATAGCAGCTGACAAAATTACACTAGGAAGCGGCTCTCCACGGGCCGCTATTTTTTACATCACGCAGAAATTTTCTGACGAGCCTCATGTAGCACAGCGAACGTTCATAAATAAGTTGGAAGCTTCGAGTTGACCACGCACTCAGCCATACCATAACAGCAAAGGGTCGAGAACATGGTAAGCGTGTTAATTCGGGCAGGTAATGGGACCAATTGCGCGTCGAAACGTTGTAAGATAGGAATGCGCACTAGCAGCGATAAGAAAACAAGAATAAAACGCGTCACTTAGCAATACGTCGCAGTTTATCTTAACATGTCTTCTGATGATGCGAACTGCGGCAGTGAGTGCCGTGGGTATACAGGCAGTGAAGAAAAAAAAATGCGTATCCAACGTAAACGTTAGATTCTATGCGAAGCTTTATTCAAGTGAAGCTTCAAGATTCAAGCGAAGCTTTATTGAAGCAGTTAATTAAATGCTATACAAATATAAATGCAGTGCACAGAACTGTGTTTATTTTTGTCCTATACACCATGTAAATTCGTGCAAGGTTTATATTAATGCATTACCCCGTTCACACGCAATTCCCAGTCCAAACGGCAAACTATCCGGATCCACACTTTGAGAGATTTATGTATCAATTTTACTAAGGCACTGTGTTATGTTTGTCGATGGAAAACTGTGGATGAGATGTGTGTGCATGGTAAAGTAGGACACATAGGGAAATACATTTAGGGTTTGATACATTTCCGCTCTCCCTTGAATGCCCCGTGCGCGGAAGTGAGGAATGGAAGGGTGTCGAGGTACGGCGTCCCAATTTTGGGCGTTGGTTCCGTCCCGCGAGTGAACCCTGTTCCCACCAGGGGCGAGCGGGGAGCGCCTGCGCGAGGCGACCAAGATCAACCTGTCGCTGTCGGCGCTGGGCAACGTCATCTCGGCGCTGGTGGACGGCCGCAGCAAGCACATCCCTTACCGGGACTCGAAGCTCACGCGGCTGCTGCAGGACTCCCTGGGCGGCAACACGCGCACCCTGATGCTCGCCTGCATCTCGCCGGCCGATGTCAACTACGACGAGACGCTGAGCACGCTGCGCTACGCCAGCCGCGCCAAGAACATCCAGAACCGGCCGTGCGTCAACGAGGACCCCAAGGACGCGCTGCTGCGCGAGTACCGCCAGGAGCTGGAGCGACTCAAGCAGCTGCTCTCCGGCGGATCGTTCATGGCGACGCCATCCGACGCCACGCCGGCCCAGGCCGCCTCTTCCGCGACTCCCGAAGGTGAGCCGTGACACTTCGACCCACACCATGGCAGTTGTGCAGGGAAGCGAGTCCTCGGGAGCATTGTACAACCTGCTGTGGTGAGGTGTGGACATGGAGTGGCGTGACAGGTCCGGGCACGCGAAGAAAGAGCGATAAGAAACGAAGAAACGATGACAAAAAAAAAAATAACCACAGTGTACCTGTACCTTCTAAATCTTTGTTAGGTTCGCCTTCTCTGAGATACAGAAAGCCGTGGCGGCCAGTTTGTTTCTCTCAGATGTCCAGGTTACCGCATGTGCTCATAATTTCGTTTGATGTTTACTAAGAGCATCGTTTTCTTTTTGATGTCATCGGTTTTAGTGTTTGCAGTTTCAAATGCTATAGAAAAGCCAAGTGGGTCGTGTGATTAAAAGAGAAAAAGAAAAACAATTCAAATGTTTTCCCATGGAACTAGGAGTGATGAAGCACTGCAAAAATTTTGAGACCATATGGCGAGGGGTTGGGTACATTAAGTGCAGCCTGCTGCTTATCTCGTCTCTCAGTAAGAGAAGCTGATGCTGCATTAACGAATCAGCTATAGAAATATGACATTTACGAGAATGTGGACAAAATGCGCGGAACAAAAGGCTGAACATCGAAGTACACGAGCAGACGTAGGCACTGCAAACAGTCAATGAAAAGCAAATCTAGTCCCTTATCGTTCGCGTTTTCTCTACACTCTCGACTGGTTCAAACACCGATATTTCGTTGTCGCTAAATGAAATGCTGCTGTCCGTTTCGTCAGTTTGTCGCGGTTGTTGTCCTCTGGAAGACAGCACGAACGTTAGCAGAGGGGTATATGAAAAGCTCTCAGGTACCGGTGCTGTCATTTTGCGGCCCAATAGAAAATATGCGCACGCAATTTCTCCCGAATGTGGAGCTGTTTTCGAATATAGATGTCTGTTGATATTAGCACCGTATAAGGGTTGATACTAAACGCTCAAATTAGTGCTTTGCCCTGTTCATTGCGCTGGAGGTCGTTTCGAGCGACATTCTACCGCAAGACCGCACCTCCTGGCCTTTATTGCTGGCTGAGACAGTGGCATTATATCAGTGGATACGATGACCCTGATTGCTGAGGCGCCTCTTAACGCCGTCTTCTTTCACACCCCTACAGAACTGCCGGACAGCAACAGCGAAGTGGTAAACCAGCTTAAAAACGTGAGTTATCCAGGAAGGGTAGTCTTTTGCGAACACAGGTGTGAAATCGGCGTTTCCGTGACGGGCGATGCAGGACTACGAGGCCCAGATGACGGAGCTGCGCAACAAGTACCGTGAGGAACAGGAGAGCCGCGCCAAGCTTATGATGGACGTTGAGAAGATGCGCAGCCAGTTCAAGATGCAGATGCAGCAGGTCGAGCAGAACCAGAGGGAGAAGGACGTATCACAAGAGGCGAGTTGTAAACGACGGGTTCTTTGTGAACGATAGTCTTTCTTCGTTTCGCAGCCTTTCCTGTGCTGCTTTCTCGTTTAGAACATTGCAGAGCAACAATTTAATCGAACCTTAAAGTGTTTTTGCTGTTTTGTTGCACACGGAAACACGGACCAGATCTCAGAGGTAAAATTTGATTGATCGCGACTAATGTTATCCTACCCTAAGTTTCTTCTATTTTGAGAGGTACAGCCTACCAAATCTTTAGCTAGCTTATGTAAATGCCGTTTTTTTGTGTGGCTTTCCAGCGCGTTACGATGGAAAGAACTTGCTAAACGGTCGAGGTTGACTCATGCTAATAAAACTCGTGAAGATAGTATAGGGATTTGTTAGGTTGTTCCTACTGTAAGGTGCTTGTGCAAAGTGTAAAGTGGGTGCTTGTGCGAATGAGCTTAAGATTAGGCCGGCTGTGTCTGCCTCGTTATGCCGTCTAGTGAATACCTTGCAGTCTTAGAGGAGCCTTTTGCTTGTGCGCAGGTGAACAACAACCATCTGAAGGTCGACGAGCAGGAGACGGATCGCTGGGCCGAGCCAGTTGCAACTCCCGAGAAGCCCGAGATTCGCGCACCCAACGCGTCGCCCTGCTTTGGAAACCAAGAGTAAAACCCTTCCCTCATCTCAAGAATGGTAGCCTTGCAGCTAGGCTTGTGTCTGGTTGTGGTGAAGTTTCACTGCGAAAGAAGTTTATTCGTTCAAGTTTGTTCAAACTTGTATTAATGCCGGGGCGTACTGTGAGATGTTGCCTTTATCGGTAAAGTCCCCGTTTGAGTGGACGCTTTTCATCGTCAAATTGACTTTGTTACAACGAAACATCGTAACGTCCCTTCTCGGACATATTTATTTGGTAGGCCGTGTGTAGTGTGACTCCACTGCACCTGTATAGTTATCTCGCAGTTCTGCACCGTTAGTATAATGGTGACTTCGTTTTCTCTTCATGCAGGGATCCAGCTATCATGGCCCAGATGCAAGCAAGGGCTCTAGAAAGGCATGTTCCCAGCATTCCTAGAACTTTGTACTCTGCTGAAACACAAGCAGCGACTCCGAGGCGCTGCACTTTATGCAGTGTGCCTGCTGCTAGGTCTTAGTGCACATTGCACACAGCCGAACATTTGATGAATCACAAAGTGCTTAAACGTTTAGCATCGTGAGTACATGTACCGCGGCTGCCAAGGCGAGCAGCCAACGCCCATGAGGAAAGTGGTTTTCTTGTACGACTGTTAGTAATAATGACTGAGCGTTTGTAGTTCGATGTATGAAGTTTGGTAGTGCAGTAACCACTGGCGTTGCCGGATTGTTCCGCTCATGCGCAACTGTAGCCACGTCTCACTGATCATGCGCGCGCTGTCATATTGTCACCTGTGAATTCCGTCACCCGCCGTAGTTGCTTAGTGGCTATGGTGTTGGGCTGCTAAGCACGAGGTCGCGGGATCGAATCCCGACCACGGCGGCCACGTTTCAATGGGGGCGAAAACACCCGTGTGCTTAGTTTTAGGTGCACGCCAAAGAACCTCAGGTGGCCCAATTTTCGGCGTCCCCCACTACGGCGTGCCTCATAATCATATCGTGGTTCTGGCACATAAAACCCCATAATTTAGTTTTGTGAATTCCGTACAGCATGGCAACGCTGAACAGGAAGTCGAAAGCGCTGACTTTCAATGCGAAAAAACGTCAAGTACGTACACGCGAGTAATAATGCCAAAATAGAACATTCGTGAAGGCCGGAAGAATTTTAAAAATCGTTGCCTATGCTTTACAAAGCGTAATCTCATGCAAGCAAGCCAAAGTGTATGCACTTGATAACTATTGCTTTCTGTACTGTTGAACCTTCTTCATTCGAAGAGCCCCTTTTGCCACACCACGCACAACACGCTCGCAACTTCGTGGCACCCAATAAATAGTGTAATGTTTGTACGCATGCTTGCGCGGTGCTTCTGTTCCCAGCTTCGTGCTGTGGGCAGGCAGTAGGAAGAGATGGCATGCAAACCATGTAGTCACTAGCATTGTAGCACTGATGTTTCTTTCCAAGCCGTGTAGCGTCGGGTGCCTCTCCTCATGATGTATTTCGTTATCTCTGTGGTTAGATTAACTGTGATTATGTTGTGATTAGATTTTTCGATCCTTCCATGTATTTGTTCCCTGTATTTGAATTGTTTCTTGTCCGGATGTCCTCGCCTGCAACTCTTTCAGCCTACAGACCTAACTTAGAAGTTTTGCCTGGTCGCAGACGCCTCTCGCTTGCTGATGGGTTTTCTGGCATTTTGAATTTTAATATTTTTTCGTGCTTATATTGAATTTTCATTTTGTAGTATCGTTCTGACCAAAAGGAGAATAACGAAAGACGATAAAGGCACCTTAATATAGGGACAGCCGCTTAAATCTTGCGTTTGTAGAGTGATCTAAATAATTGTAATACAAATAGAAAACATTCACGAGCTGATGAAATCGTACCACGAAGCCCTACAATCCTGATAGTAGAGATGTTCCCAAAATCTCGCCCAAATTGTGAGAAGACACCTTGTTAGTCCAACGCGAGTGACACACAGCGTCCTAGCAAGATCTTGTAGAACGGAGGAGCCTATGAGGTTAGATGTGGATAGTACGTGCTGTGCACAGTGTTCCTTAATGAAAGCGTAGGTGTGCTGTGAGGTTTCTCGATGGTTCATTAGCGGTAACACCGCAATATTGCTTCTGCAATGAAGATATTGTGATACTTGTCTTAATTTGCGCATGTTGTGCTGATATATTCTTGCCTTTTTGTTAGGGATACTGCGAAATTCCATCTTATTTAAATGCAAAAATATCCTTGCTCATCATCGCGGAGTCCGTCGAAAATACCCACCACCTCACCCGCAACTTAGCGGGGAAGAGGCCGCCGATTGGCGCAATATACAGACTGGGGTATTTCCCCCACCTAAAAGTGCTAAAGGTCATGTATCCCACTCGCTATAGGGCAAACTGCCCTTGGTGCGGTGGCATACCTACCTTAACGCATCTAACCCGGGAGTTCATTAAGCGCCCTCATAAGCCTAATAGCAATAGCACAATGGAGCAGTGAGAGGCACAGCTCGCCCGTTTTGACTTGGCATTACACAAGTCCTTAATTAGCCAGGTCAGGCAGGCGGCAGAGGCCAGTGGGGCCCTGGACTGAGGGGCTCCGACCACCCCTCCTTAAAATCTTTTCTTATCAAATAAAGTAAATGGACGGATGGGAGTCAGGTGGGCCGCTTGGATGTAGTACAGCTTTTGGCTGGTATATTGGCGCCTTAGTGAGCGCAGTGCGGGACAACTCCGCAAGAGGTGCGGTAGATCTGCGAGAGGCAGCTGGTCGAGAGCAAAAAAGAGAAATCGGGTAGAAGGTCCGGAGCCCGTAGCCCGTAGACCTGAAGAAAATAAAGTGTGGTGGCAGCACTAACGCGGAATGATAAGGCAAGCGTCTCGAAGACACGTGCCAAATGGCTCGCTTGCCGATTTTCGCGCAGGCTGCGCGAATTGCAAGGGAGGATGCTGGGCGGCGAGAAGAAGCACGACGTCGAGCTGAAGGCGAGGCGCGCCAAGCGGAAAAGCATCGCCGAGAAGAGGATCCGCGCATTGGCAGGTGCGGTGGCTGCGTCTCTCTCGTTGCTTGAGTGAATAGCTAGCCAGAATTCACCTCGGTGCCTCGGGCGCTACCGAGGCAAGAATAGAATGTTAAAAGCTGTTGGTTGCGGAGAAATAGGTATTACTATGAGCGTGTCTGCATGCTCTTTTCACAGAGGCCTTGGCCAAGGTTGACGATGAAGAGCGCACCTTGCTGCCAGATTACGATGACATCAACGCGGAGCTCAAGGTCAAGTCCTCGATGATCCGAAAAGCGAAGCGAAAGGTGAGCGCGCTGTGATGCGTCTCACTGTGTCGTCTATGCCGCACTTATTTCTAAATGTAACCACTTCAATGAGTCAAAGCAGGGACGTACGCGGTTTGCTCATAGAATCAATGCACATACCGACGAGAGACACGTACGGAGCTTTATTTTCTGAAGATCAAGCACCAGTTTTACATTGCACATACATAAAATAATGACAAATAACTAAATGAAGTTGCTTTAGGATATTAAGAGAGCACGAACGGTCTCTGTTGCCCATGTTCGCAACGTCTTACACCTATTTTGCTATCGTCGTTGCTTTCTTCGTGCCCTTGCTATTCTCCTTGTACAACTTCTCCCGCATGCCTGTTTTGCTTTAGCACGTTATGCTCACTGACTCGCGGGCTCACTTCCTCAACCACCCTTCAGTTGATCAATCGGTCAATCACTCGCTATATCGGTGATAATTCGGTCGCGCGCGTCGTCTTGCAGATCCAAACATTGGAGCAGGAGGTGCGCGACCTCCAGCGGGAGTTCGAGACCGAGCGCACCGACTACCTGGAGACCATCCGGCGGCAGGACCAGCAGCTGCGGCTCCTCTCGCAAATACTGGACAAGGTGCAGCCGTGCATCCGCCGAGACTCCAACTACGCCGACCTGGAGGCCGTCAAGGCGCAGAGCGTCTGGGACCAGGACGCGCAGCGCTGGAGGCTGCCCGAGCTCACCGTGCAGCAGATGAAACTGCCGCCCGCGGCCGGTACGTGAGCGGCGCGTGCCAGACGACGCCGAAAGCGATCTTCGCCACCTCATGTTGTTGCTGCATGCTGCTGCTTGGCACTCCTGCGGACTTCTCGAGTACCAACCTGCCAAATTAATCCTAAAGAGCTGCTCAATTTCATTACATCCGTTAATAGCATATCATTACTGCTGTTTTTCTAGTAAGGACTGAGCTGCAACCAATAAGAATGACATAAGAAGAGCGGCTTACGCTGTGCCGATAGTAAATGATCGCTGTCACTGAGAAAATACTGTGTATTTAAAAGCTTCCTTTTTAGCTTTACCAGAGTCCTTTAAAGTATGAAGGACTCTGGTAAATCGAAGAAAGTGTTTCGTAAATCACACGTAACGCTCACCCAAGTTACATGGATAAACTTTTAGTGAGTGTTCGCAATGAACTTGCAGAAGGAACCAATGTCGATTGCGCTCGGAGCTTCAGTAAGTATTGTAACTAACCATATATGACAGGGTTGTACGAAAATTTCGCGAGTCTGTCGAACAGTGAATCTCGGGTGACCATATATTTTTGCTGTGTGATTATTAGTTTTTTATTTACTAAACTTGCAGTTTTATTTGAAGTTGACACAAATATTTTATTTCATTCGGCTTCCTGATATTAACAAAAAAAGAACGCACTGACTTTGGACAGCCCTTACGATATTCTTTTGTCGGTGTCCTAGCCGTTGCTGTTGTATTTGCAATCCTCAGATAAATGCGACTTCGAAGATACGGCACGCAATGTCAGGAAATGTTGACATCTTTTTTGTTCTTCGAAGGAATCCAGCCAGGAGCCAGAGTGACCCAGAATACCGGTGACGCGCCGAGCCCTACCGCCAGCACGTTCGATGCCAGCTCCCAGAGGAATGTGAGTGCCCCGTGAAGCGTATCTTCACCGCTAATGGAACAGAACAATAAGGCGCAGAACGACACACTTCGCAGTCTGAGCTTCTTAAAGGATGCCTTTGAAAACAGACAACCGCCATCCCTTCAATAGCGCGAAGTTCAAATATTTTCATCGCACAGATCCTCGGAGTTCTTTCTTTTGTCTTCAAAATAAGTAACAAAACGGATATTTGTGAAATAATAACGTTATTTGCACAGTGATTCAATAAGGGTCCAGCGCCGAGGGTGAGCGCGTTTGTCGTGACCAGCCATTGAAAAACATGGAGTGAGGCGGAAGGCGGGGTCCGTGACGCTGATTGCGAGTGCAGAACGCAATATGCGCATTTAAAGCGCATGGCCTTTTATGAATCATTTGTGCTGTCATGGCGGCTGTGTGGAAGCGTTGTATGCGTTGTATCGTACACTGCTTGAGACACTTTTCTCGGTCTTCATGCTTTTATCGATTCCGTGCTTAACTTTTGCGGGCGATTGTATTTCTGGACGACCTATCCGGTTCTGAGTGGGCAGCTCGCTCTACGTTTTGCTGGCTCGCGTCTTCATGCACGGAGTTGAACAGTGCCATCACGGGCGCTAGCGTGCCTGCGTCGAGCGACCGTGGGAGCCGTCATCATCTCAGATGGCGCTTTCAACTTACTTTTAGTAAATTTGTCGTTCACTGCTCTGCAGCTATTGTCAACGTTGAATTTGCGGTAATTTGTCTTTTCAGAGGCCGAGCTTTGGGAGTGACTTTGTGAACAGCATCTTGAAGAAGCCACATCGACAGGAAGAATTGCTCAGTGCGTATTATGCTACGTTACGCAATTTTTCGGCCCAGGTAGACTAAACGCGGTTCTAGGAAGCCACAAAATTACACGTATTGTGGCAAGCCACTTGCAACACGTGAAAAACTTACGTGATTGTTGTGAAAGACTGAAAAAGCAGAGATAGAAAACACTGGGAGATTAGTCAGCGGTAATTACGGTTCTTCGTATGCTCCTCGGAGGAAGGGGTATATAGGGGCTAAATACTGAAAGGGAATTGGGCTGAACGGGTATAGACAGTGACATTCGCAAGTAGTAGTACGTGTCATTGGACAACAGTGATTATTCCACCTTTCGATGCGTTGGGGCTTAGTCTTTTGCGCTTTATGCCTTTACATCTGCGCTAGACTACAAGGGAGTCCGGCGGTCTTCGGGAACCCGTGCGGCTCCTGCTGTTCGTGCGTGAACTAACTGAGCGTCGTTTCTTTTTTTCATACTTGTTCTTCATAACCGGATAGGCTTTTCATCGCTTGTTAACTGCTGTGACGTTTGTAATCGTAGGTGTCTACTTATCCACCTGCTGGAAGGCGGTTGGGAAGTCGCACACAAAACATCGAGCTCTGAACAAAAATTGACTCGCCATCCCGACCCTGCGAATGTGGATATATACATAGAGAGAACAGGATATGTTTATGGTGACAAGAGCGACGGAATAATACATTCGAGTTATGCGCCTTTGCTCATGTCGTCTGGTGGCCATGAGCATATCTGACATGATTGAGATGTGCCATTCCACCGTTGTGTTTTAGCGAGGCCTAGAAGCCTTGTTTTACACGTGTATTTAGTTATCCTAACGCTCCGCTTCCTCTTTAATTTGTATCATAGATTTCTTGCTTACTTTTTGCGTAGTCATTTCGAAGTGCGTCGACGCATCTCGTGTACTTCTCCGGCTGACACGCTTCAGCCGCGTAATATAGCCGCGAACGCGTCTGCTTCTATAACAGACGGCATGCCAGAGGCGCCGAGCAACGGCGTCCGGCCAGCGGCGGCGTTCGGCGGCTTGGTGCGCGCCGGTCAGCTGGCCGCGAGGCTTCACCGGGGTGCAGCCGCCGAGATTCGCGCCTCCCGTTCACTGCCCACGACGGGTGTCGGCAAACAGTATGCCTGGGGTATGACGGGCAGCGAGAACGGGGAGGGCGCTCTCCAGCGCCGGCCGCTCCAGCTGGAGTCTCTCGACCTCGACAACCTGCGCCGGCAGCCGCGCACGGCGGACACACTGGCGGCCGCCGAGCTGCTCGAGTGGCCCACATGACAGTGGCGCAGCCCGCCGCCGCCACCACCGCGGGAGCGACCGTTTGCGCGGCTGCCGCCCATTGGGGCGGCCGATGAAGTCGGCGTCGAATAAGTGTAGGAATCTAAAGTTTAAACCTAACTCTGAGTCGATGACAGCGACTCGAGAAGGGAAAAGCGGGGAAGTCAACGTGTTTGTTAACGAGAATGCCGGGGCTAGGTTATGGTTAACAAAGCGCCTTGAGAAAGTTACGAGCGCCTAAACGGAAGGACGAAGAGTAGAAAGAAATTTTCTGCGCCCTGTGGAGCCTGTTGGGCTCTTAGCTTCTGTCTTCCGGCGCTGTGAAGCTTTTGACGTGTAATTTTAGGAGGCAAGGAGCACGGAAGACGACGCAATGTACACCTGCGCTTGCAGGGGTGCAGGGTGATAGTGCCCAGAGAGCTTCTACATGGGACACTATAACAAGAATGAGCTTAAAACACGTGACTTGTGTTTTATGTTTAAGTTGACGTGTAAGACACCTTCCATAGGTTTGAGTGAAATACGCCTGCTGCCATGTGACTACGTTCGTTCAAATGAAAAGAAAATAATGCAACTGAGTAAGGGGGTTTATAGTCCAGCGTCGGATTAGCTACTAGTTCTCAAAAGAGTGCTGGTACTCTTCCTGAACGGTTGCTACCAGGCTGAGTGATTAGTTTGATAAGCGCGAGCACGCAGCTTGCAGGAATGAAGAAATGGTTTGTTTTTGGAATGTGGGACAACGGAGGGCCGCACCAGGAGCACGCGAGTCGGACGCTTCTGTATAAATGGCAGTCTGCCATCCATCTGCTGCGGACGCATGTGTTACGACGACCTGTTGGTGTCCCGCTAAAGAAGCGACGCGGCACTGTTTCTCCCGTGCTCCTTTGTGCAGACATTATGGTGGCACAGATGCGCAGACTTGCAAGTCATGCCTGGTTTTATTCTACCGAGCGCCGTTGTGGTACAGCCTCCGTCAGACGTAACCCGAAACAATCATGTCGTATCTCTAGCGGCCTAAGTTTGAAAATCGATGGCTCTATAAGGACCAAACATTGAAGGCCTCGGAAGGAAGTGCGTAAAGCTAACTGCAAGGCACCCCAACCAGAAATCAGCAGGATCCGCAAAAACAGAATGATGCTTAAGAGGTGTTTGGGTAAGCTTTGACGGAGGCTGTACACGTGATTAATTGTAAGCTCTGTGTAAGCATATATGCTGCCGTAATTGCATAAGGACGGCGGCTGCTTTTTTTTCTTCTTTTTTCTTTTTTTTGACGGTCTACTTCACGGCAAGTTCTTTGTTTGCTGAGCCAAGCCGGTACAGAGCTATTACCTTTAAGTTAAACTTGTCTGCGTTTCTTTTACTCTCAGTAACCCTGCTGAATGGAAACGGAGCTTCTAGGAAATGCGGCCGAGAACGTTTGAGAGTTTCGAGTGGCCGCTGAAGTGGCTTACAATGCATTTGAACTCGAATTGTTTTGGTCTGCTGAAGAATATGCGACTGACAATCGGTGGGAAATTCTGACCAATATTACATGTGCGAGTGCCTTGTTGCCGTGTTTAGCGTATAACAAGGAATTTATCTTTTGGCATCTTGCTGACAGATGCGTAGCAGTAGCTTATTTCTTGGCCGTTTGTCCGGAGAGCCTGAACTGCTAGTTCGAGGCCCACAGAGTTCGTGCAGCTGAAGTTTTTGTTCATATGTTAGTTTTGTTCAAAGGTGCATGGTCAAGTACTCGAGTCGTCGTCGTTTCGATCAGTCATATGTATATGTTTCAGCATTCAAGCTATAGTTCACCCTAGAATGTCGTCAGCTTTGTTGATTGTTGCTTTGCCTGGGCTGTGTGCGAGGCAGAGTGCAAATTAGCGTCAAATTTTATCTACTTCTTCGTGGTCTCTTGATGCGGGGTTTTTTCGTTGATTGGTTTACGCCCCAGGAATTGAATGACAATGCCGACTAAGTAAACAAAGCGGCCCTGTTCTCTCGAACAAAGCGCCTACAATGTTTGTGTATATAGCCCAAGTTGTGTATTTGCTTGATTGCTGGTTTTTGGTGATTGCTGTTGGAAGATGGCAGTCTCAGGTATTTACTGTTCAATCACATTTCTCGTTTTCCTAAAGTGCTTTACACCTAACGTCATTTCCATCACTCATGTTTGCGGTAGTGACACTATCATTAGGTAAAGTGCGATATTGAGAGACTTTCGCGAACAGTGCCTTCTTCGACTTGTAAGCCGAAGTTTATAAGCCAATTGAATGTGCTGCTAGTGCGTAGCCGCCCACTTGAATGCTGGTAGCTCCTGAAGGAAACAAATAGTTTAGTATTTGCGTGCTCTCTAACGCGGCTTTCTCTGTGCTCGACATGTACTGGGGTGCGATCTTGTACGCGTTCCAAAATAGAACGGAGGTGGTCCGTTCCACCGAGCCGCACACGCTTGGTCAGTTTGAACGGTGTCGAACGCCATGACGTCAATTGTGAAGTGATATCTGCTGTCAATCATTCCGTGTTGTCTGCTATCGGACGAACGCAACGGAACGGACCGCCAATTTCGCGACGGAAAGAACGGACCGCCTCCGTTCGAGTTTGGAACGCGTACAAGATCGCACTCCTGGTTGTAGCAGTGACCGTACTGCCGTAGAACTCGGCATCACAAAGCCCTGCTTGCCGTTGACTATTGTCTGTCCCCATAGGCATGCTGCGGCAACAGAGGGAAGTTGTAACTACTGTGGCTGAGTAGCAGAATTTGTTTCATAGTTGAACCGAATACGTTCGGTGCCCCCTGGCATGCAAGACACTTAAAATGCAGAAGTGTAGCTCTTTCTTGTGCAAAACCGAATTTGAAGTTGAAAATGGTATAGATATAATCCACTAGTTGACAGAAAACCTAGCAGTTGACGTTGAAGGCGTGTTACGAGCAACGGAGAAACTTGAGCAGATGAAATTTTTTTTTTTTTACACAAGAGAAGAAGAAAACACTGCTGATACAAGACAACCTTAAAGGGCAACAAACTCAAAGAAATGATTTCATCAAAACTGAGAGCTGTGCGAGTTGGTGTGGTTCCATGTTAACAAAAAAGTGCGCGAAAAGCGCCCGTGTTTGTCGTTTCTTCTCGTCTGCGTCTTTTTCGCGCACTTTTTCGTTAAGGTCAAAGAAATAACGTTTTATCCGCTACAGAGCTTATGACTGTGTGGTCACGTAACCTAAGTATACTGTTAGACCCCTTGTGCTGCCTCTGCAAGCTCAGTAGTGCATTCAGGTTTTTGTCAGTGTATGTTTATGCCTGTGTGGCTCATCGAGGCTCGTAACTGGAACGAGCGAAGTGGCCACCGATGTTACGGCTACAAGCGGCAGCCCGACAAGAACTGTTCGAGCCGGCTGTTGTCCCAATGCAGTTTGCGTGGCGTGCGTGGGACGCTCTTTTTCTTTTTCTTGTGGAAGTAACTTCACCGTCCTTGTGTCAGGCCTGCACGGTCTGGTAAACGCGGAAGTGTCGCCAGGCACCATCCGTCTCAAGAGGTCGCAGGTCACAGCGCTCGTGGCTCCAGCAGCGGCGCCCGCGTTATAAGGTTGCCAGCGCTCACCTCGGGCCGAATTCAGTGACGTCATTTTCAGTGCGCGTTGTTGTGCTTAACGAGCTCGCAGTGAAAAAAAAAAAAAAATGTATGCCAGCACATTTTTAGCTCACATATCTTCAAATGTTCCACCGCATTGGCAAGGCTGCCGGTTTCTCCTGCCTTGTGCCATTATAGCATGTGACGGATGTTAGTTCTGAATGTATAAGTTTGCTACTAAAAAAGAATTGATGATGGGATGGCTTTCGAAGCGTTAGAGATGTTTTTAAAGCTTATGTCTCCCAGTCTAATTTTTGATGCCATGACTCATTCGTTTGGCATCCGTTATGTTAGTTTAACGGATCACCGGCTTTCCTTCGCGCGCATTACGTGATCTCTCCTGCTACTTTTTGCCCAATAACAGTACAACATTTGGACTTCTTGCGTTTCCTGAGTTGATTCTAATTATTGCTTCAAAATACCAAAATTTTAGTGATTTGTGTGTGTCCACAAAACTGGTGAAAATTCGCCCGTAGCATTTTTGTTTGGTTGAAGCAAGCGCTACGTTTCTCACCTTTATGTTCGAAAGCTAATTTTGCTGAGTCATGTCATTTTCGAAACATTCTAGAAACCGCGAAATAAACGGATATGCCATGGAAAAAGACAAAAGATGGGGAGTACGCCTAAATGTACATTTAAGTGTTTAAACGAGCGTGATTTTTGCTCCCTGAGAGGGTCCCAATATATATATATATATATATATATATATATATATATATATATATATATATATATATATATATATATATATATATATATATAGCTCAGATGAGTATTTAACAGCTGACATAATTCGTACCGTCTTCAGTAATAATTGCGTGGACCCCACCGGTGTTACTATGTTTTCCTGTAACATGCATCGTTGAGAAACATGGCGTTCGTGCTCAGTGACCATCGCATATGCAGCGGGGACTACGTGTTACCGTGGAAGTATTGCAAATAGGGACCGATAAGCGGCTATATCCCGGCCTTGTTAGTGCATTGGCCTGCGAACATTTAATACGGATGCGACGTGCTCTGCATGACGGCAGCCGCTGTCGTTCATTTCGTCCTTTTGTTAAGCTCTCTGCGTGCAACACTTGCGACGCGCAGTTTATGCTCGAAGAGCATCGTTGAAACGATCCGCATGGTAATCCACTTGTGGTTTGCGGTGTAAGAGCACAAATGTCTACATAATGGCACATTGTGTTGACGTGCCTGTTGAACTCTTCAGAGACTACGTTTTGTTCGTTACGTAAGCACTAGTTATATAAAAAAAAGGTTTCAGGCACTTGTTTGAAATGTCGGCATTAGTACCCGATTATACTGTGTCGCTAGTTTAAAAGTTGTACCCACCAGTGTCGGTTTGCACGTGCGCTCAATATTGTACTCTTGTTGACAGTTGGTGCATCTCATTACAGCTTGTATCGTGGACAAAACTGATCCGCGTATATCGACCTACAAACGTTTCTTAGGATGAAAGATGTCGAAGTTGCTTGTGAGCTCTCAGAAAATGGTTTCTTACATAGCCTCCTATATTGCAGGCGTAACACCGCGCCTTTGAAGTACCTACGTGCCAAATAGCAATGTGTAGTCTTTGAGACATATGTCACCTGTTGTTTGAAAAAGCATGAATGTGTGCAAAATGCTTCTTAACAAGAGAATAAATAGTTCTCTGTGACATTCTTTGGGACTTGCATTTGCGCGCACATACGCACAGCTTGGATGACCAGAGCTATGTGACCGGCTGCATAGGTGCTGCGCACGGTGTGTCTAAAAAATAAAGGTGAGACATACGCGAGGTTTAGGTGACGTGACAAAAGTTCAGCCCACGCGTGCTACCTGTTTTGAACAACCTATGTTTCTCTTGTTTTGTGCGACGCATCGCTAATACTGACCCACGATGCCGAGTGTGCCACAAAGTGAATATTTTATGGTGGCGGTACACTAACGCTATAACGAGCCTTCGTGCACGCTAAGCTTCGCGGCGGTTCATTTTTAAGTTCAGGCACAAATAACTCCCGCCAATATATCGAGTATCATTTAGCATTGAATTCGGCAAGTGGCTAAGGAAAAAATTGCTGGCTCTGCCGTAATCGAGAGTAGATGCATGAAATGACAACTGGGAAAGCATATTCGTCTCTGCCTTTGAACGAAACTATCGGAAATTACAAAACTTCAACGTACTAGAAGTTACAGCTTGAATGATATTGTGAAGAAATATTAGGAAGAACTATAGGAAGCAATATTATTTGCAACTTGTTCGGGCAGTAACTTGCGTACGTATGTAATGCGGTCCTGTACAAAAGGTCGGCGGCAAGACCGCTTTTTTGTAGTCTTGACTAGTTAATTGCCCGAATCTCGTATTGATCTAGCAACTTGCACGGATGTGCTCGTTTGAGTCGGTTCAGGCTCTTTGGCTCAAGGTCACTTGAATCAGAGCAAGGTTCATTCGGGCTAGATGGTGTATACTTGAATTAGGAAGGAACAGCGCCAACTAAGACGACCACGAGAGGGACGGCCACTGTGTCGTTCTCCCTCTCGTGGTCGCCTTAGTTGGCGCTGTTCCTTCCTAGTTCAAGGTCATTTGAAGGCCGCCTAAAAATATTTTCATGCCTAAAAATCTCGAATGGAACAACGCACCACCGACCACCAATGACGCAGTCCACTGAATCGGTTTTTCCAAGGAACTTTGGCCTACGCACTTAAGCGATGTTATCCATATGGAACTGGGAATATGACGATAGCGCTTATACTTTAACGCCAGAAATACATTTTAAAAAATAAGTACAGCAACACGCATATTTATTTCACGTCAGATACGAGATTTAACGAAAAATTTCGTGACTTCCAATGATACCATTCTGGACATCGTCATAAAACCTGCTGGACTATCGTAAGCGCTAAGGTGCCTTCCCGAGAGCAATATGAGCGCATCAGCATATGCGCGTCACAACAGTTCAAAGAGCAGGGTTTATGACGATGGTTAGTGGTAAAGGTGTGACTTGCACAAACGGGGGCGGTATGTGGACATCGATTTGTAATGTGTACGCATTCTGTGGTGATACCCCAGGAAAATCGGTCAGTCCAGTGACGCCTTATATCTGCAAAATAAATGCGTAATTGGTCAAGTTCACACATGTAGTAGTGAAATAGTAGAAGGGGGGGGGGCAGCGCTAGAAAAAAAAACGCTATAATTGCGATAGCAAAATAATAGCTGTACGAAGTAAGGAAAGTAGTTTTATTGGGCGTATCAACGTGCAAACATTCGCTTACTAACCAAATCAAATGTGGTGTCACACGTGCACAAGCAAACGAACACATCTAACGCGATGACCGTGTGTGCTCGCTGTCAAAATCCTGGAGTGAGGAAGCCCGGCAGCAGCAGCGAGCGAATTGGTTTTCTTACTGCCTCTCGCTTGAACGCGAACTAAGCACAGCGACAAGAACAAGGCTCACACGAAGCAATCGGCACTCGACGCACTGTGTCCCCATCGCAGATCTTTCAAGGGTGGCGCGGTCGCGCCATACGCAGCTGCCGACATTGTATAGAACCTCGCTCCCTCCCCGGCTCCTGTGCCTTGCGCGCGACGAAAGACCGGAAGACGGCGCGCTACTCGCCGCCGCTTTCCTCCCTTGCGCGCGCGAGATTGAGCCAACAATGCACGCTTTCACTCGCGCACTGTGACGACGTGCGACGACGACGCCCTGGACTTTATACGAAACATCACCGCGACTCCGTCAACACCTCTATGGCGCGACAATAGGACAATATCAAACATCGGCATGCGCGTCTCAATAGACTTGACGCTGGTTTGCGATTCCTGCTATACCATTTCGGTTGCGGAAAGGTCAGGATAACCGTAGCCCATTCGTGGATTTTATTGCGATAGCTCTGCTACTCCAGGTATAAACCCAGAAAGTGCCTGGTTCTGTAAATATGACATTAAAGCTCAGCTAAGGTCAAACTGGGACTTGGCCTGCCATTACCGGCGGCTGCTGCGTACGCCGCGTCGGTGCCCATACCTTGAAAGCGATCTGCGATGTGTACAAAGTGCGCAGATTGGTGGCTTCGTATGAGATGTGCTTTCGACGCTTAGTTCGCGCTGAGGCGAGACTCGGCACGGTCAATTCGCTCGCCGCTGCTGCAGCGCCGAGCAGCTCTTGTGTTGTGGTGCAATTGTAGATGCGGTAGTTGCTGACGGCGCCGAGCAGCGGCTGTGTCCTTTCCCAAAGCAAGCAAAACAGTGCTGTCGCTCGACAAACTTGGTTTAACCGCGTTCAACCACGGCAATTTTTTGCAGCGTTGCTCATCTCTGAGGAGGTGAAAGCATCCATGCCGTCTTAGGATCGCAAGCCCCTCTGTCAGCTGCGCTTTCGTATAGGTACTGAAGTTTGTTTCACCGTGCCTTTACAGCGAGGCTGTTTATGGCTAGGCTCTGGCGGATCTAGTCTCCGTGGACATAAACCAACTATTTTTCATACGTGGGCCGATCCCGAAGATAGTGCAGTGCAGGGCCGACCCGCGGCACAGGTGAATCAGGCATTAAGTTCATCATACGTTGGCCGATACCGAAGATAGAGCAATGCCGCGCCGATCCGCGGTGGAGGTGAGGCGGGCATTTGCACTCCCGATACGTGGGCCGATCCCGAAGCTTGTACAATACCGGAGCGACCCGCTGCGGAGTTGCAGTTCGCCAGTAATCGGCCCACATTCACAGCTTCGCTGGCCATCCTTCTTCACAGTGGAAGAGCACTGAATTTTTTAAGGCGAAGCTTTGTATGCCTCAATAATTTGTCCGTGAGCGCTGAAAACGTACTGCAGGAAAGTCAATTTACACATCTGCGTAAACACTATAGTTTAAATTCGTAGTAACCACCGGTCAGTACCTGATAACGGCGCGAAGCGACGAGGTCAGCAAGAGTAGTGCATGTGCACAAAGTTCACTGGAAGTGCAAGTTGCGTATGCTAGGCATGATACCACCGCTGTCGCGATTAACTGAGCTTCCCTGCTTATCGGAGACAGCAAGTGCGGCTCGCCTGAGGACCTGGAAAAAGAATATCGAAGCCCCCTTTCTTAATGAAAGATGGTTAAACGACACGCTACCCAAACGAACTGTATATATCTGCATTGCATTACGCGCATCAAGCAATGCATTACCGGCCGTCGCCAGCGGCAGGCCGCGGGTGCAGCGCACGGCAGAAGAGGAGGCTGCCGTACACGAACGTGAGCGCGAGCGCAATCGTGCCCGTAAGGCCGATCCCGTGTATCGGCAACAGCATGCAGAAGCCATGTCGGAGACGCTTGTGCCGTCGAGATGCTTACTGGTCTTGTGATCGTCAGCGTGTACATCAGACCGAGCACGTCTCGTTGTGATGCGGAAACGTTCCTGGCAGAAACGATGTAGATCTTGAAGCCACATAGTACGCCGATCCTCGTGTGCGGTCAATTTAACATAAATGTGGCGAAGGAGCATGGCACAGGGATCGAGATATTCATGCTTGGTCGTTACTCGTTGAAACTGAAGACGCTACAGAGACTTACGACGCAACACCGTTCCTGCATTGATCTCACGTTTGCAAACGGGCTGTGTCACGTTACGATGGCAGAGCCTCTGACCGTCTACCACAGCGATCACAAGGCAATAGTGTGCAAGTGTACAGTCCGTGAAAGTGCGAGCGTGCGCGTGTAATCGATGGTTACATGATCTAAAATAGAGGCTACGCAACTTAACGAAATGTGTCATGCAACTTCAACGTTACAAAAAAAAAAAAAACATTCCTAAATGAGCAATCAAATCACGTATGCATAGCATCGGGTCGCTCAGCATTTCTTGGTTTCGTCGCGTAGTTGTTGGCTTTGGACTTCGACTTTGATTCAGTTTGCATTGGGGGAAAGCTTCGCGTTCAACAATCTTTAAAAAAGAGGCCGGTTTTTTTAGGCCTCTCCGGTATACGTGAGTTAGTGCAGTAGCAGTTGTCTTCGTTTTCAGCGGTACCCTGAAGGAATGTTTGTTATATTCTTGTTCTAACCGGCCTTTGCAGCTTGTGATGTTGAAATACCAAAGTAGTGGGAATGCACAGGCACGTCCATAAATCGGAGACGCTATTAGGCTAGGGTGACAGCAACGCCGCAGCGTTTGTGAGAATTGCTGTCCCATAAATTCATGTGAAGGGAACAATGTAGAAACGTGTCGCGCTCGGCGAGTGCACCTCATGGCGATTAGCTGCGAACAACAAACTGCACCCTGAACGTTTCGATGACGGTGGCTATATGGGCTTGCTGGTAAGTTGTCTGCTGATCTCTTGTAACCCGGGAAGAATGACGTGGACACAGAAGGTACACGAGATGACGCAAAGCGCTAACTTCCGCCTGTTTAGAGATAACACAATGTAGTGAGCTTTCTACTATGAATAATGTATGAAGATGTTTAACAGAAGTGCACTACGAAGCTTTAAATAACGGGCTTGATGACATGTACCATTTCCCCACTAAATGGCGGTGTTTATATCATCGTCATCGCCACTACCACGGCCACAGGTACAGATATCAAAAGCAGACAGTGTAAGAGGAGGTAGCAGGATCAGCGGAAAGGGTGATATCAAAAACTTTTATTGCATTTATACCAGGGTGGGAAGGAAATTTAGATGAAACATATTTTCTTTTATAACAAGTGACACTTGTCGGCACCCCTATACAAAAGGGCAACCTTCAAAGGCTACAAGGGGAAATTGAGGTTCCGGGATACGGATAAACCACATCACAGGTTACCAATAGCTTATTACGGCGTGCGAGTTCCACATACCATTTATGCAGCTCCTTCACGAAGAAAGACTGTACAGGTTTATTTAAATAACAGTCGTTATGCCGTACGTACTTTACTAAGACAACTTTCTGTGCCTGTGAAGGGAAAGCTACGGGGGCGGAGCTTCTGCACATGCGTTACCGCGCCAAGTAATCCGCCGGCGGAAGGAGACGCTGAATCGGCGCAGCTTCCACGTGCGATGGTTCCGCGTTTGCCTAGACGCGGAAGGGAAAAGCCGCAAAATGAGTCAACTTTTACGTTCAGTGGTGTGCTTTGTCCTATTTAAGTGTTGCTAATAAGGTGTTTGTTTTCTCTTTCCCAGCTTAAACTAACGTGGACGAAAACGCGGTACTCTTTTCAGACGCGCTCTCACTTGTGCGCGCTTTGCTGCCGTAGCTTTCCCTTCAGAGCCACAGAAGGTTGTCCGCGAGTTTAATAGTAGAATTACGCATCGGCGTAGTTTATTGAAGTTCGTTATAGTTGCGGTTGTTTTTATGTAGCGTAAACAAGCCGTTAATACTGAATTTTGCGCGCGTGAATGTGCTATAGCTGCGTGTGTGCGCTTTGTTTTGATCTCGCTTCCTTTCTTTCATCCATCACCATCTCAACGGGAGTAGCACGTCAGTCCTGTCGCTAGGCTAACCTCTCGAGATATAATTTGACTCTCTCAGTAGGAGACTGAACGAGCACCAATGGTCGTTGAACACCGTCTAAGTATTCGTTTAACTATCACTAGTGCAATCGTGCTTCCAACTTTGAACATAGTGGTATTTCTTTTTCGGACACAGGAAGGAAGACGTGCGTCTTATGGTCGAATCGTGGCATATCAGTAACTGCGGCGTTGATGCGGAAGGCATACTTGCCGCCACATAGTTTTTTTTAGCGTACGTAAATACTTTGTACGTATACGAAAGCAGAGCGCATGCAAGTCGCGAGCGTGCGCAATAAAGAAAATGCCGTTTCTTTACTTGCGTAATGGTTTTACGTTTTTTCTTGCGAATGCTATAGCTATTTGCTGTTTGCTTTATCTCGTAGCTTCGTAATATAGTTTTGGGTGGCCAATATGTCGATCGAAAACTAGAGACGTCGTAGTGGGCAGTTTCGATCGTCAGAACATGCCGGTATATATGAAAAAGGCGCAGTCATTTAACTACGAATTTTATTTTTAAAAATGAGACGCCTTCAGTAAAACTATGCTCGACACAAGGAACAACTGTCTCGGTGCATAAATATAAATTTTGTACATCTTTGTGAATTTTTGTTATCACTGTATACGCACAAAGCACACAGTTTTCTGACCAACACACGAAGGCTGATTTAGTCTGATAAAACACGGAGGCGCCGTGCCTTGGCCCTGCCGCAATATAAGCTCATAGGTGTTGTATGGAAACGTTCGCCATGAACAAGCAAATAAAAGAGGACAAAGAAGTCCCGAGAAATGACAAAAAGCAAGTCAAACAGCACAAGAAAAATAGGAAAAGAAAGAAAACCACGAATAGTGTTATGGAACATAATATAGCACTTCAGAATGGCTTCGCGTACAAGGAAGTAGTTGTGCATGAAACTCGTCAGCTCGCGCTTCGTTCAAGCCGTGGTTCGGCGTCTCAGTGGTCGAGCTTCGTGTGTGGCTTGGGGAGGGGGAGGCCCGTGGGGGAGCCGGTGCGTGTGCCCAGCAGGCCCGCCGACGGGAGGTCCCTGGCGGACAGACTGCCGATGGAGCCGGGCCCGAGCCTGACGCTGAACGAGCGGGTCGACCCCGGGCGGCCGGGCTGCAGCATGTCCCGCTGCAGGATGGCGGCGCCCACGCAGTCGCTCAGCAGGTTCACCGTGCTTGCGGCGCGCTCCAGCAGCCAGTGCACGACGGCCATGTAGCCGACGTTGTCTGCCGACAGGCCCACCACCGTCAGCAGGAGGGCAGCGCGCGCGGGGCCTATACGAAAAGCAGCGGACGAGCGTGGTGACCGCCGGCTATTGCGTCATGGAGAGGTGCGGACTTTCGCGCAACATTGTATACGACTAGCGAGGAATAAGGAGCCACGTAAACTCCCCGCTCACCCGCAGTGGTGACCTAGTGGCTGTGGTGGTGCGCTGCTAAGCACGAGATCGCGGGATCAAAGTGCCGGCCACGGCGGACCCATTTCGATGGGGGCGAAATGCAAAATTGCGTTGAAGGCGCGGTATAAAGAACCCCTAGGCGATCCGGATTCCCGGGACCACTACGGCGTACCTCATAATCATATCGTGGTTTTTGCACGTAAAACCCAAGAATTTAATGAATTGCTCTCGAGTTATGATGTCATCGTTTCTGTAATGCAATGAGTCCATTACGCTCGCACGTGTTTGCATGTAGTGGGGCTAACGCGAACGCCGAATGGGCGCACTCCTCTAAGTGGCGAAGCCCCTGTGTATAAGCAGATGATGTTGGTCGGGCGTGGTTAAGCCGAGGCGGCTTAACCACTTAATCTGAGACCACTCAGTCTGCAGAAGTACTGCTGATTCTGGACAAAGGGTAGCTGTGAGCCAGCTCCAAGGCAGAACCGAGATGGTCCGACGGTTACTTCGAACTCGGTTCACCCAGCCCAGCAACCCGTGCTTCTCTACCCATCTGACCATGGACTACCTAGGGCGACGCAAGTTGGCGTAAATATATTAGGCCCTGGCATAGATACATAAATACATAAAGACATATGCAAATTAGCATCAGTTCTAAAAGAATGCCACTAGCGATAATACTGCCGCTCCTGGACCGCCTTGTTATCTAAGCGCCGCATAGCACGCTCAACGCTTTTTCTAGTTACAAAAATTTCCTGGCCAGACGCTCACTGCCGTATACTGGTAGTACACAGACGGGCGGCAGGGCCAGGCTAGCTGGCTTTCATCTAAATTTTGGCCTTGCCGCTCAACAGGTCTACATACTGCGTTACTAGATCAGCACTGAGGCTGCTATCACAGCTTGGCCTTTATGCTAGGTCTGGCTGCGAGCTGTTGTGTCCGGGAAGTTTTGCGACTTGCTGTTGAGTAGGGCATGGCTGATTGACGTGCGTAATCTAGTTTATTTTTGTTCACAGTTATAGAAATAAGATCACTTCTTTAAACATGTCCCTACCTCGTCAGAGCGGCCGCAACAGTGTGCTTGCATGCCAGCTCCTGCAAGTCGTCCTGTCCTCGCCCTCCGCTTACTGCGGGCCCTCTCTCGCCGAGACGCCTCCCCCCCCCAGCAAGCCCAAACCAAGTCGTAAACTTGAGGAGCGTATCCGGGCTCGAACAAACTTTAAGCGGATGAAAACTAATTCCGTCCCCTTTTGGCAGAGCGTCTGGTGTATATCTATTGCCGATACTGTCAAGGAAAACACACCAGTGCGTACAGAATTTCTCAACAGGCTGCGCTAACTTTTTTTCGCCATCCTTGCAACCTGTGGCGCTGTGTGCGCTCACCGCGGTAGGTCGGCATCAGCCCGTACTCGCCCATGGTGGCGATGCAGCACGAGGCAAGCAGCATGACCAGCGAGCTGACGCCGAGGCTCTCGCCCTGCAGCTGCGCCGCGAACAGCACGGACACCATGGTGTACAGGGCGGTGCCGTCGTGGTTGATCACCACGCTCAGGGGCACGATCAGGCGCACCGAGTCCTGGTGCAGGCCGACCTTCTTCTCCAGGATCGCCATGGCGGCCGGGCCGCCCACCATGCTCGAGCGGGAGCCGAACGCGATGGCCAGCGGGTGCAGCAGGTTCAGGAAGAAGCGGCCCGCGTCCCGACGCACCTGCGGCGAGGCCGTCGGCACGTGGCCGCTCACGTCTCCGACGAAGCTGTGTCGCCCGCCGAGGTTCAGTCCCCGCGTGGGAACTTTGCTTGCAAGACTGTGAGCGTCACCCTCGAGTGGGGTCCGAAGGGTGAAGCTTATCATTTCATTTTATTTTTTTGCCGTGGTTGACGTGCTTACGCCGTTTCGTCATGATTATTTCAGATGACACACCCTCATATATACTCGATTTTATCGCTTCAAATCATCCTGACAGCAAAGGATTACAAATGTCGACTGAATAAGCGCAGATAGTTGCTTTAGTAAAACGTTCTTAATTTTTATGGTTAGTACGTTTTCAACTCTGCTCAATATGAATGAGTTAATTAATAGTTTTATTTAGAGAAAGGATGTCTCTATGGCCTGAATAGAGTGTGGGGCTTGTTGGATGGGTTTATTGAAGTAGTCGCACTAAAGTAGCTGAAGTCCAGTCAGGTTGAGGTCGGTCTGTGGCGTATTTCCATCATGACATTAGACGACGTTTCTGCGTTCCCAAGGGGAGATTAGGCCGTGGAAAAATCCCCTCTTTGTAGCTGGTGGCACCGCATGCTCCGGTAGTCTTTGGTATCTTGAACGGCGGGACAACCCCTAAGCAGGCGTTTGATGTTTATTTATTGACTCTCAATCTGAAGACATTATCGAGAGGAGTGGGTAAAACATACAAAACAAATAACATTCTTATGATGGCAGTTTTTAAGGCATTTGTGTCTGTTATTGAAGTAATGGCGGCGGGAATGTCATTCCGGTCGGAGCTTGTGGCGGGAAAAAATTAGTTAAAATAGAAATTGTTACGGCAATGAGGTACACTAACTTCGTAGCGGTGGTCGATGGATTGGGAAATGTATACGGGAGGTAAAAAAAAAGTAAGTCACGTAGGACATGGTTAAAATGATAAATTTTTTGGTTTCTGTTTGGTTTGGTTCCTTCTGTGTGGCCTAGTGGGTGGGATTTGCTTGGCTCCTCGGTTGTCTCTCTCCGCGTCCCGGCGTTGACAGATGCGTTATTTCTTCTGTAAACTCTCCATCGCTCCGTGATAGTCGGGGTCAGTGCGAAGCCATACCTGGGTTTGTGTGTTGGGTTCGTGTCACAAATGAGGAAAGACAAGATTTCGCTGAGAGTTTCATCGCACCGCGACCGAAGGCATCCGCATGTATAAATTGTACGGTATATGAGCGCCACGGGTTGGGATAAAATAACAAATACAAACTCAAAAGTGCAGATTGCGCGTATCATTCTCTCTCTCTCTCTCTGAGTGGTGTCGAAATGGGTCGCTGGTGCAACGGCTGTTCTTGAGCAACGCCTGCTGGCGCAAACGATACACTTACATAGGGCACCTACAGTCGTGATGAACAGAGCTGAATTTTTTACGATTTGTATAGAGCAAATACAGAGGGCTAGGCTTTGAAAGTGTCTGAACCTCATTTTTACTCTTTGTGCCTCTCTGTCACCGAACGCCGGTCTGGGGGTCACCGTCCTGCGAGAGAAGCACAGCAAGCGGCTCCCGAAGCGCCCCGGACCGAAGCAGCGAGGCGAGCCTCCGCCGTCGGCCGCCCTTCGTGATGCTCTGATGGCATCCGTCGCAAGCAATCAGCAATCAGGTCAGCACGTTGCTTCTGTAGACCACGGAGAAGAAGAGCAAGCAAGGAAAAGGCTACGTGAAGATGACATCGACACAAGAGAATCTGCAGGAGACAACGAAGAGATGGATCAGACAGCCTTCACTGTTGTCTCTTACAAAAAGAAAAGAGCCGCAGGTGTTCCTGTTATATTCAAGCCAACTCAGCATGACAGCAGCTTATGGAGAGTAAACCCAAATCTTCTGGCTTCAGCGGTCGTGAAAACAGCCCAAGAAAAGATACTAAGAAAAGAACAAGGATGGAAGCCTCTTGGTGACAGTGTCTACACTTCCCGCAGCCAATCGTCTCCTCACAGTGACAGATCTATCGGGTATTCCTGTAGAAGCTCGAGTTCCATACTCCTACTCTGCCACGTACGGGAGGATACAGGACGTTCCTGTCGAATACTCAGATGACGACCTCAAGGAGTATTTGAGCGGACAAGGAGTCATATCTGCTAAAAGGCAAGTTTTCTACGTCCCTAACGAAGATGGCGTAGTAACGGAAATCCGAAGACGCTCGGTCATCCTGGAATTCGCTAAGGACGCCCCTTTACCAAACCGAGTGTCGCTTGGATTCTGCAGTTATCCCGTTACGGAATACAAGGGGTCTGCTACTCAATGTTTCAGATGTCAAAGACGCGGACATATAGCGAAATATTGTAAAGGCCCCATCCGCTGCAAGATATGCGCTGGTCCACATACGCATAAGGAGTGTACGTCACGTTCCCAGCCTCGGTGTGCCAACTGTGGAGCTGAGCATGCTGCGTCATACGGAGGGTGTCCTAAAAAGAAATCAGCCACTCTTGCACGGACGATGGAGCAAATCCAAGGAAAAGTACGGAAACGACGAGAACCACCACCGAATCCGGATGTGATGTATACATCTACAAACCAAAATCAACACGACACGGTGCGGCGCAGCGACACGGCTTTGAAAAAGTCCTACGCCTCAGTCGTGACAGAAAACCAGCAAAGGCCTTCAACTGCAACGAATCCATCAAAGCCCTCAAGTGATATAACCTCAACCCTACGACAGCAACAAGTGTCCTCAAGGTCGCAGCAGAAGAACAGGAAGAACCAAGAAAGGTTGTTAGATGGTAGCACTGCAAATGAGATATCAAGTGTGCTGATTCCCATGATGTTCGCCGCAATCAAGGCTATTCTCCGTGCCAGCCCATCGTTTAAGAGCATCCCTGAAGTAGAGGCCGTCCTGGCTTTGGAACCGCTAGTGTCGTCTTCTTTCACGGCGCAAAGCCGTGATTCTTCGCAGTAGCAACGATGGCTTTGCCAACAATCGTCTCACAAGCGGTGTCCACCAACAAACACTTCCGCACAT
Organism: Dermacentor albipictus; assembly: GCF_038994185.2. Lineage (NCBI taxonomy): Eukaryota > Metazoa > Arthropoda > Arachnida > Ixodida > Ixodidae > Dermacentor > Dermacentor albipictus. The sequence goes on from NC_091829.1 coordinate 10,307,390, forward strand.
GTACTATATTCCAGTGGAACGCTCGCGGATTGCGCTCGAAGTTAGCAGACTTTAAGCATCTTACGCGAGTGTACCGATTCCCTTTTTTAGTCATTTCCGAGTCTCGCGTCGACGAGCACTTTAGGATAAAGGGGTATTATTTTCATCATTCAAGGCGACAAAATGGAATTAGCCGACTGCTCGTTGGATTTCGCAACGACATACCTGCCTCTGCGATTGGCGTAACTCCACATGACAAGAACGAATATATTTGCGCAACCACAGTGATTGCATCCAAAGTGTTTACCCTGATCGGCGTCTGCTTGAAACGAGGATCACCTTTCGACATGACCAGATTGGAAAACTTGTTGACAAACACTCAGTCTCCACATATTATTTGTGGCGATTTCAACGCACATAACGAGATCTGGGGCAGTTCACATACATGTGCTCGGGGTGCCAAGCTGGCGAAGCTTTTTGCAAAATACAATATAGAGCCCTTGAACGATGGCAGCATAACATACCTGAAAAATCCGACGACTGTTAGCTGCATTGACGTCACATTCGTATCAAGTCAAGTGGCCCCTATGTTCGGATGGTGCACAGATTTCGAGACTCGAGGTAGTGATCACTACCCGATCCTAATCTCTGCCCTTCATTTTAGGACGTCACCCAGAAAAGTGAAACTGAAGTCGGTAGACTGGGAAGCTTACACAGCAGCCGTAGACAAAGGAATCACAGCCTCGACTACGAATACAGAAATAATACCGACAATAGCTCATTGCCTCAAACAAAGTACCCGCTCTGCCACTAAGCATTGTAATGTACCAACAAACGACGAGGAATTTGAAAGGTTATGTGCAATTCGAAGGCGTGCCGAAAGGAAGGCTCTACGTGCTAAGAATATCGAAGACCTCAGAACTTGTCGACGGGCACAAAGACATATACGACGTTACCTCACCAAACTGGACCGAAAAAGGTGGAGGGACTTTTGTGGGACACTGGACATACGACAACCCCTGAGCAAAATCTGGAGAGTCGTCAGAGGCATTCGCAAAGAGCCGCAACAGCTTTATCCTTTTATCGCCCTCTCATTACATGAGCACGCACCCCTGAAAGAGGTGGCAGAGCAGTACTGCAGGCTCCTTTCCAACGGGGCACAACCTTTGCGGCAAATTGCAAGTCGTCAGCCTAGTCCACCTCGAGCTACCCTTCCTGACTTAGAATTACCATTCACCATCGAAGAGCTCACGGCAGCAATCAGCGACATAAACAAGCGATCATCACCTGGCCATGACGACGTGAGTTATGAAGCACTCGCAAATCTATGTCACACATCTCGCCTACGCCTTCTGGAGTACTGCAACAGCTCATGGATAACTGGGGAGGTTCCTACGGAATGGAAGCTTGCGAAAGTCATTCCTATATTGAAACCATCGAAGCAGCCAACAAATTACGCCTCCTTCAGACCCATATCTCTGCTTAGCTGCGTAGGGAAGCTATTTGAAAAAATGATCTACAAACGACTAAATTGGTTTCTGGAAACTGCAAAAGTTTACCCGGAGGAAATGAATGGCTTCCGGCAAAATAGATCCGCAATTGATAATGTCATTGCCTTGGTCTCATCAATTGAAGAGGAATTGGTCTCTGGCAACATACCTACTGCATTATTTTTAGACATTAAGTCAGCATATGATTCGGTCTATCATACAGCAATACTTGACGCTTTGGAAACCCTTGGTCTTGGAGGATGGCTCTATGCATGGATTGCAGACTATCTTCAAGGACGCCAACTTTTCATGTGTACCCCGGTTGGCCCTACGGCGCTTTATGCCGTCGAGAAGGGAGTGCCACAAGGAGCTGTGTTAAGCCCGGTATTATTTAATTTAGTCCTCATCCATCTGAAAAGAAACCTGCCCCCTGGCGTCAAAATCACACTGTATGCGGACGACATCTGCATTTGGAGTGCGGCGCGTTCCCGCAGTACCACCCAACAACGCCTCCAGAGAGCGCTAGCAAATATATCGGCCTACCTAAATCCAAAGTGTCTGAAATTGTCTCCCCACAAAAGCGTTGCCATGGCTTTCACGCGGAGGTGTATGGAAAAATACCCACTAGTGTTGGGCGGTTGCGCCCTTCCATACGTCAAGACGCAATGGTTTCTTGGAGTGACGATCGACAGGAACCTCACATGGTCGCCCCAAGTGAAAAAACTGAGTGAGAAGATTTCCTCGGCGTCGCACGTATTCCGATTTCTAGCCGGATCACAGTAGGGCAGCACCTGTCGATCAATGGTGCTCCTCCATAAGGCCTACGTCGATGGAACACTCCGATATTACCTCCTGATCCTGCACAAAATATCTCCCACAAGCAAGAGAAAACTCGAGGCAGCACGAAACAACTGCCTTCGCGTATGTCTTGGCCTTCCCAAGGGGTCGTCCCGCTCAGGGACTGTAGCAGAAGCTGGATGCCTGCCTCTGGAAGTGCTATGTTCGCAGGAGACACTTCGGATACACCTCCGCCACGTTATTCATACGAAGACTCACTTTTTAAAGGATATTTCCAGAACCCGTGCTACATCTAGCTTTGGGCAGGCCGTCGGAAGCATATCTATTTCGATTCCTGCTCAGGCGTCACAAATTATGCCGCGAAACATTTCACCATGGACACTGTCCGCACTGGAAATCGTGCCATACATACCTGGAATCAGTGCGAAAAAGAAAATGCCTCAAGCAGCGACTTATCAGATAGCTTTAGAATATATGCACAAAGAATACGCAGCCGCAACGCACATTTTCACAGATGGCTCTACAACTCCACATCGTTCATCATGCGGACTTTTTGTTCCCTCTACAGGACAACGATTCTCGTTTCGTCTTGAGCGAGCGACATCATCTACCTCAGCGGAGCTATATGGCATTAAGGAGGCCCTTGTGTATTACTTCGACAGCAGCCGCCAAAGACATGGGTGATATTCACAGACTCAAAAGCAGCCCTACAAAGTATATGGAACAGGCACAAGCGTTGCAATAATCAACCAGCAGCATTTGACATTGCTTATCTTCACCACAGGGCTAAGATTGCTGGGCATTGCATAAAGTTCCAGTGGATACCTGGCCATGCCGGCATTTCGGGAAATGAAAGAGCGGACGAAGCTGCCAGAAATGGACTCCAATACCGCAAGTTCAGAAGAACATATTTTACAAAAGCCAACGCTTCAAGCATGGCAAAAAAATATGCCTATCAAGAAAAAAAACCGCATCTTGAATCTGCCGCTTCACCAAGATAACTTCCTACGTTACATTGACCCAGAAATGAGACCGAAAATTCCACCACCACTTCCTCGACACTTAGAGACATTGTACCATCGTCTTCAACTGAACGTGGCATATACGAACAATTATCTGTACCGCATAGGACTTACCACTAACCCATACTGTGATAACTGTTGCAACCTAGAGACAATTGAGCACATATTACTAGAATGCCCCGCGTACCGCGACGAGAGACAATTTTTTGAGCACCAAATGGACATGATTCGCCACGAACCGTTAACATTACCGAGCATCTTAGGTCCAATGCCCGGCCCTTCAAAACAGCGAGGGGTTTTGGATTTATTGTTCAAATACCTGACAGAAATTGGTCAAATAGGAAAACTTTAAAAATTGCATCCTTCCTATACAAAAGCCTAAATTATCCCGCCATGTCACGTGTAAAAATTAGTATCAGGTCCACTCGGACATTTCATATTTATTTTTATCCTTTTTTTTCTCCCACTCTCTTCTGGAATCTTTTAATCCCATTCCCCATCCCTATACAGAGTAGCATGCCAGCGGTTATATACGCGCCGGCAAAATTCTCTGTTCTTCTAATAAAGAGCCCCCTCTCTCTCTCTGCCATGAAAAATAAAATAAAGTAAACAAATAAATAAAATATAAAAAAATCAGCGCAACAAGAACTGGAGAAGACCAGACAGGACAGCTTTCGTCCTATCTAATAATAAATAGCAACGCAAAATCCCGATAATCATGTTAGTGCCGGGATTCTCTTGATGTCATTAAACCCGCTGCTGTCGGCAGCCGCTTGATGTCGATCGACATGTACACGGAACTTGCACAGTTAGTGTGATTCTGCAACCCGAGAGGCGCCCTTAAGGTCGTTGTTTCTTTACATCTCTGCGCATTCGGAGACGGGAAAGAGCACCATCGTTTTCTGTCTGTTCTGACTACCAACGCATGTTATGCGCACTAACTTGCAGTGGATCCGGTGGCGTCAGTGAGGTGGATTCCCGAAATTACCGTTAGCGGGAGTCGTACAGGCTAAAGAATTGCAATGGCCCGCATGAAGACTGAGTAGAAGGCCTGTGTAAGTGGAAGAGCTTACTGCATAGTGCGGAGTATCTGGCGCTGAGCCGTGCTCCCGCATGGGTTGCAGAAAATAGCGCTAGCCTTTTCTATCCTTCCCCTCAAGAACCACTTCTCTCTAGCTGCATGGACAAATGCATCCGTGCTCAGACCCGGTAACAACTCACCACCGTGACCCAAGGGGAGAAACAGTACGCCGCAAATGCTGAGCGACCGCGGTGAGTCAACGCAGAATTTGTGCTGCATTAAAATCGGTAAAATAACGAAGAAATCTCTGCCTGCGGAAGGTGTTTAGGGAGAACGTTCCGCTTACCTTGGTCATGTAGAGTGCAGGTAGGAAGAGGAACGCGTGAACCCCGAGCCCCAACAGCACGGTGAATGAGTACAGGGCCAGGTGCCGCACGACCTTCGACAGATCCGAGACGCGCGACGCGTCTGCAGCGATGAGCGTGCTCACGGCCACCGGCGAGAAGCACAACGTCTTCTCGGCCATGCGCAGGAACTTGGAGCCGAGCACGCGAGCCAGCCGCAGGACGAAGTGCGAGCTGCCCGCGGGGGGAGTCTCGACGCCGCCGAAGTCGTTCATCGCGAAGCTCGGCGATGGAGGCTGCGAGTGCGACAGGGCGAAGCCGAGGAGGAGGGAGAAGCCCAGCAGGCCGACGAAGTTCGTGTGAGCTAGTTTCTCCGGGTGGCCCTCGTCGCCGACGTCTGCAACCGTGTTGCCGCCGGAAAGCACCGCGGTAAGGACAGGTACGTCGAAGACCTTTTATTTCAATTTCGAAGTTTATTCAGCATTTCAGGGATGTTAGGGCGGCACGCACACGCCTGTGCAAAGGATGGATTAATGGTCCGCACCTTTTACAGAAACTTGTCGTTTGTGTTATGCATCAATGAAATAGTAACGGCCATGGGACGGCGGATAAATTGCAGATTAGATCAACATAACATTACGCAAACAATGCTCTAGAAATAATCGAAAAGCAAGTCATTATTCTGTGGTTCACGTACATTTTCAAAAACAGAACGCACACTAAGGACGCAAAAAAAATTTCGCAATCATACTTAGCACTAGAAATGTATTTACAGGTATTGCGGTCACTGCTACTTAAAACCCGAACCATCGTTTAAAGGGTTGGCAGGTTGAACGTTAATGTTTGACGACCATATTTATTTCTTATTTTAGGGCTGAACCAATCATCGATGCTGTGCGTGTTATGGGCGCTTGTCTGATGGTGCAAATGATACACGCTGTTGGAAAATGAGCCATGCTGTCTAATACTCTAGTTGCGCCGGTTAAGAAGCATTTTCTTGTAAAGTTCTGGAACAGGAGTAATATACGGCTCTTGAAACAGTTAACTTTACTATTGTAGTGGAACTTTCCACTGGTAATTTCAGGGCGCTCCCGACGAGCTGCGATAGGTCGTGTGAAACAGCATTGATGTTTGAACAACAACGTGAGGGGTCTCTAAGAGCGGTAACTGAGCTTCATTATTGCCACTATTTACAGCTTATGCTTGCGCTGCTGCTTTACACGCTCTCAAGGCGTTGTCGGATCGCCGTGAAATAAGCAGTCGAAGACGGCTACTCGGAACTTCTCTATGGAGAGCGTTCGCGCCATAAGTAATCCTAAATGTGCAGCAACACCTCGCTCCATTGCTCTTCCCCTCAGCACTCGAGCTAAATCCCGTGCACCCACTGTGACCACTCAAGCCATCGCCGACGTTCTACCTATTGTAGCGTCTTTGCAACGGCGCGTGGCGGGCTTGTTTTAACGTTTCTATGCCCCGTGCTCTTGCTTTGCGGTGTTCTAGGCAAAGCGAGAAGGGCAGAATATTGCCGGCCTGAAGCACGGAATGTGGCCAGGCCACCACTACGCAGGTAAAGCTGCAGGCAGTCGAAGATAGGTTGAACAAGGGACGCCTCAGCCCTCGCCTAACGTTTCGGCAAGAGGACTTGTCTTCCTCGGGGCGACAGCTGCTTGTCTTGGAAGGTTTATCTCTAGGGTTGTGCGAATATTTGAAACTTTCGAATAGCGAATCGAATTATATCCTATTGGATTCGGTCTTCGAATCGTATAGTCGCTATTTGTGAGTGCGAATATTTTTCGAATACTTTTCGAATATTTCGAAACATCAACTGCGCGCGAATAACCAAAAAATTGTAGCAAGCAAAAGTACGGCAAGTTTTCATGCCCGCGGGCACAGTATAGACACATAAAACATGAGAACTTGCGTAACGGAGCAGGCTTCCACCTCGTTTAGGTAACCGTAATTTAAAGGCTGTACGTGCAGCGATCATTCGCACCCGCTGAAGAGCCCTGTGCGCGCGAAGAAAATATACTTGCTTGCTCCTAATGTCTCATTTATACTTTTAATAAACAACGCTTCACTACGTAATGTAATGACAGAAACTTGCTAACTTTAAGAATACTGGGATGTGAAGATCGTTTTATATTAATTGTGATAGCAGCTATTTATTATTCGAAAAAATATTCAATATTCGATTCGATTCGCTTCTGGAACTATTCGATTCGTATTAGATTAGGTCTCGAAAATCACTATTCGCTCACCATTATAAATTATCTCCTTCAGTGACTCTGTGCGCAATTGTCCATGACAATATCGCTCAAAAAGAAAAAAAAACACTGAGGAGAATCATATTTACAACGTCACATACATTTTGAAACACTTCTAGTTGGACGTGTGTTGCATGGTTCACTAATATGTGTAATGTGTATTAAATAACTTAGATGGTAGAGGGTTGGGCGTTTACTCTCAGTGTCAGAAGGCCGTCATGTAGAGGGATCACTGCTTTCGTTATTCTTTCACGATGTTTTATATTAGACATTTTTTTCGACTGACTAGATAGGTGCTTTACGAGTGTGTATACACTTGGAATAGTTCACGTTATGATATCTGACATTCAAGAAAATCCAAATTCTGTAGGCTTGAGAAAATTCGCTGAATATTTGAAAAGTTAGGAATGCGTTTTGCAGCTGTACGCATTTCATGATTCTGAAGACGCAAGAAATGAGGCGAAACTAAATTTTCGATGGACAGACGACAATGGACAATGGTTAATTAGCGCCTGAATGGGATCTGCCTGGAGTTCCCAAGCGCGGATTACCTAGCTATAGAAGAACGTACTTCAGGACGACGCGGAAGCTTCGTTCACTGAAAAAACTGCTGCGAAGCACCAAGCTTAAATGCGCTTTAATAATTTTGCTGGCGCCTTGTTCAATCATGTGTGAGATTACCGTCGTAATCTCACACATGATTCACACATCTCACAAACCACAGACACGGTTGAAAAAGTTGCCGTAGCATTATGTTCCATTTCCTGGCGATAACAGAAGACCAGCACCAGTCAACCTCGTGCTTAGTCATTTCGTCATGTTCTGCAAAGGCATTTGGAAGGAGTTTATTTTTTCCGACGTCTTTTAAGCGCTTCTTTAGGTGTATTTAGAAATTTCTGGGTTCGCAGATGTACACCCGCCCACAAAAGTTTACGGACCACAGTATGTTGGAAAACGTTTAATTCTCGAGCAGCCTGTAGCAGTGGCCATTAATACTGTATACGAAGATGTTCCTACCATATTCTAGTGGAGGCCCGAAATGCTAATATTAGGCTGTGTTGTGAGGCTGCGGAGATATCCAGATTTTTCTCAGATTTCGTGGTCCGTAATATTTTGTGGCCGGGTGTACGCACACGTATCTACAGTTCGTGCCAGAGAGTCCCTTACACCACCCCTCGAAAGCTTTTTTTCTTTCTTTTTTCTTTATTGAGCTACTGTAACTTACACAAAAGAACGCGAACCACGTGCATGTTGTAACAGCATAAGACACGCGCCAAAGCTTCCATCAAGCGCGGCACATATGGGATAGCGGTGCCCCGGGCAGAAGTAAACACGTTGCGGCGTGGGATGCGACAAACGTCGTTGCACAAAAGTCGTAAAGCTGTTTAGGTGGCCGCAGGCTGCAAGCTGCCGTGCAGTCACTGCGGGATGCGATTCTAGCGGTGCGCAAACCCGCGGTGAGACTCGCATCGCCTCGCTCTCCGCCCTTTCCTTGCTGCGAGGTGCCTTGGTGGCGTGAAACTTGAATGACGCGCCTGGAGCATTGGCTCTCGCGCAGCCCCGCACAAAACTGGTTCGATATTCTTGCGATTGCTGTTATTGCAAAACTTCCTTCACACCGCTTGATGACGGTACTTATGTTATCTGTAGTTTTGTTAATATCTCAGTGGTCTCAATAGCCAGAAACCAACAAAACGTGTCGGGTATGAAAAACAGGAAATGCAACTTGCCAAGATTCCCCGCTGCAGCCGGATGATCGTCACCGACGTGCACGGTGTCACTCGCGTTGTGGTTTGTCGCCACAGTCGTCTGCGTCTGCGGGAGTTGAGACACGACTGTGTTGTCCCTTTGCGCCTATCAGCGTTATTTGCAGGCTGACTACCACTAATTCAAGCGTTAAGCTTTATATAACTTGTGTCGCGCGTAGCGGTAGTGGATTTAACGTGCTATACCGCAGTTATTGCACACGTTGCGCGTGGCAAAACGTTCATTCATAGCTAATTCATAGCGATTCATAGCCGCACTCACCAGCAGGCCAACGTTTTGCGCATACGGTTATTTTTATCGTCGTTGCACAGGCCCACAAGTGGTAGTATTAAGATCGTCGTTCAAACTGGAGCTTGCCATAGGGCTAGCCACCGTCAACCCACATGCTTCGCAAAGCGATAGCTGTCTGCATTCATGATGCAGTGCGACGAGATAAGCTAAAGCAGTTGGAATTTCTAATAGTGAGTGGGCTATTGAACTGATCATAATTTACATTCTTGACCTATAGCTACCTGGGGGGAGAAATAACCCTTTTAAGAGCCGTGAATGTCGGCTTTCCTTTCTTCCATCCTGAATACTCATGGAACACATACATGGATTGACCTTTCCCTGTTTTATTTATTCATTTTTACTTTGCGATCACAGTGTGCAGTGCGACTGCGTTCTCAGCAACAAGACAGTCGACGGCAGGGGCAGACGTAAAAAAGCAGCAGCAGCTTGCACCTACTCTATATCTTAAAGTGCATGCGAACTGCACAGCCTACCGCCTTTCGGTGTGTAATGGCACCCCCCCCCCACCACACACACACACACACACACACACACACACACACACACACACACACACACACACACACACACACACACACGCACACGCACACGCACACGCACACACACACACACACACACGTTCCTGCCAGAACTGCATGAACAGTTCCCAGAACGTCACGAATAGGGCTTTTGCGAAAACTTATCGTGCTTATCTCGATGTAACCATCGAGTGCGGCGCAAGCACCGGTGTGATATCTTTTCCAATATTTTTGAGTGAACTTGTTCATCTACGTGAAAGCGACATTAAACTCACCATGAAGACGAATGCTTCTACGAAGTTCTCCGGAATTATATTCCTGTAACAAACGTGACGAAAGAAAAGAAATGTAGGCCGTTGGAGGCAGCAAACGTTTTCTTGCTAACAGTGCTATTCATTCACGCCTTGTGAGCTCTGCCGTACTGACTGGGAGGATCCAATGACTTCGGCACAAGGGTTTAGATCAATCGCATTTGAATCGTTCAAGACACTAAAAATAATTGGGCACAGTAGTCCGAATGAGGCTGTAGTAGAGGCCGCACTAGCCAATGAAACAGCGAGACATTTTTACTTGCGTTTTTTCTGAACATGCAGTCGAGGACAATATTGTGTGCCTGTGTAACGCGTATAGACCTCGACGAGACACATAAATACCAAGTAACTCAGTCATCAGTTCACATTCTTGAAAAATATATCGCGCAACTAAAAATAAACTTAGCGCAACGTAGACCAAGGGGAATCCGATGTAGACATGTAGGAACTAGAGTACACTGTGTAATAATTTACGCCAATAAACGTGAATACGGGTATAACGAGGTCAACTCACAACCTTACACCCATGAATGGTGTAATACGTATATAACCCACAGTCGCATTACGTGGGTTCGGTTCCCACCGGCGAGTAGTTATCTTTTCGTCCACTTTCACTTCCGCCTTTTTTAATTACTTTCTGCGTTTTCAATTTCAACCACGGCTGATTACCGCTATGTTTTCCTTGGTTTCATTGCCTGCGGGTTTTATATGGTCGTGATTAACTCGAGCCCCCATGTTTCCCTTTTCCTCGTTCACAGTTTATTATAGGAATTCAACCTTTAATCTGTAAAAAAGTGTGCACAGTGGTATTCCGGCGCTTCAGTCATGACGCTTGTCATCATTATGGTAAAACAAAGTGCGCAAACGTAAACGCCGATGTTGAATGTGTGCCGAGTGCGTGTGCGCGCACACACGCATTTCGTAAGACTTCCTTGGAGGGATTGTGCTTGTATGCGGGTGTTATTTGCTTGTTTTTGTTTTTTGTGCTCTAATTTGCTTTAACGTAATAAGTTACCAACTAGCCCAACAAGAAGTTCCTCTAAGCTTTTCCTATTGTTTTCCGTCTCACGATCTAGGTGGGCTAAAATCAAGGAGTATATCAAGGAATAAGTGCACCGGATGAACAACTAAACTTTGTTTAGCAGCTGTATGTATAAGTGCTTTGACAAAACGCACCGAAATTTTCGTTATGCTGCAATCATGGTCAGCATTCAACTCGCGACGCTCGCACGGCCATGCAATGTCCCAACAATGCTTTATAGAGAGTTTTAGGTTAGAGGCAGCCAGCCGTACCTAAAGGAGTTTGGGGACGCTAAGTGCCGGGGCGTACAAAACAAACGGAACCAAAAGCGAGCGTAAAAGATCGCGAAAGGGCCACACTTGGTTGCGGCTTGCGTCCCCTAACTTAAAGCTGTCTATTTACTCGATTTACGTGTTTCGCATTCTGCTCACTCGAGGTCTCACGCGCGGTATACTCGCCAGACTCTGGACGCGTAAAACCGGGCCAGCAGCTTACGCCGACCATATTAGGACGCTAGAGAGAAAGACTGAATCACTTCATACTGATAATCTTCCGAAACTCTAATTTCGTAAATTTTGCTGTAAGAGGTTGAGTACAAGAGGAGAAATTGAAGGCCAAACTGCGTGCCAAAAGCCCAGCGCCGGTACGTCAGTGTGACGTCGATTATTTCAAAGTATTCTGTCGTATTTGGGCCGTTGTAGCGTAATAAAAGTTCTCGAAACTCGCTAACTTCAAGCCTTTGGCTCGTTCAGAATACATCGATGTACTCAATCCTTACAGATAATTAACTGGGCCCGAGTGGATGCCGTCAAAATTCATGACGTCATGGCTAGTGGGTGCCAGAACATCAAGGTGGCGCCGCCACTCGTCTTAAATCGTTCTTGCATCTTTTCCGGCGTACCGTGCTTCCCCTTTTACGGTAGGAACGCCATTTTTTTATTGTAAGAGTAATTTGCTAACACAGGCGCAACTTATCTTTATCTGAGTAGAACTTGTTGCTGGGCGAGTTGGTTGGGATCTGATGAATACATTGTTGCGCCAAAAAGGAAAATAAAGACTTAGGAGGGAGAGTATGAAACGACAGATCGAGCACTCGATCTGTCGTTTCATGCTCTCTCTCTTAAGTCTTTATTTTCCTTTTTGGCGCAGCAATTTCTTAATTATATCTTTCTCTTTAGAATCATTTTTCGCACATGTTTTCGTCATCGTATACTATTACTGAAGTACTAAAGCGCCAAACAGACGACACAAGAAGAGACACCGATGAGCGCTTCTTGTGCCGTCTGTTTGGCGCTTTAGTACTTCAGTAACATGCACCAACTAGCCCAACAAAAAGTTCTGATGGAATATCGTATACTATGGCGTGTTAGCGCGCAGTATACTGCCCACATGCCTGAATATGTCGAGTAGCGAGTCGGCACTCATGGTGACATTGTATCGCCAGTGGGGTGGCAGCTTCCTCGCCCCGACGCCGGGGCGCAAGAGCAGCGCGATGACCATGCCGCTGGTCGCGGACCACAGCGTGGTCAGCGAGAAGTAGGCGAGCGTGCGCAGGGCGAGGCGAGCCCCCTCCGCCGTCGGTTGGCCGCCCACCGCGCTCACCACGCTGGTGATGAACAGCGGGATGGCCAGGCACTGCTGCACCCGCACGAACAGCTCGCCGGGAAGACGCAACATTCTCCTCTGCGAGCGCCAGTGGCGAGGGACGTTGGCGAAGAGTGCGAGAGGTACGGTGGGGGGTGACGTAAGAGGTGCGCTATGCATTTAAGGGCAGCGAGAATATATAGTAGCAGGGGTAAATGGAATAAGCACAGACACAAAAGCGTTGACTATCGATTTGACTTTATTGGTCAAAGAATGTAACCATACGGTCGCAGAGGGCGAGTGAGGTTACGGACACTATATCGCAGGCACGTGGCAACATCGGCAATACACGCATAATCCACACGCCTTCTACGTTCTGTAGCGTAACTTCATTAACCAATAAAATTGTCAGTGATTGCTTGTGTCTGCGTTTCTCCCCTTTAATCGCTCTCCTATTTTCTTTCCGCCCTCTTGACGCATGCTTGAACGACGTATCTTCGCCCAACTCTCGCCCAACTTGCTATCCAAACTTTGTGCTATCTTGTAAACACAGGACGGCACATATGTGCAAATGGATCAACGAGAAAAGAACGCAACGCAAGCGCTCACTATCTAAATGAAGATTTCTTTTTAAGGGAAACACGCTGTTTATACCAACGTTAAAAAAAATTTTTAAAAAGCGTGTCTTTCGCCTTATAAAGTTCCATTGATGGCAAGCGCACGTTTTGTGGATTGTTCGTCACTCATCCGTCGTATTGTGTTGCGCTCCGGTTTCAGGATGTAAGCATACCAATTAGGCAAACTCCCTGTTCAATTATATCAGATTATTTCGTTTATTGAAATAAAACAGACGTATTACAAGGAAAACGGGCTAAAAGCTTAATCGTAGCGCACGCGGTGCTTTCGGAACGCATGTTTCCGAAAGCACCACGCGTGCATCTCGTGTCGCGTCGGCAGCGGAACCGGGAGGAGGGCGCCGACAGGGCTACAATCTGGCTACCATCCCATCCCATCCCATCCCATCCCATCCCATCCTATCCCGGCCGCCGAAGACGCTACGGTTAAACTATATACGCTACACCGCAGCTGAGGGCGGTTGTATCTGCCGGTGGGGACACTGGCCTGCAGCTCGCTGAGGTTCAGTGGATTCAGAGCAGCCCCCAGTGCGAAGCCCAGCACCACCGCCAGCAGGACAAAGAAGATCACCGGGTTGCTCATCACCACTTCCAAGACGTCGGCACGTGGCTCGAGGTCTTGCTGTGTTGTGGGGAGGAGGAGATGTAAACATCCAGTCCGTTTAATGCGACAAGCGTCAGCGATGCGCCTGAGCATATATACACGGGTGTACCGGAAGCGGAGCAACAGGAAAGCATGGGCGAAGACAATTAACAGAGCGGGTAGGCTTTGTAACCCGAAGAAAAAAGGAAGTGATAACGAAAGCCTCCGGTCGTGGAGCCATGTACTTGGAATATGCGATATAAACAATAAATAGAGCTTTGCAAAACGGCTAAAAAAGATATTACCAATGGAATCTTTTGAAAAATCCTCGAGGGTGTTTGCTCTTTGCTTTTTAGAACTATATATGGCTGAGTCCTCCAGGACGAAATACTGCTGGCAAGCTATTCACAATGTAGATATTTGCTGTTGCTGTATGTAAGCGATATTTAGTCAGTGTTCCTGGACTTTACGAAGGCATTTGACCTTATTGACCATGACGTATTATTAAAAAAAAAACGAAAGAACTTGAATACCATGGTATCACGGGAGTCGCAAATTATTTATTCTTACTTTCAAAATAGGTCATAATTTGTAAAAATTGCAGGTGAATGTTCAGAAAAAAAAAGCCAGTAACGTCGGGCGTTGCTCAGGGTAGCATACTGTGACCATTTCTTTTTACACTTTATATAAATGAAATAACTAACGTATATACAGCTGCCAGATACATAATATACGCGGACGACACGATCGAGTTTGTTGCCGGCAAATCAGGTGCCGGCAATAATAATTACCATTAATTAATACCATTAATAATTATCATTAACTCATAATTACCTAAAAGAGTAATGTTAATAAAACCAAAGGAATCCTGTTCCGTCCACGCAACAGCTCCCTCCTCTAAAGCTAAATGACAGTGAGGTAGTTTTAGTGCCATCTGCAAATTCGCTGGGAGTGTTCTTTGGCGAACGTATGACTTGTTGGTGAATTCTCTAGAATTGTGGGCAAGCTGGGTCGCCGCTTTATATGTCAGTCAACATAATGCTATACAACGCACTCTTCCTACCCCGATTTTACTATGGACTTCTCGTCTGGGGATCTACAACAGGCGGAAACCTGAATAGAATTGCACGTTTACAAAAATAATAATCCGCCTAATATCCAAAGCTATTTTCCTTACGCGCATAGCGGGCTTTTTCAGAAGCATAATCTTATTCCGGTTCATTCATCACACAGTTATAAACTATGCCGACAGTACAAACTCGCAATAGCAAATAATCCTGATGGATGAAGCAAGTTAGCCAAGCTAGTAGAAAACGTAACCACATGTATTACATGGAAACCGGAACAGATGAACGTTTTAGAATGCCGCAAAAGTTATGGTAAATGGAGGCTGCAGTTCTTATTGCCCACAATACTGAACACCATGCACAAAGAGAAACACTTTGACTTGACTGATACAACATTAAGCGAACTGAGAAGCGTATTTATAAATAAGAGCCCACTGACAGTAAATTCCTGTTAGCCTGTGATACAATTCTGCTTTGTGTGCGTTGAACTTTTTAAAGTATTCTATGATTTTTCGCTGGCTGACTGTGTTATGATCTCATGTCTTATTTGAAGTTGTTTTTCTTTTTCTTTTCTCTATATTTTTAAGCACATATCTAATTTCTAGAACCTGCCAGGTGAAAGGCTGTTGTTGCATTGCATTGTGTGTTCTCGTATTGTGTTGCACTCTTCACGAATCCTCCGTATGCTGCTCTGCAGCGTTCTGGTGGCCAGGTCTCCTCGAGCTGTGCTAAACAGCATTCTTTCTGCTGATCATCATATTTAGTCACAGTGTAATCTTTTAGCTTCCAGTGATCGAGGCAAGCGTGCATGTCTAAGGAGCATTGTACCTAAATATGCAAGAAATAAAGATGAGCAAGAGGAGGATGGGTGCTTAAGGGAAAGCGGTGATGAATAGATCTGTCAGAACATTGAGGAAATTCGGGTCGCATAAATGTCTAATTGTGGGAGGAAACTGGATGAATCGGGGGAACCGAGCCGGGGCTCGATTTCAAGTGACGTGTAAATGAAGCCCACATTGTACGATGCCGAGGAAAACATATGGGAAAATTAATTTATTCCTAAGCTGTCGAATTAATTATAGATGAAGGTTTAACCTTGCGAGAAACATTATAATCTCAACGAAAGGAAATGGTAATTAAAGAAACAACCTTTGTCCCGCTAGTAGCCGAACCCACACCCTGCAAGCGACGCGTTCTGAGTACGTAGGTCGACATACTCACTGACGAGTGCACTGACTCGCTCCGTACTTGTTTCGTAGGCGCGCATTGGTGAGTGACTAAGCGTGTGATAGACGTGAGGATGAAGGGCAGTGAGTGCCAGTTAACGTGAGGGCGAATGAAAGTCCTTTTTATTGGACTTTTATTGGTCTACGAAGGTGAGTGAGTAGAGAAGGTGAGTGAGTGCACACGAGGGAACACACAGCTTACAAAAATATTGCTGAGTGATTATCCGCTTATTCCGCCGATCAGTTTTGTCCCCCTGTTCTACTTTCTCGGATATTTATGCACCTGTTCACGTAATCCATCTAGCCTTGAGACGTGCGTCATGCAGGAGTTCTGACCAGTGCTAATCAAGCCATTGTGGCGGACCCCCCATTGCTTCGCCGCTCTTATCTTTGTCAGGAGTCTGCTAGTCCAGGCTTTGACACCGCGGATTATTACGTGATGCGTGGCCGTCCTTTGTCTCGCACTGCTCGTTTGAAAGCTTTACTAACCTCTCTTGTAGACATATGTATTACCAAGTTCTTCTCGTTTCCCTTTCTTAGCTGCTCTTTATCTCTTCAGAAAGCTGTCCACTCACCTGCGAGCTGAGCCCGTCGCGGCTACGCACGCTTCCCTTGCGCGTTCGGTCGGCGCCGATGCTCTCCTTGGACGTGGTGGAGCCGGCGTCGGTGCGTCTTTGGCGCCCGCTCGTCGGACCGTACACGGACTGCAGCCGCTGGAAACGCCTGCCGCTAGACTGCGCCGCACGCATTGCGCCGCGAAATCGCCGCTATACTTTCTTCGGCGTTAAGCTTGTTGTTCCACACTACGGCCGCTATGTACGGGCTGCATGTTTGCGAGCGAATCAGCATGCCAACGCATTGTGCAGGCACAGAGGCCACGCGAGTACGTTGGCTTCTTCGCCATTCAACGCTCTGAACAGAGATTTTAGCCTTCGAAGCCATCCGAGTGGAACTGGGAGGTAGTCGCTGCATTTACATGGATGCCACGGGAGCGTGTCATGTTTGTTAGCGCATAATATGGCGAATCATCCTTCGTGCAAACGAAAGCGGCACCAGTTTCCGACGATTATCGTTCTTCCGGTGAGCGGAGGAGAGAACACGGTGATGGCCATCTCATTTTTTTTTCTCTGTCCCTCAATGTGCTGCGCCAACGTTTACGCTCACCGCTCGAGACGACGTGCCCCGTCGTAACTACCCTCTCCTGGCGTATAAATTCGCTTTCCTTGCGTATTAGTGCAGTTTACGTGGATGCGATATGCTATAAATGCGATGCGATGCGCCACTTCTCGCATTCGTGTAAACGCCACTAGTGCGGGCCAGAGACCGCTAGGGAACGGAGGAAACACGATAAAAAGTTACGGTGATGGGTGGGGGGGGGAGCGTGCCGGCCGATGAGCTCAGCGACACTTGTGCAGTGATTGCTGCCGCGTTCCTTTCGCCCGCGTGGCTCCGTATGCAAAGAGTGTACACTCGTCGCTTAGTTGTGTTTTCGAAATTATTCCTGTGCGTTAAGATCGCGCCGTGTACTATAAACGACAAGCGTAGCGCGTGAGGAGCAACGCTGCACAACTAGCCAGTTCTAGAACTGAGTCAAATGACTGAGTCGCGGTAGAGCGTCGACGGCCGCTGCTGACGTCGCACTGCTCGCTCGCCTTTAGAAGAATCCTCGACATTTTTCATGTTCATCCGCGCAGTTGTATTTTATCTCCATTATATCGATATTGTTCGCCTAAAGTTGCCACTCATCTCCTTCCGCAGTAGTGGCGGACAGTTTGGAAGCGCCGCATGTGCTCGTTGCAACGCACCGGGAACTTGCTGGCCGCCCTGAGACTGCCCCGCTCCAGTCGCTTGGGCACAGAGCCCACCTGATCCTGGCAGGCCGTCGGCACTGAGTCCTGCAAGCGACAACCGCCGCACTTGTGAGTTCTTATCATCGCACATCTCGCGCATTCATATACAAGGTACGCTGCTTATAGCGTAACTTCAAGGCCAGCGGTAAGTTCGTTGGAACGCCACTTGACCAGAATCAAGCGCTCGCGTAAGTGCGTTCATTATGCAAAATAGAAGTGAGGCGTGCAGACAGGACACAAGAGTAGAGAAGTGGACAACACGAACGCCGACTATCAACTGAAGGGAGCACTGAGGCGAAGAAATGAAAGGAGACACAAAACTCATCTGCGCATGCATTGTTTCGCCTCAGTGCTCCCTTCAGTTGATAGTCGGCGTTCGTGTTGTCCACTTCTCTACTCTTGTGTCCTGTCTGCACGCCTCACTTCTTTTTTGCATAATGAATCCTTACCAACTAGCTCAGCTTTCTGTCGTTCTAAGTGCGTTGAGCTTGAGAATCCGGGCATTGCCACTCGTCTGCGTCCTCTATCCTCAATTTCAATTTCAATTCAATTCAATTTTTATTTTTCCAGAAATAATTGGTCCTGGAAAGGGTCAAGAGCTAAAAGCTGTCTCGACAGCTTGACTAGGCCCATGACTAGGCCCGATCATCGCCGTCGCCATTATGTGTGCTCCCCTAACGTTCGGGGAACATTAAGTTAAGGGAGCCGCAACTTTAACAATAGTAGCTTCAGTAGCAGTTTTAGTAGCGAAATCAAATGAGGAAATTGGCAGTTTCGCTTGAAGGGCGAAGTACTGACAGCGATAGCAAAGTTTAGCGTTGCGCTCGGACTCCTGGGACGGTGTTCAAACTACTCGCGGGTGCGACTATACGCGGATGAGACATACGCGGATGAGACATACGCGGGTGCGTCAAGATTTCCGGCACTCTTGAAAGCTTTAACGCGCCGTGTAGGGCCTGTTATGTCATTACACAGGCACCACTGCGCTGTCTGTAAAAAGCGGCACCAGTGAAATTACATCACTTTCAGAATTTGTGCGGAAAACTATGAGAGGAAAAATTCTAATCCACCCGACTGCAGCACGTAGATAAAAACGAAATCTACACGGGTTTGTCAGAAAATGTCGCAGTTCAAGAAAAATTCGCCCTGGTCGGGGGATCGAAGCCACGAACGTCGCCTTTACATCGCTCTGCCATTTGAGCTAAGCAGGAGACTAGCAGATCGCAGAGCAAGGGCGAGCACAACTCCAACTCCAAGCACAGGGACACCGAATATGGCAGATGAGTCCTGCGGAGCCCCGCAAGGCGGAGCAATCTTCAAGAAAAGAAAAATAGTCACCTTCGACCACCTTGCGGGCTTTCGCTGAACATATTTGCCATGTTATCACTATACGGGCTGCTTACTTTACTACGAGGAAGCGATAAGGAGCTGCGGATGAGAGAAGGAAAAACAGCAGACAAGAGAAGAAAAAGAAAGGGAACAGAAGATAATTCGTTACTGCTACCTTCGACCCGCATTATTGAAATATAGTTCAAGGCAGCGATATTAAGGCTGTCGACACAACACTAACGCCCCGAGATTGTCAGTTGGTGATTCCCACGACATGAATTATTCCCGCGAATGCACAAGTCTCGCCATGATGATGATTATTGCTTGCCCATAGTGCACTCGCTTTTCCAAAGCAAGAATTTGTCCAGTGTCGGTGCTGTCTTTTGTACGCTATCCTGCTATCTCCTGTTTTTCTGCACTGCACAACGGATCCTACAGTTTGCCTTTTCACTGCCCAAGGCATTTCTGCCCATTCGAGTCGCAATTGCATTAGAACCTTTCATATTAGGTGCCGTGCCGATTACGGGCACCAAGGGGTATGCGGTTGACTTGAAGATTAGTGCGAGCGTAGCAATAATATTGTTACGGGAAGGAAGAAGCGTTCGTCTATTTACAGGTAGCTTTTAATGGCTGAGCCAACAAGCGTAGAGCATCGATCCTGCTAAAACACTTCTTCGTCGTCTCCAAGACCACCATCAGTGTCGTCTTCTTTCCACATTACCGACTGTGACATCACCCCCGTCGGAAAAAGCACCTGATTGGTGCGGCTCATCGGTCGAAGAAAGGTAAGGTTTGAGACGGCTGACGTGGATAATGTCAGAGAGGGATGAAGGCACCGTGGCATTCAGCGGAGACACTTCATATGTGACAGGGGTCACCTGGCGAAGGATGCGGTAAGGGCCATAGTATCGCGAGAGGAATTTCTCTGAAAGACCAACATGCCGAGCTGGATACCATACTAGCACAAGAGCGCCTGGTTCGTAGTTCACGTCGTGATGGCGCTTGTCGTAACGGTACTTCTGGCGTGTCTGGGAAGCAGACAGACGAATGCGGGCAATCTGGTGTGCTTGGGTCGCTGTGGCTATTACATCCTGAGTGTACTCTGTCAGCGAGTCGAGCGTGGTCGAGAGGAGTGTCTCGAAAGGCAAAGTCGGCTCACGGCCGAAGAGGAGATAGAAGGGTGAATAGCCAGCTGTGTCGTGGCGCGAGGAATTGTAGGCGAACGTGACAAATGGTAGAGCAATGTCTCAGTCGCGATGATCGGAGGAAACATACATTGCGAGCACATATATGTGATAAAAAGGGTACCTTGGTCGCGGTCGTTCCTTTTGTTGAATCTATATTCATCGCCTCTCCTGAAGGAAGTCCCGGTATAGGTCATACACTTGTGAGACGCCCGATCGAAGACGGTTGGTTGGTCGATAGGTTTGCTGTTGTATATAGCTCATACCCACTATGTGGTACTAGGCAAGAATTGGATGAGTTGGGAAGATAAGTCAAGTATAAAAAGAAACAGCTTTTTTCTATCTCCTTTCATTCAGAGTTTCATTGACATGGTTGCGTTTTATTCAAACGTTTAATTTTTACCTCTCACAGATCTGTTCTGGTGGTATCTCCATATGCTACGTCTGCAATGAACTGGAACCGACTGACCACTTTTTTTTCTGTGTTGTCTGTCGGCGGTTTTCCACTAAACGAAAACAACTTTTGGAGATTCCGCTTCTTGATCTGGGGCTGGGTGTGTGAAGTTCTCTTCTACTCTTACCTGGAGCATCGGTGCTAAGATACAGCCACGGGAACGTTTCGCCGCAGGGGTATCTGCGTCAGCAGGCGTTTGGTGTGTTGCGACATCACGTACCCGAGCACATGAGGGTTGGACCATAGCATCGGTGCTAAGATACAGCCACGGGAACGTTTCTCCGCAGGAGCGTCTGTGTCAGCAGGCGTTTGGCGTGTTGCGACACCATGTGCCCGAGCACATGAGGGTTGGACCCTCCCGCGTGTAGCCGTGCGCGGTTTAGCCGTGTCTGGGGAAAGGGGGATCCTGAGGGTTGAGCCGATGCTGTGCGCTCGGACCTTGAAGGCTCCCCGGCAGAGGCAACACACCTCTTTGGCCTCTGCTTCAAATAGACGGCACCTCCAGACTGACCCACCTGGAGGAAATCGGCAGTCGCCTTTTCCTGTCCTCTCCATTCTTTGTCTTTCTCTCTCGCCTTTTCGTCTGTGCTGTCTTCTCTTCCCTTCTTATTACTTCCTAATTTCCTGGCGGCAAGGGTTAACTGTGTGTAATATATTCAGTCTTGGGTATACCTATAGTGGCTGTTATAGTGGCGATGTATGGCTGGCGTCTGCAGGTATTATCCCAACCTAGGGCCGTATAACGTAAAACTATGCGAATATGTTTTTCTTCCAATCTCCTGACGACAGATTTGCGTAACCGCTGACGCAAGCATCGGGCGGTCACCTGCAGGGTTGTCTGAACAAACCAATCTAATGCTCCCCTCGTTCATAGGCGATCACTTTTGTTTTCTTCAAAAACGAATAACATTGCCTGCACTGAGCGGCTTGTCTTATATAATTGGCTCACAAGAGGCGAGGAGTATGCTCAAGTGGATAGGGTTTCAATGGGGCCGAGCCACTTCACTAAATACCGATAACCGGATAAAGAGGGTGGTGCGGATATTTGCGATTATAGTCCGTTTTCCCTTACTTAACTTGCGGTGGCTGGTCGAAAATCGCGGCGGCATGCAACAGAAGCTTAAGGATGACGCTAAAATGGTTCCTCAGCAAAGAAGAGTTGGCAGAACGAGGTCGTAAGCGCACCGAAAGTGCTCAGAAACGTTACACGGCCACGCAAAAAAGTTTATTATATGCAAATTAACCCATGCTCTCCGGCAGGTGCGAGTAGCCAACGCGTGAGCGATCGGCGGCAGCCATCTTTTATTCCTTTCGGAATGGGGCAGCCTGCGGCTATCCAGAAGAAAATTCAGCTTTGTTCAGCATATTAATGCATCTTTAATGCGTACACGTCCCTTTGACGCGGTGAGTTTTTGCGTTTTTTACGGTTTTGTGACAGGAAGCTGAAGTGGGTGCAGCCCGAAAACGTTTGACCAATAGCTGGGGGCGACTCGCGAAGAGGCGTCGAATCAGAAATAACTATCTATTGGGGGGAGTCAACTCATGCATAATCAGTGTGTACATGTCATATAAGATGGGGAGATGTTGCGGTTTTCGTGACGTCGCGTGACAGACAGGTGAAGTGGGGATGGTCCAGATAGTTTTTGGCCAATCGCAGAGGGCTGAAGTTTGGAATAGTTTTACGCTATAGCGCCCCTGAAATAGTCGGCTTAACACGCGATCATGTCGCGATAAATTTTAGCGTATTCCGCCGAGGCGCTATATCCGCGCCCAGCGCACGCTCTTCCGAAACGACCGCGACAGCAACGCGCAGCCGACGCATTTGCACCTTGCAAAGAAGACGATACACGTATACGTTGCAATAAACGACCGAAATTATACTAGCCAATGGGGATAAAATGAGCACCGAGTGGTTGGCATATCACCCCCACAGAAGTGCACGTCAATTACAACCTATGCAAAAAAGGGTGAGGCGTGCAGACAGAACACAAGAGTAGACACAACATCTACTCGTGTGTCCTGTATGCACGCCTCACCTTTTTTCGCATAATGAACCCTTACCAACTAGCTCAGCTTAGTTCTGAAATTACAACCTACCGGGAAGGGAAAGGGCGCGCGGCGAGCCTTTCCTCCTCTCTGGCTTGTGCTATTCGGCGCGGCGCTGGTTGAAAGTATTGCTGTAGCGTGCTGCGAAACTATTGGGAGATGTTTTAGCTCGTACTTTGGGAAATTTACGCGACCTTTGGAGAAACGGCAGAACCAGTCTGTAGCGTTTCGGTGCATCGGTAACCACAATATGCGGAAATATCTCTTGGGGGCGCAAACATGTGACGCGCATCATCAGCCGAAATCATCAGTGTGTGTGTGTGTGTGTGTGTGTGTGTGTGTGTGTGTGTGTGTGTGTGTGTGTGTGTGTGTGTGTGTGTGTGTGTGTGTGTGTGTGTGTGTGTGTGTGTGTGTATGTGTGTGTGTGTGTGTGTGTGTTGAACGCTTGTCAAAGTATAATAGCTCAACTTCTTCCGTAGCAGAACGGTACCCACGCTGTTACGATAGTCGTGTATGTTTCATTGCTCCTAAACCGCTCTTTATAACTAAAGAATACCGATACAAGCTAACATTAGTGAATGGAATTTTCAGAAGTACACAATTGATATCCGTGGATGATTGCAGGCTCAAACACGCGCGCACACATCGCAGTGCGTGCTCCGTCCGCCTCAACGCCATCGGGAAGTCCGGCCGTGCCGACTTAAACCACCTCAGTACGTCTCGCAGAACTGTTTTCCACGTATACGCCACGTCACGCTAAACAGACCACGCGAGCGCGAAAACGCCCATGCCGTGGCTTCAGCTCTGGTGACAGATTGGTGGGGTGGCGGCATGGATGTTGTCGAAAAGCAGTAGTGCTGCACTATTTCGTAGTATGTGTGTATTTCTTGTGGACTGGGGTACTCTTGCGTCTCTTTTAGTGCCCGGTTGCAGTGACCTTGAGCTATCGTGTGTGCACGATGGTGTCCGCTAGAAACCAGCGCTGCCTGACATACACGACGGAGCGCTCGCCCAAGCCAGCATGCCGACTCCCCATAGATGGCACCACCACGTGCACATATGGTGGCGCCCACGAAAAAACGCCCGCCCGCAGCGCAACGTGTTCGGGCGATTTTCTGAGGAAGAGAAAGAGACGAGGATGCGTGGCTTCGCTGCTTGTGAATGCTGGCTGCGTGACGTCAGGCTCCATCCAAGTTGATTTGCTTCTTCCAACGACGCATCCAGCAAGGAAGCGCGGGAGCGGACTGCGCATGTCCGTCGCGATCAACACGTGGAGCAGACCGAGGTGACGTCCGAGCGGCGGCATCGCGGCGACCGAGGTGGCGCGCAGGAGCGATGCAGTATAAGATCATCGAGGGACGCAGTTGCATGACGTCGTTTCGGAGGTGCTGCCGCTTACGATGGACTTTGCACGCAAGAGGAGCGCGAATGCACGCCGCCGGGGCTGTTGTTTTGGCTCCGGCAGAGCCGCGTGGTCCCAGCGGCGACGCAGCTCAGGTTTACCACACCAGCAGAACTGCGAGTGAGTGAGAATTTCGGTTCTTGATGTGTTGTTGTATCCTGCTGCTTGGCGACGCGCGCTGCGAAAGTATTGAACCGAGCTGGCTGCCTTTGGACAAGACACTTGCAATGAAAAAACACAAATATACGCAACAGGACTGCCGGCTGCTGCAGCAAAAGTCAGGAGACGACTCGGCACATTCTAATGGAATCCCCCCAAAATTGAATCACCGAAGTATTCTTACGTTATTTGAATGCAGAAGCATTGCGACTTCTTAATTAACTGGTTAGTTCATGATACGTGACGTCATACATTGTCAAGTGTCCTTTACAACTCTATCTTAATTCACTTTGCTCTAATTTGTACCAACCTTAATCGACCTCAGTCAACTTTAATCACCTCAATCCTCCTTAATCCATCTTAATCCACTTTATTTCACCTTCGATGACTTCACCTTAATTCACTTTATTCCATCTTAAGTCAACTTCTCTAACTTCCTTTAACTTTAGTTCACTGCTCTCTATCCACCTTAATACACGTTAATTACCCAAAATTACTAGCAATTAACGTTTTTATACCATTTACTATCGTCTGTATCGCTACTGACGTCATACAAGACGCTGATGGCGTCACACTGATTTTTGGTACCACCTGTTGCGGGCGACGCTGGTTTTTCTGCCTCATGGGACGTACGAGTACAATGCTTTCGCACTAATATTACTACGCGTCTATACTGAAAGCGAAAGGAAAGAGCCGTCACTGGAAAAAGACGACGAAGAGGCCGATGTCACCCTGTATGCGAGCTGTCCGCTAATTTGGTTAGAGCCTTGCATCTCAGTGTAAATACACCCTGTATATAATTAGACTACGTGTTTTCTTTAAGTAACAATACTCACCCAGCCAAACCGCGGGCACACTTACCACTATACGTTTTGGTTCAAAGTTGATATCATTGTCAGCTGGTTAGCGAGCTGGTCAAGCAAGGGGCGTTTAGAGTATTGGTGGGAAAAAATACGGGGAAGAGACGGGGCTGCGGTTGTGACAGGAATAGAAGCATTACAAGGTAAATTAGATACAGGCAACGTGCTAGACTGCAATAAATGTAGTAAAACCGGGTTAAGTCATGCTGTCTAGGTGACTACATGTCGCCACCCCGTTCCAAAGGGGATACCATTAGAAATAATAATCCTCATTACCATCGAGATTTGTCTTGTCGTGCACTTACAACAATTAGGTGTTTCTTTTTTTTTTGTTCAACAAAACAGACTGGTTGGCTAGCTAGTTTTGCATGTTAATAGTTTTAAAACTATTACTTGGACCACGAATCGCAAGTAATCCCCAAAAATTGTGGAATTTAGTTAAGGCTAATAATAAAGATGAGGTCAGGATCCCACCGATAACAGATGAACGTAACATCCTTATCAGTGATGAAGACAAGGCAGACTGCTTTAACCAATATATCGCCTCTGTTTTTTCGGACTCAGCACCACGGACTTACCGGACTTACCCCAGCTACCGTGGGTGCCATTTCTGAGGTCATGCCTGAGGTTACAATCAATAGGTCTGGCATTCTTGATCTTCTTCGTAAGCTAAAGCATAATTCTGCTCCTGGCCCTGACGGAATACCGTGCTTTGTGCTTAAATCTTGTGCAGACATCATATCTGATTATTTATACGTAGACCCGCCGTGGTTGCTCATTGGCTATGGTGTTGGGTTGCTGAGCACGAGGTCGCGGGATCGAATCCCGGCCACGGCGGCCGCATTTCAATGGGGGCGAAATGCGAAAACACCCGTGTACTTAGATTTAGGTGCACGTTAAAGAACCCCAGGTGGTCGCAATTCGCGGAGTCCTCCACTACGGCGTGCCTCATAATCAGAAAGTGGTTTTGGCACGTAAAACCCCATAATATATATTTTTTATTTATACGTACCCTTCGCAAAATCTCTGCACACTTATGAACTCCCCCAAGAATGAAAAAATAGGAAATGTAGTGCCTATTCATAAGAAAGGACAGAGGGACAGCGTCTCGAACTACAGACCAATTTCTTTAACTATCGTTCCTTGTAAGACACCTGAACACGTAATTTAGACTAACATTTGTTCCCATCTTAGTGATGATAATTTCTTTTTCGATTATCAACATTGGTTTAGATCAGGGAGGTCTTGTGTTACACAGCTAAATTATATTTTCCGAAGACATATTTAGCTCATTCGATAATGGTTTTCAAACTGACTGCATTCTTCGTGATTTTCAGAAGGCGTTTGACAGAGTTTGTCACGCTCTTCTCTTTTGTAAACTGTCCGCTCTCGGTTTACCCCGAAATATTCTTCTATTGCTGCAAAATGATCTAACTGACCGTTCACAGAAAGTAATTATTAATGGAGCTGAATCTGCTACCCCTCCTGTGTCATCCGGAGTACCACAGTGCTCTGTTACAGGGCCTCTTCTTTTTCCAATTTATGTTAATGATGTTGCTTCTGAAATAACATAAAAAATCAGGCTGTATACTGATAACTGTGTTTTATAGAGGGAAATTAAAGATGATTCAGACCAATTAGCTTTACAGTCAGATTTCCATAGTATATCCCATTGGTGTCAAAACTGGCTTATGTCTTTAAATGTTTCCAAGTGCTGCTATATCCGTTTCACCAAAGCGTAACCCCATGCAATCAAATTATCACATTAATGGTCAGCCCCTCGCCACAGTTAACGAAACTAAATACCGAGGAGTTACCTTTTCTTGAGTTACCTTTTCTTCAGGTTTGTAATGAAATCGCCACGTTCAATGTATAACTCAGAAGGCAGATCGCGTTTATAACTTCATTAAAAGAAATTTCAAGCATTCCCCGCAAAATGTTAGGGAAACACTATGTGTAACCAATATCCGACCTATCCTTGAATATGCCTGCGTTGTGTGGGACCCCCGCACGCAGCTTCTCGTGAATAGCTTAAAAGCTATCCAGAACCGCGCCGTTCGCTTTGTAACTAGTTGTTATCAATTTCCTAGCAGCATCTCCAATATTAAACGTCAAATTAACTGGGTGGACCTTTCCTTGCGCCGTGAACGATTCCACCTCGTATTTTTGCGGGACGTGCTGTACAATGAAGCACCGTTAGTTAAAAGTAGAGATTTACAGGCACCGAGTTACATGCCTGAGCGACGAGATTAGTTTACAGATTAAAGTTTTGCCCGCACGGCCGTTTATAAGAACTCGTTTTTTTTTCCGCGCGCCATCAATGCGTGGAACCGGCTGCGTCCTGACATTGTTAATACTGCTGCTGATCGTGCATGGTTTTCCGATATGCTTAGTCAGTATGTGTAGCTTGTTCGTATTCCTTTTTTTGTCCAGTGATTGATTGCCCGTGTTTGTTGCTTGTGTCTATTTATTACTTTGGTGCAATGAAGTGTTTGTCTACCTTGCCACACCCTTTACTGTAATGCCCATCAGGACGCTGTATTTTATGCCTGTATTTATTCAATGGACAACTTTGGTGCTGTCAGGTGTTCCTCCACTTTGCCTCGATCGCCCCCCCCCCCCTTCTGTAATGCCCACCAGGGCGATATGTGAATAAACAAATAAATGAACATGTTTTCTGTGCCGCTTGAGTGTTTGTATCGCGGATGTAATAGCCGCGTACTGCTGCTATGGACGCGAGCACTGTTCCTGCCTCATGCGTTTAGGTGGTCACCATGACGCCTCTTGCTCATGATGTTTCACAGCGCTGACAATTGTTGTGCCACGCCTTTGGTCGACCATCGAACGCCGATGCTCAATTTCGTTCTCCCGTGGTTTAAATTTTGAGCCTTTTTTTCGGGCGAGTCCGGGTTCACAAGCTCTTTTGAGTCGAAAGAACGGTTTTCCAACGTCGAGGAATATCTTGCTTGATGACGATCAGGAACAAGGAAGATCAAAGCAAGAAAATAAAAACAAAAAAAATTTCCTGCGCGATGATTATTACGAATACTTTCCAACTCGCTCAACTTAAACAATTTTCGTTAATTTTGCGATATCATTTCTTTATTGCTCATAATTATGAACGCATTTCCGACGGACTGATAGAGAGAGGAAATGGGTTCAGCCTAAGAAGCTAATAGAAGGCGATATCGAGGACGAAGTTGGTGACCGTAGCAAAGTGGAAGGAACTGATCAAGAAGGAGCGACTTCATTTGGAAATGGGGTATACTTGAGAGAAAAGGCGACGATCAGGGATTCAAGAGTGAGAATTTTCCCATAAAATTGTAGAGTTTGTTCTCTTGGGGCGAAGAAGGAGCAGCCACAAGATGGCGGCATATCTTTGCAAGGTTATATCCGCCCCTGGGTCGGCACAAGTGGGCACTCAAACATCAGCCAATATCTATTTCGGGCTGTATGCGCGTCTACACATCGACACAGGTACTCGCGCCCACGCATACTCGCTAACGCTCACTCGCGTTCTTACTCACTTTCATTCGCACTTATCGGCATGCTCACTCCTTCATTTCATTTCATTTATTTACTCTCGGGGCCGTACAGGCATCACAGGGAAGAGTGGCAATAATAATTAATAAAAATGGCTAGTGAGGCAACACATGATCACGGAGAGCGGACTTGAACACGTCATGGTGACGATGAAGGTGGGAAGGCGATGCCAGTCTTAGCTTTTTTTCGGAATGAAGGCTTCGAAGTTGCTCTTGCCCCCAGCTATATACGCCAACTAGTACACTGTACCCCAACTTTCATACGGTGATAAACGCGGGATGACGAGTGACTTGGAGGCGTAAAAAGTGTAGCTTTTAGCTCATTATTAGTGTAATATATTTGACGAAACAGGCATAAGCGGGAAATATGACGTCTGGTATAAAGGATCGGCACATCAAGTTTTTTCTTCATGCGAGAAACGCTCGCTGGTAGTTAGAGAGGATAAATCTAGCGGATCGGTTTTGAACTGATTCTAAGGACTGTGTTATCGAGCCAGCGCACGAGTCTAATATGGCTAAAGCGTACTCGAATTCAGAAGGCGCGAGTGTTTTGTATAGCAGAAGTTTCAATGGAACGAAAGCGAGACGGAAATTCTGGGGAACAAAACCAAGGGTACTGTTAGAGACAGAAGAAGGGAAAGGCAGGGAGGTTAACCAGGTGGGTAGATCCGGTTTGGTACCCTACGCTGGGGGAGGGATTGGAGGGGGAGGTAAAGTGATAGCAAAGTAGAGATAAAGAAAGAAAGGACTATAGACATGCAATCACAGTCAAATGCTGCCATCGTATACCGCCGCTTTGTTAATAACATGGCGGACATACTTCTGGCACCTCAGGTTGTTAGTGATATGGACGCCTAGATACTGTCGACGAACTGAAGAGGACAACCGTTTAGATCATAGTCCTGAGGTGTGGACAGGTCAGTTTTCCGAGACACCCGCATCGTTTTACATTTGTTAATGTTTAGTTTTATAAACCATGTATCCCACTATATATATAAAGGGAAGATTTATTCAGGTCGGATTGAAGGATGGAGATGCCAGACAGATTAGAAATTACCCGGTACAGAACACAGTCGTCTGTTAAGAGCCTTATATTAGAAGTAACAAAATGAGGCAGGCCATTCATGTAAACAAGAAAAAGAAGACGCCTAAGCGCTGATCCCTGGGGAACACCCGATGTTACATAACATGATTTAGAGTCATGATAATTAACAGACACATACTGCGTCCTATTCTGCAAGAAACATTCAATCCATTTAAGCAAGCTACAATCAAGATTGAGTGCACTAAGTTTCAGTAATAGTGGTCGATGTGAGACGGTGTCAAAAGCTTTCGCGAAGTCAAGGAAGGTGCATTCAATCAATGAAGATAGAACTAATGCGGGAGAAAAATCAATATTAATGGTGAGGTTCGAGTCTCACAAGAATGACGTTTACGAAAAGCATGCTTCTGTGAGCTGCTATAGACTCCAGAAAACTAATAAGATCGCCAGACTTGTGGACTGGAATCGCCTTCTCCGCCTTCCAGTCCGTTGACTACAGCAGAGCAGATTTTTGCTCATATCCGCTCACACTAAGCTGTGACACTTACGTTCATTGAAAGTCGCCGTTAACCGGCACTGACTCTTCTTCTGCACGTCCACTCAGAGTCATCCGTACTTTGATCCCGTCCTCGTACAATCAGACCTTTTGTCACTCACTCGCGCTCTATCCTAGCTTTCTGAAATCACTGTGGAGCAACTATGAGTCGGTGTACTTGTGAGTGAATATGCCGACCCGTGGATCCGCCCTTAGCTAGCACCATCCTCCTCCTCAAAATGGTGCTGAGATCACAACGAGATCGGCGGCATAGTCGCTCCTTTACATGGCAGCAACCATATACAGCTCACGGGAGCGTTGACACACAACGGTCAGCGTCGTTTCACGAAGCGCAGCTGCGAAAGCAACGAGGACACGTATACGCGCGCTGAGCGTCCTCCTGTCCGAACATCGTCTGCCAGGTACTGAAAGGGTACTCCATTCAGCCAGACATAACCCCCATGCTGTGTATCAGTTCGTATGTCTATTGCGACCGCTGATTTAACAATTGTGTGCCGACATGAGCCACGGGAGACGATGGTCAACCGCAGCAGGTGGGAGTTCAAAGGCGCATGTGCGTATTTCTCCTTCCGTTGTGAGCGTATGAGTAGCAGGGGCCCTGTCGAGCTTGATGGAATAGCATAGCAGACGATTCTGCGACAGGAGGATGCTCCGCGT
Organism: Dermacentor albipictus; assembly: GCF_038994185.2. Taxonomy (NCBI): domain Eukaryota; kingdom Metazoa; phylum Arthropoda; class Arachnida; order Ixodida; family Ixodidae; genus Dermacentor; species Dermacentor albipictus. Next base: position 10,338,392 of record NC_091829.1, read on the forward strand.
GCATGCTCCTGCGCTCGCTACTTTCGCAGGTGCGCCCCATGAATCGGCGCTGACCATCGTTGTCGATCCTCCGGATACTGTTGCATACCTGCGGAAAGCCTTTACAACACAAACACGCGCACGCTCGCGCACACATACACTTGTAAGTTTATATAGTTTATATTGTTTCGGTTTAATAATTTCGACTTTTGCATTGTTTCATCTTTTCGCTTGGTGTATAGTGTATGGAAGTAAACAATCACATGCTTATGTTCTTGTAAAGCTGCCATTACTGCTTGTATACTATTGACTTAGGATGTTCATATGTTCCTGTTCATATAGGATGCTCATAGGATGTTCCTGAGCTGCTAACAAAAGCTATTTAAAGTGAATTCGTAGGTATTCAGTCGATTCGTCGTGTTTCATCGATAACGGGACTCGTCCATCTACTTATGTGTCGTAATAGTCGGTGCTTCCTCCCACGGGACCACGCACGAGACACTTGAACGTTTTTTGTTATAGTGGGTGGCTGTAATGTCATTCCTGCGATATATTAAGGGCACATGTTAAGGCTTCAAGAACTTACCTGCTTTGTACGGACATCAGACTGATCTTCAGGAAAGTTGCCTTTGAGAGAAAATTCACACAGTGACAACACGTGAAATAAATTACCTTTTATTTAACAATGGCCGTGATGATCAAGGAATGAAGGTCGCCCGCTGTTGCGTTATGTACAAGTGCATCGAAAGCTGATGTCTTACAGCAGCAAACGCTCCCATCCCCGCCCTCGCATTTCATTTTCTTTTTATTTCTGTTGACGTTCACACCGGAATAACTGTGAGGGACAAGGTAAATGGGACGAACCTAGGTAGTGGGCTTGCACTTGACCGTTTACAAGAGGCTGACTCGCAGCTCTGTGCTTAGTACATTCACTGCCTAATAAGAGGGTTAGCGTACAATGTGTTGGGGCAGACAGAACTCTGTGTTTGGAAGTCACTGTGTGGCGCACAAGACAGTAAATACTTTCCGCCCTTCAAGACCCGCCTATTTACTATAAGCAACGTGAGAAGTGGCGTCATAACTTTGGGCGGAGGAGGGGTCCGGGGAGCAGGTGGACTTAGGCGCAATATCGATTCGAAACAACATGCTTTATAACGGAGTACAGGGCAAGTAATCTCTGAACCCACCGTCCTTGATCTTGAGACGCCCGTGTTGGAGTTAACCATAAATAAAGGTCAATATATACACGCAAAGTTTCTAAATATTTCGCTAAGAATCGCGCTAATACTGCCACTGATCACATAACTTTTACTTTATATAATTTATGCGATATTCTTCTGTTTCTTTTTAAATATTGAAATAACCTCATATATGCACCCGAAGGAAACAATAATTACCAGCGTTCATCGCTTCATTTCGGCCTATAATAAATGATAAGTGTCGTGCATTTAAACTCGTATCGCTATGTGCGCACAGCGCAATAGCGGCCATGGCGAAATGCATGACGGACGAGGATGAAATAAGTAACACCGAGTTCGACTAGGCTGCTCAACCTTCGCACGTAAGCTTTCGCCAGCGTATGCGTCACCTTGAGTTATTGGCCAACGTTTACCATCTTAAGTAAGACAGTTTACAGGAACAGGTACAATCGAGAAAAAACAAAAATGAATGGTTTGCGTGGCCTCTTGTGGCATTGCAGGTAACGAGGGTGAAAATTAACCTAGATCTGCACACACATGAAGGGTACGCTTCTCTAACTCCTCAAATGTTCTTTCTTTAATTGCCCAATTTAGTCGCACAAACGGGGTGGTTAACGAAGAGGGATGTCTTCAAGAATGATAGTCTGACTGACAGGAAGAGCTCTCGAAAAACTATTTTACATGATTTCTGGATTACGAGTGCGCGTTGAGTGAGAAGGCAAAGCGAGTAAACTTGAGAGCAAAATCAACTTTCCAGCCTTCCTGCGGCAGGCGGTGAGGTGAAGCTTTGCCGACTGTTCCAGGTAGTATAAATAGTTTCTTACGAAGATCACCAGAGAGAAACCTCGCGCTAGTGTCCGGCAGGAGTCGCCAATAGGGAGGTTGGAACAGTGTGAAACTGATAGGCATTACGTGGCCTATGTACCGTAGCTTTTCGAAGACCTTTTTTTATAAACACGCTGTGATACAAGGTTGTGGAAGTTATCAGTTCAATATAGCAGCCTTTCATTGTTGTGATCCGACATTGTTGGAGCTTCGTGTAGAATAACACGTTTAGTATATCGAAAAAGTGTTCACCCTGTGCAGCTGTTACTGCTAATATATTACACAGACTTAACGATGGACATGCGCCAAGGACCATGCATTGTTTCCAGAAGTTGCTGTGATAACGTGGACAAATCGCGCTTTTATCATTTTGACAATTTCGATAATAAATAAACGCTGTGATTGCATTATAAAAAAAAAGAGATTTTGACACATTTTTGCCAAGAACCAGAGTTTGCATAACCAAGCCTGAGCGCTATCGAGAAAGGGTCTAAGAGAAACGATCAGGAAGCCAGCCATACGGAACCGGCCCGTGGCGAAGCCGAAACTAATGTAAGCACTTATACATTTTCAACGTGGCTTAAGTGCTGTAGCAACAGACAGTCCACTGCTGGGCCTCATACGAACCTGCGTAGTTTCACCATGGTCTCCAATATCATGCGCGATCCTTGCGCGTTGCCCGATTTCGGAGGCCATGGCTTTACCATCTGTACCAGGCAGATCTCAGCGCGCGCTGCGATTCGTCGATAGTAATGCTCGCGTGCGCAAGCAGGCATTCGAAACCACGTGGAGTCTTCAGCTGGCGCTTGAACTAGGTATACTCGCGAATCAATGTAAACGCCTGACGAATAATTTTACCGCTACCGCAGCCACGCGAGTTACGTCACGGTTCGGAACGAGCCACAGAAGTTCTTTTCCCAGCGCGCGATTTGACCTCTCACATCTAGAGTGACCGTGGACGACCCTCTGTACCATTTAAGGCCAGGCCAGCAAGGACAACTGTCGTCTACATTGACGTGATGACGGTGTCCTTGGAGCCCCGACCATCTGAGATATGAGGCTTCTCCAGGTCCTTCAGACTGAGGCGTTCGACGACGCAGGCACCAACGGCGTCGCCCAAGACGTTGATGGCTGTGCGGAAGCGATCTCTGTAAGGAAGCACACACAACAACGGCGTCAAATGCGAACTGAACTTGGCGGCATTACTGCAACTAATTGCAAGCAATGTACGCTCTGTGCCGCAGACACTAAGAAAATAACAAAGATTACTTAACGCGTTTCACTACAGAGGAAAAGATTATTAATTTACGCAGCGCATGAATAGCGATGTTGCACCTCAGGCATTGCGCGACACGAACTATTACTAACTTAATAACTAAAATTTCGCAGACGTACTTATAGTATATTTGCGGTAGACGCTATAAAGTCTGGATTCAAACCCATCAGTAAAATTCTTTTCTTACGCAATATGCGGCCGTAACAGCGTAAATACTTGAATCTGCGCACTCTTACCATGTGCACCCGCCTGATCACAATGTTGGAGCCTTGGAAAACTGTGCGAGAATGTGAGCATATACAGCGCCGTCCACTACTGTGCAGAGCGCGAGAGCGGCCGGATGGATGGATGGATGACTGCTATGAGCGTCCCTTTTGGAACGGGGTGGTGGGCTGCGCCACCTTGTTATTATGTTGTCTAATGTCCTACCTATGTTTAAACAGAAAAAAGAAAAGAAAAAGAACCACCCACGATGAATTCCCATAACGAAACTTTGTGAACCCCTATTGTGGACTTTGTTTTTGCACGCCTCTGTTGTTTGTCGTTTGCCTACTTTTCTTCCACCAATCTTCCAATCGCCCCTTGCTCTCGCTAAACGCCGGTGCTCCTAAGAGGCGACATATGCCTAAATCGACCGCTGGACAGATATCTTGACATTCTAATAAAATATGTTCCATCATTTACCTAGCTTTACCGCAGCAAGCACTTCTTCCTTCTTAAATCTCGCTTTGTAAGTGCGTGTTCTAAGGCATCCTGATCTCGCTTGGAAAAGTAGTGAGCTTCCCCGCAGGCTTTCCTTTGCAGGGCGACATCTGGCGGCAGTAGCTGGGTCCGGGATAGTGGGCCCAGGAGCATGTGCGGCCTAACAGACATGTAGAAACGCTTTTGACGAGTGGCGACGTTGAAAAGTGCCTTTGTTTCCACTAGTCTGCACTCGGTCTGAGGGCGCTTGCGACACAGCAAATGACACAGAATGAAGCGTATGGGCTGACAACGTTCGCGGGTCCTTTCGATCACGTAGATGCTTACAGGAACCAGTCGACGACGATGATGAGTGTGATGTCGTCAGCAGGGAGCCCGACCGCATTCAGTACCATCACCATGGTAACCAGGCCCGCTTGCGGGATTCCAGCGGCGCCGATGCTGGCAGCGGTTGCCGTGACGCTGCAGTGACGTGAACAGCCTCCATTGCAAGTTTATTTCAATGTAACCGCATAAATGCATCAAGCTGTACACGCGCTGCGGATAGGCAAACAGTGCAAGCGGTGTCAAGCCGTCAGAGTAACAAAGCCCTGCTTTCTGGTCATGTTCGAGACTCAAAGGGATATACAGACAATCGCTCGGAACATGAATCGAGGTAACCCCGCTGATGGAATGATTCCCCATCGTTGTGGCTAGAACGAGCCATGTTTTTCTCATTAAATGTGGATTTATACTTTTAATTCATCACTAAAAGTCGTGAAAAATGACCTTTGGCGGCCCACGCAGCAAAAACATGAAGCTGCATAAGATGTCCACTCCGTGACCTTCAACTAGTCTACGCGGTTACCGGTCTTCTTATTAGTATTGAAATGCACTATACTTTCGTAGTGTTATAAAAAGCTGTTCCTGACTGACAATGTGCACATAGGCCTTCGTTTGTAGTGAGCAGAAAAGTGGCGCTGTCTTCGCCTTTGGCTTTGATGACTTGGCTTGGCTCGTCTGTCAACAGAACAGCGACAACGGGGGCCAGCTAACCATAACGTAGGGAACGTACATGGGGAAAAACGTGGTACAAATATGTCTTTACAACAACGCGAACTCATTGCACCAGCTTTTTATTTTGAAAAGTGGTTGAAAAGGTCAAAATGTAGGTGGCTGACCACAGTTACACTCACCCCTGTGAAAGCAGAACGATGGGCGGCTTTCACAGTTTGCGAGGCGGGCTGTCGACATCGCTCTCACTTCTCAGCGTTGCTGGAGGAGGGACTCTCACTTTTTTACAGGCTGCTCAGATCGAAAAATTCTGCTTGCTAAATATCCGCGCTCTTTCGGAAGTAACCGCTGCAGATTAAGTAAACACTACCGAGGGTGAGCTTTGCGTTGCGCCATCAAAAACTATAGGTCCTTCAAAATCGGTTGTCAGTCCCTTTAGCATTGCCTTTGTACAACGTTACAACAACGGCCAAGTCTTCGTAGCGACTGTGTTCTCGCTCTCTGGTCGGTTTGTGCCAGTATAATGTGTGGGCGATATCACGCATATTTTTATCACCGCAAACACCCTATTTTATGTCATGGATGTAGAAAGAAAGGACGTGAGATGTCGCTTACACTCGCAACTATTCATACGACGAACGCCACTCCAGAGAGCATACACGGCGATCATTTTGAAGCTTTATAGAATTTTTAAGAATAGTATGTTGGAGATCGCATAATTCTAGTCCTTGAGATGGATCATTCAGAGAGTCGGGCATTACTTGCACGAGAAATCGAAACACAGATTCAACTAATCAACAAGATTCCACTAATTATCTTTTAAATTAATTACTTTACGGTGCAAATTGTAATTTACGAATTGTAGCCGGCGAGCTTGCAAGAGGTGTCCACTTGAAATGGATTTTAGGACGACACCAGTTTCGGGGTATTATTTCCCGAAGTGTGGGCGTTACAATTACTTATGTTCTTCGATGCGTAAAAGAGCGTTTTTTACGGCAAGTTTGATGGCGCATACATCCAAACTTTCGTCATTCTGGTAATTTATTCCAAATAGATACACCTTGCAAATTCACCAGCTACAATTCATAAATCGCAGTATGTCCCGTAAAGTTATTAATTAGTTATTAGTGAATTTTTGGCAATTAGATGGATGTGTGTTTCGATTTCTCATGCTAGTAAAGTCCGCCTCTTCGAATAGTCCAGCTCAAGGAGAAGTGTTATGCTATCTGTCACAGGTGATTTCTAAAAATTCCGTAAAACTTAAAAATGATCACCCTGTACACAATTACGCTCAATGTGAACTCAAAAATAGCTTACACTTGAATTATCTATATGTATTTAGAGCGAAAGCTCATTCACTTGCCTGGGTTCTACCTTATGGGAAACCGAACCTCTACAAATTGCAATAAAGCGCGGTTAGCGTTTTCTCGTCGACCGATCAATTCCCGTAGCCATTTCCGCTCGTCAGTTTTACAAAACGATGTGAACGCATTTTTATTTTCGTCACCGCTGACCGTGACGTCTCCCGCAGTGCGCCAGTGGCGCGTGGACTGACGCGTATGAAGCTCTGTGGATAGACGACGTACCTGATGGCGATGACCTTGCCGACGTCCAGGGGCACTCTTCGCACCTGGGCGATGAAGATGGCGGCCACGGCTTCGTACAGTGCCGTTCCGTCCATGTTGATGGTGGCTCCGATGGGGATGCAGAAGCGGACCACCTTCGGGTCCACCTTCACCTTGTCTTCCAGCGTCGATATGGTCACCGGTAGCGTAGCAGAACTGCGAACGCAGCGACTTGACTATACTAGGCAAACGGTCCGTATAGTTTGTTGGTTTCTCTTACGATAAATTCAGTTAAATCCAGTATTGCTCGAAGGGAAGGGTATAGAGAGAGCCACCTATCCCCCGCTGTAAGAAGTGGGGGGGGGGGGGTCTAGTCGTTCTTGCAAACACTGAACAGAGTGCAAACGCGTCGCGCTACAACTCGTCGCTTCAGGTACCCGTCCTACTTGTTAAGCACTTGACACGTCCCATGGGCTAACAGTACGTTGTACTTACAGCTTCAGATTAGGACGAAAGAAGAGTCACAAGTGTTTAAGGACGTGCTGAATGGTAACTTACATTTTAATTTCTTCAGACTGATGCAACGTCTCCGATAGGACGGAAGTGATTGACTCACCAATCTTAAGTAATACTAAATTGTCTAGTTTTACGTCCCGAATCTGCGCAGTTGCCTATGATGGACGCCGAGGTGGAGAGGTGCTGGCTAATTATGATAATCTGCGGTCCACCTAAGATACACCTAATTTTTTTTTTCCAACTACGTCAGCTGCGGTTTCGCAGAGTCAAATCGAGTGTTGTACTGGGCAGTAGGGGTCCAGTTGTAGCAAGTTCAAGCTGGGTACCGTGCTATTTCGAGTCTTATAAGCAATCGCATCTCAAATCCGTAGAAATCTGGCAGGTGCACGGGCATTGATGTCGCGCGAGAAGGATCACACGGGAGGCTCCCGTACCTGGAAGCGGTGCCGAATGCAGTGGCGATGGCCTGCAGCATGTCGAGCAGGAAGCGGAAGGGCGGCTGCCGCATGACGAGCCAATAGATCAGCGGCAGCACCACAAAGCCGTGTAGCAGGAGGCCCAGCAGAACGGTCACGGTGTACAGGCCAACTTGACCGGCCACTATCGAGAAGTCCTGCATTTCCAGCATCTTGGCCATCACCAGGAACATGACGCCCACGGGCGAGAACCTGCGCGCGCAGAACATTTTCGTGCCTGCCAAAAGTCGCTGTGATCTTGGCGCCGTCGGTGCGAAGAACTATCTTTCATACCGAATCGCCGAAGGCGTCTGCCCGGGATTTCGGCGTTATACGGCAAGTGCGCAAACACCTTGGTTCGAGTCACTCGAACCGCACACGGTGAGCGGTTTTTCACTGTTCTCCTTCGAATCTATACGCGCGCGCCCGCAAGTGCGTTGAAATGCCGGCAGTGCTTATCTGCCCAATTAAATATATATATTTGGAAAGTACGCCAGGCTCAAAGTGCTTATGGCTGCCTTATTTAGTGCATGGCATTTGCATTAAAGAAAGAACGCTTGTGGTTTGAGAACGAACTAGACAAAGTAAATATTAGAAGGGCAATGTCATTGGAGCGTCGTACGCAGGAGAAGTGAGAAGCGCTTAGAAGTGTGTCGTCGTGTTCAGGCTAAGTCTGATAGCGGCTCTTCACATCCTCAAGTTGTTCGCTTCTATGGGGTCTGCTTGGATTCGATAGTTCTCACCGTACATCCAACGACAAATGTCTTGTCTCTTCCGCAAGCAGTGTTGTATGCTTCGTTCTCATTTAAAAAAAATGGAAGAAAGCCATAGCGCACGAAGATGGCGTCCACATTATTTCCGTCATCCTGGCTTTCGCATTCACAGGCCCCTCTCATCAACTTTGCCAGGGCGGAGAAGCTGCACTGATCTATCTGTTTGCGCTGCTGGCGTACTTCTGGCAAGCTGCATACATCAACGTCGTAAGGCATCGATTATTGCGGGGTGTTGATCTCTGTCTTTTTTAATGTGACAGTCTCGTACGCAAACAGCATGATGGATGTTCAGCAAAATTATATCGCCGTGGCAAAAATGGCTGTGGCTTAGCTAAGGTTAAGCCCAGGATGCGAAGCATACGAGTGTTTATTTTAACGCGACAGCGTTAAGGAGCTCGTGTCGCAGAAAAGCCGGTGTCATCGGCGTCGGCTCAGGCGTGCGGCGCTTGCTCAGGCGCACATTTCGTTGTCGCGCCGAACGCTGCGTTGCTCGACGCTCACCGCGTCCGATGCGGGGTGCGTAGTCGCTGCGCCGTAGCAAAGCCACCTAGAAACAGTCTCTGTAGCACGCCGCAACCTTCGCTTCTCATTCCAACGAGCAGCTCTGTCTCCAGGAGGCATCTCACCTCGTGAGTGTCTAGCAGAGGCAAGCGCAGCTGCTTATATACCGCCGCGACGCCGCGAGCGACGGCGCGAGTTGGAGCCCCGTTTCTCCTCTGTCGTGACGTCACGGTGTCACGTGGTCAGCCTTGAAGGTGACGCCGCGAGCGACGGCGCGAGTTGGAGCCCCGTTTCTCCTCTGTCGTGACGTCACGGTGTCACGTGGTATTGAAGGCGACACCGCCGCGCCTGAGGAGCTGGGTTGAGCTCTAGTAATATGCTTCGCATAAAAACGGGGGCGGTGAGACTTCGCGGGAATTTCGCGCGCTTCCGGCTGAATGGTATTCAACCTAAGCTGATTGGTTCATGGCTAAGGCAAGTTAAAATGCTAAACGGAATGCACGGGAGAAAAGGGAGACGACACACGCTAAGCTTATAGTTCAGCGATATGCTTGTTGCGTCTCCATTTAGTCACGTGTGTTCAGGTCAGCCGTTCTAACTCGCCTTATTCTAATCGCTACCTGAACAGAGTACAACGCTGCTATGTAGGCGTCATAGAAAACAAGTTCACTTGAAAAGAAGATACGTGCGTGGCTCACCAAACGACTAGCTTGGTGATGATCATCATGGCGTCGGATAGGCAGGTGAATATGTCCAGCAGGGGCTTTCCGCTCTCGCCCATCTGTCCCACGGTGGCTCCCAGCGCGATGCAGAAAACGATGAGGCCCAGGATGTTTGTGCCGGGGTCTTGCACCGTCTTGTAGTCCCAGTCGTACATAGATGCTGGCCGAAGTAGAGTGATCGAGTCAAGCCGAATCCCCCATCTTGTGCTTATTTTACTCACACACTTGGATTGCAAACACGTGGATTGCAAACACCTTCTTCATCTACTCCAGTATTCTGCGACAAATTACTGTGTGAACCACCAACCAAAAATTGTTTCACTAACGCATCTTTGTCGACGCAGTTTTTATTTTTGCTCTTTAGTTCGCCGGGATGACCGCAATGTATATGTAGTAAAAATGTTTTGAAAATTTTGTAAGCTTAAGGAACTAAAAAATGTGTGTTAAAGAATCGGGCCATGGTGACCCTGAAACCTGCGATCGCTTGGGCCTGGGGACTGACAACTGAAAATCTTCGGGAGCGCCTTAATTAGCACGCCACACCGCGTATGGTGGGCATTCATGACCAGCTACGGGAGTATCAAGTACAGGTTGTTCAGGGGACCATATTCAGGACAGAGTTCTAGAGGACTATACCCGTTGCTTAACCCACAACAAACTCGCAATGTCATTGTTCCAGTGCCTGCATCACACAGCGCCGCATGCGTTCGTTAGCTGCTCTCCACTGCATGCGCCCTCTCGGCCCGTTAAAGGAGATATATTTTAGGTCGGTAGTTCACACAGCACAGTTCACTTGCTGTATAGCCTATGTTGCGGCCGTCTCGGTTGCCATCGCATTATTGGTTACGCCTCTACCCTTACTGCTTATCGTGTTGCAACTCGGCCATCTCCTTTCGTGCTACGCAATAGCTCACGATGCGCCTATAGTATCGGTTCATTGTGGATCTCTGCCCGGTCTGCACTTCTCGACCTTTCTGTCACCAAACTTCTCACTCGCTCAGTTCGAATCAGTACAGACAACCAGATGGTTATCCGGAATGCAGCGTTGGGGAATTCCGATGTAGTGAATGTGCACGTCGTTCCTTCCTCGTTCAGGTTGCCCAGGCGACACTTGGAGTTCTCTGAAGCTAGATTTGTCCCTGCGTGGTCACGTCCACTGGGGCCTCACCTTTACGCAATAATGCTGCTGCCAGTTTTTCACCCAAGGTCTGCCGACTAGCCCAACGATTGCTCGTCGATAGGTCCTAATATATTGCTCCGACATTTACGGTGCGAGCTGTGCGCTACATCATTATTTAGGAAAGTGACACGAACGTCTCTGTACGCTGGTATACGAAATGACTGTGTCCCGCATGTGCCGTTTGCACCTCTATATTAAGTAAGGGCAACAAAGCGGAGCCCGAAATAGATGGACTTGTTTTTTTACGTGTACACAATGCCTTATAAATATGCCTACATAATCTCTTTCAGGATGACCCACGCTCTTTTTTGCCATGTTAAGCATCGAAAATTCCATGCACTCGCAAAGGGCGCGTACATTTCAAGATATTTGCGAATTCCTTTCTTCATTGCTAAAGAAAAGAAGCGGAAACTTACTATTGGTCGCATTTCCTGGTGGCTTGATAACAATCGTCGAAAACTGGGCCGAAGAGAAAAGATAGATATGGCTATTAGAAAAAAAATAAAATTAGAACGGGTTCAGACGGTCTGCAAGTTAAGTACTTTTTATAATAGCAACTTAAAATTGGTTGACCGCGATTATGGCATTTTTGCGACGGCGGAAATCGAACATGCCGAATCCGAAATATCTTAATAGGCACTTTACAATGCGAGAGCGCGCGGCATTACACGAGCAGAGGAAGACTTACTTGCGTGACACAGGCTTCAATCACGTTAGGTGGGAAAGCGTTTCTGGAAAGAAGAAAATATTGATTAAGGAACTCGACACAAGCCACATGGACAATGCTCCTCCGGCCTGCCTGTCCCACTTTCACTCGGCCAAGTTTCATTTCTGTCGCTTCTCTAAAGGGCGCCGACATCTCTTTACAGTCTGTTTTTGCCACGTATTGGTATGGAAAGTAAGAAATAACGTGCAGGTCTTGCTTTAGTTTATGAATAAGTTTGAACTTTAGAAGGGGTCTGCTGGCATTTTCCTCACTGGTAGTCTTGGTCAAGGCTTGGATAGGATCGCACTTTTCGAAGTGTTAGAGTGCAGTTAAAGCTTTGTAACACATTGCAGATAAAATAAGTAACTCTTTGCGAAGAGAATATGTCGGTGTGCCATGTGTGCCAACGCACAACGTGGTAGAGACTCAGGTAAGAATATATGTTTCCTCTCTTGAGTCTCTACCTCACTGTCCAGCTCAGACTCGACGGACCAGCTCAACCTGGTCAACCGAGCGAAAAGGGCAGCCAAGGCCGCTGGACTACTGGACTGAGGGGACCACCCACTGCCGAGCTACCTACGCTCATGGGCTCTTTTCTATAAATTTTACTCTCTCTCTCTTTCTCTCTCTCTCCAACGCACAACCGGCACCAAGTTTGAGACCAGGGGTCGTGAGTCGTGAGGAGGAGGAGCGGTGCGGCCTGCTGCAGGCGGACCTGGCCTTGCAAAAGTTGCCGGTAATTACTCCTCGTGAACGCCTGCTATCAATCCCGATAGGGTCTGAAACACTTCGCAGTACAACTAACAACACCAGGTTCCAAAAACAAGCTGACTCGGAGCGCAATGCGTTGCGCGTTTTCCGAACCACGACGGCCCATGCAAGTGACATTAAGGCACGGAAGAAAGAAAGAACGAAGGAACCAAAGAATGGAAAAAGAAAACGAACGAACAAAGAAAAAAAAACAAAGGAAAGAAATAAAGAAAGACGGAAAGGAAGAAAGAACGTTTAGGTAGTGCAATTAGGTGCTCGCATGTGTCGTTGAGGAGGTCGACCTACAGCGCCGCACGTTTACTTCACACTGCGGCTCGTTATGTTTCGCAAGGAGTGTGACCACTCCGATCGTATAACTTCATGCATTACCACGTGTGCAGCAGGCTTTCGCCTTCACGTGCTACAGGAGTGTAACATGCTGCCGAATTCTCTTGTTTCCGAGAGGTCACCGGATATTTGGAAGGGCGGTGTTTTCGGCCCCTCCAAAAGTTGTCGTCTACACGCACCTGATGAGGTCCATGAGCGTGTCGGCGGTGGTGACGAGCCGCGCCTTGGACTCTTTGGAGGTGGACGCGTCGCTGTCGCCGGCGCCCGGCTGCAGGCCCGTGACGAGCACGATGCCCAGCACGATGGCCAGGAAGGTGGTGGAGAAGTAGTAGACGACGGCGCGCAGGCCGATCCGTCCCGAGAGGCGCGCGTCCAGCGCCCCCACGGCGGCCACCATGCTCGAGGTGATCAGCGGCAGGATGAGGCCGCGCAGCATGCGCAGGAACATCTCGCCCGGGAAGTTGATGTACATCAGCTGGCGCTTCGAGAAGGGCCCTGCGCCGCGTGGCACACGACATACGCGCGTCATTGCATCGTCGTCGTTGGTATACTACGCACGATACACGATTTCGAGGAAGTCGACTGACTGCGATTTCGTCACTCGAGAATACCTGCCATATGCGCTCCAACGCTTGATTATTGCGCAATGATATGTTTAAAAAAAAACGAAATTCCGACGTTTTTTCTTTTGCGCTAGAACCTCGATATCATCACGACGCGCGTCGTGGTGGCTTAATTTTGACTGCCTGGGGATGGATGGGTAGATGGATACAACTGCGGTTCACCTAAATCTAAGCACACGAGTGTTTTTTTGCATTTCGCCCCCATCTAAATGCGGTTTCCGCGGCCGGGGACCGAACCCGCGCCTTCGAGCTCTGCAGCACAGCCCCAGAGCTACCACGGTTATATCTTGGGCGTTATAATTAAATGTATTCACCAAGAAGCATTTATAGACGCTCAACATTTACTTAGTGCACGCGAAGCCGAGGGAAATAGGGATACTCAACATTCTCTCTAGCAATTCTAACACGGTTTGACCTCGGACTGCTCCGGTGGCTCCATTAGCAAGGATGGTCTTATTGGTCGATGCAGGAACGCCTACATGTTTCAGTCTTACTTTTTTTGTTTTTGTTTCTACGTTTTGTTTTCGTTTCGCTTTGCCGCCGTTCCATTTGTTTGAAGTCACTTCGGCGTCACTTGTTCCTCCTGGTGGGATTTCCACTCTCGAGAAGTTTAGTTCTGCCCTCTACTTCGTGGATTGCTTCTTCCTTGCAACGGTATGTTTTGGCTACGGTGTCCTGCTGCAGAGAATTAGTCGTTTTGACTGGTGGAGACGGTGGTTGAAGTAGCCGTGGTGCAAAATGCAACAGCGTTCGCTTATTGAGATTTAGGCGCGCGCAACGCGAGTGCGCATTATTGAAAACATCGCTCTTGATGAAAGTTTAGCACCGTGTGTTGAAATTATTATTATTATTATTATTATTATTATTATTATTATTATTATTATTATTATTATTATATTTGTTGTTGTTGTTGTTGTTGTTGTTGTTAAAGGTCGGGGCGTCCTTATCGCTGTTGATAGCGCGATAGAATGTGTCCGTCGCTTGAATCTATAGTGCGGTCATGACGCTGTTTGCATACACATGCGCTGTTCAAGTGGGGAACGGCTGTTGATTGGTGCATTCCACTTAGAACCTGACGTAACTCCTGCAGCGTTTGGTCTTATCCTGGCATGAATTGAAACTGCTATAATTTCGCGTAAGAACTACTAAGTGTTAATTATTGATGACGTTAATGTATCCGGAATTTCATGGAATAATGATATTGTCTGCCAGAATTCCTTTTATATTTCTCAAAAAATGCCACTCCTTACTTGACTTTATCCCATTTACTTCCATGCAGGAGCTAAACTTCACTGAGCACTGCTGTGGCAACGCTCTATATCTCTGACTACGAATATTGATATTGTTTCCGTCATGCGTAGCAACGTTCATCGGGTTTCGCCAGATAAGTTCCACGCTCCCTTAATCGTTCCTTTAATTCTGGCAGCTCAGGAACGCAGCATCCGTTCCGGTAAGAACACCAAACGCAGCTTCAACATTTCTCTTCTAGACTACATTGGCTTATACGATTATCTTGAAAATGCTGACTGGTCCTTCGTAGATGGGGCAGCTGATGTTAATGAACAAGTTAATTTGTTTACGAAAGTAATTGAACATGGCATGCCCATATTCACACTTATAAGGCCACTCAAAAAGTCAAAGTTCCCTCATTGGTTTGCTAAAGAACTAAAAACGACAATAAAACTGAAAGACCATATACACAGAAAATCGGGCATACAGGCCTAGACAGATAGAGAGAGAGATAAAAGGAAGGTGGGGATGTTAACCAAACAAGAGTCCAGTTGGCTATCCTGCGCTGGGGGAAGGCAGAAGAGGAATAAAAAGAAGGGGCCGAGAGAGACAGATGGGGGTAGAGAGACGTGCACGGACAGCACTGAAGAGTGAAAGGCGCTCGCAAAAGTCAGACGTTCACAGAAAGCACAAAAGTGCCTTCATTGCCTTCTGAGCCTATTATACGTGGAAAATTGAATATAGACGCTGTCGTTTTCTTTGCAAATGTTATTATAACATTGATCACTACAAACGCTTTGAACGTGTTGAAACTAGCATGACACGTAATTCAATATATTTCTGGAGCTACGTGCGCTCTCAATTTTATAAAGAGCGCCGAAGATATATGTCTTGTTGATGAAAATGGCGATGTTGTCTCGAACACTGCTGATACCTTTGCAGAATATTTCTGTTCTGTATTTGGCGTAAAAGATGCTTCTACCACAATTAACTTTCCTTCTCAGTCTGGTACGATGTCTACGCGATCACTCAATAAGACTTTGTTTCCAAGTGTATGAAGCGCCTCAAACCTTCCTTTTCTTGTGCGCTCGCTGATGGTATCCCTCTCGCACTGCGTAAGACGTACGAAAGCATTCTTGTCCCTGTTCTCCCAAGCATATTCAACAGTTCCCTAAATTACGTTTCCTAGCGCTTGCAAGGTAGCACGGGTAGCGCCCGTACACAAATCGGGTGCTAGAACTGCAGTTGCTAAAAATAGGCTTTTATCTATCCTCTGCGTGCGTCCAAAGTGCATGAATCTGTACTGCATTCCCTGCTTTCGGTGAGCTCTAAGAACATTTTAATAGATTAACAGCGTGGCTTTGCAGCGGGGCGTTCCACAGCAACGAACTTGGTCACATTTATAACCCATGCTTACGGTGTGGTACGTAATAGGGGCTAATTAGACGCTCCTGACCTTGAGCTAAGTAAATAATTTGATGTACTTTGCCATAAGCTCCTTATTACAAAGCTCTCTCACATGGACATACCTTCTTTCATCACTGCCCTGGTATCAAATTACCTAAGCAATAGATCGTGCTTCGTCGGCGTTAATAGACAGAGTTCTATCAGCTTGAGGTCACAAGCGGAGTTGCTCAAGGATACGTTCTTGACCCTTTTCTTTCCCTACTCTTAATAAATGACATTTCGTCAGCAATGCGACACTTAACGCTATTTAAAGCTGGCAGCAGTGTTCAGGACTGAATCGACCTCCAAAAAGACTTTTTTTTTCACTGTCAAACTGGTGCGGAAACAATAGGCTACTCTAATATGCTACCAAAACTACGAGTTTGAGTTATACGCGGAAAATACACCAGGTGCTATTTTCATACACCCTTCGGGATGCTCCACTGCCTAGGGTCGATGAAATAAAATATATTGGTGTGTATTTCGACAAAACTCCAATTTTTTCTGTACACACTGAATATGCGAAACAACGTACCCTTCGCGCTCTTGATATTTGTCGCATATCACATGACTTCCACTCCCCTGTCGCCTTTATGAAGTTGTATCCTGCTGTGTGCCTTCCACTACTAGAGTATGCGTCTGCAATTTGGGGCGGGAAGTGCAAATATAATGTTGACCGCATTGAACGAGTCTAAAATAAACTGATATCTGTTTTTCAAGTACCGCTTTTGTCGTTCTGGCGACCCTATATAGTCCAGCCCTCCCATATATACCTCAACTCGAACTTCTAAAATCAAGACGCATTTGGTCAGGCCTTTTGTTCCTCTATAAAGGAATCCATGGCATTATACATTGCCCAAAGTCTCTTAATCATGTGCAATTTTCCGTGCCTCAACAGTGTACCAGACAACATTCCACATTTGCTACCCGGGCTTGTTGCATTCCTATAGCTCGACTCCAAAGAACGTGTAATAAGCATTCTGCCTGTATTGATATATTTCAGAGTTCATGTCCTGTGTTTTGTATACATATAGATAATCATGTTGTATGATAAACTCCCTTTTACGCCTGCCTCATCGTTCTCTGTTTGCCTATTTGTTTCTCCACCTCGCGTTGTTTTATGTACCAGACATTGCTTCTTTTGTCTTACGTATTACTCTATAAGCGCAATAATAAGTGATTATTTATTGGTGATACTGCCGCTACTCCTTAACTTAACCGCCGCCACCAGCCTTACAGTGTAAGCCTCCGCGAAACGCTGCTTCTACCCGGCGCTCACCTAGAGGCCTGAGTACGATTCCGAGCACGATGCCGGCCACCACGGCCGCTATGGTGGCCACGGTGAGCCGGTTGTGCCGCAGGAAAGTTCGGCAGGCGCCCCCGCGAGGCGTGGGCGCCGCTCCGCCCGCCGACTCGGTGTCCTCGGTGTCGGCCGCTTCCAGCTCCTTGGAGCCCTGCGCCGGCAGCGAAGGGAGCGCGGCCGGACGCTGCACGGCGGGCGGGGCCGCGTCCTCGGCCAGGTTGGTCGTCGACATGCTCGAGCCGTCCGCCGTGCTCCGGTAAATGCCCCCGCGGAAGGACTGCGCGAAGGGGTGGTACTTATTAGCGTGCTCTTGGCAAGTAGCATTGACATGCACTGTACTCATGAACATGAACGCGCACAAACAAAAAGACGCGCACTAACGAAAACTCAAGCCCCTGCAGAGCGCGCGCGAGCTTGTAGAGCAAGCGCTGAAGAAGCGAGCTTGCGCACGCTTTGTGCGCCTTCGACGAGCGGCACCTCCGACCCGGTTGATTACTGCGAGGTCGCCATTGGAAGCGCTGCGTCGAAAAGCAGCCGGCTTTGCCTTGCGACGCTCCTTGTGAACGCCCAGAATTTCCATTGTTCGCGGCGAAGAGACCACAGCAGCTGTCGCTGTTCAATGCCAGAATAATGTTTATGTATGCGATTTCAGATAATAAATTGATGCGTCTAAGGCGCGTTTCCAATGGTAGACTGCGTGAACGGTTATCCTAATAGCAAGCACCCCAATGATTTCGTCATCCTTCGAACTATTTTCAAGGCCGCAAGCGCTCGTGTTTGCGACGTTTCAGTTGGGCACAGATCTGGTATCATTGTGCTCACAATAAAGCGTCTCTCAACGTCTGTCTTACCGCACCATTTTGTAAGTAGTCGAGGAATGCATAGCCGCGAGGACTCTGCGGCCTAACAGGGTGCACAATTATGCGTAAAAGTAGGTCGGGCGTGCTCGATACCAATCCACGAACATCGATGGGATGTTACAAAACTTCTCTCGCCGAGCTCTTGTTGAAGGACTGGTGTTGAAACAGTGCCCGTCAAGAAATATATCGCGCATAAGCATGATCGACGATAAACCAGGGGCGTGTAGAGAGCCTGGTCACGCGATCTCCGATTGTATAAATCCTAGGCACTGCGATAAACCAACGCCCTTCTTCCGGCCTTTGTGCTGTCGCCTCAGTCCTTCCTTTCCATGCCGGTACAAGAATAATTCCACCCACCTGGGCCGCTGATCAATCCAGGTGCTCCTACTAAATATAGAGAATGCGTCTTTCCGAGAATAAGGAATATGCTGCATGAAACACTGGGGGCCTGTTTTTATGCATGCACGGCAGCTGCATCACCTGCAGTGCTTTCTGGGATCCCATAGTGGACGGGCGTCCATCGAAAAATATATATATATAACCTGATGCAATGCGCCACCTTTTATATATGATGTTCGATGGTTTCGTATGCATAAAAGTGTGGTCGGTGATTTCGCGCTTATATATTTGTTAGCATCAGTGCAGTGGGAGAGTCACCCAACGTAACCTGTTGACTGATTACAAATGACTAAAAATGCTTACTAGTGAGCAGTAATGAGTAATAATGACTGAAAGGATTTCTAATGACTATGAAATGACCAATATGTCTAAGGACAACTTGTAACGACTACAACTGATTACAAATGACTAAAAATGCTTAGTATGATCAGTAATTACTAATAATGACTGAAATTACTTGTAATGACTACTGATGACTATAATATGACCAACATGTCTAACGACGGCTTGTAATGTTCACCATTGATTACAAATTACTAAAATGCTTAAGTATAAATTTTTTTAAACAGGGTTGAAGTACCTCAGACAGGCTGGCCAACGTTTCGATAGGTGGACCTATCTTCGTCAAAGGCGGCCTCGTCATCCTCGGCGTGTTAGTTTTAAAGGGTTAGTGCAGTGACGTCACGTGCGGGTGTTGTCGCTGGCGGCTGGTTTTAAAGAGAGAGATTACAAGAGGGAACAGGCGCTGTCGTTCGACGTCTGTGAGCCTCATTCTCAAGACGAAGGGACAAGAGCGTGAGAGTGGGCACGCGGGGAGGAAAGAAAAGAAATAGAAGCAGAAAAAAGGGGAAAAAAGGGGAAAAAAGAGGAGGGGGGAGCCAGGGCCGTACCAAGACACAACAAAAGGGGGGGGGGTTAAAGAAAAAGAAAGAGAAAAATGAAATCTTTAAGAAATACGGGGGCTTGGGAGCGTGTTGGGGATGCGAAAGGTTAGGAGGTGTTCAGGGGGAGACGTTGGCGGCATGTTTTTGAGGCATTAGAACGGCCGGTCAAGCAATAGGTCGAGTAATTTTGAAATAGTTAAGGTGGCGACGAGGAGTCTGCGGTGCAATGTGTGGGGTGACGGAAAGGCAGCGGCATGGTCTTTCAAGGGGCACTGCCCCACGCGCTTAACGTAGGTGTCGTTACGGCGGCATTCAGAAAGCGAAAAAGGCATATTGACTTCGAAGTCCGAAGTCCGAAGTCAATATGCCTTTTTCGCCTTCTGGATGCCGCCGTAACGACACCTACGTTAAGCGCGTGGGGCAGTGCCCCTTGAAAGACCATGCCGCTGCCTTTCAGTCACCCCACACATTGCACCGCAGACTCCTCGTCGCCACCTTAACTATTTCAAAATTACTCGACCTATTGCTTGACCGGCCGTTCTAATGCCTCAAAAACATGCCGCAAACGTCTCCCCCTGAACACCTCCTAACCTTTCGCATCCCCAACACGCTCCCAAGCCCCCGTATTTCTTAAAGATTTCATTTTTCTCTTTCTTTTTCTTTAACCCCCCCCCTTTTGTTGTGTCTTGGTACGGCCCTGGCTCCCCCCTCCTCTTTTTTCCCCTTTTTCCCCTTTTTTTTCTGCTTCTATTTCTTTTCTTTCCTCCCCGCGTGCCCACTCTCACGCTCTTGTCCCTTCGTCTTGAGAATGAGGCTCACAGACGTCGAACGACAGCGCCTGTTCCCTCTTGTAATCTCTCTCTTTAAAACCAGCCGCCAGCGACAACACCCGCACGTGACGTCACTGCACTAACCCTTTAAAACTAACACGCCGAGGATGACGAGGCCGCCTTTGACGAAGATAGGTCCACCTATCGAAACGTTGGCCAGCCTGTCTGAGGCACTTCAACCCTGTTTAAAAAAATTTATACCACACTGTGCCATTCCATCTGCCAGCCCCTTTCTTGTTTTTGGACTAAAATGCTTAATAGTGAGCAGTAATGGCTAATAACGACGGAAATGACTTGTAATGACTAGTAATGACTACGAAATGACCGATATATCTAACAACAACTTGGGACGACTACATTTCTTTAGAAATGACTAAAAACGCTTAGTAATGACCAGTAATGACTAATAAGGACTGAAAAGACTTGTGATAACTACTAATGACTATGATATGACCAACATGTCTAACGACAGCTTGTAATGACCACAGTTGATTACAAATGACTAAATACTTCGTAGTGAGCCGTAATGACTAAAAGAAAGAAGACAAAGAGAAGAGGCAAAGAGAAAGAGGCGATAGATAGGAGGAAAAGTAGGCTTTCGCCGTTCACCTCTTAAATGAGATCTTGAGACCCTGTAATTTTTAACCTTAAAAGCACGGATATGTATTGACTAAACAAATTTCCGCTAATCAGCACATCGCATTGATTGATTGATTGATTGATTGATTGATTGATTGATTGATTGATTGATTGATTGATTGATTGATTGATTGATTGATTGAACGAGCGAGCTTAATGTCCCAAAGAAACATTAAGGCTGAGACACATCGCCAGAGCAGGGACCCAGATAATTTCACCAGTGAGCACAACCAAAGCGCCCCATCTTCCCCTGACACAACTTAATTCGGATATGTCGCACAATTTACACATCGTTTAAAATGTTATTTTGAAGTTTAATCGAGCCAAGTCTATGAATTAGTCGGGTTTTTTCGTTTTCGGCTACAAAGCTGCCGGACCGATGGTACGAACTGATGTTGGACGTCAGTTCACAGCAGCCATGAATGTGAACATATCTGTTCCGAATTCTGTGGTTGCACTGATTCTTGGCAAACGCCACGCGTAGCATAACAGCGTCGCGTTCCATAAGGAGAGAGGGAGAGGGGAAGAATATTAAAATAAATTAAATTCGGAGATCTTGCGTGCAAAAACCACGCAATGATTATGAGACACGCTGAAGTGGGGGACAGTGGATTGATTTTGACCACCTGGGGTTCTTTAACATGCATCTAAATCTAAGCACAGCAGCGTTTTAGCGTTGATTATTATTATCTTTTAAAATTTGGCCCTCATCGAAATGCGGAACCCGCGACCGGGATCGAACCCGTCACCTCGAACTCAGCAGCGCAAGGCCACGTATCCACTGGGCCACCACAGCGGGTGGAAGGAGCAGTGTGAAACAGTCCAGTTTGATACCGCGCATGAAGGTCGCCTGACAATTTTCAATTAGCGGAGTAGGGACACTGCCTCGATTCCGTGGAGAAGCCTGCAAATAGAACTTCACTCAGTTTGTGAGCGCGCGCGTGCCTCTGTGTGCGTCTGCGAGAGAGAGAGAGAGAGAGAGAGAGAGAGAGAGAGAGCTCTGTCGCGAACGGGACAAGACGCGCTTAGCTGCTATATTTCACTTCACCTAGCATCATATTTTCACTCCTGCAACGACGTAACGTGGCAGGGAAGCAGGCAACTAGTTCCAACATTTGTATTATGATAATTAGTAACCATATCAAATCAAGCAATAAAAACGAGAAACGCAAGCAAGATGACATCGATGACTATGTTACTAAGAACGCTAATAGCGTGCTTGGTTACTTACGTCGTAATTTTAGCTCTGCCCCTTCTTCCCTGAAGCTAACGCTTTATAAAACTTTAGTTCGCTCCAAATTGGAGTATGCTTCAGCCATTTGGGATCCGACTCAGTCTTCATTAGTTTCTACTCTTGAAAGTATTCAAAACTGCAGTGCACGCTTTGTCTTATAAAATTATTCTCGCTATGTAAGTATTTCTTCAATGAAACGAACTATTAGCTTACCTGATCTTTCGTTACGCCGCAAACCTTTCCGTCTCTCCCTTTTTCACAACGTTTTTCACTTGAACCCCCTTTTAAAAGAGACCCTTCTTGCTCCTCCGTCTTATATTTCGGCCCGCACTGACCACAGCCTTAAAATCGGGGTGCCATTGTGCCGTACTAACCGGTACAGTGACTCATTCACCCCCAGGACAAGCACGGACTGGAATCGCCTTCCCGCCTCAATCGCACTCATCACCGACCCTACTAACTTCAAGAGCGCCGTTCAGAATGCCTTTTGTTAATATTTTTTATTAATACTTTCTGTTTGTATTTTTTACTGCATTACTTCTTGTTTTGACTCCACTCCTTGCTGTAACGCCTTCGGGCCTTGAAAGTACGTGAAAAAAATAAATAAATAGACAAGTCGGTTTTGTTGATGCTTCGTGTTATTAAGCTTACAGCGAATTGATTCCTCGAAAAAATGAAAGAAATATCGTGGCTTAAGCTCGCGAATTGGCAGTCCCACCAGTTGCAATGTGAAGTTGCGTTTTGGACTGGCAAAATGATGTGGGTTCAGTCCCCGTCGGCGACAAGTTATTTTTTCATCCACTTTAGTTTGCATTTTGTTCATTAATTTGTACATTTCAGTTTCGAACACAGCTAATTACCCCTATGATTTCCCGTCGGCTTTACATGGTCGTAATTAACGAAAATCGAGGCCCTTTGTTTTCCTTCTTCTCGTCCAAAGTGAATCATTGTCATTTAGAATAGAATATTCGGCATTCTGTAGTAGCGTGACCTTCAGTGACCGGCCCTACTGTGTGTGATCCGTACTGTGTTCTACATTAGTCTTTGGATTTGCCCTGTTGCTCTTCCTTTCCTCTTTCCTCCCCTCATTCCTATCTTCCATATCTGTGTTGCTGTCACCTCCCTTCAGAATAGTAGGCAGGCGTTGTGCCCCTTCCGGTGGCAGTTGCCAGCCTGCTCCTCGCTTTCCCTTTTCTGTTAATTGTGTATATGTGTTCGAAACAAATCATAATAACAACTCATGGGTGACGTAGCTTCACTTTAGTGGAAGCTGGTCATCGTTAATGAATTCTGTCTGACGAGTCCTCTCTTTTCATAAGCCGTTTCACGAAATTCAACGCTGCTGCACGTGTCGTCGGCTGAGATACGCCCTGAAGGCGCTCACAGGTCACATCTTAAATGAAAAAAAAAAAAGAAGTACGCGTGGCCCGTGGTCGATAAGATCAAGCGAAGAGCCCTGTGTCAGTAGGATTCTCAAAGTAAGCTGACCTCGAAGCGTGTAAAGATGCCGTCACGCTATCAAGCGTGTACGCACGCACGCAATGTCTGATAGCCTCTTGGCACCCTTTGTCTCATTGTTTGAGCGGCCGCGACAGACTAGGGACACGTTCATGCGACATGGCTTGATGTCCTTCGCGCATGCGCAAATCGAGTCGGCGAAGAAAGCATGTCTCAGCATACGTAGTCGTTGTGGAGTGGAATCGACCGCTGCCGTCAGCTATCCACGAGCGCCGTCATAGGAATCCACAAGTACCGCGTCTCCCTCAGGATCAAGCTGCCGTCTCGTCTGCAACGTCTACAGTGCAAGAGCCCGCCTCGTCAATGTCACAAAGTTTATTCGGCAACAGTACAGAAGTGAGCGTACTGTTAACAGGTCACAAGCAGACAAAAAGACTAAAAAGGATTTCCCGGAATTGTGGCTAGCTATCACTTGGTACAGTGACTATCCCGTTCCGAAGAAATTGCATGGTTTGGTCCCGGAACCACACCCATTTTCTCTTTGACTGATAGCTTTTCTTTTTTTCGTAGGATCCCATGAGTTTGCTTTGTAGCTTCGTGCTACATTATAGGTTGGATGCCGAGTTTCACTTTCGTAAGGTGTTTGCTTATTCGTACAATATTGAAGAAATGGAAGTATGGAGATACAAGCTCAGAAAGTGAGGAAAGAATGACTGATAAAGCAGAGAAGAACTCACGAAACACCTCTACACAGCAATTTATTTTTGTTTGAACAAATTTTACGGGCAACACACTTTGTATAGCCTGAAGATACCGAATTTCACGTGAACGTCGGCAGCTTATGTTGCGACAGATGTAGAAAGCCAGGACTTACGTAATACACCGAGGTAGTTAAAAAAGATCACGCGCAGAGGCGACAGCCTTTGCAAGCTAAACGGTGTCATTACCTGCACCGTCAGCGAAGTGTGACGTGAATGCAACCAAGCGCCTAAAGGTGACGCTTAGTCATCAGTTGTAGTGGCGTGCTTACACGCGACGTAGCTCTTTTCGTAACTTTCTCCAGCTACATTGGAACCAGCGATAACAGGGCCGCGTCTCCCTTTTCTCTCCTCAGCTGCAGGCGTACGAGTTTCCGGCTGCAGGAGGACATACTATAGTGCCGGGTTAAAAAAGACAGTAATAGCAGCGTAAAAACTAGCCGCTTATGCTAGTCTTACGATTGCGACTCGCTAAATTAGCTTCTCGTAGTGCGTGCAGATCACGAAGACCCGCAGTTCGTTTCGTGGTTCGGGTTTCAGTACGCGCTGACAAGAGACTGGCCTCCAGCCACGCTGCGCCCTACAAACCCACGCGCGCCCCCGGTTCCGGACATGTTCGGCTGATAACGTAAGCGATGTATGAATGCCCGTGGCAGGAGCAAGCAGTGCATTGAGGAAACGATATTGGAAGAGCTACGAGGCGTGGCGCAATGACCGATCTGCTGGCTTGCTTTTCCATCAGCTGGCTGTATACGTGAATAGAAGGTTGTGCCTGTATCGTCCGTCGCGGCTTGCGCGGGGGAGTAGACCGACCACACACCGGACAGGCAAGCGAGGAACTGTTTATTAACCGCGTACCGCGCGCGCGCATCGCCCTCCCCGAGGGTTGCCAGGAGCGGCAGACCATCGCGCTGCGTCTAGTGGATGTCCGGCTGGTACAGTGCCCTTTTGCGGTTCCACTAATTTCTGTTTAGTGTATCCGTGACAGCCTACGCTGAACACGTAGCGATCGAGGCCGATGTCGATACCCTTCTCACGCAGCTGCAAAGGCGTCATCGCCGTTTCCTGCAGCACCGGCTGGTGTGTGACGTGTGCGCTGCGTGGCGCCGAAAGGCGACACGTGCACGTTCAACGGCGCACACAATCGACACCACCGCCGAGCACGTGTCGTCATTCGCAGCCTGCGCACCTGCCCCGAAGGCTCCCTTCGAGATCGGGTGCAGAAGGCTTCGCGTGCCATCATGCGACCCGCGCGTGAGACCTCGCTTCCTGGCGAGTGGCTCGGGATTGTTCGCCCATGCTGCGCGTTTCGTCGACCGGGTCGCATGTCTGCTCCGTGTCATCGACACGGCGCTGCGAGACGGGTCGCGTCACACAATGCGACGAGCGCAAAAGCCCTCTGTCCCTTCGCGGCCACAGTGCTAGAAGAGACGTTCCAACGATTGCCCACTTATTCTACTTTCAGAAGCCACATGTACAGCTAGTAAGCTGGTCACGGCTTTTAGCGTACTGCTAAAGGCCTTAGGCGTAGCCCACCCGACACAGGACGAAAGAGCGACACAAAAATGCACACACGCACATACACGCATAGCGCCGTGTATATAATGAGACGACGAGTGGACACACACAAAGCCGAATATTTTAGCACCGAGACGCTTCACTCGGTAGCAAATGCAGCGTAGGACATTTGGTAGAATGTGCACATGAACGCGCTAGCTGAACAACAAGCGATGGAAGGAAACGCTGCAATACACAAAAAAATGCAGAGTCATCACGACAATGAGTAGTGAATATGCTTCCAAGTGATGAGGAATAATGGATATTATTCAGAAAATGTTTTAGATCTTTGAAGTGTCTGCAAATGCTGCCGAGGATAATTCCGGAAATGCATCTCGGGAAATGTTTTGGTCATATTTTAGCGGGTCCCTGAATGAGGGACAGCGTGCTGATTCCTTCCACGTAACTGCGGCGGTAAAGTAGTGGGACAACCCGACCCGTAACCGAATGGTCACGCGTCCGAACCGTGGCGGGGACAGGAATAATTTTATACGCCAATTTCTTTTTTCTTTCTCCGCAACTGCAAAGACACGTACGCTGAAGTTGCACGTTGGACTTGTGCGCATGTTACATTAAAGGTTTTGGGCGTAGGGCGCCCAACACAGGACAGATAAAGAGCCATCTTCATGAGCACGGGAATGAAATACCCCGAAAACGCCGGTGACAGAATTTGTCGACATTTATAGCATCATCAAATAAACAAATGAATCGATTCAGCAGTAGTAACTTCCACTAGTCGATTTGGCGCAGTTTCCTGCTCCGCTCCGCTGTTGAGAAAATACATTAGTTTTTCAGCTAATCTTGAGGTACACAATCTTACGCTTACATTGTGAAATGCGAACTAAACATGCCATATTAGACTTGGTCAAGCGCAGAAACATGCAGTCTCATTCTTGACGCAGAAATAAGTTACTATAAACGGACCAGAAGAAATCGCCATTCATATGTCGTTCAATAGCCTGCGTTCGTTATACTAAAAAAAAGAGACTTACATTGTTTGCCACACATCTGCAAGCTATATTCAGAGGAGGCTGCGATGATCTTATGACACATCCGTATAGTAAAACAAAGCAGTTTCATGCATAATTTCGCTTTAAAGGCTTTGCCGGACCGCCAGCTACATACGCGATGCCGAGTATTCCAAAAGGATTTGGGGGGCGCTTCACTGTCTTCCTATCTTCTGTCCCTTTTCAAGAAATGTATTTTGCGCTGCAAAGTATACCTAAGAGATGCGGAGTATATTTGGGTTGGCATAGACACGCTACTATTAGCACAGTTCAAGCAATTTACTTGCGTATACAAAACGAAATATCTGGTATACGATGCGAGTGGGCGATCGCATATGCATTGAAGTGCTACGTACCGACATGCAGTCAGCGGGGGCAAATGAAATGAGAACAGGGCGATTCAAACACGGGGCACAGAAAATCGAAGAGTTTTATTCATGCATGGCTGTCGAAAATCTGATATTAAAGTACCCTTTAGTTTTACCCGGACCACACTATGTTAAACCTTCATCGTGATTGTTTTGAATTATTTTTAAAGCGATAGTTTTCATTGGCTTTTTTCTTCACTTTGCGGTATGTCAACTTCTGCCCGTTTATGGCCAGCTTGGGTCACTAGATGTCACTAGTTGTCACTAGAAATAAATAAATAAAATAAACAAATATAAATGCCCGATGGTACGTTTCGAACCCTATAGTCCTCCAGCATACAAGCTCGATGCCTGAAAAGGCGGAATAAATTCGTGCAAGTCAGCGCTTGAGATGTTTGGCGCGTTATAGGCGCTTCGCAAAGCAACAGCTGTTGTTGCTGCTGCTGCTACTGCTGCCTTAACACACGGCAACAGTCTACTTATTGAAAGTGAGTGCACGCACCCCCTCGCCGACGATGAAGGAAGAGGTTACTGGAGGCGTTCGTCACCGACATTCGCTGCGCGTCTCTCATGGTACTGTGCCGTTGTGGTGCATTACCACATGGACAATCACATCGTGTCTTGCCATTGAACACGTTTTGATGCTGCATAAAAGTACCGCTTACTCTGCGCGTCAAGCATGTCGCATAGCAGCAATTGAGTGCGCGCATATTATAGCTGACGATGAAGGAAAGAGAAGTTACCGGACGCCGCCCAACGCGTCACGCTGGTTTGAAGAGGTACCAGAAGAAAATCAGTCGGAAAGGAAAGAAAAAAGAATGTATGGGCAATTAATGGAATGTATTGAGAAAAACAATACTCATGTACATGTGTAAATCTGCTAATACGTAAATATATGTGTGTGCTACCACATAACATGGTAACGCGCCGTGGTTGCTTAGTGGCTATGGTGTTGGGCTGCTAAGCACGAGGTGGCGGGATCGAATCCCTGCCACGGCGGCCGCATTTCGATGGGGGCGAAATGAGAAAACACCCGTGTACTTAGATTTAGGTGGACGTTAAACTCCACGTGTTCCAAATCTCCGGAGTCGCCCACTACGGCGTGCCTCATAATCAGAAAGTGGTTTTGGCACGTAAAACCCCATAGCAACATGGTACCCATAAACCCCATAACATAACATGGCATACATGCTGCGCGATGCTTACAAAGTTATCGCCTACAAAGATATTAAACTTGAATAGCATGTTCGCGCGTGCAGATAGGGACAAAAGGGAGACGTAGACACCACGATGCGCTAACTTCAATTTATACTGGGAGAACCCATGCGTATATATTCCATGCGCAACCTCGCCACTCCGGGTCAGATTGCCAAACCGCTCTTTTCGAAAAGGCCGTCTCGTTATCAAGCAGGTCAGCACGCGCAGCGCTGATGCACGTTTCACCATTGTGCCTGATAGCCTGTGCTTCTATCATTTCACGCACGTCCTTATCTATGTGTCTTTCAAGAACAGCGAAATCATAAATCGAGGGTGCGTATCCGCACGCTCGACAATGAACAGACAGATTACCGTCGCGGCAATAACTTACGTTTAAACTAAGTCCTATGAAGCGGTCATTAGGCATGGAGTATAAATTCTGTCTGCATGCACAAGAATGTTATGCAAGTTCGCCTACCAACAAGCCCAAGGTATCAACCGAAGGTTGGCTCTAAGGGCATATGTTACCGTTCGATTCGATTCGACATTATCTCGATCGTACAGCCAAGGCATGTCAACGCACCTAAGCATGGATATGCATCGTAACGCAGTTATAGATGCGACAGGTTTAACCAAGTTGTTATAATTATTGCGCAAGCATAATACGTAAATGGGGACAGGAAACACTGAACCATGGTGTTAAGGGCAGACTCACAACTGGCGTTTATATAAAACGCATGGTACGAAGTCACACGCGACTGTGACTTCGATTTACTCGTTCAGACAAGGTTTATTCGTGTTCGCGTCACTGTCCTTACGTTTTAATGCGGTTGGGATTCTTAGCATACTTCCGCCAATTTTGTCTATTTAGCCTCCTTGCGCCGTGCTCTTCTTAATGTGCTGGCTGCTGCCTTGCCGAGCATGGGCCGTGCCCAAACAGGCACTCTAGAATCATTAATATATCTATCCATAATAAATTCATCATCGCCAAATTACATACGCTATACATGTTGAATACTAATCGCATTAATGTAGCTAATCATACCCAAAGGATGCGTTCTGCCTACGTTTTTACGTTAGCGCACGAATCATGGCAAATTGCGATTTAGCCCAGTTTGAAGCAAACTTGATCGTTAGAGAAATTGTACTGCCGTGCTTAAGGCGCGCAATTTATTCACAGACGCATGACCGAGTTGTGATGTTTTCGAGTGTTCATCATTTGTTGACTACCATTTTCAGTCATTATTGTCTGTTTTTGTGAATATCGTTAGAATTTGTCGTGCTGTGTGATTAATTTTATTCCATTTGATTTATTTTAGAATAAAATGTTAAGACATGCTCTTATCACGGTTGAATTTATAAAGGTGATCATGTACAAAGTTAACATCGCTTGCATCGCTTATGAAAACATCGCTTGTCCTGCTACGCCCCTCCCCCCGGCGTCATACGGGCGTAACAGGACGCCCAGCGCTGCACATAGAAATAAACTGTCGTTGTAGATTTTGCCCCGATATATGATGTAAATATAAACGATGAAAGTAAACAAAAAGCGCGACCAGCATTGGTAGCGCCGTCATTTATTGAAACTCGTGTAGGTGCAAATATGCGCCGCTGTAAAGGTTACCGGAAAAAGAGTAGACGTGCATGCAACCTAAGCGCGCCGCAGCAACGCGTGTTCAGCTAAGGGCAGTCAAAGCAAGGGACTATGTTTTTGCGCGCACTCCACGGCCGCCGAAGTGCACCCCTCGGTTTCGGCTGTGCTGCGTGGACGTCATCGTATGCGATGTTTCATCAGATGCGAATATCGCTGCGCTAATGCCACATCTGTCAAGTCTTGTCCCGCCTGCTGAGAATATTTTTAAAAAATCTTTATTTACTTTTAATTTTATTTTTTACGCTGGTTAAGTGCTTATTTGCCCTTCCGTCATTGTGTCACGCCTCGCACTTTGGAATTGTTGTGCGATCCGTCAAGTTCAGGTCAAATCGAATCAGATAAACGTTTCGCGCGAACGCTACTCATTGTGATGGCCTGCGTGCTGAACTTTGGTGTGCGATTGTTTCGCTAACTTTGGTGCGCGAACTTTTGGTGTGTGATGTATGAAAACGACAATGTCTCTTATGGATGCCGTATTGCGTTGGTGAAATCGCATACACACGTACCAAAAGCACACACGTGATTTTATTATTCGATAGTTGATTATTTCAGAACACGACCGTGCTTTTAAACGCTGCTCAGGGAGAGAAGAGATAAATAAATATGATGAAAAAGGCAGAGAGGTCAATTGTAAGAGCTGGTTTGTTGCTCTGCACAGGGAGAAGGATAAGGGGGGAAAAGACGGGAAGAATAGCGAACTAAGCAAATGCGCAAAAAAATAATATAGGCGGTAGGGAACGTCTGAAAGAACTAGTCTCTAGGCCACTCGAACGTAAAACCGTCAATAGCGTGTTGACCGACTTTTGGTCTGACGACTGTATAGGCCGGCATTTCAGTATTCAGAACTACAAGGAAGTGTGTAAAAGAAACGTATGAGGTGCTTTTGGAATGGTGACAAGTTTTTTGAGTGTTGCCTGAAGATGCAACTGGTGTCTCAGACAGTAACAAAACAAAGAGGCCACTGAGCTCGAAATCATTGAGTTTCTGAACACACCGGAAAATATTGATAAAGAAGATATGAAGTAGATGCTTGAAAGCGCGTTAAGCACCTTGTCTATACTTTTTACACATTATGTGCGTTTTGAACGTATATCGCCACAAGATATTTCCCTCGGTTTCTTGTTTCCTTTATCTTTTTTTTTTGTTCGCAAATATGTGTATGGGGACGATTCTTATATGGCTTAATAACACGCACAATTGCGCTGTTTCTGAAGCCGCCTCTTGTGCGGTGCTGGACACGGAGCGGAAGCGAAGAGCGAGCTTCAGGACAACATTGTGTATTAAGGATCGGAACACGGCTGAGAGGTATCCTAGCTGAGATCAAGAAGAAGACGTGAAATTAATCTCACCATGTCACTCGGAGATAAGGAGGACGCGAGCGCAGCTGGGAATTGGAGAAATGGAAGTCCCTGCCGCGGGTCAGTATTTGGGGTGACAAAATAGGTTGAAAGGCGCGGATGATTCGAAGTAAAGCCAGCAAAGGATTATACGGGAACACGCGAGCAAGACATTTGCAGGAATATTGCTGTTTACGGCATTATAGGAAATAGAGATAGCGCATCTCTCGGATAAGGTTTGTCTTTCAGTTTATTTAAAATATAATGATGCCGATGATGTACTTCGACCTCCCCATGTACCTCGTATTTTATTCCATCTTGCGCGGTTTTCTTATGCAGCCCTTCTTATGGAACAGTGATCGTTGAAGTCGGGGGCGGTTTGCTGCCAACCTCCGCTCTACGTTCCTAGGTGAACTTTACCCGACCGAGTTGTTCTTTTACTGTTTGCTTGAGCGATCAGCGATGGGTCGAACCTGCGCAACACGACTTATTTGTGCGCGTGTACGTTCTACTGCGAAAGGAAAACACGGAAACAGCTGTTAGCACAAAACACACGCATGTTATCGGTTCCAACGCGTGGACGCTAGAGACTCGCATGTGTGTGCGTGTTTGTATCGTCATGTCATTTTTATCTGTTGGTTTCACACTCGGCTGTTGAAAAGCCGGCCCAGAAAAATGTCAGTATTTCCATTATCGCAAAATGCATAAACCAAGCACTCAAGTCGCGATAGTGTGTGCAATGGAAAATGTTTATACTAGTGGTATAGCATGTTTGGCTTAACAGAAAAAAAAACTATGTTGTTAACTGAAAGTTTCTTGTCCTTATGCTTATTCACCTCACAATAGTCGTCGAAATCGGCTGTCACATGTTTCGAGATGCCGTTCTACATCCTTGTGAGACATGTTTACGCAAGCCTGGTTGCATATGTATATATATGGGCGTCCGAACGCGTGCAAAGCAAAAGTTGGTTTCTGATAAGATGAGGCACTACAGCGTCACAGATACGCCTCCCTCTCGCATTGTCTCGTCTGCTGTTTGTTGCGGTGCAGGTTCTTGTATTTTGACCTTACTACAAGAACTCATTGTCGAAGTCCTCAGATTTGGTAGGTCATTATTTGGTAGAACAGCCGAAAGCGCTTACGTTTGGCCCAGTGAATTCCTTGGAAAGAGTCGTCGCGCAGCTGACTTTGAGCTGGGAAGGAGACTCACGAACCGAGTAGAGGTCTGATGCTGGGGCCGGCGCCTGCTGACTATCAGCACGAGTGCACGCAGGCAGTGTGAGACAAGACGCAGAATGATGCGACAGTTCAAATGGTGAGCGCGGTTGTGACTGAGCGCTCGAGGTGACATAGTGAGCAAGGACGGCTGCCCGCAAGTCGTCGTAGAAGTCGGGGCGAAGGGTGGCAACCGGAGCATGGAACGCAGCCGGAGCCTGGAAGCTTGTTGAGAAGGAAGTCTTGAGAAGGACATCTGGATGAACCAGATGTCCGGCATGTCGATGGAGAATTCCCGGACGCCCTACAACAGCGGGACGTCAACCGGGCTACGTGAGGCCACGTCACTCGCCTTGGTAGAGTCGGTGAGCTGACGCTGGCATGGGTGGGCGCAGTCGTCCGGGTCACCAATTTGTGGGAGGGCGGCGCGAGAGGTAGCCTCCGTAGCCACGGTTTATTTAGGCCGTCCAGCAATGGCGCAGTGGGACCTCGGGAGCGGCCGAGGCCTGAGGCCTGAGGCCGCGCCTGAGGTCGCACCTGAGGCCTGAGCGGTCGCGGCCGCTCAGGTCTAGCGCGCTAGCGTGATGATGATGATGATGATGATGATGATGATGATGATGAATGCTCAATTAATGGCACAAACCCACTATGGGAGATAGGCGACAAATCGGGTGGTAGTATGAGTGAAAAATTAAATGAATGAATGAATGAATGAATGAATGAATGAATGAATGAATGAATGAATGAATGAATGAATAAATAAATAAATACGAAAAGGAAAATGAATGAATAATCCAAGATGAGAAATGAACTGTGTGTTTTATCCTCGCGCTACCTGCACATGAGCCCATCTTCTTTGCCTACTTTGGAGGCGGTAGTCGCGCCGCTACAAACTGATTGATATTACTCCATGTCGAATAAAGCAAAAAAAAAAGAAATAAGAGTGCATAACAGATGCTCAGTTTTGGAAAACATTTGAACCCAGGGCTAAATAATTAAGAAAACCGTTATTTAAACACATCTTCAAGTCAGAAATAAACATAATTGTTGAAGATCACAGTTAGCATTTCACAACATGCGTTGGCTTGGTCGAAGTAATAACCGGAATAACGACAAAAAGGTAGAACTTGAAACAAGAAAGGGAACAGAAAACTCAAAATTTTCAACAAGGACAAAAAAAAAAAAGCGACAAAGACGCCACGGAGTTCATGTCAACGTTGAATGAAAGAATAACATGAGCGAATAAACCACTAACAAAGAAGCGCTTCGCCAAAGTAGTGAACAACGGTATCGGAAAGTTAAAAAGGCAAGTTTATAGGAGAATGAAGCTTAGTAGCCTCAGTATAAGATATAGCCTATGCCCAAATCTGGTATACGGGGAGACAAAAGTGCCGATAGTAAGAAGCTGCATAACTCCAGAGCTTGGCATAAGCTTTCACGCACTGCCATCGCTCCAGCTGGTATTCACGCGAACAAAGAAAAAAAAACAAAGAAAAAACATAAAAGGCGTATTTGATTTGCGACACATGGTTTACGTATGCCCCAAATCTTTAAAAAAAAAAATGGCTGTGGCTTAGCTAAGGTTAAGCCCAGGATGCGAAGCATACTAGCCTTTATTTTAGTTGTTGAACCACTGTTTAGCCTGGTGAACTGCTGTTCCTTGGCTATATTTGGTTCGGCTAGACGAAGAAACAACTCATGCGTTACCCTGCTTCGCCTTCAAGAGTGGAACGCGACAGCGTTCCCGTCGACCCGCCAGCGACTACGCGCCCCGCATTGGACGCGGTGAGCGTCGAGCAACGCAGCGTTCGGCGCGGCAACGAAATGTGCGCCTGAGCAAGCGTCGCACGCCTGAGCCTTAGAAACAGCTCGTTTCTAAGGCAACACCGCATTCACTAGAGGCGCTTTTGTACCGCTTTGAAGCATCGTACTCGTGGCTCAGTGGTAGCGTCTCCGTCCCACACTCCGGAGACCCTGGTTCGATTCCCACCCAGCCCGTCTTGCAAGAGTTGAGCCAAAGCCACTTCTCCTCTGTCGTGACGTCACGGTGTCACGTGATTTCATGGTCACCGCCGCGCCTGAGGAGCTGGGTTGAGCCCTCGTAATATGCTTCGCATAAAAAAATAAAACTCGTAGCGGAGCCGTGTCAAAAGCTGGAAGATTGATGCGCTGCAAAGGCCTCTGAGAAATGATGAGCGCTGAGTGTGTATTTACGTACGTGGTTTCACGCAAACATTCAATCGTGCGCACTCGAACATTGGCCGTTCCTTTGTTTCTATTGCCACCGAAGACAGCAACCAAGCGAAAGTGACCTCAAAGCATCGATATTGTTGGAAAACGAACACTCCACTGCTGCGCGCTCTTCTGCATTTAGTTCGATTCGCATAATGTAGAGCGCTGCTATATAGTCGTGTCGCCTGTCGCAATTATTATTTGCAAAGTATATTTATTACCATGCACTAGAACGCCATGTGACATCACTCATAACTGCCGACGGTTTGGCGTCTGTCCCCTGACCTCTCCGACTCTTCCATTTATTACTCACATGAGCCCTTTCAAGGGTAAGGAAAATGATGCCAATAAAAACTAATAAAAATCCTCCAAAGACACTCACGAGCCTCATGCTTCCTGGATCCTCGTTCAGTTCACCACGAGGTGCGCTCATTGTCAGCCGGCGTCGCAGGCTCAAAAGTTGCAAAGGTGACGACTCTTCTCTCTCACTCAAGAACACAGCGCGGCGGGAGAGGGCAAAACGCGAAGAGGCGAGCGTGGTCAGGAAAGGGCAGCGAACCCTGGTCCCTCTGTCGGGAATGCCCCGCGTGTGCGGCTCCGGCGGCGTCACCTGTAGTCCATAAGCGCGCGATGTAACGCGGCGCTACGAGCGTGCGTCGTGATCGGCGTTGCGACCCGGAGGAGATCTGCCGGTAAACAGGGCGGCGCCTGAAGCGCGCCGTGTGGCATTTGAGCAGAAGGAATAAATGACGCTCCTCTCTCGGCGCCCCCCATTTTCTCTGTCAACGCGCGACTGTGCGCTAGCCTCTGCTTATCTGCGTCAACGAGGGCCGCTCACAAAGGCAGCGGTGGGTGCGTTCCGTGTTAATGCAGCGTTGTTTGCTGCCACCGGCTTCTCTCACTATCTTGTAGACACGTGCGTACTTGAAAAGAAAAAAGGAATAGCGGATGGAAAGACGGATGGGGCATGCATTGGCGGCTGTAATCGTCTGGCAAGAAGCCTGCTGTCTCGCGCGGCATCTCGCGCACAGCTGTTCCGCGCACGCAGTTCGTTTCTTGTGTGAAGTATTCATCTGCGGGCGAGCGAACCGCAAGTGTGCTCAGCCTAGGAGGATGCGACGGCACGCCCATTCGAACGCGTAAGTCGTGGTGTACTGAACACCGACTCCGTACGCGCATAGGAGGCCTTGCGCGACCGCTCGTCCAAAATTCTCACGAGGCGGGGTGCAGCAGTAGGACGCGCCAGCCATTCTCGGTCAGTTAAGGGAAGCCACGCAACGCCCACTTTTTCGTTCTGCGCCCGTTCAGCCATAAACGTGTCTTGGCGAATAGCTCCGGAAAACGTGCTTGCGTATCTGTTGAAGACATGGGACTGTGTGCGTCAAAAGCTGCCGTGAAGTGGGGTGTTGCAAAAGGCGAGCAGGGGTGTTCCATTTAACGGCACTGAAATCCACGCAAAATAAGCATGGAGGCAACAGGCATAGAAAGAAGACAGAGCACACACAGTGCTGTTCTGTTCATCTTAGAGAGAGGCAGCATGCACTGAACATGCCGCAGAGCTGTTGTCGAAGATACTCACATTTTATACACCTGAAAACGGGGATACATTTCAGGAATCTCAGGTAACAGCTAGCTTAGTAGTAGAGAACGACATTATGGCACAGTGTTACGAGCCGCCTTCCTGGACTAGCGAAGAATACGACGATCACCGGGACATTGCGTGTGTTGGCCTATCCCTTTCCGAGGGTACGTGCCATAATAGAGGATAATAATAATAATCTTCATCAGCCATCTTAGCTAACTATGAAAATAGCCGCTATAAAAATCGTACCTTGACAGAACACGCACTACAGATGGGGACACCACAATGCACAAAATTACTGCAGTATTTGAAAAAATATTTGTGTTTGAAAGATCAGAAGCTTACTTCAATCTGTTTATACGTTTCTAAGCCCTTTATTCGCTTTGTTCATTTGAGATGTGTTCATGTGACGTAATTCTTCAATAGTGCAAGAAGGATAGGAAATCTCGCAAATACGTACGGGTTAAAGGATTGAATCTGTAGCGTGAAAATAAAAAAATGAAGGGATGTTTTAGTGTGTCCTAATGTGATCCTCTTTTCCTTTTTTCTACGGTTTCGTTGGATGTATTTCTGTATGAAAAGATGCAGCCGGCGCCAGTTAAAGGTGCCGTCATCTGCACACCCTGTAATAAAAGAACAAACGAACAAGAACAGAATGGCTACGCCGGTCGAAACCGGAAAACAGGTTTCAATTCTCACGACTCATCGTGCCGACTCGCAAGCTCGTCTTTAAGTGCTTGCACGTGCCACGTAGGAAGCACCCCCGTCATCCGTGATGTGGCACGAAGTATATCGTTTTGCTGAGCACGAGCTCGCGTGTTCGATGTTCAGCGACAACGCCACATTCCGATGGGGCGAAACGCTCACCAATCGTGGTTTCGGCGCGCTTTCACAAAGGCCGAGTAGTCGAGATTGTTACGGAGTCCTTCACCACGGCGTCATTGTGTTGCTTTGCGGTGGTAAATCTTATACATCATGTCTGCGCGTTCCGCAAGATCATGGCCGACTGTGCAGCCTGTAGCCACTGCCGTGACGAGTAAACTAACCGTCAAATCCTGTGCCAGTGCTCACAGTACAGTGCAAAGAAGCGTTCGCTCTGCCCTCTGCTGAGCCACAGGCAGCATTCCAGAGGTAGATTTCTGCATTTATGCAACGTCGACGCGGCACAATGCCACTGCAGAATGCCGAGCTGCATTATTGTGTTTTTCGAGATCCACCGACCTGTGTGAACGCCTGTACTACTTCATGTTTTTCTTTCTTTTTCCTTTTCCGCTCCCTGATCCCAAGTGATGTCTGCAAATTTGTGTTTTCATCACATCACCGAATTTTCTGTCATTCTCGACTGCGTCTCCGTTCCCTTACACCCATTCTGTAACCGCGGTTATCTTCCCTACGCATCACATTGCCGGTCCAGCTCCATTTTCCCCTCTTGATGTCAGCTAAAATATCAGCTACTCCTGTTTGCTGTTTTTCTCCAAACAATGGTCTTTCAGGCCTAACATTTTTCGTTCCATTGCTCTTTATGCCGTCCTTATTTTTCCGGCGTCTTTGTTAACCTCCTAGTTTCTGCCCAATGTTAGCACCGGAAGAATGCACTGATTGTATGCTTCCGTTTTTAAGGATAGTAAAATTTCGGTCATAATCTGATGATACCTGTCATATGCGTTCCAACTCATTCTTATTCTTCTGTAAATTTCCTCCTCAAGATCAGGATCCCCTGTGGGTAATCGACCCAGATAGACGCAGCCTTGCACAGATACTGGATGTCGACTGCCAGTCATGATTTCTCGTTCTCTTGCCAGGTTATTGAACATTACGCTTTCTTCTGCGCCATTAATCTTCAACCCTACTCTTACACTTTCTAGGCTAAGGTCCTCAATTATTTATTGCAATTCATTCGCAGCATTGCTGAACAGGAAAAGATCATGTGTGAACCGTAAGTTGCTGAGGTATTCGCTTTGATCCTCACTCAGAATCCTTCTCAATCTAATACGTGAATACTTCTACCTAAGCATGCAGTGAATAACACTGGAGAGATTGTGTTTCCTTGGCTTACTCTCGATTGATATTTTTTTGCTTTACTTTTAGAGGATGAAAGTGGGTTTTATAGATATTGGCTGAGATATTCACGTACGCTTCCTGTACTTTTTGATTTCGCGACTCCTCCGTGTCTGCTTGTGTGTCTACTGAATCAAATGCTTTTTATGCGAAGCATATTACGAGAGCTCAACCCAGCTCCTCAGGCGCGGCGGTGTCGCCTTGAATACCACGTGACACCGTGACGTCACGACGGAGGAGAAGTGGCTTTGGCTCAACTCTTGCAAGATGGGCTGGATGGGAATCGAACCAGGGTCTCCGGAGTGTGAGACGGAGACGCTACCACTGAGCCACGAGTACGATGCTTCAAAGCGGTACAAAAGCGCCTCTAGTGAATGCGGTGTTGCCTTAGAAACGAGCTGTTTCTAAGGCTCAGGCGTGCGTCGCTTGCTCAGGCGCACATTTCGTTGCCGCGCCGAACGCTGCGTTGCTCGACGCTCACCGCGTCCAATGCGGGGCGTCCAAAGCGAAGCAGAGTAACGCATGAGTTGTTTCTTCGTCTAGCCGAACCAAATATAGCCAAGCAACAGCAGTTCACCAAGCTAAACAGTGGTTCAACAACTAAAATAAAGGCTAGTATGCTTCGCATCCTGGGCTTAACCTTACCTGAGCCACAGCCATTTTTTCGTAATATGTATGAAAGCTGTATAGAAAGGTTGGTTGTATTTCGACTGACTCTATATGTCTGCAGAATTATCTCCATGAATTGCTATTGTACGAGTAAAATGCTATAGCATAATGACCCCAAGATAACACGGTACAAATGGTGAGGACGGGGCGTCGCGTATGTGCAGAACGGCTTGAGTGTTCATGTCGTTTACGCCATGCACAGTAACGTTTCCTCAGTTACCTGTTGATCGAGATATTAGCGAAAATTCTTATGCGACGAAAAAATTGCTGTGGAAATAATGAAACAGCATTGCTCTCTTTAACAAGTCAAGCGATAACTTTCTTTTTATTCGGTTGCAAGCCGAAAGCCATAGCCGATTGTGCGGTACAAGAGCGTCTCTAGCGCACGGCATCGCGATCTGATCGTATATATGAACGGGCGTTACTGTATATCTAACGAGCAGGTGACGAAGTGGTCTCGTTCATTATACAAAGCTATTTAAGTTGTCTTATCGTAGCTACTACCACAGTGAGCAAACGATCAACGGAGTTCGTATGAAGATGCGGAGCTATTGACACCCTAACAGCGCGTGGCCATCGAGCGGGCAGCAGCGGCGCAGTTTCTTACACAGACACAGAAAGGCATAGGACATGTGCTGTTTGAAAGCGTGCTTAATTCCGAGGAATAATAGGAAATATGGTAGGTTGCCCTCAGCTACTGTGTTCTAGCCCAATGCGCGCGCTCAGCGTTGCGGAAAGGCGTACAAAAGCCCAGCAAAGGAAATGCTCTTTGCCGCGAGTTTTTCCTCT
The DNA here is from genome assembly GCF_038994185.2 of Dermacentor albipictus. Taxonomy (NCBI): domain Eukaryota; kingdom Metazoa; phylum Arthropoda; class Arachnida; order Ixodida; family Ixodidae; genus Dermacentor; species Dermacentor albipictus. Next base: position 10,378,211 of record NC_091829.1, read on the forward strand.
TCACTCTCTCTCTTGGTCGGTGTATTGCGCAACTGCAGTAAGGTCTCTGGCATTATGCTTAAACCATGGCCTTTTTCAGGCTGCGAAGAGGGAGCGTATATTGCAGCAAAGCACATTTTAATGAGCTCGGACGTCGATTCAGTGTACTAGTGCATATTGAGCGTCTTATTTATTTATTTCTTTGTTTGTTTGTTTGTTTGTTTGTTTGTTTGTTTGTTCGAGAAGCTCATCAATGTGTTAGAGCTCGCGAGCCCTAACACATTAGTGTGCCTTCTCCCTTTCCCCCATGAAGAGCGATTTGGTAAGCGGAAGCGCACTCGATCCTTCTAACGTGTTCCGTCCTGTAGCCTAAGTGAAACCTGCGTTTAGTGATTCGAAAAAAAAAAAAGAGACGAGAAATAGGGCAACCTCCGCCTCGCCCACTGCTCTCTTCCGACGTAACTCAGTCGGGAAAGATAACCGCGCGAGCAATGAAGAAGATAACGAGACTCCCACCGCGGACATGGGGGAGGCCAGGCAGATATGAGTGCTCGCGCGTTATTGTCCGGGTCTAGAGATACGGAAGGAAAAGTACAGTGGCCTCGTGACCCGCGCGCTGGCTCCTGCCGGCGGCAGGCAAGCGCGCGAAAGTGCTTTTGCGTGTGTGTCGACGTCGAAAATGTATGCAATTGATACGGTCAAAAAACTAACACATAGTGGGCTTGAGGTCTCAGTGCACGAGCGCACCTGGCGAGGTCGCGGGTTCGACCCCGGCCGTAGCGGTCACATGCAGATAGGGGTTGGAATGCCCCAGGTGGTCAAAATCAATCCAGAGTCTTCCACTACGGAACGCTTCATTACCAGATCTCTGATTTGACACGTAAAATACCAGAATATATAAATATACCTTAAAGCACGAGCTATAAGATATCGGCGGTGGGAGAAAGTGCTCCCGATATGGAGCTGAGTGTGTGCGGTGAAAGCACGGTGCACGAGTGCTTTTGCTTTCCGCTACCATCCGAATGAGTCACCATGCTCGGCAGCCGAACCCGCGGCATCATGTTCAGCAGCAGAGCACCATAGCCACTTAGGCACCGCGACGACACAGCCACATTCATGTGCTGCTGCTAAGCATATGGATGTTCGTGACCAGCCCATGGGAGGACCTTTGACTTCTTGAATGAACAAACATAAAATATGAAAATAAATAAAAGAGTGAGTGAGTGAGTGAGTGAGTGAGTGAGTGAGTGAGTGAGTGAGTGAGTGAGTGAGTGAGTGAGTGAGTGAGTGAGTGAGTGAGTGAGTGAGTGAGTGAGTGAGTGAGTGAGTGGTCTGGTTGGTCGTTCCGAATCTCAACAGCCTCCTTCCTCCCGTCGCCCGATCTCATTTAATTTTTAGAGGCAGGTGAGCGTGCCCGAGACTGGTCTCTTCTGTCCCAGCTGCCGTACTACTCGAGCTGGGCGGTAGCAGCGAAATCGTTCGGTCACCGGAATTCCCTCTCGTTATTGCCACGCGACAGCGTCGGTGTGGCTCCTTGCTATCTTGCGATGCGAATGTGGGAGCGACCGTATCTCGTTGCGTTCCCAGGGGGCAAGGCAGGACGCAGGAAGACTTTTGTCGCCCGTGAACACGGAAAACGATTCAGCCGTAGCCGTATCCGGGTTGAAGGGGGTGTGTGGGCGCTAGTGAGCGCCGTGACTTCGGCCGTTCTTTTAGCATCGCTGGCGGTGATTGCCGTTCACGTTGTGTTCGACGGCACGAGAATGCGAGTTTGAGCCGCCTGCCAGCAACGCACTGCTTTCTTTTATGTTTCGCGAGGTCGCCAGCACAGTGTAGAAAAACTTTTTTTTTTTTTCTGGCAGCATCCATCTTCCGATGAATGTCGACGTCAGTGCGATTAGCATTCAAGCAATGTAGCGACACACCGCATTGCCGAAGGCACCTCTGTTTATAATCTGTAGTGGTCATCTTGAGACTTCCATTGTTCGGCTAAATGCGAAATAAGCTGTTTTTGGGATCTGCCCACTTTGCTACGATATTCTTGACCACCACATGTGAAAAGATTACAATAACCCTATTGTCCTGTGTGGTCGTCTTAGTTTGTCTAATTATGCCTTTTCTACACGTAAACAATATATATATATATATATATATATATATATATATATATATATATATATATATATATATATATATATATATATACATACACACACACACAGAGACGGGTCTCATGGGTCTCATATATATATATATATATATATATATATATATATATATATATATATATATATATATATATATATATATATATATATATATATATATATACACAGAGAGACGGGTCTCATGGGTGAATACCTTCGCATTCCATTGGGATGTCCTCAGTGGTCTCCGGAACTATATAGACCTGCAAAGAGTTCTGATAAATCTGCCGTGGCTTTCAACCCGCAGCTTCGAGGGGGGTGACCGTGTACTCCTTTCTCCTTTAGTAACCTGTACTGCACTTCTTTACTTACAGTTTCCTTTCTTTTTTTTGCACCTTTTTTTTATTGCGATAAAGGCTTGCCCTTAAGGCATAATTCTTGGAGCGTATATGTGTATTATATGTGTGCTGTGAGGCCTGTGTTGTGTATGATTTGAAGCAGTGTATTGTGGAATCTGTTGTCATGTATCCAGCGGTCATTTGCACCGTACTCGGCTTTGTTTGCTGTTTTCTTATGCGCGTTCGTTAACGACTGCTGCTGCCGCTGCTGCTGATGATGATGATTTATTGGTGTCCCCTTTGAAACGTAGCGGTGACAATTAGTCACCTTGCCTACTTGAGCACGTATGCTATACATGCTTTTCATTCTAGCATTTGTGCACACTCCTTTTTTTTTTCTCTTAATCAAAAATTATCTGTTTGTCATGTACCGCTACCTATGCCTATAAAAGATCCGATCCTGTGTCATTGTCGTCCCCGCTTTCTTTGCCCGTATACTCCAAACGTCTGACGTAGTAGTTCTGCGGAAACCCGCAAGGTGGAGAGAAGTAATGAATAAACGGAAATAAACGGAATAAACGGTCCGTTTATTCACTCCATACGTCTCTAGCTTATCTCGACTGCTGACCATTGATGCTTCTGTCCACTTTAAATACAAGCGCTTCTGGAAGACTTACGTCACCTATATACACACACACACACACACACACACACACACACACACACACACACACACACACACACACACACACACCACACACACCACACACACACACACACACACACACACACACACACACACACACACACACACACACACACACACACACACACACACACACACACACACACACACACACACACACACACACACACACACACACACACACACACACACACACACACACACACACACACACACACACACACACACACACACACACACACACACACACACACACACACACACACACACACACACACACACACACACACACACACACACACACACACACACACACACACACACACACACACACACACACACACACACACACACACACACACACACACACACACACACACACACACACACACACACACACACACACACACACACACACACACACACACACACACACACACACACACACACACACACACACACACACACACACACACACACACACACACACACACACACACACACACACACACACACACAGGCGGGTCTCACGGGTGAATACCTTCGCATTCCATTGGGATGTCCTCAGTGGTCTCCGGATTTTTGCTGTATCAAAATGCGGTTGTGTGCTTCCTGCACTGCAGCTTTTCCAGAGAGGGGTGTCTTGTGAGCTCGAAACTTCATCGATGTCGCATAGGCGAGTGGAAGGCACGCGCCAGGTCAGAATTGACCTCACAAAAATGCTTAGAGTATGAACTGAACCCTCACATTCGTTGCTCTGATTGATCATCTGATGAATTTAAAGTTGTTTTTACGTGGACACTGCAGCTTTCACGAAGGTTGTGCAGTTTCTCAGAGCCTAATTGAACCCTAATTGCTTAAGAGTGGTTAAACGGACCGCTTAAGGGCAACACTAAATCAGTTTATATTGTTATACTAGTTGTTCTTGGAAGTTCATTTTGAACTTTTTTGTCCAGGAAGGAATCATTTCTAGCAGAGACAACTAATGCCGACCACTGCCTTAAAGAATTTCCTTTTTGTTGAATATTGCGCGAATGCTATGGTATCGTTGAAGTCGGTGTGACACCTGGTATCTCGCTAGGCTTTCACACATTTTGGCCGTTCCTGATGAGAAAAAAAGAAGGTTTCGTCGAGCTTGCTAGGTTTCGCGTTTTGTTACCTTATAATGTAACGGGAACTCTTCCTTACCGATAAACAGTTAAGTAGCTGCGAAAATTAAGGATGTGAGAAAGAGCTGGTGCGGGAAAATTTAGGTGGCGTTGCTACTTGTTGCTTTATTTTCTGGTTTACCGTGCTTCCACCCACGGTAGGACAAACTTCTTTTGGTACATTGAAGGCGTAATCCATTATTCTAACCTATAATCGTCTTCTTCACAATTCCTTTAACGTGTACAGCAATGAAATGAAAATAATCGTGATAGCGATATTGGTTAGAACGTACTTTTTTTTTTTACGAGAAAGATGCGATGCGTGTTCGAGACCTGTTGCTTCGTTTTCTATCGTTACCTACCACAGCGGTTGAGTAACTATTGCGCTCTGTGGCAAAGCACGATGTCGCGGGCGTATACTCCTGGAGGAGGAATGCAGAAAGGCACGTATACAGTGCTTTGAGTTCGAGTTAAAGCACACAGCAAAAACAGCTTTCAACTGTTCACACACAGGTTCTCGTTATAAAACTCGGTGAGCGGCAGCTCGTCGTGTTTGCTTCTAATTATGTATTTGGTCTTGCATTCCGCTGCCTAAGCCAGTAGTAAAAATACTCAACGCTGATCGATAAATAAATCCGTTGATTTTCTGTTGAACGTCGTAAAATCTGATGGCGGAATTTTGGGGCGATCTTTCGGTTGTAGGATGTCCAATGTGTTAAACGCGTGCGCTCTTTTCTTCAGAGGTTTATATTTTGCCGCTATAGATTTTTCAAGGACCATGGGTTAAAATAAAGGTCGTGACCTCTGGTGGACCACTGGCTCTTTCGTGCATAACATAAAGCTGTAAACGAAGAGACTCTCGCTACGTAAACAAACGTAAGTTCTTATCGGTGTTTTCGACCTCTACCAAAACAAGTGCAAACTAACGTTATAGCTTAGTGCGAGATATGATAAGGCTTATGGCTAGTCTCTTGGAAACCATGTCCTCGGAGGGGTATAGAGACTAGATAGGAATAAGGCAATGGGGCCCAGGTGTAGACACATATGCCTTTAGCGACATTGTCGAAGACTTCCGCATCATAGTTACAACCCTCCCGTAAGAACCCGAACTTTGGAACGCAGCAGAATATGCAGAGATTACACACATAGCCCTCAAACATCGTGCTCTGTGTGAAACATCTCTGTACATCGGATATGTTTTACAGAGAAGCTACAACAACACTCGTTTACGTAACGATGACGTTGCAGAGTAAAACACACCCACAAGTGACGAAATTGTCTGCCAGACTTTGGGAGCCGAAGAAATTATGATCGCATAGTATTCAGCCTAGGCCGGGATAGCGTAAAACTATTTGAACTTGTTTTTCTTCCGAATTCGCCAGTGGCCATCTTTGGTAGACCAAAATAGCTCAGGCCCAGCCCATATGGGCTACAAGTGGATTGTTATCCCTGCCCTACTCCACTTCTATTTCAAGTTTCCATGAAACTATACCTTCGTCAGCTTTTTCTCGCCGGTTGTCTGTGCACAGATCAGCACTTTCGATCGAAAGCAGAGTGAGAGGGACCAGGAACGTTTCTATTTTTATTCGTCACGCCATAGTTTGCTTTTTCTCGCGAGCTCTGCATGCAGTTCTTGCTTCCTAAGCAAATCAGAGGGAAAAAAAGCGAGCGAGCTGGTCGACATAGCTGGATGAAATTTCTGTTTGCAACGACAAGTCGATGCGTCCCTAACCTGGCGTCCAACCAGCTTTCACTCCACCGTTTAAAAGTTCGTTGTCCTTAACTTGCTAAGCTGACGCGTAGAAATAGTGTACGCGTAGCTAACTCCACGCGTAGCTCACTACGCACCAGCTTAATTTCCTCCTCCTCCTCCTCCTCCTCCTCCTCCTCTTCTTCTTCTTCTTCTTCTTTCAAGCGAGGTGGGGGAGAGTATACGCTTTCATGCACGCTACCAAGGAAAGCATTTGCTGCCTTGACAAAGACAAGTGCATCGGTCGAAATTTCGGCCGCAGCAACATCCCTTGTTCGACCAGTGTTTATCACCATCAAGTTGCCAACAAGTCACTAGCCCCCGTCGACGCTCTTGCGTTTTACAGCTTCTTGATCCTATCGATGATAACGTTTCAAAACGTTGATTTTAAAGAAGAGACATGCAAATGAGGAACACCCCTTTTTATCCACGTGCCACGCCGTGATAAAATATAAAATATAGGGTGTCATTGTGTGGAGAACAAATGCTTAAAAAAGAAGAGAGAGAGAGAGAGAGAGAGAGAGAGAGCAATTCAAGATGGATCAGGATCGAGCGTACACTGTCCTATTTTTACGCAGCGAAGTGCAATATTACTTTCCTTGACTAAATAGGTAAATCGAGCAGACTAAAACCGAGTAGCGTGCAAATTTTCGTACAAACGGAACTAGCCGTGCAAACCTGCTATGAAGAAATAAAAAAAAAACTCAATAGGATGTATGGTTTGTGGCCCGAAAATTTTATGCAAGTGCAGTCGCAGACAGCAGATGAATTTTTTTTCTTTTTTTCCCGCTAGGGGATGTTAAAAAAGATCCTTCCTGTACATCGCTTCTCATCGCAACTGAGGTAGATCAATGGTCTTTTACTTGCATTGCCATCTATGAGCAGACGCCGCAGACCGTGTCAAGCTTTTCTATCACATTCCGCGGAGCTTCTAGTTTTATTTATATTGTTGCTTTTTTTCCTTCACAAGGTCTGAGTTGTTGGATTCTGGTGGGCTTAGCCTTACACGAGTCGGTGGCACTTGCTCCGCCCGAGCATCGTCGTTAGGTTGTCGCTGCTAAGTCGACCCGTGGTTGCGCGTCACCTGCAGATCAGAGCCTAAAAGGAGTAAACAAACTCCAATAGACAACGCGCCGAAGCTCCGCGAGCCGTCAGCTCCATGACGTCTCCACATGCCGTCTAGTGCACTTCATCCCGCTGCCTCAAATTATGGTAAGCGTTGCCACTCAGTCAGAAACTGAATGCGACCCAGAAACTTCAGTACAGAAGCCGAGGCGCTTCCCTCTCCTATATATAGGATCAGTGCCCTTGAGGGAACAGTGTATTGTCTACATCAGCATATGCAGTCCGTTTACGCCGCAGTCTCCAAGCAGAACCTTCTGCTCTTCACAGACGTTGGTACAGTTAAACCTAGAACGGGTTGCTGGGCCAGTTGGTTCATACTTGCAGGTTTAGGAAAAGCGCACGTCTTGGGCGGCCGAACAGTGAAATAGACACAAGACACGCGCAAACTCGCAACTAAAGTTTATTCGAAGCCTACGGTGTACACGTATAGAAACAAGGAAGGCGTGCATACCTCTCTTCGCATAATGGGCTACGAATATAATTGTCATCCTGCAAAGGCTTGAAAGGAAACAAAAAACAAATCACGGCATTCTTTCGAATAACATTTCATTACTGCACAGCAATTCCTAAGTGTTACTCATACACCTCGTTCTTTATGCTATGAAAATCTTCCGTTAATTAGCTTGCCTGCATATATGTGCGCACTATGCTTCTAATGAACTTCAGTTGCAAGTCTGCGCTTGTCTTGTCTGTTTTGCGGTCCCGTATTAAGGTGTGCTTGTTAATTAAGCCTACAGTTATACCTGCCGAAAGATCGCCAGCGTAGCAACCTCCAGTCTATCTGCAACGCTGGGATAACCTAACCCAGCACCAGCAATATCTCTTACTAAATCGTATTAGCTAAATAGAGAGCAGCGCAATGTACAACGAATCGGCCTTACCTTTTGACTCGCAGGCGTTACCTCTAACACATAGTTGTTCATGGTGGACACCAGACTCGCTTTATATGACTGATACATATCGCGCAGAAACGCACACGCACACACCAACCAAGGAAGTCCGTCTACTTCGCTTTCCAGTCTCTCAGTTGTTATGCCGGGGATCCTCCCCCCCCCTTCCTCCCCCCACCCCCCAAGCTTGCTGCCGTTGGTTGATCCTTGCACAACTCTCAGGGAAGGTCGCACCAATTTCATTGTTTACCGGTAGTGCGACGCTAAAGTTACAGGCTTGCTACGCAAGGCTCCGGGTTTACCTACGACTACCGATGTTTTCACTAGAGTTCATGCTGTATTTTTTTCTTCTTGTTTTCGTTCCATGACTACGAACGTTGTAAGGTCACACTTGCTTGAATGAACATGACCAGCACACGCCGTTTCGGTTACTGTCCCTGTGAGGGTGCTATCTTTATTGTCAAGTTGTGTTGTCTTTTACAGTGCAGGCCTATTCTACATCAAGTATCGTCCTTATCTTTTCATTTTAAAGCTATAAGAATAGCGCGTGTAAAAAATGTGATGATTCCAATAATATATATAACGGCGTAAGGGAACTTTCGGCCAGCGTGTGAAATTACAATAAAAAAAAAACGAATTATGTGTATATAGAATCTACCAATTAAGACTTTTCGATTTTTGCGCATTTCCAATGCCTTTGCATATATTAGTACGTTCTTGTGTCGAACGTAACTTACAATTCTCTTAATGATTAAGCGATGATAAAGGCAGTGCTAAGCGCTTCTTCTATTGGTCGAAACGAGGCGCAACTGCGTCAAGCCTTCGTTGGACCGTGACTCTGCTTGTGAAATTAAGCCTACCGAGCGTAATCTACAATATCATGCTCAATAACGCCAAGTGCTGTGGATGGTTCCTCTTTTTAAGAAATCTACATGGTGCAGATAATTACGCAATTTTTCGTGATCGCCTGGAGTTTTCGAATACAAACGTACCCCGCGAAATGGAGTTGACAAATTTAGGCCAGTCGATCGAATGCTCATCATAATCGTCTTTGGACCTACGGTAGGCAAAACCATATATTTATAATCTAAGTGCAGTTCTCGTAATGATTCTTTCACTAAGTCTATAATTACAAAACTGATTGATTAGTCGACTGATTGATTAACTGGTCGATATTTGACGCTGCGGCCGGCGGGATACATACCAGACATTAGATTTTTCACCCACTAGCCAGGCGTTATTACTGACTGGAGCGGAAGGTGACCCCTTTTCGAGTTCTGACCTACTTTCCAACTATTCAAGGTCATCTACTTGGTCAAAAAAGTAAATTCAATGCGGGCAGTAAAACTAAACGGGGCTGTCTAACTTGGCTTTTACGTGCTTCATTCGTGCAATTGAAGACTGTGGTCGTTTACGGGTACCGCATGCCTTGTCATGCGAATGGTAATGCTGGCCGCCTATTTGCTATTTTATAAACACAGCATATCAATTTACCTTGACTTAATATTTTCTTTTCGTCTCTCCTTGAGATACAGAGGTAGAGCAACAGGGTAGCGATGCATCGTTACAGCTGGCCACTAAGTATTTTTTTTTTTCATTGAGACGAGAACAGCTGTGTAGGCTGAGAAGAGAAAGGACAGACAAACGCAAGGCTTGTTCGTGTTGTTTTTTCCCTCGTGTCTCGTCGTCCAGGCACCGTTTCTTTTTCAAAATGGTGAACCAGCCGACCCTTCGTTCTCCGTCTGTCGCAGCGGAGCATGACAGAGTCCGTTAGGAGGTCATCCTCGACAAACTCTCAACGCGGCTCGCGGTTATAGTGACAACGAGAAACCCGTCAAAGATGCAAGCGCCGCACGTAGCAGCAGCAGCGTGCCGGGCGAGAGTGACGATCTTCCTTCACGGCCGAGCAAAAGCTGCAGGAACGACACGCTGCTGTGATCTCGAGGACACGCGTTTTGATTTCACGGTCGGGGAGGCCGCACTTCCACCGGACCGCAACGAAAGCTTGACGCCGAAGCGCTTTGCAGAGTTTCGCCAAACCGAAGGGAAAATGCATGTTTAGAACGGCACCTGTTGATTCCTGTATATGCGCACAGCCCGCGATATGATCTCCACTATACACCTGTATTTCTAAGAATTATGCTTGTACGCCTCTTACCAGGGTGACTCAGTGGCTGACATCATGCTTCTGACCACGTGTGCTCAGCTTCAATTTCCGGCCGTGGCGGCAGCAATCTGGCGTAAGCGGAATACGAAATTGCTTCTCTATACCGCCGCCTTGAGCACACGTTAAACAACTTTGCAGGAACAGAACTAATCCGGGGGCACCACTATGGTGCGATTGAATGCGACGCTACGTCAGCAGTCAATCAAGAGCCGCGCGGAAAGGCTTTGTGTTGCTTGATATGTGGCTTAGCGGGTGCAACAACTTCGCACGTGCCTGCACCTTCCCGCCAACGCTCGCATACGCTTGAGAGGGGCGCCAGAAAATATACGGGAGAGGAGTTATAGGAGGGCCGTATGGTGAAAACCTACGCGTTCTTCGGTGCCATTTGCAGCTTGCACCAAGCCAACCAGCTAAAGAGAGCATTTTGGCTCACACTAAAAGTATGCACCTTTTAACCAATGTGAGGACTTTGTCAAAAGTCTACGGGCCCCTCCACTTCACGAGCCGTCAACAATCTCCGTGGCGGAGATTCTCCAGTACTCCTGGAAGTAAGGTGATCACTCTGTAGGTATTCTGCGCAGAGGGGCGTAATATGCGGTGCAACTGTAGCAATGCCTCACGGCCAGCTTTGACTAAGGAAGCACTGTCATGAAACCCTTTGCAATATCTGCGACAACCATAGTTTAACAATTCTACCAATTGTCACAATGCCTCACGGCCAGCTCTGACTAAGCAAGCATTGGCGTGAGAGCCTTTGCAATATTCGCGCCAACTGTAGTTTAACAACCTTGGTCTGGAACCTTGCGAGCCTCTTCATATTCGAATGTTCATAGTGAAAGCAACTCCTGCTCCTGGTACTGTTACTCGCGTGTTCCCGTTGTCCGGAAAGAAAACACGCGCCTCAATTCGTCACAGACAGTGAATCCACGCAACCGCGCTCAGCGCTTCAAGATGCCGAAAGTGTAACGCCAAGCGATGGAAGTCACACAGTTACAGTGGCATGAACCAAAAAGTGGTCTAGTAAGGCATGTTGTCGTCTGTTCAGTAAACATGCACCTTCTTCAAGCTGGCCTTGTCGCCTTTGGCGTGACAGTATAATTGTATAAAAGTGATACCATTTTTACAAAACGTAACCTAACATTGTAGGGACACTATCTTCGTCCCAGAAGTTCTTGATTTGCTTGTACGTATAGCGTCGCACCAAGGATGACAAGACCGTCTCGACAGAGCTAGGTCTGCCCGTGGCAACCTCTCAGCCGCGCAACGGCATGTTCGTACGTACTCCTTTGAGGGGCGGCCGGCGTCTAAGCGTCCATGGTAGCAACGACGACGACGGCGCAGCGAGCAGCAGGCACGGCTCCCGTTGTCGGAATGCGACGACGCTTCCGCTTTGGCCGCGTCGCCTCTGCCGTGGCGGCCCAGAAACACGACAGCGTGCGGGAAACCGGTCGACGAGCGGCGAGAGAGCGCGAGGCGTCGTTCACCGCTTCGGAGGTTCTCCGCTGCCGTTGAGTTCGTGCCTTCCTTCGCGAATGCTGCAGCGGGGGAGCCCCCCCTGCGAACGGCGACCGGCCGCGCTGTTTACGCTAGCGCAGGTGACGTGCTATAGCGTGCGGTGTGCACGCGGACCGCCGGCGTCGGGCAGCACTATAGCCTTGGCGAGACGCCTTTCTTATTTTCTAAATTGAAGCCCCTTTTATCGTTCACTACCGAGGACTCTGGGGCTCTACCAGCGGTGACTTCCGGTCGACGTATTCACCTGACAATGACGCCTTTATATAGAAGCATAAAGGATAAGCGCCCGCCGCGGTGGCTTAGCAAGGTTATGGTGCTGTGATGTTAAGCACTAGGTCGCGAGATAAAATCCCCTCATGCGCGGCCGCATGTAGACGGTGGCGAATTGCAAAAACGCCCGGATCCCGTGCATTGGGGCATGTTAAAGGTCAACTGGTGGTCAAAATTAATTCGGAGTGCCCCCACTACGGCGTGCCTCATAATTAAATCGGGGTTTCTGCACGTAAAAGCCTGCAGAATTGAAAGGATATACGGCATGATTAGTGAATGACGAACGAAACGGGCTGTCCGTTACGGGCCGGTGCAAATGCCAGTTTTCGTAACACCACTTTTGTCACAAATCGCGTAAAAATGCGGCACGTGTGTGTTAACAGGCAGTATGGCGTGGTTCACAAGTTCCAGCGCACAAGTTCCAGTTCCAGTGCGGCGGCACTATCTCGAAGTACCGACGCACGAGCGGAAGCTCGTCCGGTGTCGCAAGCTCACTGCTGTCGCAACTCGCGCAAAAGGGTCCGCATGCTGAAAACGACACCAGCTGTCCCAGTACGTTCGCGAAGAGGACGAAGGTTTCTTTGCCCCAGGAACGGCTGCGGACATATTGTTTGTCGTGAGTTGACACACGATGCTTCATATAGAAATAAAGGGTTCAGCGCCGAGGAAGCACGGGCGCGAGAAATGCCGCGCAAACAAAGGACCAGCGCCGATGTATACGCCAGACGCTTTACTCGGCGGAAATTCAATATATACCTGTATATGCGACTCAAATCGCCATTCATGACGCCGCAACAGCACGGAAAACCTTGGCCTTCCCGTTTTCATCTCCATTTGTAAATAATAATTCGTAATGTACACGTTCAAGCCTTTTGCGTGCCTCTTTTGAACATTCCCGGCATCCCCTTAAGTGCAACGCAGTGAAAGTGAGAGCTTATGTTGTTTCAGAGACACACCGCTCAATTATTAAATTTCTTCTTCGGGATTAAGAAAGCGAGAAAGCTGCTAAGAATTCGGTTCCTGTCTCTTCCTTACCTCTTCCTGTGTATCCGCGCCGTGAATCTTCTTTTTGTTCTTTATAATTAGTCTTTTTCGTCGTATATCAAAAGCAGGGGCGGCTCTAAGGCGGGCAAGGGGGACGTGGTAAACACTGACAGAAATGTATTTTTATTATATACGTTGACAACACGAATACAGTGTTTGAGCTCGTTGGTTGCGCATAGTTAGAAAGCTTTCCACCAGAAAGCACTGTCACGGACAGAGGGGAAGAAGACACACCGTTGGACTAGCGATTGAACGTTTAATATTTGTCTTGCAATTTTTTTATGTACCACGAGACAACCAATGCACTGTTTTCTTATGCATTTTTTTTTCTGTCACGTCGATAATTAATATCCCAGTCTATTAGACCGGTATTTTTCAGGCAGCATTTTTCTTTGTGCGTGGTATTGATGGGGCACGTATGCATATTTGCCCGCTTCCGTAAATGGCCATTGCGTCAAAATTTTTCTACAACCTTGATGTTGTGAAGTTATACGGTGCAATGACAGCGGCTTCGATGAAAAGCTGGATTCCCGGGAGGGGGGTGAGGGTTGCTTTCAAGAATGCTGCAGGCTCTCTTGTCCTGTCATTCAGACACCATTTCTCAATCTTCGACCCAGTGTTCTTTGTATCGTCGGCCACGTGATAGAGGTGCACCGCAGATGACACCATACTTGCACGTAGTGTACTTCTTGCGTTTTTTTGTGCTTTGGTTACTTTTATGGCCATTGCTGACCCGTGGCACATAGAATAGGCCATAGGCTACCTGCGAAAATCTGGGTCGAAGGGAAGAAGTGGCTCTTGTGCGGAACCCCGTTTTCCCCTGCTCTCATTTTACGAGTATTTTTGCGTGTTTTCGGGAGGCGCCGCTCCCGAGATCTTCGGCGATGGAAGCTGAGTCATCCAAACGTCTGGAGGAGACCGATGTCACAGCGTCAAGCTTTCCGAGGAAGCGCAATGAGCGACGCAGGCAGCCAGGACACCCTGCTGTACTACTCTGCTTCAGAAGAAGATCTGTCGGATGACGGCGACTACTTGACAGTTGTGAGGCGAAAGGAAAGAGGAGAATCGTCACTGCCTCCTCGTCTTCAACAAGGACGATGTTAGCGGCAAAGGCCAATGACACGGCTCATACCATCCTCTTCTTGCCCGAGACGCCCACCGACGACTTGAATCGGTTAAACAGGCAAGCCATATCTGTCACGCTGGAGGCTCTTCTTCCGAATGAGATTACGGATGTGCGAATTAACACCCGTAAGAACGTTCTCGTGGTTGATGTCAAGAACAGAGCAGCATTGGATATCTTGAGTATAGTCAATGTGCGGGGCAAGATAAGTGTTCGCACCATAATACCACATGACAGCGATACTACACCAGGTGTAATTTATGATGTCGATGAGTTAATCAACAACAACGATCTGCCTGTTTTTGTTAAACCCCCACCACAGCATATTGCAACTATTACTGAAATCCGTCGCCTAGGAGAATCACGCTGTGTAAGGGTAACCTCCACGGGAAGTAGCTTGACGTCACGCGTGAAAGTTGGATTTTTCCGTAATCCACTGCGACCGTTCGTTCCAAGACCATTTCAGTGCCGTAATTGTTTGAGGATCGGGCATATCAGCGGCATATGCAAAAATTAGACCGTGTGCCCAAGGTGTTCTGAGCAACACAGCGCTGATGCCTGCCGTGCGACTCACTTCAAGTGTGCCAATTGCTCTGGTCCCCATGAAGCATCATCGAAAGACTGCCCGTGACACAAGACAGAGCTGAAAGTCCTAAAACAAATGGCGAGAGACAACTCAACTCACAGAGAAGCCGCCGCCAAAGTGCGACGGCGTCTTGCCCGCCGTCACCGCAGGCGATCTTCGTGTACTAGAAGTACTGATACCGTCGTAAGAAAGATGCTAGTTCCTGCAGCTGGTGCTCCCAAGGCGCTCACCCACACTAACAACACGGTGTCTGGTGACGCAGTGAATACGTGTACTGCAAACGACTGGCCTGCTCTTCCGACATTAAGTCCTCCAGCACAACAAAGATCGATGGTGGACTACCGACGCACCAATGACGGCACAGATCGCGTACGAGGTCAAGACAAGCAAGTAATCGCTATAATTGCCATAAAGTCATTCGCGTGTTGATAAATGACATGCAGACGTCATCTGCTCGAGGTGAACTGCAAGTGCTGGATGGCCTGGATCCGCTGCTTGCGAGCCTCGAGTAACAAGCAGAATGACTCTACCGCGTCAGCCGTTCCTGAGACAATTCAAGGAAGCGTCTGATATGCAATGGAATACCCGTGGACTGAAATCCCGTATTGCTGATTTTCGCCATTACGTTTTCACCAATAGATTCGCCATTATTGTCGTCTGTGAACCGAACCTACAGAAACCCCCCCTAAATCCCCTAAATTTTGCCAGAGAATCCATACTCTTACAATGGTTACTCGGAGCACGCCTTCTTCACTTTTCTATTCTTCGTATTACAGGCCATAGTCCCATACTTTGGCACATAAGACATTTACTTTTTCACTCAAAAAATTAGGGTGAGTTTTACAACCAGTCACACAAGGCGCTGACTACTGTTTTTGTTGCTACTACGAGCTGGCAAACGGGTTTCTACTTAAAGCCTCAGAAGCGAATCCTGTAGGCCACGTGACCTCACTCGGTTCGATGCTTGTGACTCTTAACTGTTCACAGTGAGACTTACTTGCACGTCTACGCTCGATTTGAGCTTACGCGTTGAGGATCTGGCCACCATGGCTCGCCAACTTCCTCTACGCATCTGCGATGCGAGGTTGCGATTTGCTACACGGTAAAACGTCATCGAGAAAGTGAATTGTAAGAGGGGAAGCCGCCAAAATTTGAGTCAAGTGTAGCTTTTGTCTCCCTAGTATTTCAGAATTTTTGTTTTAATGAGTTCCACTGGCGGCCATCAATTTTTATTTCTCTCAATGTATCTTCTTTCTATCGCTGCATTTGTCCTTGAAAACAGGCCACAAGATGTGCCGGAATACGGACAGAACAGCACACAGACTGCAGACTACGAGCAGTGAATTATGGACAGTAAGTTGCACAGGCCGTTTATGCAGTTTCTGCCCGAAGAAGGGCTGCACTCATTTATTTAACCATAATCGGCCATATAGCAGAGTGTGCGGTAAGGTGAAAAAGAGAGAAAAATGTTCTCCTTCCACACCTGTGTAGTCAGAATTTTCATAATAGTGGGCTTGTGTATATTATACTGTCTAACACACAACCTTAAAGCAAAATATGGCAAATGAGTTCTGCTAGCATGCTGGTTAGCTCGAATGGTAGAGCGACCGCCCGCGGTAAGGCGTTGCTTCCATGTTGAATCCCCGGACCAGGACCATTCTTCATGAACTGCAAAACTTTCTTAAAGAGCCATGATGGGCTAATTTTGTAGCTTCGTGTAACACACGATTAGATGACAATTTTTCTTATCAGGAATCCTAAAGCATTCACTGAAGCGACTCTGGTGAAATTAGGCAACTTGTGCGACGCGGACTGCTATTTCGAGCTGGTTTATCAGCGCTTAGCGGTTACTTTGAGCATGCGTCCTAAATCAAGTGTTTAGCCTAAAGTACGCTTATAGTTATGGCTTGCAGTAGTAGCAACACTACTACCATGTGTGAGCGTTATGCCTTTGCTCATGGTTCTTGGGCTTCTGCGCTTCATGTTAGCAAGAGCGCCTGCCAGTTTCCTACATTGCGAGAGTGGAGCGTTGTCAGAACAGCTCCTTGGAGAACTCTTGTCGGGAAAAAAATTGCAGTGGATACACCATATACTACTTGTTGCACAGTATGTAGTCTGACGGCGATAGCCTCATACTAAGTCTTATATGTGGCTTGTACTCGCGCTTATACCATCAGATAAAAAGAGGTCAGGGAAAGACAGGTCACCGAGATAGCATGGCCCTAAAGTACCTTCTCCGTTTGCTCTCTCTCTCTCTCTCTCTCTCTCTCTCTCTCTCTCTCCTTTCTGTTGTCTTTGTTTTCTCGCTTGCTTCTTCTTCTTCTTCTTCTTCTTCTTTTTACCGGTTTTGACGTTTGGGTCGTGAGCGCATTCCGGTGACTTTCTACAGCTCTCTTTGAACCTTTCCTCATACGCTCCGAGTCTGCCCACAGACTCACACTTTTTGTGCTGTATTTTCTCACGCGTGCATGTCTCTGTACATCTAGCTACGTACGCTTCTGTGTACAGACCCGCCGTGGTTGCTCAGTGGCTATGGTGTTGGGCTGCTGAGCACGAGGTCGCGGGATCGAATCCCGGCCATGGCGGCCGCATTTCGATGGGGGCGAAATGCGAAAACACCCGTGTGCTTAGATTTAGGTGCAGGTTAAAGAACCCCAGGTGGTCAAAATTTCCGGAGTCCTCCACTACGGCGTGCCTCATAATCAGAAAGTGGTTTTGGCACGTAAAACCCCAAATATTATTATTATTATTCTGTGTATATCGCGGGCCTCTTCTGCTCCTCAACATGAGATCCATTGCCGTTTATGGTACTAACGGCAGCACTAGGCCAGCCCAAGTCTCGACGTAAAGAGCAAATTAAACAATCAACTGCCCCATATCACTGTCTCGCACAGTACCCGCCGTGGTTGCTCAGTGGCTATGGTGTTGGGCTGCTGAGCACGAGGTCGCGGGATCGAATCCCGGCCACGGCGGCCGCATTTCGATGGGGGCGAAATGCGAAAACACCCGTGTGCTTAGATTTAGGTGCACGTTAAAGAACCCCAGGTGGTCTAAATTTCCGGAGTCCTCCACTACGGCGTGCCTCATAATCAGAAAGTGGTTTTGGCACGTAAAACCCCAAATATTATTACTGTCTCGCACAGTGCCTATCGAGTGCATTATTCAGCAGTCACAGGGGTGTCCGCAGTCGGTCTGTGGCCACCAAGCGCCACCAAAATCCAAATTTACCATCACACCGTCGTTAAGATTCCTGTATCTCCTGCGCCACGTGTTGCAGTAGTAATACATTTGTGTAGTTTGCCCGTAAAAGCCGTCTCCGCTTTTGTAATACAGGCAATGGCGCGAAATAAAGGAGAACATAAATACCTAATTTGAATGTGTCCCACAAGCTCCATGTCCTTGTGTATTTTGTGTCCTCGTTAATTTTGCGCCATTGAATCTGTTGAACAGCATACCGGCTAGCCCATAGTACTATTGCGAAAGATTCCCCCTCCGTTGCCTTTATTTCGACACCACTCCATTAGTCCCTCCTCTTTCTCGTTCTTTTTTTTTACCCACTAACAGAATGTTTCGTATAAATTGCATAGACATTTTAACAAGCCAATTGTGTCTGCAAAGCTTGTTTCAGCGTGCACATAAATATTTTGGGGTGCATAAAATAATTGTGATATCCAAACGCTGCTCTACACTGCGAACGAGAGACGGCCCGTAGAATAAAAGAAACCTCTCGACAGACACTTCACAGTTCACTTACTGATGTATTCATAATATGTTACCTAATAAAGTTGGCCCTGCATTTGTGTTTTGTAGCTTCAAGGCCGCTGCATATGTACGCGTTTAAAATTGCATGACTTTTGTGTTCACAGGGTCTGCTCAGTACCTTTAGCCTTATATTACCAAGCCTGCGGTTCACAATATTTGCCCTGGGCATTGGTTTTTGCTTACAGCGCTCCCCCCATTTCCCTAATAACACCACCGCAGGACCCAATGAAATTCTAATACAGCTAATCAAAAACGTCGGTCCAAAGAGCAAGGCACTGCTGACTAATTCCAAAGAGTAGGCGCTTAAGACTAGGAAAATTTCCGTAGGATGGCGTGAAAGCAAAATTAGCCTCATTTACCAAGGCAAAGGTGATAAGGATAGGACGAGCTCGTACAGGCCAGTTAGAGTACCGACGATGATAAGTAGAATGGCCATGCAATCCATAAAATTAGAACTGCCGAAGTGGGTTGAGACAAGTGATGTACTTTGGGAACTACAGAATGGATTCAGGCCAGCCAGATGCTTAGAGGATAATACGTTTGTACTAACCAGCGCATAGAGATTTCAGTAGCTCATAATAGACCTCTGTCGATAGCTTTCATAAATATTAAGGGAGCCTACGACAACGTAGACAGGGGATTGTTGTGGAATATTCTCTAGAACGAACTCATAGATGGCGATTTCGTGGAAGTGCTGAGGGAAACATATAGAGAAAATCAAGTACAAACCATATGGGAAGACCGAAAATGCAACGAATTGGTGGAAATTCACCAAGGACTGAGGCAAACATCGTCTTTCTCCATTGTTGTTCACGCTTTATAGAAAGACGACTGGAAAACAGTGAATCATTGTTTGATTTATCCTACATGCATAATGGGAAAATGGTGCAACAGAAGGTCTCTGAGCTGATGTATGCGGATGAAGCACTGCTACTAGCAGACAATGGAAGATATTTACAAACACTTGCGAATATGTGTAGGAGAGCAATGGCAAATCTAGGTCTTACATTTATTCAGTATCAGTAATTAATTATCAGTATCAGTATCAGTAATTCAGGGATCAGTAATTATAATATTTAATGAAGAGACGAGTAATTACGTTGTGTCAATTCAACAGCAAGTCATATCCATAGTCAAGCAATATAAGTATATTGGCGTATACATAAACGAAAGAAATATTTACTTAACCATCCACCAAGATAATCTAAAAAATAAAGGAGAAGTGGAATGCTGCACTAATGAAATACAGAACAATTTGGGGCTATAATAAATATGAGGTGGCGTGCGGAATCTGGAAAGGAGCAATGGCGCCAGCGATAACGTTCGCAAATGCCATTATGTGCACGCTTGAAATCGGATATCTTGTCGGGGTCGGAAGCTAACGAAAGATCGGTAGGCCAGTTGGCTTCAAGCCCATGGTAAAACCACAAATGAGGCAGTGCAGGGTTACGTGGATTGGGCCTTTTTTGTAGTTAGAGAAGCACAGAGCAAAATTAGTTTTGCAGAAAGGGTTAAGAACATGGATGAAAATAAATAGGTGGTTAAAGTGCGCAAGCATCTGTGCGTGAAACGCGTGCACACAGAATATGAAGGAAGAGGTCAGGAAACTTAGCAACCAAGCACGCACGCACGCACGCACACACACACACACACACACACACACACACATATATATATATATATATATATATATATATATATATATATATATATATATATATATAATATTACTAGTTGCGCCACTGACGTCGTGGACTTTCTCTTGCGTGACATTGCCTTACTTCATGGCGCCCCGCGACAGCTGCTCACTGACCGTAGTCGTAACTTTCTCTCGAAAGTTATCGCCGACATTGTACGTTCCTGCTCCACTCAACACAAGCTGACTACCTCATACCATCCTCAAACCAATGGACTGACAGAGTGGTTAAACCGTACTCTTACCGATATGCCGTCCAAGCACGTTTCCAAGGAACACCGCGACTGGGACATTGCCCTTCCTCACGTCACATTTGCTTATAATTCTTGCCGGTATGACACTGCCGGATCTTCTCAATTTTATATACTCTACGGTCGCCAACCGACCTTGCCCCTTGACACGGCACTTCCTCCTGCTGCGATCTCAACAAGCGAGTATGCGCGCGACGCGATCGCCCTCGCCGACCATGCACGCCAGCTTGCCCGTGCTCGACTGACGGACTCGCAAACCACTCAGCAGCGTCAGTACAACGCCCGCCACCGTGACGTACAGTTTTCGCCTGGTGCGCTCGTGCTCCTGTGGTCGCCCTCTCGTCACGTCGGACTTTCAGAGAAGCTCCTTTCGCGATACATAGGGCCTTACTGCGTGCTGCGCCAGGTGACGCCTGTGACTTACGAAATTGCTCCTGTGGGTTGAACCTCGTCCTCTCCTCTGGCATCTAGTGATGTCGTGCATGTCAGTAGGCTCAAGGCCTACTACACTGCTTCCGAGTCCGATCTTTATTCGCTCCGGGACGGCGCTTTTGCCGCCGGGGGTAGTGCTACGGAATAGTATTATCAATGACGAAGAGGCGAGCAGTAAGAAAACGACGACGACGATTGGAGGCTAGCGCGGGCTGTTGCCTCTTGGCCAAGCGCGGCGTAATACGTTGTAAATATACTTGTATATAGCTTTTCATCTACGTCTTCTTACGTAACAATATATAGGAAGGAAGACGGGGATGTTAGCTATTCTAGCGTGCGGTTGGCTACAGGTAATTGAAACTGTCAACCTGGAGGAGTCATCTGTAAGGAAGTGAGAGAAACAGAGACAGCGAATTTGACGCAAGGAATGGAAGAAAAAGAAATGGAAACAAAAAAAAGACCGTGGAGATTTGCAAGAATGGGAATAAAGAAATTAGGAAAATCTTAACTGAACCGAGCTTTATTTCCATCATATCTGTCTCCCTGTATAAAGAGCTTGACTGGCCAACTTCGCCCTTCTGGATACAGCAGATGACTCACAAACCGCAAGAAATTTATAAAAAGAAACACATTCGACATCAAAGATTACAACAAAGAATTTTACAAGAACGGCAAACAGCTAAGCATATATTCAAATTAACGCTAAATGCACACTTTGCACAAACGCAACTACTGCCGACAGTTCTGCCACTACCTTTTTTGTGCCCATTGCTCAAATGGCGCGCTTTTGTGGACCGAGCGGCTGTATACACTGCCGCAATTACATCGCGCCTTGCACAGCTATAGACGACACACGGAGTCTTGACATTGTGGGTATGCGCGACTCTCACGCGTCCCCTGACATGTTGTTTCCTCGCATATCTCCCTTCTCCTGTAATCCGGCTTCGCCGCGTGGCTTTACTGCTGCGGTCGGTAGTCTTGCAGGGTAGTATGAGAGATGGCGCGAGTGTTGGTCTGCTAACGCCACCCAACGGCGGGGTTACTTGGGCTCAAAAAAGAGAAGGCTCTTCCTCTTTGGTTCGGGATCGGAGAGCGGCGCGTACGTTCTGCTCGTGCGCCGATCCATGCTTCTGCGAGACCATCTCGCGAGGCCTACCCCTGAATGGACGAACACGATCGTTAGAACGCGTCACCGTTTGCGCGTGACCGCACGCGCGAACGACCAAGCGTTGTGTCCAGCATGGGGCGAACATACTCGATCGATATGCGATCGCGTTGAGTCGGACTTCCGCGACTTCCCATCGGCATATTTTGTGGGTAGCAACTCGGCTAGCAGGCATTGATTTATGAAAGGTGCAATAAATGCCCTTGTGATTGTTTGCACTGCTGTGTTGTCGTTCCGTTGTCCCAAGAGCACGGGTGAGAACCCCACAACATATTAGCGCTTCCTATAGGGAACGGAACTAATAATATTTTGGGGACTTTTCAACTATGCATACTACCCAGAGAAACAGCAATCTTGTTTGTTCGTACTTCGTCTCGCAGGAGCGATGGGCATGCAAAACACCCCGAGCAGCGCCGACCGAAGAGGCCACGCCAGGCAGCACGATATGCTTGGTCATGCGCTTCTGCGGCCCCCCCCTTTTTTTTCTCGCAGATGACAAGCTCGCCCTTTCCACTGCGATTTGTCAGTGAGTGGGCAGCTATACTGCCGACAGTTGCGTCACGACCTCTTTTGTGCCCATTGCTGAAATAGCGCCATTACAGGGATCAATTGACAGTACGTTGCAGCCAGAACATCACCAACACCACGCCTTGCACAACCGCACGGAATCTTGTCACATTAGTGCTTTCTGGGACACCGAATTGAAAACGCTTTGGCGTCGCTTCAACCAGCATAAACCCTGCGGAAATACCAACAGTGTTCCTTCGTATTTCATGTCGAGTTGCAGTGACTATGGGCGTGACGCAGAGGAAGCGCGCACTCGGCCAGCCGATGCGGTCGTGCGTAGGCATGCAAAATCGATGTTATCCCTGTCTTCTTTTCAGGAAATTGATAAATTTTGAAACTTCGAGTAAAAATACCTTTTATTCATTACCATAGCAATGAAATTAATTATCATTATATACGTGCTATAATTATGCAGTGGGCGCAAAGACAATCGAATGAACACCTTGTCCTCTTCTGTGAAATATTGGTAATCTGATAACTGATAAAAAGGCCACCCAGCGACCTAGTCACTCCTGCTGGATACGTTCGCAGTAGAATCGATTGCGCGTGTTTCCACATTACAATTTTATTGTACGTAGACGAGTTTTGAAACACGTTTACACCTGCCGTGGTGGCTTAGCTGCTATGGCGTTGCACTGCTATAGTCATGAGGGCACGGGATCAATTCGCGGCCGCATTTCGATGGGGGCGAAATGCAACAACGCCCGTGTCCCGTGCATTGGGGGCACCTTAAAGAACCCCGGGTGGCGTAAATTAATACGGTGTCCCGACCACTGCGGCGTGTCTCATAATCATATCGTTGTGCTTGCACGGAGTACCCCATAAATTAATTAATTGAACCGCTTGCTAGTGAGCCTGTCGCGAAGCTTGTCATGAACATTTCCAAACAAAGGCCAGTTTCGTTCACAAGTGGCAGATGGCGAAGGCACCTGCGTCAGTCTAGAAGATAAAAATCCTTTTCGCGCAGCAGTTTGTTCTACAGGGACGAGATAGCGCTTCCGGCGGCGCGCCGCAGTTTGCCTCAGCAAAACGGCACGAATACGAAACCATTACTGCTTCTGCCCTGTTACCGTGGGATCAAACGCGGAAAATGCAACTTAGTGTTCGCTAACGCAGTGTGCGCCATGCATGATGAAAAATGTGGCACCGTAGAGGGAATTAAGGCGTGTGCACTAGTTTGCTGTGACCAGGTCTCTGTGGCTGTCCGCGAACCACTGCGACTTAATTATGAGTGCATGCGTTTCCGCCCCTTCGCCATGCACGGCTTTTTTCAAGTGAGTGAGTGAAAACATTATTCTAAGTCTCCGGCGATTTGGGAGGGGTGGGACTGTAAGCACAGCCTAGGTCACGGGAATAAAAAAATTTACTCATCCGCCAGCTTTGTATCGCTGACCTCCAAAGAAAGACTCCAACCCCGAAACTTCACCAAGATTTAGTACCGCTCATTGCGCAGTGGCAAAGGGAGTAGTGTCGCTTCTTGGCATAGTCAGTTCCCCGGACGTTATCTACGCGCATCCACACGAACTCACCCTGAAACTTACGCCGACTCTATATAAAGCGCATGAAGAATAAGTAACTATAGGCGCCAACTTGAATCTGTGCGCCGGAGCATGGATGGCGGAGACTATACACCGACAGCACATGAATGTTGGATGGATGCTAAACAATTAGTAACGGTTCAAAGAGTAAGCGAGTCACTAACGGTAATACGCCTTTGCTACAAGCTATTAAAAAATACCGAGCATCTACGTTCTGTGCCTGGTTCGCAGCAAGAACAGATCTGTCGCAACTAAGCACAACCGCGAGTGATTAGGCAGAAGATAAACAATCAGATATTGACCGCACCGAAGAACTATGTTGAGGCAGAAACGAGACTAAGCAGCTACTTCAATGTGTTTGCCAAATAAACAGTGACGAGGAAATCCACGTTGATCCTGATTTATTTCATTAGCGAAAAGTTTGGACAACTTGAAGTACTCTGCTTGTCCTCCTTTTAGTATTTGTAGTCCAAGCTCCGTATACGCTGCTCGCGCCGCTTTGACAAAGTGTAATGAGTCCTGAAAAAAAGCTCTGAATCTGTGGTCAGAGTCTCGTGTCGTCCACGCATTAGCCGTCTACGATATCCGCCAAAACAGATGTTTCTTGAGCCGCGCCGCCGTCATACATATCCAATGTTAACGCCGACGAAACAGAGGCAGCTGAGGCAAGGAATGGTCGCGTCACCACGAGCTCAAACATGGCGGCGCCCGCGATACCGTCGTGAAAAGTGTCTGTAGGTGTCAGCGGCTGATTAGTGCGAAGGCCTTGCCACCAGGCTGGCAGTTCCACGTGCTTCTCGAAGTCCCAGTCTCCAGCCCTGGACTAAAAGCTAGAGGGCGTCCTGCATTCCACTACGCTTGAATTCTACACGAAGTTTTATAAATGAAACTGAAAGCACAGTGAAGGCCCTCGAAAACTCCGCTACCGTTCGTTTTCTTGTGGTCATCGTCGCTTCTAGATTCGTGTGCTGCACAGCAGATAATGGCAAGCATATATGTATATGGACACTTTGAAGTTTTTTTTTTTACTTTCTCTGTGCTAAAACAATAAAAAAAGAAAATGTTTCTTACCCTCATTATTTCCAGTTGTTTCTTCGGACCTTAGATCTCTAGTCGCGCAATAACCAGTTTCGTCGCTGGTCGCTGTCGTGCGCAAATTTTCTCAAATGGGGTGTGGGCTTGACTGACTGACTGTTTGATTGATGGATTCGTTTATTGATTTTGCCAGAAAACCCGTCTAGGTCAAGAAGTGCCAAAATATGCATCGAGTTTAACAGTTAAAAACAGGAATCGAGCTATTTTTGAAAACCTATACAGATATGAACGTGGTAAAAACAGCATTTAACGCACTGCATAAAAACGCAGTCGTCAAATCCGTTTTATCAAAATGTTGTTGGACGGTAATGTGGTGTTTTGAACCGATATGGTCTCGGGTTAACTTGCAGCTTTGCAAGTTTCTCAGCCGGTTGGATCCCTCATTTCCTTCTTCAAAACTGCGCACCACCGTGCAAGCGCACTTCATTTAGCGAAAGTATGGATTCCATTTCCCGAACTCACATGTGCCACGGACATTCTATACATATTTACTTAGATACCTCGCTGAAAGCGAAAGATCGGATTGGCGATAACGATGTTTTCATCAATGAGGCTCGGCCGCTTGAAATTAAGAGGCTTACTATACGATATTTGTGATATGTTCATCTTATTTAGTGCCGCCTCGTGTGCTTCATTTTCAGGTGCCGCCCTTCTCAATCCCGTAGCGGGGAGAAAACACTGAACGGCAAGATGGCGGCGGCTTCGGCTCCACCACTCACCCTCCTCCATGATCGCGCTCTGGGCAGGAACGGGATCTCCTCTGGATCGAGCAGCCGGCGCGGCCGATTCTCCGGATCCATGCGCAGGTAACTGGGGCTCGCTGGCCGTCGAGGGTCGAAGCTGGACAGATGTGTCTCCGAGCTCATGGTCCGGCTTGAGACACTACTGCGGCCGCTGAAATTTGGCTGCTACAGAGGCTGCTTGAACACCTCTCGGCACTCACCTCCGATGATACCACAGTTTCTTA
The DNA here is from genome assembly GCF_038994185.2 of Dermacentor albipictus. Classification (NCBI taxonomy): domain Eukaryota; kingdom Metazoa; phylum Arthropoda; class Arachnida; order Ixodida; family Ixodidae; genus Dermacentor; species Dermacentor albipictus. The sequence goes on from NC_091829.1 coordinate 10,404,472, forward strand.
TGAAAGCTCTCTAACCTCGCTTGGCAGGTGACACCTTCCTATTCCAGAAGATGGCAAAATTCTTCCCCGCTGTAGCTATTTTCTGTCTTGGCTTACATGAATAGGTGCGATAATATTTCGGCACAAAGCAGCGTAGGTTCTTTATGTGCCCCGATGCTCCGATATTCTGTCACAGTTTCTTCACCGAAATCTCGCCTTCTTTGCCGGGTAGCTGGAATTCTTCGAAGCAGCAACAGTGGAATGGCTTCCAGCCGCTTTCGCCGGGTCACCCAGGTTTACGGTGGTTATTGAGCACAAGATGTGGCAGGTGGTCACGAGCACCGATGATCCATAAGAAGTCACGTGAGATGCCCCAGCTCTAGAGGTGGAGTCCCTGCTTCAGAAGGTCTTGTCTTCGTGCCCTAAGAAAAGCAGAGGCAACTCCTGAATATACTGTTTTCTGCAATTCAGCAGGAATTATCTGCACTTGTATCACGAAATACGCGGCATTTTGCCAGTGCGAAGTGCATAATTATAAAAGCACATCAGGGTTGACTCAGCCGATTATTCCACGCTAGAGGGGGCACATTTGCATCGAGGAGCATTAAGATTTCCTGACGAAACTCGAATCTGACGAAAAAAATGGCTGACAGGTCTTGGTGGGCGGGTGCGCACTGCCGATGGCACCTCCGGGGGTCCGGCGTTATGATAGGACAGACGCTGGCCACGTGACCGCCCTGCGGACCAGTATCGATGCGGGAGCTAAAGTTGATCACTTCGAGGCATTCCGTAGTGGTCAACGTACACGCACTTCCCAGATCTTGTGTACCGAAATAGGCGCACAGGGCCGCGCTCCCCCCTTAGCCCGCTCTTTTAATCTTCCTAGACGCGGGGAGGAAGTCGGCATGCCAAAAAGCGATGGGAACCAGTGCAGCCGCCGAACGCTCGCGTGCCCCTCTGGTCGGAAGGGGCTGTTTTCGGCAGCGCTTGCGTATTTCCTTGCGATGGCGCCTATTTCTTAGTCAACTCGGACCTTATCCAGTTGAACCACCGGCTGTCTCAGTGTTTCAGCGGCGGTCTTCGTGCGGACCGTTCTACCCTGTGCGCACGTGAAATGAAGTTAAACATAGACAATCCAAGGTACCCGAAAAACGTCAGCGCCTATATTAGATTCCTCGTAATGTCAAAAAATTATTAGCCGAATAAGTCTGTCGAAACGAGTTTTTCTTTTTCATAACGAGGATGAACAATTCGGTACTACAGAGAGAGGTACCTCAGTTTTGAAAATCTTTTAGGCGAATGCTCCGCGAAGTGAATGTCAGACTGCTCCAGCCAGTGCTAATGCATGGAAACGCCAGCTATATATCCTTAAACACCAAAACAAATGAGAAAACATGACAAAAGTAATCCAGGAGGAGGAAGGACGGAACGGGATCCGGTCTTTCGATCCTGCTGTCGCGCCTGCATGCAAGTATGCAGCGCTAATGGTCAACGGAGCTTTTCGCCGCTCCCGGTTATAATCTCAAAATATCGCGGTTTTTTAGTGACGGAAGCCTTGGTATGGGGCATGTGCGCATCAACTATTTCTGACTGCTAATGAGCTCGTATTCCTTTCTTTCTTCTTTTCTAGCGTTAATTTAGCAGTGAACGAGCACTCTTTAGATGAAGTCGAGTGTATGACGGTAGCCCGTCTGGTTGGTATGATACATTTTCATAGGAGGGGTCAGTACACCAACCCCCCCCCCCCCAAAAAAAAAGGATTTAAAATTATTGTTAACGTGAAGGACTGCCTGGACAAGGACAAGTTCCCAGACGTTGTATACGTAGTACCATATGCAAATTGCCCATACGTGTACGTAGGCGAGACCGGCAACTTCAGGACACGACTTCAGCCGCACAGGAACGACGTCAATAAAGAACGCGTTTAGTCGAATTTTCTGGCAGAGCACTGTGCACGTCACCTACTATCAACTGGGGAGAAGCACGTGTGACAGCAAAGAAGAAGAATCTATCTTCACGCATTCATCTGGAGTCATTGATCATGCTAACCAAGCCGCACTCCTTTAATCGGAACGACAGCAATCTTCCACCCGGGCCGTGTATAAGCCGGATGCATACATAAAAAACCGCGCACTGCACGGGTTTTCGCTCGTTGTGACTCCGTATCGGGTGCCTCGATGTCTGATCCGCCTCGTGCTTGAGGCACCCTATAGGTCCGTAACGTCGCCTATGCAATCTGGGACATAGAGCACTGCCGCTCTTCGATATTGCTATCGGACTCTACTATCGGCAATATGTAGGCGTTTGTGTAGTCTGGTTTTCTTGTATAGGCACTTCTTTTTTATTGGTCTTTACCGGCTTACTTTTTGGTGTTAAAGCATACGTTCGTTTCGCCGCTTACTGATAAATGTCTGTTTCAGCCTGCACAGAACTTACATTATACTGCTACAGGAACGGTGGCAATGATGGAGTAGCGCTAATTCATTAACGAGTCCGGGGAATCCACTCTGTGACTTACTTGGCGAGACTCGTTAACAGCACTGCAGTACGATCATAAATCATACTTTTTATGCTAATGCGAGGGTAATTTGCAGCAAGTTAAATCAAAACACCCTGTCACGCCAGTACTTCCACGTAGCGATCATGTCTCACAACTGATTTCTCACGTCTTCGAGCTCTTTCTGTTTCGTCCATGTCCTAGCTCAAAAATTTGATAGGTTAAGGCGAATTTCCCATTTCCTGTAAAGAAAGCCTGAAACGCCTAGATGTAGGGGAATTCCCCTTGAATTGGCAGCACTGGCCGGAGGCCACACGTTTGGGCAGGGAGAAAAGGAGAAAAAAGATGGCCGCGTATCTGCGTGCTTCGTTGCAAATGTGGCGTGGTAGGTACACGCATGAAAAAAGAAATTAAAGAAAGCAAGAAAGAACGGAAGCTCAAGTTTTATAGCAAATCCTTTAATTGGTGCAGCGAAGTAGCGCCCTTTTTTGACACTGCTGAAGTCCGGCGCCCACCCTCCTTACAAATCGAATCAGGTTCCGTGTCGTTCTTGGCATTTTGTTGTTGTCCAAACTTGTTTTGCATGTAAAGCAAAGCATAAATGTGCTGTTGTCTCGTGTGAATATATGGCTTCAAGCATGGAGGCTGTAAACCAGAGGCGGTTACAGACTCTGGGCACATGACTGAACTCATTATTTGAGAAAATATTTTGAAAGTGGTTATCTGCCGACGGCGAACGAATAGCGCTGATGACGTGGTCTGTTATGGCGAGTAGCGATGACTTTATAGCGACTTGTGTCTTCTGCAGAACGCCGCACACGCGAAGCTTCTGTAGTTTTGGCTGGTGCCCGTTCTCAGATTTCCACTGCAGTAGCTCTAATGAGGGTCGCACTTTGTTTTCTGTAATTATGCAAGCGTATTCTGTTATAAGACGTTTACGTCGCCCTTCAGCTTGTTTTTTCTTTTCTCTCGGCCCCATTTCCTTACGCGAGAAACTTACACATGGGCCTCATTAATAATAATTTCAGCTGAATTGTGAGCAGTGACTTAACTATTGAAATATGCGTAGTTTAAGAACAACCTAGGCAGATTATTTTATAGTTTCCTTTTTATTTGCAAACCACGAACAAAAATTTGGAGGACGCTTAAGCTTCGCCTTCAAGAGTGGGACGCGACAGCGTTCCCGTTGACCCGCCAAGGGGTATAAGACAATGCGCTACGGCACAGCGATCACTTACGATGCGCCCCGCATCGGACTTAGCGCCCACCTATCACGCGGTGAGCGTCGAGCAACGCAGCGTTCGGCGCGGCAACGAAACGTGCGCCTGAGCGAACGGAACGAACCAAAGAACTCGGTGTCTCGGAGGGGAAACGATCTACGCCAGCCAAACGTCGTGATCGGCACGCGCAGAGAGATAGATAGTAATCTAAACCGGGAGCACGGCGAAGCGTCGTCAGGGGAGAGGGAGTCCCGCGACGCGCCTGGCAGCGGTCCCAATGCGCGCGCAGCGCGCCTCCTGTCGGGGCAGCGCCGTACATTGAGAGGAGGGGGTCTTCTGTGCTTGCCGCAAGATGGCTCTGCGTGTGCGGAAAGCGCAGAAGAAATGCAGCGGAAACGCACTTCGCAACTCGTGTAATTGTGACTTCTGTACGTTACATGTTCATAATTACCGATATACACCTCAGTATAACTTTCCACGGCTCGTTTCGAAGGCAACACCGCATTCACTAGAGGCGCGTTTGCACCGCTTGGAAGCATCGAACTCGTGGCTGAGTGGTAGCGTCTCCGTCTCACACTCCGGAGACCCTGGTTCGATTCCCACCGGGCCAATCTTAGAAGTTGCTTTTTATTTATGAAGCTCCTGCCGTGATTTATCGCTCACGGTCAACGCCGCAAACGCCGACACCGACACCGGCTTTTCTGCGACACGAGCTCCTTAACGCTATCGCGTTAAAAGAAAAATATTGGCACCTATACTTGTTCATCTTTCTCGGGTGACCGCTTTTCACCCGCTAACAAAGGTTAAACGTGATCGCTCGGAGCAGGACAGGCCTGCATGTATCGGAAGTTTTTGGAATGCTATCGATGGTTCTATCCGTGGTCTGCTGTAACCGAACCTTCTGTAATCTGATGGTATCCGCTACGCGAATTGTATATAGTACCTCCTGGAATGCACGCGGGCACGGCGACTACGCTGAAACCTTCGACGAGTCATGTATAAAAGCCTACGCGCTTGAACCACTGATCAAATTTTCGATCATCGCCGACTTTGCTCGCCGCTGTCGTTGAGCTTCAGTGTTACTTGTTTTGCTTGGCACAAGTTGGCCCAATGAACGTTTAACTTTGTAACTAACAGTTTTGACACTGTGTCGCTATTCAACGTCACTGCAATGTGACAATATATCTACAAAAATACACTGAACAAGGACACGTTGCAAAAATCTAGGAAATTCATCAGCTCGAGTAAGGGAAAACTGGTTGCGAAAGTTGGCAGCCCCGTAGCTGACTCGGGCACTGCCACCTTATATATTAAAATAAAATCTCGCGTTTTACGTGTCACAACCACGATCTGATCGTGAGGCACGCCGTAGTGTGACACTCCGGATTAATTTTGACCACCTGAGGGTCTTTATACGCGGTACATAAGTTGATAATGTGGAAGCTTGGGCGAGTTGGTGATTCAATATCGACATGTTTGCACATTGCAAAAGACGAGGACTGAAGGAAGCATGCAAGGTCATACCGCCGTGCAAGGTCATCTTGGCATTCACTGCAGAGACTGCCATTGTGACCCTGAATTTGAAAACTGCGTCATAATTTCCAAACACCGCAAACAGCTTACACGTGAAATCATAGAGGCTGACAAGATAGAGCGGCTGGGCGACCTTTGCATCAGCATGCCGTCTATTGCCCTCACAAAAAACGAAATCAAGTATCTGGCTGCGATGGAATAGGGGTTCACGTATGACTTAATGCAAAAGTTGTTTTTTCATTACTTTTGCTCATGTATATAGTTCTGGTGATTTAGCAAATAAAGATCCGTTGAAGTCAGCGCCTGTGTTGGGTTCTTCCTTCAGTCCTCGTCTTTTACGCTGTGCAAACATGTCGGTACACACTCTTTTTGCATTCCGCCCCGTCGGAAGCGGCCGATGCGGTCGGGATCGAACCCGCCATCTCGAGCTCAGCAGTACACCGCCATATAGCCACTTGGTTTTTATCGTTCTTTAATAAGTTGCCGAAGTTGTCTGCTAAGCCACATACTCATAGGACGATGTCGTCTGCTCAGCAAGATAGCGAGCACATGCCTAGTGGCAGAAGGTAGCAGACAAGTTAGGTCGATGGGTACGTGAAAGAGACTATAGATACATACTGCAACGTGGCTAAAAATCACAAAGACTGTCAATTACTTTTAAAAAAAAAGAAGTGGGCAGCGATGGAACCAAGACTGCCACCGAAATGGCGCGATTCATCGAAAAGGGTGAGTAAGTCTCAAAGCGGTTGCGGGTTCTGACCCGACCTGCACACCTTTTCATAAGCACACCGGCACATGAAGCGGTCCCTGCCAACCACCGGCAGCAGGCTCATCACCGCTACCTCCCTGATTCATTCCGGCCCATATAGCCACTGAGCTATACCACGGCGGTTGCCTTTTCTGTTGCTGCAGTGTACCAGCATTGTTTTGGAACTTACTAAAAGCAGGAGCATAATGAGGCGAGAGTAGACAAACAGCTATAGAAACAGCTCCGTAATTGTCTAGTCTCGTCTTGGCTCCGCTTTTAGCACTTCAACCTTCAAGTTCCGAAATGTAGCAAGCAGCCCGAATAAACACGCTATCGGCACCGCTTTTGTGGTAGTGCGGCCTATGAACGCGTTGCAAGGCTATAGTTTCGGCTTTAAGGGTGCGACTTGTTTTTGTGTGTTCAGCGGAAAAAAACTTCAGACAGAGACAGTGTGTGTTTCTTGCCTTTTGTTTGTACCAGTCCCGAGATATGTTTCCTTTTTTTTTGTAGTAGGCACTACATACGTATGTAGCACTCCACCAAGGGTTTCTAGGGCGAACTTAAGGATTCAGCGACATTTTAGCAATAGCTGCTGAGATATTTTTCTAAGTATTGAGTGCTGCTAAGACACACTTTATGAATGCGTCCCAACGACGCATTCACACATCTGCAATCGAATGGACGTCAAAGGGCAATACCTTTTTTTCGTACCTGAAAACATACTGGAGCGAGTGCAATGCATTTTAATGAATATATTTATGTTCACATGCTAAAGACCCAGCTGTATCCAGCGGAGGCAAGAGTGAAGTTGGTAACACTGTGTCGGGTGCGATCTGCTGCTCTCTTGAGTGCAGCAGCGCAGTACATAATAAAAAAATTACCGACGATTACGTTACTTCCTAATGCGAAATTTGAGCGCAGCAAATAAGCTGTTTCACCTTTTCGATAGATTGAGGCAAAGAAATCGAGCAACACATGTATGCGCTATCACAGAATTTTTTTTTATTTTTCACACGTATTCCTTTAACAAAGACTCCACTAACAGTTCTTGACAGTCATGAAGGAAGCTTTGTGGTCGGAGAAATAGACTGATATATGTTCGACTTGGTACACCAATGCTTGATTCTCAAAGACGAGATCTATACAAGTGCCTCGCGAGGTTGTCACAGCCGTGGGACGCGTTACGAGCGAGAGGAACGGGATGTTCTCCCGCATAAGTGTTAGGAAATCGCTGTTTGTCTTTATGTCAACATTAAAGTCCCCCACTACTAACATCGGTGTGGATCGATGGACGGTTAATGCGAGTTGCAGGAAGTGCACGACGTCTTTCGTGAGTGCGGTAGCGGACTCACGAAAGCGGTATCAGTCGGTCGCTGCTAGCGCTGGGGGGATGAAAGGGGGGCGGAGCTGGTTACGAGGCCGACGATAACGCCGACGACGACGCGAAACCCAGGAATGGACGCCAAAGAGCCATTTGTGTAGCCAGCCCTCCTCCACAGTCTCTCCTCCTCCCTTCCATCATCCTCCCTCGCCCGGAGAGCCGACAGCGCGCATGCGCGGCGGCGGAGCAGCAGATTCGTCGGCGAGCTGGTTACGAGGCCGACGACAACGCCGACAACGCCGACGACGACGACGACGACGACGCGAAACCCAGGAACGGACGCCAAAGAGCTGCGCTCTAAAAAGGCAACTGCAGCCGCTGGGCTGCATCTTTCCTGTGTTGCGTCCTACTGCGTTGTCACAAATGCGACCTCGACTGTTATATTTACGAACATTCGCAAAAAAAGAAAAAGAAGAGCTTTAATGCGGTTAGCATTCTTAGCCTATACTTCCCCCACTTTGCTGTTTGTATAGTGTTTCCAGCATTTTACTCCGGTGATATTTGTAGTAAAAGGAGGACTTAAGCGCTTCGGTACTGGTTAGCCTTGAAACTGAGTGTCCGAGCACAGCAGCCCACTGCTGTGTCCGCTGAGCCCGGATCACTTTTTTGTATAATTGAGGCTTGGCCAAGATCACAGACTGGGCAACGAGGGAAGAATTCTCAGTGTGAGCAAGCATCAGCGCCCACCGATGCAATCTCGGAGGCTTTGCAAAAGGAGGGAGAGTTCGCGCGCTTATATGGCGCAGCGTGACCGAGGGAAGCGACAAAAATCGGAGACGTACAAAAGCAAAGTTCGCAATAGGGGATCAGAAAATTTAGTTGTGGAAGTTCATAGTGTTTCTTTTTTCTTTCTTCTTCCTCTTTAACTTAGGTAGGACATTCAGCAGTATAATAGAAAGAGCTTGGTTTCGCAACTCACCGCCCCGTTCCAAAGGGAACGCTCATAACATCCATCCGTCCATCCAAGCGCGAGAGATGAGCCCGCCTGCAGTGCACGGCTCGCACATGACGCGTTTCGGCGATGGCTCTTTCAATTCTCTCTACTGACATTTAAATTGGATCACACGATAAAGAAACCACGTCTTAGTCTCACAATTACATTTTCATTAACCGAACCATTACCAATTATCTCAATAATGCATCTCTCCCCACCAAATTACGTGTCCATCACTTGAATGCTAATCGCATTAACGACGATAAACATCCCCCAAGGATGCGTTATGCCTCGACTTCTTCTCTTTCCGCGGCTCACTTACAGGAACCCTTCAGATTTGGCGTGTGTCAAAGGTGCCCGACAGTGACAAAGAAGCACGAGCAGAACACATAATAACCGCCGCTTTCCTTTTAGGTAAAAGATGGCATGAGTGTGCATGCGTGTGCGAGCTTTCACTTGGGATAAACTCGTGGTCATGAAAGATGGCCGGATGGCTGGCGTCTTTGGGCTGTTGCGTGGTCTGTGATGTCATAGACCACGGAAATATAGAGACGGCCTCGATAGAGTGAGCGGCCATTTATGCAAGAGTGTGAGCTTCTTGCTGCGTGCTGGTGGGACAATATTTGGGTTGCCTTTTCATGGTTGTGTTTATTAGCATGTAGGACTTCGTGAACTATACGGGTGCTTGGATGTAACGCCATGCTGAGAAGGCCGGGGAAGAAAATTCTGCTGAAGACTTCTTCTAGAAAATGGCCGAAGGCATTATTGCGCGAATAATGCACAAGAAGGGAGATGTTAAAGAATTGAAATATTATAGGCCCATTAGCATACTCCCAGTATTATATAAAATATTCATCAAGATAATTTGCAATAGAATAAGGGCAACATTGGACGATCGTCAACCGAGGGAGCAGGCGGACTTCAGAAAGTCATGTACGAGGGATCACGTCCGTGTCATTAATCAGGTAATCGATAAATCTGCTAAGTACGACCCGTCTTGGCTTTCACAGATTACGAAAAGGCCATAAATATGGGCTGGAACTTATGCTGCAGACATTGTCAGCTCCTGACTGGAAGCTCACCATTATCATTGAAAAGGAAGGTGTACAATCAGTGCATTTTACCGGTGCTGCCATATGGGGCACAGGCTTGGGAGATTGACAAAGAAACTTGAGAACAAGGACCGCGCAAAGAGCGATGGAATGAAGAATGCTGGGCATAACGTTAAGAGACAGAAAGAGAACGGGTTAGATCGGAGAGCAAACTGGTACAGCCGATATTCTAATTGACATAAAGAGAAAAAAAAATGGAGCTGGGCAGGTCATGTAATGCGCAGGTTAGACAACCGTTGGACCATTAGGGTGACAGAATGGGTACCAAGAGTAGGGAAGCGCAGTCGAGGACGGCAGAAGACTAGATGGGGCGATGAAATGAGGAAATTCGCGGGCGCTAGTTGGAATCTGTTGTCGCAGGACAACGGTAATTGGAGATCGCAGGGAAAGGCCTTCGTTTTGCAGTGGACATAAAATAGGCTGCTGCTGATGATGATAGCAGAATGTTTCCATCTTGACAGAATAGGTCTGGCAAGCGTCCAAACAGGGCGGGGGGGGGGGGGGTAGGGAGATAGAGAGAGAGAGAAACTTCGGTGTTCTGAGTGTTGCTGAAATTACTCATGCTCAGTTGTGCAGTCTGCAACCATCGGCCCTCTGCGCTCGCACTGAAACGACTTGGCGCGCTTTCTGTCAAAAAATCAAAGCATAAAGTTGCTTACAGAGGATATCCATATGATCTGTAAACGCCGAAATAGAAAATTTTTGACACTGCTTATATATTGTATGCACGCACGAACTGTACGTATATATGGTGAAATATTGTAAAGTCTGACAGGAAGCCCGAGTTGTTCATTTTTGTTTTATTTCTATTCTAGTGAGTTATTCCTTTGAAACGTTATAAATAAAACCAGTGCATTGTATAGCCCAATCCCCAACGCTTCCTTAAATTCCGGATTAAGTGTAGTTAGTTGTTCCTGCACTGATGGACACCAGGAGGCACGTTCCTTGCCTGGTGAGTCCGGAAATGCAAATTTGTTAGCACCCCAGACAGGGGCCTCGTAAGTGTATTTGCGAGTGTGGAGGCAGGTACCCGCTTCTCTTTCTCTCTTATGAAAATAATAAATTTTTAAAGTAATAAATAAGTAAGCAAATAAATAAATGGAGGCAGAAGGCAGGCACTTAATTCGCACGTTTCGCCCTCACCTCACACCAAGCGTTACCTACGCCCAAAGCCTGGCTAGACTCAAGGCCACCGCATTAGGAGCAAAAAAAAAAGGGGGGGGGGACGACTGTTTTTCTTCGTGGGGGTGGGGTATTGCGGGGTTGGTCCTCGGGGCTGTGGGAGGGGCACTGCCCTCAATGCAACGGAACGCGCGAAGGCGGTCGCGCCCACTGCCCCACCGATTTCGGAGAACCGGACCCCACGTGTTTCAGCGGAGACTAAATAAATCAGAAGAACAGCGAGAGATTGTTTATTTGGTCGGATAGTCTCAGATGTCAGGCAATTACCGCTGATCAGCTCTTATATTCGCTAAATAGCTTCTAAGTTTGTTATTCTGCAAGACATTATTGCTGCAAGTGGGGCTGTTGATGTTCAAGGAGCCAATGAATGTTCTTTTAGTAAACCGTGAGGCTGTCACCGTTTCGAGGTATTTGACCACACATCAATCTGGCACGATACATTGGCCTTCCGTATAATTCCCTCCTCTCCCCCTCTCTCTTCCTGTTTGTTTTCCGCAGTCCGTATAGAGGAGGTTATTCGGTGCGGAAAGCGGAATGCGTTTCGCCTCAAGCTTGCGGACGAAAAGCTCCGAAACGAATGCTAGCCTCATGAAACCTCCGGAATATCTGGAACCAATGAGTGGCATTAATTCAGCTGCTTCAACATGTTCCCTGAAGTAATCGTGAAGTAAAGAAATGTCGTTAATAATGAGTTTAGAAAGTTAATAGGCAATTTATCATGTCTTCTGGCGTGAATAAAAGAAAAATGGTAGGCGACACTATCCTTAGGTGTCTCTTAGTGGCACTCGCAGTTCGGCGCTGGTGCTCTCTAGTTTAACTTTAGGCGAGCGCAATACACGAGCCGAACCCGGAGGCGACTGTTTTCCACTAATTAGCCAGTTAAATATCATGCCACCTTCTTGTGTGACGTCATTACTTCCGCTTTCTACTTCCGGGTTTCCAGAAATTTCGTCAAAGTCGTGCTCGCGTGGAGGGTGTCTAAAGTTTACGATTCTGTGCTTTGGTGCGCGGTAATAAGTGATTTCTGATTAATTCTGATTATTCCAGACGCTTCAGTAAGTGAACTCGTAACTAAACGTACGCTCTGATATCATATCTGTAACGAAACCCATTAATTTTGTACTGTACTATTCTTTTTCTATTTTTTCCTGATTTATTGTGAGTTTAGTCCCCAGTCGTCTCAGTGATTACTGAGTACTGTACTGTATTTTTCTATTTTTTTTTCTTATTTAAGGAACAAAAGTGTCACTCGATGCTCGTGCCACCTAAAAAAAAAGAAGAAAAAGAAAGTGGCTGCGGATTGTATCGCATTGCTGTGGCGGCGGCGATGTAAACAATTCCAAGGCGAAAATCCGTCTTTGATATGAGGGTTGCGCATAACCTTCGGCCTGATGGCATTCGAGCACTGCTCTCACGACCTCAAACCTTTCTTGCTCATAATGTTTTTTGTAGGAACCGGCCATTCCTTCACTTCGAGGGACTCGAGAGTGTAGACGTGTCTGCTTGCGTATTTGTGCGAGGAATGGCTCACTCGACGCGCACACGCCAGTGTAATGGCTAGCTAAGGGGCGGAAATATTTATGCGCACTCACTATGCGCGGCAATGTTGACTATTGCAGCAGGAGAGTTAAGGTTTTCAAGGGATTCGGTCATTTTAGCTTACCTGCATTTCTACCGTATTCGAATTTGGCGCTGTTTGGACAGCTTCCAGACTCTGCGTTTTCTGCTATTGAAGCTGGCAACCCGCTACTACAGGCTTCGGTGACGTTTAGTGGCATTGGTGGCGGTGTTGTTTAGTAGTGGCTTCCCCCGCGCGTCTTGGCAAGTAAGCGTGGCTAGCGCTGCTGGCGTTAGGGTACGCCGAGCTGAGGCCTGCGGTGCGGTACGCATCGGGCACCACGAAGTTCAATAACCGCGGTGCCTCGGTGACCGCCGGAGACAATGCCTTTATCACAACTGTAACAGCCTCCTCGACGCGCGGTGTTATCAGGTAGGTGCCGTAATTGGCCCGTCTTTGTCGGCAAAAAGCGACACTTCGGCAGTGAAGCCCACCGCTGTGCATGCACCCGGGGTCCGCATCTAGGCGTCTCACGTGTTCAAATCGCGGACATCGTGGCGTGCTGACACCGCGCGTGTCTTGCCTTTTGTATTAATCTGCACGCATTCACTCTTTGCCATGTGTCACAAATTGCGTCTGCATGGCTATATAATTGCGCGAAGGCTGGGCTTTACAGAGCGTTTTCATGACGCTCTGATACTTGGTTAACCATTCCTGACCAAGTGCTAGTCTGCACATATATTTTTCGTTACCCTCATAGTTCTCGTGCAAATACTCCTCGCTCTTGTATGAAGGATGCGTTCCGTGCACCGCTCACGAAGACGACGGTATCTCCCGCGTTTTAGCGCCTAAGAATAGTAGCGTGGAAGATACCTTTTTGTATGTTGTTGGCGCCGCGACTGCCTGCGTCAGTTGTCACAAAAGAAGGGATATATCTGTGGCCGTTGAACTTTGCGAAAATGGGCTGTGCGAACACGTACGTGGTGTACATGCTGCTCATCAGCTGCGTTCATCATCAAATGAAAGTACGCCTAAGTCAACCTTGCTTCTTTTGATATGACTTTCATATCGGCTGATCGACCGCCTCTAATTTCATTAGAGACTGCCGCTGTTAAGTTTTTATCCTGTTCTATGTCATTGTTACAGCGACCTTAATACCAGCAGAAACAGCTAACTGCATGACTGACCGACTTGAAAAGGATATCATTGAGAAGGTTTAGTTGCTAGTAAACCCATAGAAAATTTGAAATAGAAAGTCGGGATGTACGAGCAAGGAGCCGACCTCTTAAGAATTCTCTGTAGTATTGAAGCCATTAAAGCTGCACAAAGGACTGGTCTGGCGCCTTTATTGGGCAACTGTGTCGAGAAGCCCCTTGAATGGGGCCAATGTAATATCGTGAAGATGGGCAATCAAGATTTGACATATGAGCCTGGGTTCGCCCTCCGTTTGTTCACTTGGAGTGAGGATCGTGAAAGATAATGTTCCCTTTTTTTCTTTTTTTTTTACTGACAAAAGTATGCCTGTCACTTTCAGTGGCGTAGCCAAAAATTTCGGAGGTGAAGGGGGCGGGGGGGGGGGGGGGCTGGTGAGGGGGTCTTCGCCGCACTTTCACACTCGGAAAAATACTTCTATATAGCACACATTAAACAACAGCAATTCTTTATCTTCATGTTGTCCTATAATTTTCACGATACATTTAATCTAACTATAATATTTGAGAAGTTGAATAATGAAGACGAATTATGTAATTAGGCAGAATGCAAAAAATGATCTGAGTATCTCCAAGCAACAGCAAGCAACATTATTTTGGTTATGTCCATCTATGTGGCATTTGCATATTTTTAAATCTTGGCATATCATAGTTGGGACACCCAGCGTGCGTGCATGTGTGTTTGTGTGGAGAGGTAGTACACCACACAGACAAACTCCCAGCATACCCCAGACAAGAATTCCTTAATGAGGATGTACATTTTTATGTTGCCAAAACAACACTTTGCTTATCTTCTGACAAAAGTTTTTCATAGCCAAGGCATGCAGCCACTTCGTGTCGAATTATACAATCATCCTTATGCTATGTTTAAAAATAATATTTTAAAAAATACTAAAATTTTATTTGCGGATCGGTGCATTTATGTAATTTATGTCGATGACCTAGCTGGTACACGACTTGTAAAAATTAACAGTGCTAAGAATGAGGCCAAACAAGAACAAGGGAGCGCACTATCATGTGTCTTCTTGTTTACAGGCCAGACTTATTTGCAAGTCAACTATCACGCAATCGTGCTTTCGGTGTTGTGTGCATGCTATATTATTCTAGATTTAAATATATAGGAATGAATCCTTGCACTAGAACTTCAGTACTATCATATGACGCAAGTTTCACTCACTTTTGGTGACCTCCTGTCTGACTTGTTTGAAGAGATGTTTGGAAGTAACTTGCGATCATGGTATTGTAGTTGGCATGCGATGCATATTGTTATTTGATCATGCTCGGGAATTGTTGAGGCAGGCAGTCCGAAGCAGAGCTGCTTCATGTTCAGAAGCCTTTGTGAAAATTACGGCATCCATAGTTCCCCCCCTTTTCAAATCACCACCAGCCTTCGCCTTGCTTTCACATTCAAACATTCCCTTTCATCCATGTTGCTCTGTCGGAGCCCACCTTCTGAAACTTCCTGTACCGTGGGAAAAGGTGGAAAGAACCCCTTCCCCCGGGTACACCAATGGCCACTTTTGTACTGTCGATTCTGTGGCATTCACTCTTAATGCACCTGCATTTTCTTCAGCTTATTAAACACACTATGGTTTTATTTTAAAGAAGATTGTCTACTTGTTTGTTTGGGTAAGAGCAAGAATGTTTTCGATGTTAAGAGAACTTGCTTCTACACTGTGCAAGGATAAAAACTACTGTGCAGTTTCAGAAGAACATGGGGTAGCTTAATTTATTTGGTTCTTCACATGATGAGCCCCACTATGTTAGCATGCTCACCTGCCCAATCACTATGTATGCCAACACTTAGCATTTGTAGTTCCTATTACCTCTTAGTTCATGTTTTAACGAGATGAAACCAGTTACAGCTGCCTTTCACTGTCAGCCTCTTGTGTAGAGTAGTTTGGTCTGATTTAGTTTAGATGAAAGGGCCTATGAGTAAGGCATACATTTCGGTTGAAGAAGGTGAGCTATACGGTTTACCTTTTTACTAAATGTCTTGGCAAGCTTCAGCTGGAAATTAGGAACTGGATAAAAGTGTGCCGGATTAATGATATTTGGTGTTCAATGACTGTGTTTTGTTTCCTTTTGGTGGAATGAAGCTTCCTGTAAGCACATGGGATGGGGTAGGACATTGCCCTTTCGTTTCGCATCTGAGGACAGATCTGTTCTCTACCACCATGTACAGCTAGTCACCTTTATGCTTCTTTTTTTTTCTTTCCCAGTTGTGCATAGTGTTTTCTTTAGTAAACATTGCTTTGATAGCATTCCCCTTCTGTAGTTTCATCCTGTCATTGATTGTCTGCATTTTGGTTCCTGAAAGCAACATATCTTTTTCCTGTGGCCTGGTTCTCATATTTAGCTGATGTTTTTTTTGGGTTGAGCTTGAAAATTGATTCATGTAGCTGTATCTTGGTGTCAGGAGTCGACCATTGGAATAGGATGGAGTAGGGGTCTGTGACATTTGTAAGCATTGCGGCACTGCCACATGTGCAATTTTCAAGAGCAGTTCTTATCAGTGAACTTGACACTTGGGATCACGTATCGGGCAACTCTTGTGTGGACTCTGCACATTGCTTCTTTCTCAAGTTTTGCAGTCTCAATATGGGTCTTGGCTTTTGTTGCAGTAAAAAGGCAGATACAAAGTGCAACTGGATGTGTGGGCTGCATGATGTAAAAACTGCGGGAATTGTCTGTAGTTAATGCTTGTCACACAAGAATTTTGCAACGCTATTGTGGTTCACATCTTGACAATCTTTTTTTCTGAACAAAAGGTAAGCATTTTTCAAGGTTTGCCTTTTTGTTCATCATATAAAGTATGCATTTTTTGAGCAGTGGTATGATATTAAAAAAAATCAGTTATAGTGTTTCCTGAGGCTACCAGATATGGAGGCGATTTCACAAACTTAAAGGTCAAACATTTATATTCTAAGTTCTGGTTTAATTCCATGCTCATTATGTTTTATTCTAGCTAATTTGTACCAACAACTTGAATTCTTTCCTATTCATAAAATTATTAAATGAACAAGGTAAACAGTATTTCAATGTGCACATTGCGTGATACGTTAGCAAGTGCAGAGCCAGGTAAAAATAAATTAGGGCGATGTGTCGTTTGCTGTGATTAGTGGACAGTGCAGAATGGTCAAACTATGACTGCTAGACATTGCCTTGCTTATAGTTGCGTGTAACCGAGCACCACTTTTTAACATGCTTTTTTTTTTAATCAACTGGAAAGCTATTTACCTATTTTTGTTGCTGATTACATAACTTGAATTTTGGTTCCTGTGGTACTTGTCAGTGGTTGGCTTTTCTTTTTTTCATTCAATGACAATGCTTGATATACGTGAATGAGGGGCAGCTTTGAAAAAACTGTATTTTAGAATCGTGCCATGTAAATGTGCTTTTAGTTCAAGTGCTGCACATCTGAAATGCTGGACTGTGATTGTCACTATGCTTATTGCATCAAATTCATATGGTCAGTATTGAGGACCACAGTTCAGTTTCCATGAACTGTAGCCATACTGTGGTAAATATAATATTTTCTGAGCACTGTTTATGCTCAATTAATGAACTTTACCACCTTAGGTACCTGTAAGGTGAGACTACGGAATGTATTAGGATTCTTTGGACCCACAGGAATTATCTTGAATAATGCTAATTTCTTAGTATAAAATTGCAGCACTATTGTCTTATTAAAATCTGGCTTATGGGGGGTATGCAAGTGAGCCTGTAAGATCAGGCTTGGCGACACCTTGTTGCCACTGCAGCAGATATGAATTAGTGTATAATTTTCTGTGTTTTTTAGTCTCTTATAATTTTCTATCATTACGAGTGATTGGACATCACACACAAATTCCTGTTTCATTCTTTCTTGTTTTACAGATGCACCCATGCAAACTAATGACCAGGTCACCTCACTTTTTTTCCCTTTTATTTGCAGGCATACCCACAAAATTAAATTACTTGGGCCAGAGGCTACCCTTCTACCATGGGTGAAAGAGGAAACGAATTTCCACTTCGTCCACTAGAGGAGAATCAAGTCCTTATTTTACCTCAGAGCCAGGGACCAGCAGTTCAGCGTGCTTCTCATACGTAAGGCTTTTTTTTTTTTTAAGTTGCTTGAAGAGTTGCGTTTCTGTGATGAGCGATCTGATTGAACAATTAAATAATTGATTGTGCTGGATGCTATGTATTTTGCACAATGTAAGCCCATGCCATGTAGGATATATAGACAATGGAAAACAAATGTAGGGGCATCAAAGCAGTGGTTTGGTATGTTAATGTAGTACATGTCAGGAAGTGGCACACAGGCATTCTGTATTCATCATTGGCAACTTCATAACACCCTGCAAATATGACGGTTTTATGTAGCCTATGAGATGATTAGTGTTGTCTACTACATATCTAAATCCCGGCCATGGCGGCCGCATTTCGATGGGGGTGAAATGCGAAAACACCCGTGTGCTTAGATTTAGGTGCACGTTAAAGAACCCCAGGTGGTCAAAATTCCCGGAGTCCTCCACTGCGGCGTGCCTCATAATCAGAAAGTGGTTTTGGCACGTAAAACCCCAAATATTATTATTATTATTACTACATATCTACTACCAGTGCAATGGAAAATCTTGTTCATGAGCTAAAATGCATCTCAAAAGCAGAGTTTGCTTTTTGGCATAACATTTTTGCCATCAGAAATGGGGCTATGCATAAATGAATATCAAAACAACTGTTGACATTTGCAGATCAGAGCAACAATACTATGTGCAATTGAGCACCATAAACACTCGAGAGGCTATTCAAGGCATTGAAGTATATCATCTGTTAAAATAATGCTCCACGGCTTTCTTGTTTCATGTTCTACTGGTCGTGCGCATTTGAAGACATGGCACCATTCTGAGCTTGCCATAACTGTCATATTACAAAAAGAGGTGGCAAATGTCGCATTGTAGCATCAGCAGCATTGTAGAGAAGCCAACTTAAGAATTGTGTTTGAGGTCAATAGACCTTGCCTTATCTTTTGATTTCAAAGCTGAAGACAAACTAAAGACATCATGCCTAATAGAGATTGAATGTCATAGAATAGCTGAACATGTCCTATGACAACTGCATGTTTGCACATCTGTATACACTGCTTGTGCATCTTGTCTGAAAGTCCCAGATTGATCTAGACAGCAAGATTTATGGCAAGCGTTTTTGCACTGCAGATACAAAGGGTACAGGGCATTTACTGTTACCTTTGCAATAAAAAGGAGCTGATCTCGTATGACTTACGTTTATGCAGGCACATATGTGAAAGGGGTGAGGAGCTCAATGGGTTACCAGCAGTCAAGACAAGTCCCAAGGACGCCTACAACCTGCTCTACTTGATCCTGCTTGTGCATGGCATAGGCACGCTCATGCCATGGAACATGTTCATCAATGCTAAGGCTGTAAGTAACCAAACTTGCCATTCAATCGTGCTGTAAAGGCAGCACCTTTATGCCTGTGACCTTATCACTGGGAGGCTCCTGTGAGCTTGGTATTTGATTTAAGATCTATGTTCAAGATGGATTGTAACCTTAGATTTTCTACATTTTCTCTGATAGCCAGTCACCAAGTGTTCCTTGACAGTGAAGAAACTATCGCTGCTGTTTCTAATTCCCTCTTCTCTGCATTTTTTTCCCCAGTATTTTCAGAGTTACAAGTTGGCACCAGGTGTGCTTGCAAATGACTCGGCTGCTGCGAATGAGCTCACACTATACAGGAATGACTTCATGAATTACATAACGTTGGCTTCTCAGGTGCCAAATGTGCTGTGCAATTTTCTCAACCTTTTTCTTCAATTTGGGTAAGCACATATGTAATACGCAGGCAACTTGAGGAAGCAAAATGTACTATAATTGTCTTCTTGGTTTGCACTTGTTGTTCCAATTTCCAGCCTACCTTAATCAATTACTCAAATATAGGCATACCATTTATGTACTTTTCTTGTGAAGCAGTGTGTGAGCTTCCTCAGTATTTGTTTAGCATGACCATATTCTACGAGTGCAATAGATAATACAGCAATTTTGGTTAATGTTGTACAACAAAAGGTATTCTTATAGGAAGATTTTGTTGATATTGTTCGTACAGCTTTGTGTGAGCTGTGACGCAGTTATAAACGCACCCTGTTTTTGCAGAGTGATCAACATCTTGTGTATGTTAACGCAGATTATGACCTATCATTTAGTACTATTACTACATGTTTTATGGTTTGGAAAGAAATTGTCAATGGCAGTGCCCATAATGAAAATGAGTGCAGCTTAATAAATGGCACGTGCCGTGGTGTTGCATGCTGGTAGTACCACGGACAAACGCTACATTAATCATGTTTTAGAATACCTGGTGCTGCAAGTGACCATTTCTACATTTTATAAGGAGGCTTGGGCTTGTGGTTCGTTCCATATTGTTTGTAGAACTTAGCAGTCATTTTTCATTGTTTTGTAGGCTTGTTATCGTTTGCAAATTTCTTTGTAAATGAATATGGCAATATGATACTAAGTTCCACTTTCATGAGCCTTTTCTGTTCATGTGGCTTTCGTGTCACTTGGAAATCTACACATGTATGTTCAAAACTCTTATCTAGACAAGCCTAGATGTTATCACCATCTTTACTCTATGGAAGATGGCATCCTAACCTGTGCTGACCCGTGTACTTAGATTTAAGTGCATGTTAATTAAAGAACCCCAGGTGGTCCAAATTTCCGGAGTCCCCCGCTATGGCGTGCCACATAATCAGTGTGTGGTTGTGGGACATAAAACCCCATAATTTAATTAATTCTTAATTTTTAACCTATGCTGCTGACCACTTTCTTATGTTGCTTGTACATTTCCAAATATATTTAGCCATTTTCGAAAATATATCTGGTACTGAGTCTTTAAATGTGCAGTGTGCATTTTTAATTCTGCAGAGCAACATTTTGAAATTGTTTAGATGAAAATTTTCGTGTTTTGGGCTAATTTTGCAAAAGCTGTGCCATGCGTTTCGGCTTTTAAGACTACAATTTGCTTTTAATTCCAAGATTTTTCTGGTCACACTGAGCACCAATCTTGCCCGCATCTTTCCTGCTCCCCTGTGCTGTCTTAGCTTGGGGAAAGTGACTCCAAATCTTTGGATACGAGAGTGACAACCAACTGATTGAGTTTCTAGGAATGTCAGTAACCAATATGTTCAAAGATTCTCATCTTGGTTAAACTATATGGTGCATGATGTCAAGGCCGTGTCCTGGCGCCACATCAATGTGCAACCAAAAAGGTTAACACTCACTGAAGCCAAGAACCCCAAAGGGGAGTTAAAGTACTTCAGAAGCTTTGACTTTGTAATTCTTGCATCTATGACTAGTTACCTACTATTGGAAGCTGCAATAGTGCTACTAAAGCATGGCATAAATTCTTTAGACGTTACTCGTAAACAAAAATGAGCTGCATCACAGCATACATGACCAAGAAGGCTATCGCTGAATTTTTTTGTCAATGCAGTGAAAGGAAAGGCTGAAATTTAAGGCCTTCACATGGATTTCAATCAGATTAACCCTTCTAGGTCTTTTTTAATGCTATCAGGTCATACTTGTATAAACATTTTTTGGGGACAATGCTAAAAATGCAGCATGTTCTGAAAATGGGTTTAGCTCTTGTGGCAGCACCAGTAGACGTCCTATGGGCTGTCTTACGGATCTGGTGAACCTTCTTTTTCTCCCTCCACCCCAGAGACCGTAGCCTCACGCCAAGAATTGTCATTAGTATCCTCGTTGAAGCTGCAGTGTTTATTGCAACTGTTGTGTTGGCCATGGTGGACTCGTCTGCATGTGAGAGCATTTTTATTTTATACGTGTACTTATGGGCATGCCAATATTATTCGAAACTTTTGAATAACAAGTCAACTACTATTGGCCTATTCAATTTGGTCTTCACATCAAATAGTCATTATTTATAAATGTGAATATTTTTCAGATAGTTTTGGATATTTAAAGATCTTTAAATGTGCTTAACAATATAAAATTAGAGCAATATTTACAATAAGTGTCATCCCTGCAGCCACAGTAGGCATAAAAACTGGGCAATTACATAGTGGAGCAGGCTAAGTCGCTCATGGAGAAAGACTACCATTTAAACCGTAATCATTTGCACTCTCCGAAGAATCCTTAGTGTGCAAACAAACTGCTTATATGTTTTTAAGGCTTTCTTGGTGCTTTTAATAAGCAAGGCCTCGTAATGTGCAGTGTAATGACAGAAACTTGTGAAAAGTATCGATTGTTTATAATATACAATATAACATGTACATTGTTTTATAATATTGCTGGAAACAGCTGTTCATTATTCAAAAAGTATTCAATTCAATCTAAAAGATTACTGTATGCACACCCCTACTTCTACTTTAAGATGTTCAGCTGCATAGCACTGCGATCATGAAACTTTATTGCAGGTGAAGTCACGATATGGAAGGGTGGTCCACTTTCATTTTGCAACATTTGTTAGCTACAGGGAATGAAAGTATCCACAGTGCAGGCTTTTTTGTAGGTTTGAACAGTGTAATATATACCACTTGTGGTCATTTAGGTAAGCTGGTACCATGGCATCATTGTTGGTGTTGGCACTTTCTAGCAACCTTGCATCTGTGCACACATCTCTATACCAACATTATTATTATGAGGAATACGATTCAATGCGCGCATTTTCTTTACTATGAGCTTGTATATTCATATTATTTTGTTCTGCATCATTATGAATGCGTTGAATGTTTATACATACAGTAGTAAGGACTGTGGATGTCCATTTGTGAACGGAAATTTGCAGCGCATAGGTCCCTTGAAGAAAATAACTTATTGTTGCATAAGCATCTAATCTGCAATCGAGAAATGTAGGCCATACTTTGCTTTTCATTCAGGTTGGGTACCTTGTGGCTGCAAGTGATTTTTCTTATTAGACACCATTGGTTGATGTACTTTTGTGCACAATTGCACCTTTCTGGGATCTTTACCTTTGTTTAGCTAGGTAGCAGTATATTAACACCATTGTGAATTGTGGCTTGAGTTTTCCTAGGCATAATCAATTGCAATAATTCTATTAGCTTGGACTACAAGAAATGTTATATTTAAGCAGGACTGGTATAATGTAATTCTCCTTCATCCAATTTTATTCCTTTGATATGCACTGCTCATGACTGTCCCATCGTTGTCGTAATGTGTGTGGAACACTGCTTGTACTGCATGTGAAGTATAAATAACAGAGGAATTGGAATAGAATTGTTATGTTATCCCAGCCAAGGTCTGCTACACTGCTACTGGCACTCGTATCACGCTAGGAAATGCTGTTATGAACATTGGTGGCCTTTTTATGATTGAATTTTAGTCAGAAGTAAGGTATAGTGCTTTTCAGACTCATTAATAATAGGGTCTAAAGATTCTATGTTTGCATGTTGTGGGTACAACTAAATGCATAATCTTCTTCCAGGGCAAATTACATTCTTCTACATAACCATGGCCCTTGTGATTGTGCTGAACAGTAAGTCGCTCCAGTGTTATAACAGTTTGATATGATTGTCTGTAACAAGGTAGATTGTTTTTTGTTTGTTGTGAGAATTCTCCCTCACTGCTTCTCGTTTTTCTTTTGACGTGTTTGGGCTGTCTGTCTTACTTCTTTCAATGTGTTGCGTGTGGTCAGTCATGTGTTGCACATGAATGTGCTATCTTGAGTTGCTGAATATTATGTGTAATGTGCAGGGCCCTGTTGCTCAAAGCTGTGTTTGCCTGCACTTGGCCGCATAACATGTGGCAATAGCGACTGAAAATACTTTTTTTTATGATCACTGCTAAAGCAAGAAGCTGTGCTACCAACCTCAGGGAGGTTTTCCTCAATGCATAGGCTTTGAGTATTGTTAGGGCAAAAAATGAAAATTAGTTCAAGCTAAAAGAAATGTTAAAATTTTATGCCAGGCCTAATTTGGCTTCTAATTTATTTCCGACCTTGGCTACTAATTGCAGATTGGTGGCTATTGCCAGCATCAATATCTTCCTTGGTTTGCCTGTGTTGCTTTGAATGTTTTATTATGGATATACTGTATAAAGTTACTGTACGCAATAATTTTATATAATCCTCATGTGCTGGTTTGGGGGTGCCAACGCTTTGACGTTATAACACACTTGTCAGGCGAGTTGTGCATGTTCTGTGAATACCTTGATGGTGATATGAGAAAGGGAGGTGCTTTGCAGCTGTAGAAGAGAAAGCATCAGTAACGTTATTTAGCATAGTCTAACTGTATTACTGTTAATGTCCCAACTTTGTATGCGCTGGCTGATTCACACAGCTCTTAATAAAATAGTCGGTGGCTATTCGCTAATAGATGACAATGCTGGGCAGTATCTAAGACACATGCATCTTAGATACTATCTTAGATACTCTTTGGCTATCTTGTATCTGCATCATGATATGTCTGGCAAGACGTGTATCGGTATTTCTATTTCTGATATGTTAAAAAATGTATCATGTATCTTAAGATAAAAGATCCCGCGAAACTAGAAGAATACCCCGCGAAGCTATAAACTTTGGCTGAACACCATTTCTCAATTTGATACTGCTTCCACTAAGCCACTAGAATAAAAGTACAGGCAGCGCCATTCTTTTATCTTTCTGCCAGAGCCCTCCAGCGAGGGCAGGTGATGAGAGCTGCACGCCCCTATTGGTGGAGCAGAGCAAGTGAGGGCACTTGCGCAGTCTCGACAAAAGTGTGAACGTCTGCATGCAGCCCATCTTTCATTTTCTTGATCTTTTGCTTTTAGTTTCGTTGGTGCCATGACGCTCGTAGCTACCGTACTGTGCTGCGTTCGCCAATGCAGCACAGTACGGCTTGAATGTGTTGCTAACGAATGCTTGCGCCAGCAGATAAGTAGAAGTTGAAAGGTCATTGCAACTTTATGTGCTCTGTGTGTACACGATGCGTCGCAAAAAAATTTTGCTACTAGCATCGTTCCTTCTGTATGCCTTTCTTCCAGTGATCCTGTATTTTGTAAAGGGTAATACTTTAAGAGACAAGGTAAAACTCCACAGTGGTATTTTCGCCATTGTGCTGCGATGAGGCTTCTTATGAACGTTCTTGTTATTAGATGGCTACCTGCTAACTGTTCGGCAACCAGAGCAGCGACTCGCATCAATTACAGAAGCGACGAGCAAGAACCTCTGACGGCACAGCATTAAAGAGTGACCATGTTAAGCAGCTAAAGCAACCTCATTAATTTATTTCGCAATGAAAATATACTTTGAGCAAAAAAAGAAAAAAAATGAAATAATAATTGAGTAACAGGCATTTCATTGAAATGAAACTTAGTCGGAGTTAAGAAATCTTTAAGCAAACCTGTTTTTTTTTTTTGTGCATACATATTTGCTAGCTGCTACATTATGTAGATCTACAATAAGAAATTTGCAAATGTATCAAGTATCTTCAGGTAAAAATCGAAAGTATCGCATTGGATACAATAATTGCGGTAGTATCATGTATCTGTATCTCAAATACTTGTTGCCCGAGTATCTTGTATCGTATTGTGATACAGTTGATACCAGCCTTGGCAGATGCAAGCTAGCCATGGCTGGGTTTGGAATGCTTTTACTATCCAGCTGTTATTATTCAGCTATAACCTAGGCCTTAGTGAAAGCTTCACAAAAAGCCCCTTTTTGCTAAGTGGTGGCCTGTAAACTGAGGATCATGTTCATAGCTCCAGTAAAGAAACAAGCAGGGCATTGTATCTTTCCCACATATGGGTTTGAAACTGCAGGTGCATCAGTACTAAAAGGCTGGACAGTTATGAAATAAACATTTCGTGTAGTATATCTTCAGTCTATTTGGAACTGCAATATTTGAAAGTGTTAGTTAATGTCACTTGAAGCAAATGATGCAAGCGCTTCTTGCAATTCTGTCTGCATACACTTGTCTGCATTTTATTGCAAAAGTGCATTCCACGCAATTCTTATTTGCCAGCAGCTTGATTAAGTCGGGATGAAAACAGCGTGCTTGAAGTGCTAGCAAAACATGTGCATAAGACGCTAGCTTCTTTTATTTTTGTTGGCACCACATTTTGTGTAGTGTCAGCTCTTTACAATGTAACGCTCTAAAGTGACGGGCGCAGTTTATAAATTCTTGAACGTGTGGATGCCTGTCCATGCTGACTGGAAAAATAAGTCAGTTTTGCTCAAAAGGTGAAGCATTAACAGCGATAGCGAATTAGTAAACAGCTTTATGAAATAAGAATAGTAATTTCATCGACCATATAAATGTGTAAACATTCTCTTACTAAGTAAATTAAGAAGCACGGTGTCACGCGTGCAGGCAAACATAAACACGTCACTCGATGAGCGCAGACACTCGTTGTCAAAACACTGTTGAGAGGAAGAGTGGCAGCAGCAGCGAGTGAATTGAGCTTTGCGCTTCATTTTGCTTCAACCCGAAGTGAGCAGCGAGAACACAGTGCACACGAAGCTATCAGCCGTCGGTGCATCTATACTTTATACTCATTGCAGATCGATTTCAAGGCATGCCCTGTGCTTCCTCTCAGCCTTGCTCCCTTGCACTCATGAGATCAAGCCACCATTCTCGACTCATCCTCATGCGCTTTCACTCGCATCTATAGAAAACAGCTCGCAGCCATAGTGTTATCGCACTTGGACTTTATATGGAACATTACGTCGATGCTGACGGCGGTGCAAATGCGCTTGGAGTGCCCATATAATTGCTATTACAAAAAAAGAAACGCACCCAGAAAGTTCCAACAAGATGATCAGCATATCGTAGGGCAAAGAGTTCTGGAAGCATTTATTTCATAAACTTTGTGTTTGTGCATTTCTGTGCTGATCATAACTTGCACTTCATGGAAAATGCATGTGCTGCAAAGCTCTGCCCCAGCGCTATAGCCCATGCGATATTGTCATAAGGGAACAGGTTATGCCTTTGATAACTTAACAGTAGTTTTTACATATTCGTGACATTCGTTGTCACAACAGCACAGGGTAGGCTTTTTCTTTGCTGCTTACTTGGCTTTTGATTACCAGATGCCAAGCTAAACACTGCTTGACTGTGCCCCAGGAACATCTGCTTTTCACCGCAATTTGCTGTAGGTGGCACATGTCCAGCATGAATCAGTAATGCATGGGACCTGTATGATCTGGGTCTGATATAAAGAATGCCAGTTTTAGCATTATTTCAGTTCCTTTTTGTTGTATAACAACTTGAGCATTAGTGCATGTTTCTCTATTACTCTGTCTCTTGCAACATTCCACCAACCTATCTTTGGTGGGTCACTGCAGTGGCCTGTGGCGTCTACCAGAACAGCATTTATGGTGTTGCTGCCCGACTTCCAGGCAAATACTCGAATGCTGTTGTCCTTGGTTCGGTGAGCACACAGCAGTGCATTCTCATATTGCTAAGCTTTATGTATTTAATGGTGTTTTGAAAGCACCACTGGTTTAGCTCATCTTCATTTCTTGTCTGGTACACATACAGTAACATTTTGCTGACTTGAGAGCTGCCTCTGTGGCCAGGAGTATGTTGCAAAAGCAAACAGACTTGCAGGAATGATGTAAAATGAACACCAGTGTATATAATAGGCATGAATTTTGTGTGCCTGATTGCATTGATATGCCATTAGTTCAGAATTTTTACAAAAATTTGTACCGCATCATTTCCTGTAAGAAATTCTATTCTTATTGTATTTACCAGCAGAAGCACTTTTGTTTTGCTGTTCAGTAAATTTCCATAAAAATTTCTTTGCAGAACATCAGTGGTACGGCTACAGCTCTACTAAACATTTTCACCATAGCAGGTGAGGAACATCTTTATCCCTTCTGCTATTTTGCCTTTTGATGTGTTTGTGCATTGGACACAATGACTGGAAGTAGGGCTGTACCTGCGTAAGTGTAACAAGAGTTCTTATTTTTCTTCATATTTCATGTTCTGTAATTATAGCAAGTCATCTTTAGAAACAGTACACCCAAACTGCCCTGTGTATAAAAGAACCCGAGCAGAGTTTGGATTCTGAATATGTACGTACACTGCCCCTGTTGCAGTTTCTTGGCTACAGTAAGCCACTTGTGGCCACTATTTCTAAAACTCTCTAGAAACCATGAAATAAGATTTTCTTCTTGGAACCCCCCATTTTCATTATTGCGATAGCAATTGCGCAGACACTCAAGATGCATTTGCGCCATCATGCCGTCCTGTTATCAATGGCACATGCGTAGCCAGCACGTGGAGGGCCGAAGGTCACCAGAGACGGAAGAGCCACATGCATTTTGCGATAAAATGACAAAGCAAATTGAAGTGAATTGTATTCTGGGGTGTTACATTCCAGAACCATGATTTGACTATGAGGCACGCCGTAGTGGATTAATTTTGACTGGCAGGGGATCTTCAATGTGCCCCCAACAAGCTCCCCCTTCAACTTCGTTTAATGAGGTTCAAGTGTAATGGTCTCAGCAAAACTGACAGTACATTTCATGCTACAAATATTTTGTTTTGCTCTCATTTTGTGCACCATTGAGAATGGGCATTATGAGATGCCCATGGTAGCTGCAAGGGCACTGTTTCTGCTTTGCAGCAGTAGTTGTGCCATGTGCTGTGTCGCTCCTTTGTATTGCCCCTCATATTGTTAGAGTATAGTCTGAGAAGCTTCAACACATTAAACCTTACTATTGCTTTTACTGTTTATTCTGACATTGTCCACTGTTGAAAAACTTGGTCGGTTATCTTACGATATTTGCCTTACATGTGGTAAAAGATCACATTAACAAATCTCTAAAAATGTTTTTCTCAGTCTTGTAAAAGGTCTTGCGCTACGGAAATAGTTTTATGGTGTCTGTGTTATTTATAGTTTCACGCGAGTATTTGAATTTTTTTAATACAGCATAGACTGCTTATAACTTAAGTCACCTGAGTTGTGAATTTCCACACTATGACTATAACGTTTTTCAAAGGCTGTGCACATCCTAAACATATAGACAAAGCAACCACCTGTCTCCCGGAATTGAAGCATACAACTGGGATGTGCCCTCAGTTTCATTGGCAAGGTAGTTCCTCCACTTTCTAAGTGCTGTACAGCTACTGCGAAGCATTTCATTGACTCTGCCCTAAGCTGCAACTTTGGCCACTGGCTCCATGTGATGTGGTGCAGGTTATGCCTAGCTGACAAGCGTGCCGGGCGACAGCTGTAGTAGGTAGTTTGCCCTTGATATGTGTTTGTAACCTTAGACGAATACATAAAGATCTGGCTCGAG
This sequence comes from Dermacentor albipictus, assembly GCF_038994185.2. Classification (NCBI taxonomy): domain Eukaryota; kingdom Metazoa; phylum Arthropoda; class Arachnida; order Ixodida; family Ixodidae; genus Dermacentor; species Dermacentor albipictus. The sequence goes on from NC_091829.1 coordinate 10,433,094, forward strand.
GTAATGCCCACAGGCTGAACTTATGGCAGCTGCATGAAGCAGGGTTTTCAGGCAATCAGCTGGCAACTACCATGTATACGTATATTAAAAATTTAATGTGCGTACTGGTAGGAATGGCAAAAGCTCCCGTGTGGATAACATTCCTAACTGATGAATTTGTGGAACGCAGTTTAAACTGACAGTGTCAGGAGTCAGGGTCGAACTTGTGACATCTGCAGTTTGTGATGACGGGCATCGGGAAAGGTGAACGCAAAACACACTCACAGTCTCTGCTAATTTTTCTGTGCCGCTCGAGAGGTAAAAAATCAACAAATTTTTTGTAGTGTTGAAATTCGTTTTTCTGGCCTGCCCGATAATCGACATCTTAGAGACATCATTTGTGTCTGGAAATATCAGTCAGCGATTGTATTTACTTTCCGCATACAAACTGAAGAGCCAAAGAGCAACAATGCACACCTGTTCGGTTAGGTAATGGTATATTGCACTAGAACTTTTCATACTCAGCCTACTCAGCCAGGCGGCCATAGATGTAACGGAAGAATTTCTTACATGCACGGGTCTCAAGCTGTCACCGACCAAATCTGAACTCTTCCTCTACAGCCAGTCGAGGCAGGGCGTTAGGAACCTCGAGCCTCTAAAAACGCTGCCAGTCGAAATTACAACACGAGATGGGCACCTCATTCCGAGTGTGAACTCCATCAAAATTTTAGGACTTTTAATCAATGCCAAATGCTGTAATGCAGAAGCTCTAAACAAGCTGGGCGCTCAGGCGAAAAATATACTAAGACTCATAACTAGAATCGCAAGCAAAAGGGGGGGACTCAAGGAGGACAACCTACTCAGGGTCTTCCAAGCTTTCTTCATCAGTCACATTACTTACACGGCACCGTACCTCAAATGGAGCAAAATTGAAAAGAACAAACTCGACACGCTCATCAGGTCCGGCGTCAGAAGAATACTCGGTATTCCACAATCCGCTAGCACATTAAAACTACTTGAATTCGGAATTCACATTGCCACAGATGAAATAATTGAAGCACAGTTTATTGCACAGATCTCCAGGCTTTCGTCAACTAAGCCGGGAATCAAGATTCTTGATGAAGCTGGTCAACTCCCTATACAGGCACCGCTCAACCGACACCCCTTGTCTAAATTAGCCCGTGATGGTATGAAGGTTGAGCCCGTGCCGAGGAACATCCACCCAATATATAACGAAGGTCGCAGAAGAGCGCGGGCTAGAGCCATACTTCGACGAATCAATCTTTACGGGGCAGATGCATTCTTCGTTGACGCCGCCAAATATGGCAGCGAAGACAGGTTTGCAATCACAGTCGACGCGCGCAGAACACTTATCAGCGCCGCATCAATCTACGCTAAACACGCGAACGAGGCAGAGGAAACCGCGATAGCCATGGCTCTTCAAGCCACAAAAGGCCCGGCGTCCATTTTCTCCGACTAGCGCATGGCGGTCAGGGCTTTCTTGTCCGCTCTAGTTTGTAAACATGCAGCCGACATCGCTAACAGATGCTTTCGTATTAATATGCGAGAAGAAACTGCAGGTCATACCATAGCATGGTACCTGGCCCACATGGATGATGCAACTAACCGAGTGGGTTGCAACCCTAACGAGTGGCGTGAATTCACGAACCGCGCCCGAGCTAGCGGTCCGGCTCTCCCACAGGATTGCCCCTTCTAAGATAAACTTACAGTCTTTCACGAAATTACGTCACATTACAGACACAGCAGGAGAAAATTCCCTCCCACCAGTCCAAAACTGAACAGGGCTCAGGCTGTTACTTTCAGGCTTTTACAGACGAGATCGTACCTCACCTTGAGAGCGCTTAATTGGATAGACCCAAACTTTCCGCAGTCGTGCTCCAAATGTGGTCACGCGTGCTGCTCCTTCGACCACATGCTCTGGCTGTGCCCGTACAACGCGGGCTCCGACTTTCATAAGTCCAAGTGGGACACCTCGCTGAAGAGCTCGGATTTTCCAAACCAACTGCAGGCCGTCCAGAGGGCCCGCGACATCGCGGAGAGTCAGCATCTCCCTGTCCCGTCGTGGGTGGAGCCACCAACTTGATCGGGGAGCCTTCGGTTCCCCCGAATCAGGTTCCTCAGGACACTCTAATAAAGTTCTTGTCACTGTCACTCAGCCTAAAATTCAGATTGTCAGGCAAACCACGAAAGATTAGATTTTCATGGCATGATGGGTTTTCAAATTCACCTTCGAGGCAAAAGGCTTCTCCATCACCTGGCAACCCTTGTGCACTCACTGAACCAGCGAGTTGCCACCATATTTACAATAAAAGGTTATTTCTGTTTCTTGCTTTTTCGCTTGCTCCGTGTCTCCTGCCTCCTCCTCCACGTGGCCCTCATCTCACTCCCTACAGCACCTTGTCGAGAAGTGCATTCCCTGCCTTGCTTCTCTGTAGGATTTTCTGGAAACCGTATTATATGCTTCTTTTTTGCTAAGCTCCACTATAAGCACTATGCGTCTGCATAGAGTTCTATGGGAAAATAAATGGGAGCCAGAATAGACGGCATTATATCCGGTCCTTGCGCTATAAGCGGTTACGTCATAAGTGGTCGCAGCTGTAGTAGCTTCCAATATTTTGCTATTCGATATTTGCTTTTTAAAAAAAAATCAATCTTGTACGTTTTAAAGTGTTATGATCGATTTTTTTATGTTTAGCTTTGCCACAATACAGTTGTGTTATGCGGTGAAACATATTTGTGCAGTGAAGCATACCAAGAGTGGATGAGGGGCACTGTGGAAAGGCCAAGTATGTGTTTCTCATGTATGTGTGCACGCGCTGTCTCCGGTCGCAGTACAAACACCAAGACATTTAATAAGCGTAACTGATATGTCTAATCAGAATAAAAGCGTTGGTATGTCATTATCTTTTGTTTACGCTTCCTCTAGTCATTGCCATAGTCTACATTCTTAATTTGCATTGTTTTACTGATGTGTTCATCTCATCAACTTCCTATATGCATAAGACTGTTGCATCATGCTTTGCTGTTTATTAGCCTCTTTGTGTGTCCGACACTTGGTTAACGAATTCTTCTGTGCAAAATCTTGTCCTCATTCTTTGACAGAACATGTACAGTCAACAATTGATTTTTCGGACTCTCTAGGGAACATAAAAACATCTGAAAATTCAGGCAGTCCGAAAAAATGAATGCATGCAAAAAACGCACTTTTTTTCTCGGATCTAGAGGTAAAGGGCGAAGTACCAGGCTTCCGAAACCCTGCCAAAGCATCAGTGAAGTGTCTATAAAAATAGGCGTTCAAAAATTCTGTATGCAGCCGGCTGCCCGTTTGTTGTGTACCTGTGCATCATCGGGCAGCCGGTGTTATTGCTGCAGTGGCTTGAAGAACTTGTTGATTGTTGTTTGGACGGCGTTCTGGTTGCATGTGATCATATTCACCTCGATCTGAGCAAGGGTCATTCATGTCAGCACTGTACACTGATGAAAGAGCCAACAGTGCTCGCGTCAACTTGGCGCTTGTAGGCGGCGCAGCCATTGGCTCCTCATTTTCAACATCGGAGTCTTCTGAATCCCCCACAACCTGAAGGACTACAGTATTTCCTCGCGAGTCAGTTCTGCGCCGATACTAACCGACGGTACTGCTTTCCACGCTTCGATGCCATCGGCGAGGCCGACGAAGACGGAGTGGGGGCCATCGAAGGCAAGTGACATCAAGTTGTGAACAGTGCAGTTCGCTGACGAGCATCGAAGCACCTAGGCGTAGCGTCACAGAGCACACTTGACACAGCAGCATAACCACACACCACACTAGCCAAAACGTGGCCTGCGCAAACAAACGAGATGGCGCCACTCCGGAAACTCTGCCGAAAGCGGAAGTGCGGCGATGAACATAGCCAGCGTGGCCAGACCTAATTGGTGTGTGACGGCCAGATTCGGCTAGTTGTGGTTCAGAGCAGTGATATGCTTCGGCTGCAAGTCAATTTCCTTCGCAAGGGCGCTGCGTGAGGAGCCAAAGGACCTTTCGTCGCATCAAAATGTCCGGAAAATTGGATGGCAGGGGGTTCGAGCGTCCGAAACTTCAGATGCCCTTATACATTAATTTTATGGGGCTCGTGGCGGTGCCACAAAGACTTCCGAAATATCAGACATGTCCGAAAATTCAGTCGTTGACTGTAATTAGTTGCAACATGCAGTAGTTCCTATGCATATGAGTTTACAGCCACGTCTTTGCACAATAGCTATTTGATATTTGACTTGTAGATATCCATCCCAAGTCGCCATTCACTTCGAACTAAAAATTCACTATTAGCACATGCCTAGTTTCACATTGGTGCACGGCAACTAAGAACTTATTTCAGGAATTGTAATCATCAGCATTGTTCAAAATATATGTGCTAACGAGTGCCTTGGATTTGCCATGCTATTCATTGGAAAAAACTCTTCTTTGGGTTATGTAAATTGTTGGCTCAAGCAGGCTGTACAACAGCTTTCCTAAATATAATGCACTCAAAATTCGCAATAACGAAATCGCTGCGAAAAGCAAAAAAAAATTTCGCTTTCACAGGATATTTGACGTGAGAATGAAACTGAAAAGACAGGGAAGAGGCCTATGAAAATATAAGAGAAATTATAAATTCACTGACGATTACGAAACTCCATAATGCAAAATTTGAGCGCAGCTCTATACATGTGTTCGGGCAAACAGTCTGTCTCGTGTGACACATTACAAACAGAGCAAAGAGGGGCACGACTGCCTCGCTAACCTGGAGATTGCGAGAGGCAGTGCGTGGGTGACACGTGGGCATGATTCACAGCCGCCGCTGGAGACAGACCTCCGCTCATTCAGTGCTTTGTTTACATACAGGCGATGCGCGCTACTTTGCCGCCACACCATAGCCATCATTGCCACAAAGCCCGTCTTGTACTGCACTACGATTTTCTTCTCACGCTTTGGCCATTCTGCCTCGTGGCTCTGCTGCACCCTCCTCTTCCGCTTTACTCCTCACACTGTTCGCTATCACCGTCTTTTCATCTGCTACACTGTTCGTTCGCTCAGCTACGAGGGAAAATGCTGACACCGATGCTTGCTACCGGAACGGCTGCCTAAGAGCTGCGTAAGCATTATTGCCATAAGTCTGTAAGCATACTTTGCTGAGCCTTGCCTTGCAGCAACTTGACAGCTCTGTCGTCACAGTACAAAGTGTTCCATTGCCAAGTCATCATCGTGCTTGCTAAAAAAAAGACGACTTGAAGGCATCTGACATATCCTGCAGGTGTGTTAGATTTTGATATTTTGAGCCTCAGTGGTCCTCAGCATTGTCAGCTTCACACATGTTACTTAAGATGGCCTCGCTGGTCGTCTCCTTGTGCATAGTGCCCTCCGTGCAAGCAAACTTGTTGATGCTCAGGCCATCAAGAAATTTGTTTTCCACGGCACAATTGATGCCCATGCATTAGTCAGTGAAAACGGAACTGTGCCGGCAGCACTGTTATCAAGTGTACCTTCGGGCAAATCTTCCTCCAGTGCCACAGGGTCGGCGCATCTTGCTTGCTGAGAGGCATTGAAGCCGGCAACACTTAAAACAATTTGCAATCACAGCCGGACACGTCGCAACCCATGCGGTGGCCACCATCTCAAACGCCATGAACAAGGACACGCGAGTGGGACACTTGACCTGGAGGTTCAGCAGCAGACGCTGAATCTGCAGGCACACCTGATGCCTTGGTCGAGCAGCTACAGCACAGAAATGCAGTCTAATGGGGCAAAAACCAAGTTTTCGAGCTTCACCTCCTCTAACATTTCCATCAACCAAACTAGGCCTTATTTTTCAAAATTGTAGACAGCGAGCTGCACGCAATTTCAAATTTTTGTGCCCTTTTCAACCTTGGCACTTATTGCAGCCTTAGTGTCGAAAATTTCCACTTTGCCTAGTGATGGTGCAGCATCTTAGCAGGCTGTCAAAGCAGACAGTCCGATCAGTACATGCACAGCTGACCCATCCAAGCACCAACTCCACACACCAACTACTGCACACACCGACTGCACACAAAGCACTATGTTCGACAATGTGTCATCGGCGTCTTCACATGTGGATGTACATGTCTAATCAGCGATTATGGATCAGCGTGCTATGTAGCCAAAGCTTCTGCTCCGCTTTAGCCCATGCCATGATTGCACACAGTATCTAAATGTGCCTGCTGTAGGGTCACTTCCACTTTATTTTGTCATGTTTTCCTTCTTTTTGAAATTTATATTGCTTTCCTAGCCCAGACACTGCACAGTACTCATCCATTGCTAAAAATAAACCACTATTTTCATCATCTTAGCTGTCGCCTGTTACCAGGTAGTATGATTCACCTCAATCCGGACATTGCAGTTCTATCTTTGGTGAATAAAGGCTCAGTCTGCCTTGACAGGAACGACCCTATCTGAAGCATTCTCAACATCGATGACTGTGGTCTAGTAAATTTGGCGTGAGGGAGAGGGAAGGTCCTCCTCGACAGCTGATAGTGCGTTCTTTCGTTGAAGGTGAGCAGCGGGTCTCGGTGCTCCCCGCGACTTCGCTCGCCACGATCGCCACGGTGCGCGAGTCCTCGCGCGCGGCCATGCGCCAGCTCGTTGACGTTGGGAAAGTCAGGGTGCATGTTGGCCCACATGTGGGCCGGAAACCATTTGACAATGTGATGACCCGCGGCTTCCTCGTTGCTGAGGACGGCCGCCGCTTCCCGCGATATCAAGCCCAAGGTGAATGCTCTGGCCGTCGACCACGAATCTGTGTATACGTAAGGACATTCGGGGTCCCTCAGTACCATGGCTATTGTCACCTGCTCGGCCACTTCGGACGTTACCTCCTTGACCGATGCCGCGTTAGTGATCGTCCCATCCCAGCGTATCGAGATGGCCGCGTACCATTTGCTGCGCCCGTACTGGGCCGCGTCTACAAATGCCGCCAATCTCTGGCAGTTGGCGGTCAATTTCAGCAGTGCTCAGGCCCTCGCCCTTCGGCGCCCCTCGTTGAATTGCGGGTGGACGTTTCTCGGAAGCGATTCTACCTTGAAAGTGCCCCTGAGCATGACCTTGCGTGCATTGCACTCTGCCTATGCATTTATGCCTGGTTCTTCTAGGAAGCGTCTGCCGGCCCTGGTGGTCGACAGCCGCACAACTTGTGCCTTGGTCTGTGCTTTGATGATTTCTGCTAGCGAATTGTAGACCCCTAACCGGTTGAGCTGCTCCATGCTTGTAGCGATCAGAAGACAGCACCCTTTTGATGCTCTTGCGCATCAGTGTCTCCATCTTGGCCATGTCTCTCTTGGTCCATTTTAGCGCCGAGGCTACGTAATTTATGGGACTCATGAGGAAGGCGTGGTAAAGTCTGATGAGATTGCTTTCGCTGAGCCCTCCCTTGTGGTTGGTCACCCTGAGGATCAGCCGGAGCATGTTCTTCGTTTTGGGCGCAAGTTTCATGACCGTTTGCGTGTTACCGCCTTTAGCCTCAATTAACAACCCCAGGATTCTTAATAGTGTCCACTCTGGTGATCGGCTGGCCGGGGATTTGCCTGGGATTCGAAAATATTTCATTCTGGCGAGAATTTTGTTTCTTTGGGAGTTCGTTATCATGGGTTTTGACTGTATGGCACTTTTGTAATATAGAGGGTTGGACTTCAGAAATTACTGCCACAAGCCTATTGAAAGTAATATGTGTATGAGTGGAGTTTTATTGAGCCAAAATCTGCTTCTTGTCCTCCTTCAAAGCTTTTTGCTCTAAACTTATTTTTTATTATATTTAGGCATGAGATCATCTGCTGACTGCTTGAGGATCCCTTAGTCTTAAATAAAAGCAGGGCAGAGATACTTGAGGCAATCATAAAAACAGATTTATACACCGTGTACATAAATAAAGCAGAAGGGGAGGACAAACGCCATGTGGGGCGCCTTATCAAAGCCCGAAGCACAATATTCTGGAGTTCAAAATCCTTTTATATTGCGTTAAACAAATGCATATTGCATTTAAAGACAGCCTTAAAAAAGAAATGTTTCTTTCAAGTGCTCCAATATTCTTGATTCATAACATGCAGGCTCCTGCAAATTTCAGTAGTGTCAGGCAATGCTTTGATCAATGGCACTTCATCATCACTCTTCCAATTATATCCTGAGAATATTCTGATAATTTAACATCCGAAATTAGCTAAGATTCACTCAGAAATACTGCATAGCAGCATAGCAGATAGCCATATTTAGTATTACAGTGGACTTCCTTTGAGTTGATTTTTCAGTTAATTCAATCCCGACCGAAGGTTCTGGCCGGCACCATGCATTTCTATGGGCCCGGACTTTCGTTATTTCTAACCTAAAATTTGCCTCCGCAAGATAACTTGAACTTCACCAGCCAGCACACATGTGCCTGATCCTATTGTGACCCCAGCTGCGGCCCCTTTATTAGCGGCATCTGTCTCGGTGGTTAGGGGACAGTGAATATACCATATTTACTCGAATGTAGCCAGCCCCAATTCTAAGCCGACCCACCGAATGTCTGCAGTCGGAAAAAATATAACAACTTCCTCGAATGTAGGCCAAACACAAAAAAGTAAGGACAGCGTTCACAAGAGAACAGCAGTTATTTAATAGTATGAACATGCCGAGCTCGCTTTATGTCGTCACCACCGTTAGCCATGTCCCTATTTGCAACTTTCAGGTATGGTGGTGCTGCCACACAGCAACTGCTGAAAGCAGGTAGAACGAATACTTGCCTGGTGAAAACGTGCTGGCTGTGCTTTGGCATCATTGTCCTTCATAACTTCTTCCGCGTGCGGAAAGGGAATTGTGAAGGATTTTGCTGAAACATCACCGTTGAACATTAGGGTTTCAAAAATGGGAACGAAGTACCACAGCAATTGCATGTGCTCTATGCTGAAAACGCACCATAACAGGTGTCGTAAGCTGTCATAGTTTTCCTTCGAACAAATGACAAAGAGCCAATGGGCTGTGAACCGGTGCATCGGAAAGCCTGTTTTGGCACGCAAAACACCTGAATTCACCTTACTCGATCACCCGTTAGACAGTCTTGCATTCATATATGTGTAACCAGGGTATCTGCGAAAGAAGAATGTTCGTATTCTTTGTTTGTATAATTGAGACTCCTTAAGGTCGTTGTTGAGGAGAACCATTCGCGAACAAAGAATCCTGTACCGATCGGCCTCTATCACGATGGGAAGTGCCCCGTCTGATCGGTGTTGTACGGGCACTTACGATCGCGATCTAGCTCGATTGAGATCAAATTTGTCGATTGCGACTGGCTAATTTGCGAAAGCTGTAGAAGGGAACTACTTGGGATATAAATTAGATTCCAGTTGGGCTCGACGGCAATCGAAAGTGAAGCGCTTGGCTCAAGGTCTCAGTAATTTTTTCTGATGTATTGAATATGAGGCAGTGCATTCGTGACCCGTAGCGGCTTATAAGTGTAACGTTATGCACTCAGGCTTGAGCTGCTTCCGGAGCGGTAAGTGCAATGCTATGCAAAATGATTCTATGGTGGGCCAGCGGCGGCAACCAGAGACCAAAACAACACAGGCAATGATGACTATGCGCAGGTGACCACCGGATCGACAGCCATTTTGGATAAGTGGTGGTGCCCGCTACACTTGGTGAAAGTTGCGAATAGCCCAGACCACACGTACACTTGTGGACATGCACCCATGTATGCACAGACAGTGCGGCATAGCACGCGTCCGAATGCGGCTGAACAGCTTCTCTCCATTATTATGCGCTTATCTTCCTTATCGCTGTCATCTCCTCGTTGCAGCACACGCAAAAGCCTCTGTAGTTGCCCCTTTCAACAACAGACGTTCTTCTCATCGATGCTGAAGCCCCGCCTGGCTTACTATGCCTCTGTGGCTAGGTCAACTTTTCGTTTGAAAGCAGCACTATAATGTGCCGTTATGGTAATGTCACACTGCACGCCAATACCATAGAACTAGCTCCGATACGAAAAAGGTCAAAGCGACATCGCTTCTGTACTTCAGTTGGCTACTGGTCCGGCTAGTAGCGGCTACAATTCTGACTTTTCTAGATGACATTAGTTATGGACCATGTTTATCATTTTCAGCTACAAACAGTTGCGTTTCTTGAAATCCTTGAACCTAAGCGGACCCTAGAGTTTTGTATATGATTATTTTGAAAAAAACTATCTGCCTAGATTAGAATAAATGTGGTATTTAGCACACATCGTCCCCCATCGAAGGCGCCTGTTTTTGACCTGCCCTAGGAAGATTTTCAAGCAATAACCGTATCTCACAATGTGTTATTATGGTATTTTCCCACTTCTAATGCATGCTTTTCTTTCTTTCATAAAAATAGTGCCCAAAATTGCTTGCACAGTGCAATCAAATACAGTCAAATGTATTTCGGCAAAGCTGACTTTAGGAAACCAGCCGCCATTGTGCAACGAACAGGCTCATTTTTCTTGCTAGAAAATCAAGTGCGTGTTGATTTCTAATTTGTTTAGGAGCTTTAATGTTATTTCTTTGTTGGTTTACTGTTATACTTTAGATGCATAAAAACTGAGTGTTCATTTGATTTTGGGGCACGTTAGAATCGTACAAATGCTTTCAAATGACTGCAAAATTTGGCTGAGATGTTCACAGCAGTGTATGGTATCCATAGATTGTGTTTTTTCATAAAGCCCAAAGAGTGGTTCAGGACCTCGTTAATTGAAGGCTGACCGTGACCCTGGGTGTGTCTTGCAGCATCACCAAATGCCCGAACAGCAGCGATCTATTACTTCCTGTCTGCTTTGTTGGTGCTGCTCCTGTGCCTTGACTCCTACTTTGCCCTGCCCCTGCTGGTAAGAAAGTTTCTGCACCTTTTTGTAGTTTTTAGTGCGAGACAGAAGCCAACACACCAGGCAACTCTGCTGGTTTAAGTGACAAAATGAGTCTGAGTGTACCCTCTGTTGTGCAATGATTATGCTTGCTCATTGGCCCAGAATTTTTGGTCAAGCAGGAGGGTTCACCTTCCTCAGTGTCAAATTCAATTTAAAAAAAAGGACGATGTAATTTTTCATTTTCTACTGATAGGTTCGCATTTTGCCCTGGTAATAAATGAGGCTATTGTTGCATGATAAGAAATTACAAATAGCATTTCAGCGGAGGTGGAATGCAAAGGCAGTTGTGTATCATGCTTTGACTGCATCAAAGATTTCTGCATTTATTGTTATTTTTTCCCACCTTACATCAATCAACAGAAATTGAGCTTTGTTGTAATTGGGAATGAAGACAGGTGGTCCTTTCATTGTGCAGTGGTCTCATGTTCTGGGGATAGTTAATTTAGCTACTGATAATTTATTTAGCAGTCATATTTGCAATGTTTTGTAATTTGGCTGCACTGTTAGCTTCATCTTGAGCCACAGTCTAATTCACGAACAGTATTACAGTGGAGCCTTGTTAATACATAACGAACTCAACCAACTAACCATAGGGTTAATATTGCTGTAACCAAGTCTAAAACACCTTAAACATTTAAAGAAAACAATGTGTTCATGATTATGTTCCTGCCAAAAATTTACAACAGCACCAAAGTAGAACACACTTCGTTTGTGCTATATTAGCTCTGTGCCACCAGGTGGCTGCACTGTGCAAGCCGTTCATGTTTGCATTTACATGACTACCGGACACGCTAGAACTCTTCACTGTGGTAGTAAACCTCTGGCGGGAAGTGACTGCCGTAAGTTTACAGATACCGGCACCGATTGGATACTGACAACCTGATGCGCTGCAGCCACTCCACTCTAATGTTGCCTTGCAGAGGGACACAATGTCGCAATTTGCCATGTCGCCAATCGCTAGATTTGCAGCCCACAACGCAAGAAGGGCAATTCATGGTGCTCGTGAAAACTGAAGACCAACATTGACCGTGCAGCTCGCATCAACCCAGAGAATGTGTTAACACAAGCAGATGATACTTGCTGTGCTCGCAGTGCTTGGTGTAGTGATGAATTGTCATTGTGTAATTTCTTTGGTACCTTTTAAAGGAAAGTTTTTTTTGCCTTTTCCTTCGACTTTCCCACTGCTGCTGCTGCTGTCTGGAACACCACGTTGGGGAGGGAATGGTGGGGTTAGAGCTTGTGTATACATGTCAGGAGCGTGGCATAGAAGAAAAGAGATGTAAGGAACTCATTTGAACCGCACCGTGTTGAATGTACACTGCCCCCTGAAGCTCCCGGGTTGTCGCCACATTAGCCTCTTGACACTTGTAATTATCCGTGACCCCCCACAACATTCCTACCAACGTGCAAGTCCAGATGTAGGCCAAATAGAACGGAAGAAATGAGGGGAGAGAAGGCAAAGAATGGGTAGAACCGACGCAGTCACGAAATGAGTGAATAACAGTCAGGCCACTCTCCACCCGCAGTTCCCATACAAATACAGGGGGGTGGGCGGGGATAGGGAAAAGGCGACATGACAAGGCAAGAAAATGCTGGATAAACTTGAGTTCAAGGTATCGTGCAGTGTGTTTCTGCTTATTGTGAAGAATAATACCATGCAAATATATGTAGCGGACAACCTATGCAGAGCATGCAGAAGCAGAGCCGAATTAAAGCGCACTGCAGGGTCCGTGTGACACAACGGAAGTGGTTGCACATCAAATCAACACTTCCGTGCCCGCCGCAATAGCTTTGTGGCTATGGCATTGCTCTAGGTAAGAAATTTGATCCCAAACGAGGCAGCCACATTTCGACGGGCAAAATAAAAAACGCTCACGCACTCTGATTTAGGGACATGTTAAAGAATATCACATTGCCAAAGTTAATCTGGAGTGTGCCACTACGGCCTGCTTCATAATTGGATTGTGGTTTGGCACGTACAGCCCCATAATCCAATGTCCACATCTAATATAGCACATCGCCAGTGGCGTAGCTAGGTCGTCTGGCACCCGGGGCCCTTAGCTCTTCTGTCACCCCCCCCCCCCCCCCCCATGTGTTGTCAAGGAAGGCGAGCATATCGACAATTTTCGGGTGTCTTCAGTCGTATATGACACACCCCCCCCTACTGGCCCCGTGCACCCGGGGCCCACGGCCCCCCGGCCCCCCCTGTTGCTACGCCACTGCACATCGCCACGATGCGATGTGCTGTAAAGCAATGGCAGTGCTCAACCTTCCGAGTTTGTGAAATATGGCGCACAGCAACGCCTCAAGCAAGCACCTTTCCCTTTCTGTTTTGTGTACTACGTAGACAAACAGCAGTGGTGCACGCAAACTAATGTTTATCATCAAGTCGCTACTCTCGTGTTAGACAAAACATTGAAGAAATTAAAAATTTGAGATGCCGGCGCTCAACTATGGGCTGTCCAGAGGGCCCACGATGCGGCGGTCGGGCAAGGCCTGACTGTCCCAACGTGGGAGCGGCCCGCAGCGCGCTGAGTCGCGTACCTCAGGACCTTATTAAAGTTTTGCATCCATCCATCCATCCATCCAGATCGACATCACTGCTAATTATCATCAATCAAAGCAAACAGCACAGAAAACTGTGCTTACATCGATTCCCACAGTGCGAAAGATCTGCATTATTTTTTTATAGAAACATGTTAACCAGCATTTCAACTATTACAAACATTTATTCAGCATAAAGTTGGAAAAATTATCATTGGCGCAACCTGGGTAGCCAATCCGATGGCTTGCCTAGCTGACGTCAATTGGGCTAACTGCATCAATTGTGAGGGGGGGCGGCTGAAAACTTGGGAGCGGCGCGGCTGCAGTCGGTAGCGATGCACATTTTTAAAACCGTATAATATTACACCTCTTAGGTTTTGTGCTTAAATGTTTCTTAATGATCAGAATGACCTATCCTAATGACTCAGTACGTTTGTACAACATCAATACAATAATTTTGAAATCCCTTTAAGCGGGTACATAATAACGTTTGACTGTACACTACTTTCTTAGAATGCTAGGTGAACAGGAAGCAGATTCACCTTGCAGATCTAGCAGTACAGAAATTTAAGAACCTTTCTATCCGGGGCTTATAAGGTTCTTGAACTTTGTGCAGCGCTGCTACAGGCATCACCAGCGGCTGGCTGCCATGGCTTCTGCTCCCAGCAACAGATCACCTCGCTCTCGCAGGCCTCCCTATTGGCTTGTATTCAAACAGGTAGGCCATGGTTTTTTTTTTCCATTGTGTAATAATGTGTCGAGCTCATGGGACCGACCATAACTCGTGACGAAATAGCAAACTGCGGCCGCAGTTCTTCAGACGAGCAAATGCGACCGTTTATTCAGCACCCAGAAATGTCTCAAACAATAGGTCTGGCTCGTGTGCTTGCACCAGTTTGTGTACCTGAGGAGTTCGTCTTTGAGAATAAACAACACAAAACAAAATGCAAGACAACACTCATTTCTTCACGCTATCATGCAGACTGACAGGCTGCCCATAAATTTGAGTCTTGCATTGCACCATATGCTTGCTTTTTGTTCTCTTGACTTCAGTTATTCTTGTGCTGATCATGTATTTTGATGTTGAGCTTGTTACAGTCAATGTGAAATACAGTCTGGTGGCACGGTGCCTGAAAAAAAAAATATACATGTGTATTTTTTTAAAAGAGAAGAGTGGTAGTGGGGATGCATATGTTTGCAATGCCATCTCCAACAACCGTCTGCATATCCCGAAATCTGGCTCCACCACATTGCTGATTGGTTCATCAGCTTTGTGGCTCTGGTCATGGAGTTGATAAATAAGAGCAAGGGCTGACCTAAAACAGCCATTTTTCTATCTATGCGACCATTTGAAGCTATAGTTTATCATACTAGCTCTCAGATTTGTCGTTGTGAACTTGATTGAATTTTCTGCAACGTAATCACAACCATGTCTCTTGCATTTCAGGTGTGGCCACAGTGCCTTAATGTGTTCCTGATATTCTTTGTCACACTGGCTGCATTTCCTGCAGTCTCGTCAGACATCAAGCGCATTGATAAAGAATTTCCTTTAGATGGTAAGTGGATTTTGTTAGACAGTGCATATTACAGTGACCCAGGCAGTAAAATAAAGATGGCGTTTAAGAGGATGTTTTGCTACGTGTAGCAGCGAGGTCATTCTGCGTCAAAGGTACACCTTTAGTGAATAGTGGATATTTTAGCAGATTTCACATAAATATTTTTTTGGCTAGTTTCTAGATGCCCTTTGCAGGCTTTGAATTTATTATTGTCACTTCAGCAGAGCGGCAGTAGTTATTTGAAGTTCCTGTTTTTAATAATATAGAAATGCGTTGAGATAACTATTGACTCAACTCCACCAAGACATTTGTTTATTGTAAAACATTGAGAACGTATTTAAAAAAGTATTCTATAAGCATTTTGCCATTGACATAAGTAAGTGTGTCTACCAGCCGAGAAAACCGAGCCGAGTTCTCAGGGATTTTGAATAGTCTGGAAAGAAGCCCTACTGTTGGCTTACGTAAAAGAGGAATAGCGTTTGACACCGTGTCATGGGCTGGAGGAGTGGCCATTGTATAGGCAACAATCGATTTTCTGAACGCCTGATCTTTAGGAAATGCCCGATAATGCAGACGGCTTCGCGGCACCACCATGTGCCCCATAGAGTCAATATGTAAGAATGTCTGTAATTTCAGACGCAAGAACCCTTTGCTGTCCGATTTTTTGGAGATGTTGCCACGATCGCAGGTCCGAAACGGTATTAATTAAAGCCAACACTGCCGTTTTGATTGTCTCGCTATTTCGAACCAGTGCTCTCGTACGCCGTAGCCACCACTGCAGAAACGCAAGGTTTAGGTGCTTTGACATTCGCTATTAAGGTTCTTGCCGTTCGGTGCCGTGTTTTTCATTGAAAGAATTCGCCGCTGTCAGTATTGGCACCGACTCTGTCTAATCCTTGCGATTGGCTTCGAAGCTTCGAAAGCTTGGCACGTTGCATAATGCCGGTTCTTGAAATGCAGCTTTGCCTGAGCACAGCAATGTCACGCGGTGAAGCGCACATACAGTATTGAGGTGAAGCTTAAGGGGGGACGCGGGGATCAGATCGCGAAAATCGCAAGAAAGATCGATTTTTGGCAACGACGCGTTTCGGTATCTGCAATACCTAATCTACATTGTATCAAAATGGTTTGACTGAAAACGCACTAAAAGTGCCCGAAAAAAATTTATTTATCAGTGCGTAGGGCGAGAAAACAGCTTTCAATCGCGCAGAATCACCGCGGTTCACGTAGCCCTAACTCGTCTTTCCCGCCACTGAACGCCGCCATCTTGGTATCGTACGTAACCTCGAAGTTTCGCCATTCCGTTTCTGAATTCTACAGTCGTCGCCATCTTGTAACAAACACAGAAACACAAAAGACGCGCGGGTCTGCTAGAGGTGGTCACACAGGCCCTGCGATGAAAGCGGGCCTCCGATTGGTTGCCGTAGTGAAAGGCATCTCGCCATTGGTTGCTGCTGCAGCAGCGGGCAAGCTGGCAACCAAAGCGGACCGCAGTTGTCTGCTTTGAAAACCACGCTGGCGTCTTTCTTCGTTTGACACTTGCAGAATTCGGATTTATGAAAACTCCCAAGTCAGTGATGGATCGTCGCTCGTTCGAAAAGAACTTTTAAATGAAGCATGCCTTCGGAAACGGAAGCGCAAGCCTCCTACGGCGAGAAAAAGATGGCGGCCAGCGGGAGAAGCGGAGAACCCGACTGAACAAGCGGATAACGTGCCGCTTTATCTTGCACCGTGCGATTCCAGCAGCGAAGTCGACAATCGCCCTGTGACATCGATACTGATAACCAAGCCACCGGAAGACGTGCCAACGGAGGCTCTCGCACCTGTGCGTACGGCGGCGCGAGTCGGCAACCGAGATCGCGTTGTTGGAGGCGACGTGGGTCGAAGGTCTCCATCGCCGGCAGAGACGGTGTGCGTTTCCGATGCATTGTGCGACAGGGACACGCAGCCTGCGAGTGAGCCCCAACCGTCGACGAGCTACATACTGTATGGTGTTTCAAGGCTCACCAGACGAATTGTCGCACGATTCAGACGCGCCTCGAGCCGCGTTTCGTGTCAGCGGTGACTGCAGAAGCGCAGGCATGCAGCGTTCGCGACTCCCTTCGCGCAGTGTCCGCGACTGAGCGGAAGCAGCAATGCCAAGAACAAATTTCGGCCTCTTGTGACTGTGAGTTCATTATTATGCCTGTTTCCGCAATGAATTCTTTGATCGCTAAAACTCTGTGCCCAAGATGCCAATAGCGTTTTGTGGGTGTACACTGCGATACCAGGCTCGGTCTGGCAGTGAAAATGGTGGTCATGCACTACTCCAGACAACGCAAGAAAAGGATAAAGAATGCCTGAAGAAGGCATCCAAAGCCCACCAAACAATGAGGCAAAGGTGTAAGAAGATGCCTGACAACAATGATTCAAAATATTACAGCCCTGGTGCTTTTTATTAAATTTGCAGTGCTTTTAAAACTTTGCAGCCAGTTTTCTCAATTGCATGTTTTTTTGTCAATCACCTCGCTTGTGGAAAGCGTAGCACAACAATGGCTGGACCGATTTTGGCCCAGTTTGTTTTGCTGTGATCCACAAGCTGTGCTGTACGTAAAGACAGTCTTGAAATGTTTCATCTTTCCATTATTTAATTCACAATTACTACATGGCTCCATGCAGTGAAGCACAGTCATGTGCATGTTATGTTGAGCAAAAAATTATTAGCGCGCAAAAAAAAAAAAATCGAACGCTGTCTTGATGTAGATTAGACATCTGGGCAAATATGCAAAATATTCCCAGCTCCCTATCACGTTTTGTTACTGTGCCAGGCTTTCCACAAGCAAGGAACTTGTAAATTCTTATAAAACAAAAAATCATTAAGATATCCTAATGAAATTTTAGATTTATCTCTTTATTGCAATGTGCAGTGTGTGTGTCGAATTTCAGCCTTTTCTGTCAAGAAACAAAAAAGTTAATTCTGATTTCCTCCTTCCCCCTTAAGCGTGGGATAGGGCAATTGTCACAGGAAACAGTACAAAGATATAAAACGGACATTTACCAAACGAAGCACTAAAAAGAAATAAATCTAAAAGACGTTTCGGCTTCCCTACAAAAGCCTTTGGCTTCGTTCACTGCGCACCTGAAAAGTCTGAAAAAGGCCATCCTCTTTACATTCAAGACGGAGGTCGATAGCAGACTCTCATTTTTAGACGTGATTGTCACCAGACGCGATGGAACGCTCTCACTCAGCATATACCTTAAGGACACTCACACTGGCCGCTATCTGAACTTGCAATCCGTTCATCCTGACACTCACAAAAGGTCAGTTGCTGCCTCCCTGCTCAACCATGCGAACCACATTTGCACCACAGCAGTCATTTCACCGACTTAGACCGTGTGCGAGATCTCTTGGCAATTGGCTATCCCACGTCTTTTTTGAGTGCTGTGGAAATCTGCCTGTACAATTCAGTCCGAACAGCTAATTCCCGACCAAGAAAGCGTGCTGCCATACCCGACGTTCCTGGGATAAGTGAAACCTTGTCTTGCGTTGTGCGGAGTTATGACGTTGAGGTGGTGCACGTGCCTGTGTGTAAGCTGAGGCAAGCACTCGTTGACAGTCAGGACAGGCTTCCGAGAGAATAGTTTCCTGGCGTAGTCTACAAGATACCCTGCGCAGACTGCGACTACGCATACATCGGTGAATCGAGCGACATTATACACAGACTGAGGCAGCATCAGAAAGATGTTTAAAAAAAAAAAAAACGGTTTCGAATGTCCTTGTTAAGCAAACGGGTGCAACGGGCGACAAGATTGACTGGGATCGCTCGAGAATTATCGGCCAAGAAAGAAACCTGAAATCGTGGCTGTATCTGGAATCACTAGAGGTACAGAAGACAGGTCACACGCTCAGTCGAAATTAGGGTACCCTCTCCCCGTCACACACGTGCTGCTTACGTCACATTCTGAAGTGTACATAAGCTTCCGTCAACTTTCCTTCAACCCATTGTGAACAAGGCTTCTGTAGGGAAGCCGAAACGTCCTTTAGATTTATTTGATTTTAGTACTTCTTTTGGTTGGTGTCCGTTGTTTTATTGCTTCATGCTTCATCCCGACCAGATAGACTTCCGTCGAACCCTCGACTTCAGGAAACAGTACATATTCCATAATTATACATGCGTGCACCTGCCGTCTCCTGTCACAGTATGAGCACTGATATGCCTCATCAAGCCTTCAGAGCTTTTTCGGTTGTGCCTGTGACGATTTGAGCCGTTAAGGGCAGTAAAAGACATGCATTCATTTTTTAGGATTGGCCAATTTGATTTTTAGGATGTTTTCCTGACCTCTAAGGAGTCCGAGAAATCACAGGTTGACTGTACAATTGACCAAGAAGCTGCTTCAAATGGTCTATGGGGCGAACGCGTGGCGGAACGAGGACAGGAACAGAAATGACCAATGCATTGAGGAATGATCAGGAAAGGAACTGTGCTGCCTCTTCTTTCAAGGAGCGTCAGCTCAAAAAAGCAAAGTGTTGGCTGATGCACAGATGCAGGTGACCCTCATACAAACCAAAATAAACCCTTGAAAGCAGTGAAACGCAAAACGGAGGCATTTTGCGTGGGCTGAGAGTACATGAGAAAGGTTGATGTTGACTTTCCAGCTGCTGAGAAAATCTCACTTGTGACAAAGTTCAGGCCTAATACCAATGATCTTGCTATCACTTAATAGAAATAGCTCATTTTCGAAAATATTTGCTTCTGTGTGCATCTGTTTTTATTCGTGTCCGAAAATGTTCGACTTGATTTGCAACGGGTTTTAGCATTTTTTTTAAAGATATTTTATTCACTGTGCATTTTACTAACCCTTCCCTTCAGTTTTCTATTTTAAATGAAATAAACACTACTCTAGCCTTACTATTCAAACTGGATTTTTTTTTATTGCTTACTTGAGAGAGACAGCATCGGGCGACGTGGTGTCAGTTGCGTGTCACTCAGGGAAAACCTGGATAACTCGAGGAACTTGAAGATGTCAACTTGGTAGACACCCTGACTTTAAATAAATATGTTGCGGGTCTTCCTTTATTCCAAATATCATTCTTAGCCTACTTTAGCTACTTTGGGCCCATCTGGCCTCTTTATGCGGCTTGTCAATTAAAAAAGACATCATTTAGAATTTCTCCTGTGCTGGGTGGAATCAAACCCGTACCCACGGGGGGAGTCAAAGGAAGGGGGCTCTGTGGGCCTGGGCTCTCCCTAAAACTTTCAGCACCTAAATGCTCACAGTACTAAGCATGCAGCAGAACCCCCCCGCCATGGAGGCTGCCTTGAATCCGCCTCTGCTCACACCACATGGGTTCCTCAAGCACATCAGCCTGACGCTTTAGTGCTACACCAAAAATGTCATAGACAGTGAGGGATTAAGTCTTAGCTTTAGCACGCACTGGTCCGCCACACATCTCGATGGCCACGCAAAAAAAAAGGAGGGGAGCTTTGCTTGCGTGCTGCTAGATGGTGCAATGTGTCCATAGGGAATTGCGAGAGGGGAGCCAGGCTATATTACAAGATGTGCTTTGGTTATCGTGATACAGTGAGTCACTACATTGCTTGAATGCTAATCACATTGATGTTGGCAGTCATTGTTAGACAGGTGCTGCCAGAATTTTTTTGTATTTGCAGCCTGGTGAGAGAGTTCATACCTTTAGGCTTTAAATGTTGTTGTTATAGCATTTCGCATATATTTTTTTTCTCTCTTGTTTATGCTGAAATTCTTCATAGTGTACTTTTACTTGACTTAGTGGAATTCTAGCTGAATCTGACTGTAGGCTTTGCAGAAAAGTAGGCCTCTAGATGGCAGTAAGGTGCTAGTTGTTAAGTAACAAGGGCAACAAAGGTAAATGATGGAGATGGCACACAACAGTGATGTTGTAAAAAATGTTTCTAGCGACTAAAGGTTGTATGGTGCAATCTTCTATACAGTCATATATGGGGCTTGCTGGAGAGTTACAGCTGTTCTAGCACATTACATCATTACACATAATTAACATTGATTGTGGTAGCATGTTTGTAATACACATTGTTAGTTCATTTTATATTATAATATTATATACTACTTATATTGTGTGTTGTAAGAAGTCTGCTGGGTGGGATATTATCTTGCAAATATGGTAACCTATATTTTAAAACACCATAGCATCTGTACTTTATATCTGAAGCTGAGATGTACCAGTGCACCCAGCTGGCAAGCAGTAGAATTTTATTTCAACCAGGTAGTGCATCAACAGGTTATTAACTTACTAATGTTTTTCTGTTTTGTCTGCTATTATATTGTACATGCCATGTAGGCACCTTGTATCCATAGCAGAGAGTGCATTAATGTATTCGCCTTGACTGATTTCTTGATGTGGTCTTTCTGGTGCTCTAGACAAGTACTTCACAGCAACAGTCTGTTTTCTCGGCTTCAACCTTTTTGCCATGCTTGGCAATATTCTTCCTATCTGGGTTCGTTGGGTAAGTTTATTCATTTGCCTTCTTGGTTTTGCGTACAACCAGTAGTTGTAATTTGTACAAGCACATTGAACATTTTATTTTAAAAGGTAATTCAGCATTTCCTGTGCTTCTTTCTCCCATAAAGCCAGGCAAGCCAAATGGTGGCGAAGCTCTGGCAAGCTAGTAACTAAGTGCTCATTACTAACTTTACAATACTAATACAATACTAACTACTTTAAAAGCTGATGCAAGAATAGAGACTGTTTATTGCAGTTTTTCATTTCGAAATTTTCTCTCCGTGTAATAGAATGGGAGATTTGTAGCCCGCCATAAAAGTCTTCATGTAATGTACAAGAAAATTGCTGGCATATAGTGAATGAACGCAAAGTACAAAACCACTGTAATGCATTGTGCATTTCATAAGTTCCACTTAAGCAAACACATGAGTTTCGTGGGCACAGCATTGTGATGTACTTCAGTGTGGGATAGCCTTCTCTACAGTAACAGACTCATATGCCTCTCAGGCACTGAGGAGCAGTTCGTAAAGAAACCTCATGGTGAAAGGGTTAAAGCATGATGACACAAGAGTTGCATTAAAATACTTTGAAATTTGGAACTGTTCAGGAAATCAAGAATTGGGAAATCTGGCTTGTGGCGGCAGTGGAGAATCGTGAAGATTGGCACATAGTGTTAGTTCAGTGCTCAAGAGTACATTCGGAAAGTTGTCGCATCTTTTTAACTGCTCAACGTCTGAGGAGATGCCTCTTTCTGTCAACAGCCTGGCCCACGTTTTCTGTGGGTCGCCGTAGTTGCGCGGCTGGTGTTCCTGCCACTGTTCCTGCTCTGCAACTACCTACCTGAGGAACGCGTGCTGCCAGTCTGGGTATCCAGTGATTGGGGATTCGTAGCAGCCATGATCGTCTTTGCCTGGTCAAGTGGATACCTGAGCAGCTTGGCCATGATGTATGCACCTCGGGCAGTGGCCAGTCCAGAGCATGCGCCCATTGCTGGCATGATGGCAGCGTTCTTCTTGGTCCTCGGACTTTTTGTAGGAGGAAATGCGGCATTTTTGGCACCTCGTATTGCTAAAGGAAGCTGGTTCTAAAATGCTTCACATTATCCTTGAGAGGAACCCATGCTTTTGAGATGGTGTGACCTTACAAACTAAATTAACAGGTGAAAACTGATGGCATGTGCAACCTTTATACGTTAGTGCACATGATTTTCTACATTTAGACACTGCTTTTGTTATAAATTTCTTTGGTCAAGGTCCTTTTGGACAGCTTGACAAGTGCTCAGGTGCTGACAGGTTGATCTTTACAATGTTCTTTTTCTTTAAGTATGGAACTGAATACCAAGGACAGAGTTCATGCTCACTTCTAGGATACTTGGCCACTGCCCATGTGTAGTGTTATGATATTGGGACTAGAAAGTGAAATTTCAGCTGCCATTTTTTATTGCGACAAAAGTCATAAATTTTTTTTGGAAAAAGCCTTTGGCAGCCAGCCTACAAGTGTTCAACTGTTAGCAGATTGATAATTATAGTTGCTGTTGACAACACTGACTAACAAGAATGCAATTTATCATTGTTACTGTAAAACATGAGTGGTGTTTGACATTTCGGTTATCATGGTTCATACAGGAGATTAACTGCAACATTAGTTGCTGGTTCTCATGATATTGTAGTACAGCTAGCCACATGTCCAAAGTTTGTCATAGCTACGGTTCTTTAACAAAAAGAGAAATGCTGCATGCAATTATGATATATATTTGTTGCAGGCATTATCACTTAAGCTAGAAGCAGAAACCATGTGTGAATCTCGTTAACCTATTGCAGGTATGAGCATAGCCAGAAAATGGTACTTTTTGTAATGCGTCACTTAATTTTTATAGATTGTGTGAGTGGGAAATCCTGCACAGGTTTATTTAATATAAAAGCTATTTTCATGGACCCGCATTCGTAAAGTGTTTAGAGCAGTGCAGCATTGTGTAGCTTGACCTCATTTTAGTCTTCTAGCTCTTGATATAATTGTTTGCTTGTATCAGTATTCACAGGTAACAGTGAACACACTGTTGCATTGCCACAGTGCATTTTGGTAAATCTTTTGTGCACTTCATGCAAACTCCACTAGACGATTTGGAGTGCATTTTCTTTGCATTATTGGCAAGAAAATGTAGCTGTGTTATTGATTAGATTTGATACTTCACTCATGGTCTTGCTCCTTGCCCCAAATTAAACATCTTAAGTTCGCATGAAACATGGAAACCAAAGAAAACATGCAATAGCAAAATAGCATGCATACCTTATTTGCTGTTGCCACAGGTAGCATTTTCTCTTGGACTGCGTGCTGATGGAAGCATGAATGTCCTTTATTCCTGTACTCATAATGATTGTGCTATCCACTGATGGCTTGTGCTAGATTCAGGTGCAGATGTAAAAGGAACAGTAACATAGACTGCAAGTTAGCCTTTTGGTCAGAAACTGCAATACTTGGCATCATAGTGCACGATAGTGTTGGTAAACAAAACCTGGCACATTTGGCCTGCACCGAAAAATACATAAAATAAAGTACAAAGTAGAAGTGCAGGTTATATGCGAGTTTTACTTTCAGGCATGGCTTTAGGGTAGGACACTCTGTATTGCCATGAAGCCCTACCTGAAAGCCAAAATTTCCATATAAACGTCTATTGTACTGCCAGGAAGCTGGGCACTACACTTCAGTCTGAGGCTGTAGTGAAAGCAGTCATCAGTGAGCACAGACAAAACAAGATTATTTCTGGAGCTCTGCCTCATGCTGAGAGTGGTTCTGAATTCGTAATTATTATATTATTACTATAATTATTATAGTCCGCTAGCTCAGGCTGACCTCTCTGTCTTCCACAAAATTCTATCTCTGATTATTATAGATATATTTGTTTTGTCCTCTAGAGCTTGTGCAGGTTTTCCTAAGCTTCAGAGGTTGTATTTTGCAGTGCAGGTTATTCAAATGGGCAAGCTGTATGAAGGAAAATGTGGCACTTGCTAACTACTAGAAGTTGCAACAACACACTGCTCCAGATTACTTTGTTCGCCAGTGGCTGTTCTGAGAGTTCTGTTTTTCATGAAGTCATTGCTTACTATTAACATGTTGCAAGGCACCACGGGCGTGCATTTTCACTTAAGTATAAAAACAATTGCCTGCAATTAGCATCTATATTTTTGGTACTGTCATTAACTGTAGATGGCTTTCATTGACACATCTGTTGCATTGTCTTGTCAGTTGCATATTGCCACAACAAAGCTGAAAGCTGCATTTACTGAAGCACTAATGTGCAGACAATGTGCTTGTCATGTATACATACAGGCATAATATTAGCATAGCTGCTATGCAGGAAAGCACATCTTTTTCTGTTTTGTCTTGTAGTGTTGGCAATTGTAAGTAATAATTCTTTTATGTACATGGCAGAAACAGATATATATTCACTTTTGATATATGTATGTGTATATAATTGCTAGGGCTGTGTTGATGAAACATTTGACAAAAGCCAGCCTTGGATGCGTTTATGCATGCTCAGGGTAAATCCATTTGCAAAACACATTTATCTCAGGAGCATGAGAAAAAACAGATTGTTGAAACTTCCATTTGACAACTATGTTGTAAAGTTCATGTTTTTAGTTGTTTTGTTAAGGAAGCTGTTGTGTAGGCCTGTTGAGAACGAGCACGTGGTGTATGTCAAGTGGGACCGATTTGGCATACTTTTAATGTAGTTTGCATAGCAGGTTATTTGGAAGATTCCAATAATTGATTTTAGCTCATCAAGGTTTCAGCATATTACTCTTTAACTGCTGTACCGACTTTGAACGTTCTAGCTGATCATCCAAAGAAGAGCTCTGTTGGAGTATTCTGGAGAAGCGCAACTTTTAGTTGACTTACTTCATTGCTCATTCAAGTGTACTTGTGGAGGCCTTCCCCCTTTACAATATGTTGAGATTCCTGATGTCTTGATCTTGTAAAAAATTAACTTGTATTCACCTGTGGGCTGTTGGGAAGTTTTTGTAGATGTTGATGTATTCTCATCTTGTATGTGCAGTTTGCCCTGTATGTTTGATGTCTCCATTAGTCTATTTTTTATCTGATGCATTTGGAGACTTGTTAGCATATGTTTATGGTGTTTTTTGTGCATCTTTTGTGTGCTACTGTCAGCGTCAAAAGGCATGGGGACGGTCAGAGTAAACATTTCAGTCACATAGCTGTGTCCGCTTTTTTTTTTTCCTCCCTTTAAATTCAAGTGATCTCCTGAAGCTTCATTGTATGGGTATGTGCAAAGCATAGTGTTCTCTATAGCTCAATTTTTTTTTCTGTTGTTTTTTTTTTACTAATACGGCTGTTTATTTTTACTATGAGACACATTATTCACTTGTCATTTTTTTACAAATGTCACTATCAAAAATGGCTTGTGGACTGCTCTCATATAGTAGGTCAGGTCTGTAGTGCAGATCAAATAATAAAGTCATGTCTCCCGTGGTCAGATGTAAGCTAAGCAAACTGTCCATGAAGACTAACCAGTGTGTTCGTATTTGGTGTTGTGTTCGAAGTAGTTACAGCTGCCTACTTTTCTATGACCTTCAACATTAGAGGTATGCATTAATGAGAAACCATTCATAAGGCAGTTTGACTAGTCATCAGGGTCACTACTGCAGTAATTTGCTGAAAATGCTACCTCATAGAGGCAACTTGACATTGTACATTACTCTGCTGTTATTGGTGGCTTAGCCCATTGTGTCAAACATGTGTAGCTTGATTTGCTACATGCACATGTTTAGGGCCATACCACTGTGCAGTGCTTCTATTGAACAACGTTAGAATGATTGGTGACAGCAAGCATTAGGCGGTGGTCCAAAAAAGTAAATAAAACAGATTGTTATTGCAGTGTGCTGCTGTATTTGAAAGAAGCTAGGATAGCAACTTCTTGTTTGTTAAGGGTTGGTTTTATTATTCCTGGGTAGCAATGGCATATTGCATAGTTGCACAAGCAGCAGTAATTCTTAAAGTTTACCCTCGTGTATTCTTACAACTGCTCTTGTTAAATGGCTACGTAGACTCGTGTAATAGCTAAGCTTTCTTTCTCTTTTATATCCTTTTTTTTTACATATATGCAAAATTAAGGGGTGTATACGCCCACACAAACATTACTGTAGCTGGATATTTCTGTACAGAAGTTATGTTCTTCACACAAAGATGCTACCCACATATACAGGAATAAATGATTTGGCCTATACTTTATAGACACGCTGAGAATGCTGATGTGCATAGCGCACTAGCAAGTACAAACCGTGTCAATATACAACAATGGTTTTGCATTGAAACTTCAAAACGTGGTTAGTTGTTTCCTGTCATAGGAAGGTGGCAGTTATCACCTGCTGTGGTTATTGAAGTGTGGTGTATAGACGGGTAGGATTTAAGGTGCACTTTCTTCTTGGAAACTTTTACTTCATGTTGAAAGTGTGGTAATCCTACAAGCATGGCTATTACTTGAGCCTTTGTGGTATCTGCAGCTGGGAAATGGTGCCTTGTGATTTTTTGTGACCCAACGAATAACTGATGTTGCTAAATGTACAATAAATGAGCCTTTGGGTTCAGAAAACTGAAACTGAAGGAATAAATTAAATAGAAGACTTGTATTTGCTGGTTTGCTTTTATGGGGCACTCACTTATCTTACTGTGCGATGTGAGAACCCTGCTTTATAGGCAATCACTAATTTAAATGTCTTTGGCGAGCTTTGACCAATGTGCTTCAGTGAAACCCCTTTTTTGGGTGAGTTTGCTCAAAATTGCTATGAAAGGCATCTAAGCAGGAAAAAAAGAAAACACACACACAAAAGAAGGACATTGAGGACATGTGCTCATTGTAGTCACCTTTTTTTCCTTGTGTTTGTTTGACACTCGGATTCCTTTTTTTGACCACTAAAGTGCTGATAAGCACAGGCTGCTTTTATTAGCCTCTACAGCAGGGTGGGAAAATCTAATGTGATATGGTTGAAGTTTAAACGACTTATCAATGATTTGAACTAATGTGATATGATGTGTCACATAAAATTGTTAGCTTTGTGTAGCAGAACGACAACAGTTGCATTACGTACTGCCAGTCATTTACCTAGGTGTACTAGTGGCCTTCAGTTTATATTTGTTGTGTCTAAGACGTTGTGTTTGTACGTGATCTGTCTGCAGTTCAACAGTGTTGCAAGAAGCTGTAATTGAATGTGTGGCTTTGATGAAGGGATTCCGGTGAGTAATGTTTTCTACCAATTGTTGTCAAGTTCTAGCCATTGTGGTCATTTGATGCCAGGATATTATTCTTATATATGGCGACATTCTAGGATAGGCACGGTTTCTCGACTGGTGACAGCAGCCTCCCACTTTTCAGAGTGCATGCACCAACATTAAAAGGGCCTTCCAAGCGCATACTCTTATTTGTTATGTGCACTGGGAGTACCAAGCTTCATATGGCCAAGTTGAAGTTTCATAGTAGCAATTTCTTTTTTGCATGTGTTCGGTATTTGATACCTGGGTCTAATGATTGCATTTTCTTTCTTTTGGTGCATAAAAATCTTTTTAGGTGTTTGTCAGGAAGGACAATTTCACCACTTGCACTTCATGGTACTTGTTTGCTTTGTTGTGCCAGTGTTTCTGCACAGGATTAGGAGCGTCTAAGGTTTTAAAAAAATTGAAAAAAATGATGGATACATAAGCTAATTGGTGAAGCAATACACGTGTATAGTGTAGTGCAAACAGAGCATGCAGGATGACGAAGGAAAAAAGATGTGAAGGTACAAATTACTAGCGGTTTCTTATATGCTGCCGATTGTACTTTTATTTCTTTCTCCTATGCAGAGTTATATAATCAGCCACATGCAATAAACCATCACTTGCTAGTAGCGCTGTGCTCTCATTTCTTGTTGCATGCTCTATTTTCACTGTACTGTACATTTGGAAACATTATTCATGAGGCTGCCCTGATGCAGGTAGGCATTACAGGTTATGCAAAAGCTTTTAACCTGTTAAAATGTGTTGCATGAACTATTTCTTTGCCTTTTCACATTGCCGTGACTGTTTGGTAATGTAATGTACCTTGTGGTTGCCACTGCCTCTTTTAAACATGCAAGTTGCATTTGAAAATGCTTTTCGGAACTGTCACTTCATGCATATGTTTCACATAGAAAAACACAAAGAATGTTTCTAAAAAAGTGTTGCACATATTTTATAAATAAAACCCACTTGTGCACTGGGAAACTAAGGATGTCTGTCTGCCTGTTCGCATGCCAGTTTGTTTATTCATACAGAACTATTAATACAGGGTGGTTTTCTCAGAGGACAGTGACAAGAAATGGAATTCCTTACTGTGCCAGCTACATAATCTCACTTGGGACGTAGTTTTCGATGTCGGAAGCTTCACGTAGCAATATATGACTATGTGGTAGAATGGGTACAGTTTTTGCAGGACTGTGCATGAATAATAAAATGTAACAGAAATGCAGATTAGTAAACAATACTATCGAAGCAATAAAACGTACATTTGAATAACAAATTATTCTAAAATATGAGGAAATTGATTTCCATTCATTGTTCATTTCCAGTCATAAAGAAGTCATTTCCATTCATTCATTTCCAGTCATAAGGAAAAGCGCATCGGCAAGTCACTTTGTGTAAGAATCGTATCTGAAGTACATGTTTCTTTTTAAAAACCTTTTCCATTCAGTTCAGTCATGGTTCTAGTGACAGGGTGGGCATTTATAAAGTTATATGTGCGTGTCGTCATCTGTGTGTTTAACTTGTGCATTTTCTTTCAAGAATTTTTTAATTATGATGCAGGCGTGTTCTCAACAATGTCTGCAAAATTGTATCTGTGGCTGATTTGTTCATATATAAGCAACGCAAAATTTTAAGATAATTTTTTATCGTTAATAATTTGTTTCTGAAAAAGGAGGGCAGCATGTGTTTGACCTGTTTCCCTTAACATGACACCTAGCACTCTTCTTTTTGTAACATGTGAGTACCATATGTTTTGTTTTAGTTCAGGGTGTCTACCAACCGGGAAAACCGGGAATTCTCAGGGAATTTGAACAGTCTGGAAAAACTCGGGGAAAGCTCAGGGAATTTGTGCTTCCATCAGGGAAAATTAGCTGTAACTTTATTGAAAGGGAACGAAAGTCGTGTTAATGCTGGCTCCAGTAACAAAGGAATCGCAACGAATCATTATTGACGCCGTGTCATCGGCACGATGTATTGCCAGAGTAGTTAACGACCGATTTTCTAGACGCCCGATTTTTCGGACATGCCCGATAATTTGCATGGTTTTGCGGCACCACCACGTACTCCATATAGTCAATGAATATTGCCCCGACTGCAGGTCTGAAATGGCATTAATCAAAGCCGCCACCGCCGGTATTTTGATTATCTCGCCGCCTCGAACCGGCACTCTCGCAGGCAAATCCGCAAATCCGTAACCACCACCGCGGCAACGTCACGCCTAGCTGCTTCTATGTTCGCTATTAAGCTTCTTGCCGTGCGGTGCCGTGTTTTTCATTGAAAGAATTCGCCGCTATCACCAATGGCACCGACTCCGCCTTTGTAATCCTAGCGATTGGCTTTGAAGCTCGTAGAGCACAGCGCGTTGCGTAATGCCAGTCTGCGGAAGTTAGCTTCGCCTCGGTACACTAGTGTTAGGGGGTGAAGCATAAGCGTGGGAAGGGGGCAATTGTCGCGGGCACAGTATACATTACTTAATTACACATGCGTGCACGTCGTCTTCTGTCACAGTACAAGCCCTGATATGCCTAAAAAGCGTACTGGCAGGCCTTCAGAGCTTTTTGAGACGTGCCTGTGGTAATTTTAGCCCTTAAAGGCAGTTAAAGACATGCATTAATTTTTTTCAGACTGCCCGTTTTTTTCAATTTTTTTTTTGCGGCCCCTCGGAAGTCCAAGAAATCAAATGTTGACTGTACAACTGACCAAGAGGATGCTTCAGATGATCCATGTGGTGAAAGCGTGGTAGAAGGAGGATGAGAACAGCAAGGACCGACGCACTGAGGAATTAACGGGAAAGGAAGGGTGCCGCCACCTTTTTGAAGGAGCTTGGGCTAAAAAAACTAAGTGATGGCTGATGCTGAGACACAGGTGTCCCTCATCCAAACCAAAATAAATTGTTTACGCAGTGAAACCCAACACTTAGATGTTGTGTACGGGCTGAGAGTATGTCAGGACAGTTGAGGTTGACTTCCCAGCTGCTGAGAGAGAACCTTAGTTGTGACAAAGTTCAGGACCTCATACAGATGAGCTTGCTATCAGTTGATAGAAATAGCTGATATTAAAAAAATATTTACTTATGTATGCATCTCCTTTTCATTCGTATTTGAAAATGTTCGACTCAATTTGGAATGGGCTTTACCATTTCTTTCGCTGTGCATTTTACTAACACCTTCCTTCTGTTTTCTTTTTAAATAAAATATATATTATCCTTACTATTCAAACTGGATTAAGTCATTTTTTTGTTTCAGCATGCTTACTAGAGAGTGACAGCATCGGGCAACGTGGTGTCAGCCTGTCTTGACATAAAACAAAGATCTGACTCATTCAGGGAATTTCGCAAAGGTGCTCAGGGAAAACCTGGAAAACTCGGGGAATTTGGAAATGTCAACTTGGTAGACACCCTGTTAGTTAAATGTTCAGCGATTCCCTGAAACATGATACAAATTTATGGGCCATTACACATTCTATCATAATTCCCGATAATTTCGTTCTTGTAACTAATATCATCATTTAGTAGAGAGAAAATCACACCTTTCAGTGGCAAGCTTTTTAGCCATTTGTTTGTTTGGTGTTAAAAAAAAAGAAACTTGTTTGTTGATATTCTAATTTTATACCTAGCATGTAAGTGGTGTGTTTCTGATATCGTATATATATATATATATATATATATATATATATATATATATATATATATATATATATATCGCGTAACGTGCGCACGTTATTCGCGAATCCGTTCAGTTTCAGGAATTGAAGGGTCCGAATGAGTCCCGTGTGGTCAAGATAGTGCATGACGACAGTAGGAGACAGACCAAAAGAATTAGGATCGAAATATGTTTCGGGTCCGTGCGATTGCATTTTTTTAATAACGTTGTTTATTGCCTCGGGGCATAAATGAATATGTAAAAAGGAAATTAAAAGGGGTTATAAATGAGAGGAACAAGGTTGGTTGTTCTTTGGCCGGTGTCTTCCACTCCTTAAGTTTTAGTAATATGAAGCGTCAGCTTACTCCTAAAAAATGTCAGTGGGGTTCAGAACAGGTAATACAAAGCATAGCAAAAATTTATTGCACATCGTCGTAATAGCAAAGCACTGCACATCATACATTCAGGGTAATTCAAAATACAAAATATCACATGTACACATGCTACTGTGTAATTTGAAAGAAAAACATTGAACACCCACTAAGAAATGGGGAGGCAAGGATATCACTTTTCACTAAATAAAAAAATTAAGACATTCGACCTTGAAGAAATATGCAACTTAAAGCACCCTCCTAAGTTTCAGCATTTTCATTTTTTCCTGCTTAGCGTTTCACACATAGGCAGACGCGTGCAACCACAGGCGAAGCAGTGACGCTGCCTCGCGTTTTTTGCGTTGGAATTCATCTGTTCGGCGAAGTCCGGCACTCACATTAACATGTCAGCAGCGAAACACAGATTGCCATAAACGAGAGAACACTTTGGCAGCCGCGAAGAAGCAGGCACGCTGTCGCGCCGGTCTAACACCGCGGGATGCTGCACACGCGCGCAACCGCGTGACTGCATCGCCAAGCTGACCGCAGCGCCACCGCGGCCATTGCGGCAGTGCATGAACGAGAGGATCGGGCTTTCTCTGCGGATATGCCGGCACTGGCGTCACCTCCCCCTTCTAGCCACCATAATGCAGGTGTCCCTCATCCAAACCAAAATAAACTCTTAAAGCAGTGAAACGCAACACTGAGGCGCTGTGCACTGGCTGAGAGTTTGTCGGGGCAGCTGATGTTGACATACCAGCTGTTGCGAGAGAATCTCACTAGTTGCCAAGTTCGGCGGCGTCATACGAATGAGCTTATTTGTTGATACTGCAATGCCAGGAAGGGATTTTTGCAGGGTGGGCGTACAGATACGAGCACGGATCAAATATTTACAAAAAAAAAAGCCAGAGAAAACAAAGGCAGCAAATGATCAGTAAACAAACAAAATGGATTAGCATTGGAGACAACTAAGTTCAATGATGGCAGCGCAACATACGAGTAGACATAGCAGTACAGTAATGTTTATGGCATACCGTAATTATTCAAGAGCACATAAAATATTAAGTGAATACATTAATACGTACAAAATGTAAGGGGCATAAAGTTGATAACAATTATGATTTAGTTACTATATGGGCAGCAGGGAATGAATACAACAAAATATACGTTAATGGACAGTGAGGCTACTGGTGAATGACGTCAGTGATTGCTGTAGTACTTGATCGTTAGTAAGCCGATTCCATTCCGTTACTATGCTTGGAAAAAAAAAAGAATATTTAAAGCAGTTGTTGCGCTGACAAAAAGGGGTGATTGTGAGATTATGACGTTGTCTTGTAGTGTAACCTGAAGAGAAGGATACTACTCCGTCAATATTAATCTTAACATCTTACTATCAGTTCATAGATCTAGTTCATATCCGAAAATATTTGCTTCTGTATGCATCTCCTTTTTATTCGTATTTGAGAATGTTCGACTCGATTTGCAATGGGTTTTACCATTGTTTTCTAAGATATCTTATTTGCTGTGAATTTTACTAACCCTCCCTTCTGTTTTCATTTGGAATAAAATAAACGCTACTTCTTACTATTGAAACTGGATTAGGTCGTTTTTAAAATTTTTTAAAACATGTTTGCTAGAGAGACAGCATCAGGCGACATGGTGTTAGCCCGTTTTGACATAAGACATTTCTGGGTTACTCAAGGAATTTTGCAAAGGCACTCGGGGAAAACCTGAAAATCTCGGGGGTTTGGAAATATCAACTTGGTATACAACCTGAATTCTCAAACCACTCCAACTGTATCTTCGTATGCGTCTTCCTCCTTTAACATAATCGAAAAGTTGTCCTCGCGTCTAAAAACTTCTCGCCATCATCCTCTGTAAGGCAGAGGCTAGGGCTTGATCAACACTAAATTTGCTAAAAATATATTACATAAGGTGGGATGTCATACTTGGTATTATTCAAGTTCCGTTGCACTGCAGGTAGAATATGTTGTCACGTGGCATAACGGTAGATTTCAAATAGCATTCTAAAAGAGAAGCTCATCCGCAAACCCACCCGGACCATATAAACGGGCACCACCACATTTCCCTTAATGCAGTTCTACCTGCGCCAAACAATTTATCATGAGGAATCAATAAACGTTTTCATCATCATCATCATCATCATGAGGACTCGAATAAAGCAGGTTCTCTACATCAATGCAGTGCCTGCAGGAAAATAGTGCCTATATCTTGACTGCTTTTCAGAAATAAGATTACTTAGGCTGACTAAATAATACAAAAATGAGTCGCTAACAACAAGGGATTTAATTGCTTCTGAAGTATCATGCCCAAGTGGTGCTGCCGCAAACCACTTTCACGAATAATTGTTCTAAATGTCAGGTTATCTTAGCGACTTTTATTGCCATAGCAATTATATGGACACTTCAGGCGGATTTCTGCCGTTGGCGTCGCCGTCAGATTCCTTAAGAGAGGGCGTGTGAGGGTGAGCCGGCGAACGCGGTTCGATCTCGCGTGCGCGAGCGAGGAACGCGGCCCGGGTGCGTGCCCTCTCCTGTGGCGCGCGAGGCAGGGGGTGAGGCTAGGGAAGTCGGGTGTTCTTCACCAGCGGCTGCTACGGTGCCTCGCTGTCCTCGCCACCCGCCGCTGCGTACAAAGCGGAGACAATCGCGGCGTCTACTACGGCGTTCGCCACGCGAATCGCGCACGCCATAGTAAACTTTGGCGGACGCCGCAGGGACACGTTGCCGGCACTCGTGTGTCTTGAAAGGGATCTGCGACGTGGCTAAAGTGCGCTCTCACGCGGGCCTAATCTTCAAAGCGATCCGCGATGTTTGCGTAGTGCGCGTCGTGCTGGTAGCTTCGTATGCGCTGTGCTTTCGGCGTTTAGTCCGCGCTGAAGCGAGGCATGCATGAAGGTCAATTCGCTTGCTGCTGCCGCAATTCCTCACTACTCAATTTTCACAGCGGGTTTCCGCGCTCATCTATCAAGATGTGTTCATGTTTACGTGCGCCCGCATGACACTGCTGGTTAATTAAGTTAAAACACGTTGACGGGCTGGTTCGTTTGAATTCATGTTAAAATGGGCAAGCTCGACTGAACAAGGACGTAGAAAGAAGCATACACGCTAAGTCAGCGCTGTATCTGTGTGTGTGTTTCTTTCTACGTCCTCATTGAGTCACGGTTACATATTCTATCATTGTTCATTTAGCTAGTAAGCGAATCTTTGCAA
Source organism: Dermacentor albipictus (assembly GCF_038994185.2). Taxonomy (NCBI): domain Eukaryota; kingdom Metazoa; phylum Arthropoda; class Arachnida; order Ixodida; family Ixodidae; genus Dermacentor; species Dermacentor albipictus. The sequence goes on from NC_091829.1 coordinate 10,468,067, forward strand.
GTTGATACGGCCGATAAAACTACTATCTTTTCTTCGTACAGATACTAATTTGCTATCGCAATCGGGGCTTCGCCTTTCGGGCGGAACTGCGAAATTTTCTGTTGCGAACAACACACAATGAGCCAGGATTGCTGCTGCCAATGTTTTTTACAAGAGTGTGCAGTTCTAACATTTTACACAGGTCCACTGCTCTGGCCTTCACGTTTGTAGCCTGGTTCTTGACCTTCGTCAAATTCATCACCGCTTGCACAGTCTTCTACTCGTACTCGTCAGTAGGAATGACCACGAAGGTTCCGTTCTTATCGGCCTCACGAAGGCCACTCTTTTCAATGCGTAAGCATTTGTATGCCTACCCAGCGAGAAATTGCTCTGTCCGTCACGTAAGACGAATGCAATGGCTCATACCCACGTAAGGCAGCGGCTACAAGCGCTCAGCAATGTGAAGCGACCAGTGCATACATCCATTGAAATCACCATAGAACACAGAATAGCATACGTTTCAATAAAGAACAAGCTCAAAAAAAGCATGCCAACCACCAATAAAGCATTGCATACCACCCTCAGTAATTGTAGTGGTGGTTTGGCAACAGCTTTGCTAGACGCCTTCGTTGATAAGGACCGATGCAAGTTTATAAGGGTCGGATCATGTTGGGTAACGTTGATAACGACCGATGAAGGTTGATAAGGTTTTATGCTGATAGAACCAAGTTTCATAATATTGATAATGACACCAGGCTGAGTGGAGGTAAGCAAGTGGCAGAATGCTTTCGCATTCTTTGACAACTATCAGAGGAGTTTCCGCGTGAAGTCCTCAACAGGTACTCCTACGAATTGTAATCACATTTTCTTTTTTCGTTTTGCAATTGATAAATTACATTTTTACTCGGTAATGTTCACTGTAATCCCTTTACCATTTATCACTTACATGTAACCAGCTATTTTATTGACTAGACTAGGTGTAACAGGGGACGCAGCTGGCTTTAAGTATTTCAGTTTGGCGGAACTACAGCAGAACGTCTTTGGTCGTGTCACGCAGCAGCCTTGCGTGTGCGCGTTTTCGGCAGGTAGACCCAGGCGAACAATAAATCTGCACTTTCCACAACGCTCCACCAGATGTTGGCCTTCAATTTGAACCGGCATAGCTGGTTAGCGATAGTCATTTCGGACGTTGATGCTGGGCTATCACTTAGGGGCGATTTCTTCAGCTTTTCATTGGCTCTCCCGCGGGAACGCCTTCTACGAGCCTCGGCAGCAAGGAGGCGCCGCGCTTCACAGAGGACCCAGATGCGAGCATGGAGGCATTCAGTTACAGCCTTTCACGCAAGGTGTTCGTACGTTACGACTACGCCCTTCCCTCCAAAGCGCACATCAAGCGAGTTTTCAGTGTCGCTTCTGAAGCCCTCAGAAAAAAAAAGAAGAAAAAAAAAAGAAAACAAGGGAAGGTGACCGACGAAAATTAAAATTAGTGAAGATGAACGACGTTTGATAGGCTGCAGAGGACGTATCTAAAGAGCCAGGTTAACTCGTTCTATTTAGTGCGTTTGTGCAATGTGCAACGCTTGCAGTATAGGAAAGGTTGGGAAGAATGTAACGTAAAAACAATCGACTACATTTTAGTGATTTAACAGTTACTTTCGTGGGGCCGTAATTAGTCATCGTCTAATAGTTTTCTTTAATGAAGTAATTGCATTCAGTCACTTTCCTTTTTCTTCCTTTAGCGTGTACAAGTGTGCTGCTGTGCTACCATTCGCCGTAGAAGGCTCGGCAAATGTAGCGGAAAGGCAGACCTGCGTCCCGCGGTCGTGCGTTTCGTTTGCAGTAAGCTAGGACGTTCCACGCGAAACGGTCTCATTCCGACGCCAGCGTGCTCACCTAGTGGACGCTGGCGCCCCTTCCTTACTTGGCAGCATCGATAGCTTTCTGTAGTAGTACTTACCATAAAGATGTATTTATATTGGGGGTCTAACGTTCGTCATCATTATTTAATAATGGTGATGGGGTCAGACGTTCTAAGACAGAGCTAGGGATATGAGAGACGCCCTAGTAGGGGACCCCGGATTGATTTTGACCGTCTGGAGTTCTTCAGCCCGCGGCTAAATCTAAGCAGACGATAATTTTTATATCGCCCCCGTCGGAAGGCGGCCGCCGCGGTCAGAATTGAACCCGCGACTTTGTGGTCACGAGCAGTGTGCCGTAGTCAATGCTACACCTCGGCAGGCACTCTTGAAAGGCTGGCTATAAAGATGCAGATAAAACTAATGTAACAATTCTATAAAGTATATGCATTTCGAGTTGCTGAATAATTTAGATAAATGAGTTGGAAATTGTGACAACTTTTGACACTGGCCCTGCAATTGTGTTATACTTACGCGATAAATGACATCAAGTATAGAAAGTAAATAAAAAACAACGTAGAGAATTAGTGCCGTCACGCTTGTTCAATCACAAATGTAGTGGAAGAAATTGGACATTTACTGTAATGAAGACAAATGTACAGCCAAGAATAAATAAATGAAAGGTGCACTAGAAGCTGAAAAATGAAGTGTGTATCAATAGTGAAGGACTATTCCACTATATGTCACGTGATACTAAAATTTACGGCGCTCGACTTTTCCATTGCGTATCGTTTCTTCGCTCAGAATCACCCTCATCCCGAGCGTCAGGAGTGCGCGCTCCCTTTAATTACTCGCATTCGACCACCTCAGGCGACCCTCTGCCAACGTTCCGTGCTCTTTTGTCCCAGTAATGTCATCAAGGTTGTCTCCTCATTAAGCTGCCTAAATATTTGTTGTCTTTATGTGAAAAATTTAGTCTCCCTTCTGGTGACCTCGCCGTGTTTGCGCAGCTGAAACGATGTCTTCTTCGTTTTTCTTTCTTTTTATTATTACGCGTGGATAAGTATTCCGTATTCAACGAGATTATCGCAGCCGTGTTTCTCGAATAATCGTTTTCTGTTCTGAAGTTTCTCGGTGAGAACGACCTTAATAGGCTTTTAGACCAACCGTCATCTGTCCGTTCTGTCCGCCTGTAAAGCGTGCTTTGCCTGTAGGAGATCTATGCGATACAAGAAGCCAGCTTTAAAAAAAAAATCGGCTATGTAGGTTTTTTTTATTCATTTATTTATTTTTAGTGTATTTCTCCCTTATCATAAATATAACAGGAACTGCTGCTTGTGCAATATGAAGCCTGTTTAATCACCAAACAAAACTTTTGCAGGGAATTTTTTTTCTGTTACATTTATTTGCAAGAAAGCAAGACCGTAGCGCCTACAGTTATGACTCGGGTATAGCGGACGCTGTTAGGCTTAATATTTCCAAGCAGCATCGTGCTTAAAGATTCATATTAAGCTTGAGGCTTTTATGACAGTGTATTACACAATAGTGTGTTATCTTCAGCAACAATATAGAAATAATTTAATGATTTGCTGATTCGGAGGTAGCCGAAACGATGTAGCCCATCAGCCTCGACAGCAGCGAGATAGCTTGCATGATGTCCGCCAAGCTGCCGGATGGGCCGCCCGTTGAGACGGGTGGAATCCGCGCACCGTGAGGGGCAGGCAGCGGCCGCAGTACTCTCGCCAGTTGGACCCTTGGCCAAGGGAGCGTAAACGACATTCGTTGAGCCAGGGTCAGTGGCGACCGTGGTACTTCCTGCCTCCGGAAGCATGGCCAGGGGAGCGTGAACGGCATTCTCAGAGTGGTCTAAGTGCGGTGCACCCAGTACCGGAAGTAGAGTCGCTTGCCATATCGTGCAGCTGTTGTGCCAGCGTGGACAGGGCCCGGGCAAGGTCGACGTTGCAGTCCAGCCGTGGAGTCGCCGTGGAGGCTCGGACGCCGTCCCCGGGCGCTAGTGGTTGCGAGTCTGAAAGGACTCGTCCACTGCGAAGGGTCGTGGACGGAGCTAAATTAAGATCCGACAGCTCCGTGTTTCTCGACTGCGCCATTGTAAAGCAGAGAACAGAGATAACACCCGTTAACTGGGTGGTGGTGGTAATGATGATGATGATGATGATGACGCTTCAAGTAATGGCACAAACGCACTCCGGCTGTTCTATTCTCTGCCTCGTCGTCTTCGCTTCCTCTAGCTCGCTTTATAAAGGAAATTTTTGTTTCAAATTGTTGAACCACCTCGTCCTTATTCGTCGCCTTCAGCTGCACGATTCATGGCCAGCTGACTGTCGCATCGTCGTCACTAAATGGTCCGGTCTTGAATGTTCTTCTCAATTTCTCTTTTACAGCAGGAGCTAGATTTAAAAGTCTTTTATTTCTAAATTGTATTGAATAATCTCTACTTGCCACAGATTATTTTCGACATTCAAATTGCCGTGAAACATAAGCAAATGCCTTTCACGACAATGCGAGGTAACGTTATCAAGCTTCCGCTGTAATGTTCCCCGCGTAAATGTTTACCTACATAGGTCTGGTTTATCCTTAACTAACCTCTGGTTATTTCGTAATGAACTGGAAACTATTCACCTTTTTTTTTTCCTTGCCGCCACTTCTCCCTCCATAGAATGTTCCTCATATTTCCTACAGGTAATCTGGGTTACATTTACAACACCAAACATTTTCCCCTTTGGTGCCTGTCAATTAGGCATACGCCATGGGTCGATGATTACTGCTCTGCACGAGTTCATTGAAACGTCCGGAAGGTTACGCTGCTAGGGTGTCGACAGTGGGGCACTTCATGTTTTTTTAACGCAATAGCGTGAAAAAGTCAGTGTCGCAGAAAATCAGGCGTTGGAGTCCCGCGTCGGCGTCCGGCGTCGGACGTGGTCTCATCAAAAATATTTTCTGACCACCTCGTAACCAGTCCCTTCACGTGACGCAAAGAATAAACAGAACTAATTGAATTTCTCAAGGTAAAATAAGTGAAAAAATCGTAAACTATGACTTACACACAACCTATATCTTTCGGTCTGTAATTTGACTATACGAGAAAACATAATTCTGTTACGCGAAATCTCAAAGAAACCCCTTTTCCACCGTTTCTACCGTTCACAAACCAGCCCCGGCGTCCGCCATTTGTGTGCGCCGGCGCGCGGATGTCTTGGGGGCTATGGAGCAGCACGCCCGGTTCCTTGCATTTCCTCCAGCTGGCGCTCGCCTCTGTCGCATCGCGACCCACGCAAGAGGCCGCGTTTCTACCAGAAAGCCCGCCTTTTTGCATAACCTTCGTGGCTAGCGTTTCTTGGTAAACATTACGGTTACATACTCTCCAGTTGCCGGGAAGCATGAGAAGCAGTCGGGGATCTTTGAATGCCATCGCGTTCCACTCTTAAGGCGAAGCTTAAGCTTCCTCTAATTTTTTTATATTTTGCTTCCTATGTTTATCCATAGACCCTCTCAAAATTTGTGTCATCATTTTGTTGCCTAATGCTTCGTTTTGAATGTTTGCCTTTACCTCTTTTGGTATTCTGCTGGGTGTGCTTTGCAATGAGTCCAGTGTGGCCAACACCCTCGTGGGTAAAAGCCACGTTTTGAGGTAACAGCAACATTCATGGCCAGTCCCAACTTTGTGGGTACGAGCCACGGACATCCAGGGCAACAAAAAGCCCGACATTTGTGTGCAACATGTAAGTAAGAATACGGATGAAGGTCTCGTCACCTTATCGTGCATGTGTATAGCGCTTGTAATATCCCAGATACAGTCGACCCTGTTTATTGATAATGCGACAGTCCTAGAGCAAGAGCTTACACGTGTCTGCCAGTGCATGAGGAGAGATAAAGAAATGACCGTCTTTATAGCACTGGGAAAGTTATGTAGGAACGATATGTTCCTTCATCATCGACACTCGTGTCGTATTACCCGTGACGCCCTCATTAATGTCCACCGGTTTGTGCTATTAATTTGGCGTGCATTCGTTGATAGCGACGCTCCTACTTTTCACGATGCCTGCCGTGCTGGCCACCATTAAACGGTTGCCTATCTCACTGCGACGTACCGTCATATCTCTTCTATCCCCATGCTAGCTCTCCGCAGGGGCGTCTGCGTCAGCAGGTGTTTGGTGCGTTGCGACACCACGTACCCGAGCACACGAGGATGTGACCCTCACGCGTCTAACCGTGCGCGGCTTATTCGTGTCCGGGGAAAACGGTATCCTGGGGGTTGAGCCGTGCCGGGTGTTTGGACCTTTACGGCCCCTCGGCTGCGGCAACACACCCCTTTGGCCTCGGCTTCACGTAGACGGCACCTCCAGACTGACCCACCTGGAGGAAACTTCAGTCGCCTTTTCCTGTCCCTCTGTTCAATCTTCTTCCTTCTTATCTTCTTTCTTTTACTCTCCTATCGTCTCTTTCTTCCGTGATTTCCTTTTTGTTTCTAGGTCGATTGGGTTAACATTGTGTATGTTTCCTCCCTTGGGTATAATATTGGTATGTTATATTGGTATGTTATATTGGTATGTTATATAATATTGGTAGCTTATAGTGGCAATGTACGGTTGGCGCGTGCAGCCTTATGCGTTAAGCGTTGCAGCGTCCCCTAGTTGAGCCCCGTGGTGGGTGGCCGCCACTGCTGCCGAACAGAAACCGAACTACTGTGGGAACACCAGCATTTTCCCGCATACTTGATCGTCACCGTCAAAATAGGGGACACACCGATGAACTAAACACGTGTTTCAACCGACCAAAACAGACCTATCCGAAATGTCATGTTGTACACTGTCAGAACTCTGAAAAACATGCTAGATTCATTTCTACATTCGTAGTTGCAAAATCTGACCGAAGCCTTAGGGTCAGGTTATAAAGTGGCGAAAAGGGCTAGCGGAGACCTTCTTCTTCAGATCCCTCGGAAATATGAGTACTAAAGCTCGGCAGTCTTGTGACGTTTGGCAACATACCAATTTCTGTCACCACACCGATCAGTAAATAGCTCACGCTGAGTCGTATCAGAAGCAGACCTCCCAGAATTGTCAGAAGCTGAACTCCTGGAAAGATGGAAAGATCAAAATGTCACCAATGTAAAACGCATTGCCATTAGACGGGACAACAAAGAAATCTCCACCAAACATCTTATCCCAACATTAGCATCTAGCGTTCTGCCGGAAACCATTGCAGTAGGATACATTAAGTTAACTGTCCGACCATATATCCCAAACCCTAGACGGTGCTTCCAATGCCAAAGATTCGGCCATGGCTGGCAGAGCATTTGCGGTCAAATAACCTGTGCAAAGTATGGAGTCCAGGGTGTTGCGACTTTGAGGTGGTCCCGTAGCGCTCGTCACCGTTTCGTGACAGAGCGTTGCCAGCTCTCTAGTCGGTAGCGAACACTCCGAGTCAGGCGTCGGTGAGAATAACAAAAGATACTTTATACACTATGTAAAGGTCATTATACAGGACAAGATCGCATCGGCACGTGGGCCGAGAGCCAACAGTAAACGCGACTATTCCCGCACGGCGACGTCCGGCGAAACTCCCACACGTAACGCATCTCACTCCACCCGAGAGCGGCACTCGGCTCACGGTGGTTCAGTGGATCCGGTTCTCCAGGCGGCGGCATAGGGGCTTATAAAGCCCCGAGAAACGATTGTCACTCAAACGGCCCAATACAAAGCCAGCATTCGACGGTCGTCCGAGAGGTCCAACCAGCGACCACGCTGGCCACCCGCTTCAAGTTTGCCGCGCGCCTCCAGGGAAAAGGAAATACGGCTGCGGGCTGTCTAGCACTTTGTTGCACGTTTGGACATGTCGCTCGCCGATACTCCTCCACAGGACGCCGCTGCCTGGCGGCGCAGCATCTTGACTTGTGAAGGGAGCGTTGGGGCGCTGTGCCTTTCGGCGCAGCCCCGGGTTTGTCCAAAGGGCGTTCTCAGGATAAATTCTGCATCTTGTAGATTCGGAATCCGGGCTGGTTGTACGGGCACAACAAGCGCCACCCCTCCGACAACTGTAGGGGCACACCGCACTTTGTGAACTGCAGTGGTGACCATTCAGCCTATTCACGTTCCTGTCCGAAGTGGAAGAGAGAAAAAGACAAAATCACCCTAAAAGTCAAAGAAAATATTTCTTTCAAGGATGCCCGTAAGAGGTGCTCATCTTTCCACAGCACACCTTATGCTGATGCGGCGTGTCGGGGGGCAACGTCGTTGCGGCCACTGACAAGTGCCCAGCCCGCGCGCAGTGAGCTGTCACTTGTGGCTCCTGCCCCTGGGGTGGAAGTAGTTAAGCCTACTCCACCCAACCAGCAAACAGGCCAGACTACCCTAGGGTGGCCGGCACCACTAAAGTTATCTGCGGCAACCAGCGCAGAAGTTTTTATCGGGCATCAACTCGTATACAGATGAGGCCAAAGTCTGGAACAGCGTTAATAAGGTAAGAGGGCGACAAACATATTCACTCCCTTTGGTAAACACACTGGACGATACCTTGCAAGACTAGGCAGACTCACTTGGGGAGCACTTTGAGAGCGTGTCAAGCTCAACCCATTATTCACAATCCTTTCTCAAATATAAACAAATAGAAGAATGTAAGCCACTCATACGTAAATGCGACAGAATGGACCGTATAACTGTCCTTTTAGTATTGCCCAGCTGAGAGCTGCCTTGATCGCATGCAAGAGCTCTGCACCGTGATCTGACGGAGTCATGTATGAAATGGTCAAAAATTTACACACTGGCACACACGTTGCACTACTCGCACTTTTCAACACTATTCGGGCCGTCGGATACCTTCCAACCGCTTGGAAAGAAGCCATTGTGGTCACAAGTTGCCTTTGTAAGGTATTTCACAAAATGATTAATCTACGACTCATCCATTTCCTTGAACAGAGCAAAATGCTTGATCCCTATCAGTGTGAGTACAGAGAAGGGCCGTCTGCAACCGATGATCTTTTATGTATTGAAGGAAATATCCGTGACGCATTTGTACACAAACAGTTTTTCTTATCCCTATTCCTCAATATGGAGAAGACGTACGACACAACGTGGCGCTACCGAATCTTAAGAGACTTGTCCGAAATTGGCATCCGTGGCAATATGCTAAACCTAACAGAAAGTTATTTGTCCAATCGTACCTTCCGTGTAAAAATCGGCAATGTACTGTCACATTCATTTCTGCAGGAAACTGGTACACCTCAGGGAGGAGTGCTAAACTGCACTGGACAACATTCATTAGTTTTCAGATGCTGTAACGTCGCAGTGGGCGAGAGACAAGTACAGCATGGCTTGAACAAGGTGTCCAAGTGGGCAGACAAAAATAGATTTAAAATCAACGATCAGAAAAGTTCTTTTGTTCTTTTTACAAGAAAGAAAGGCCTCGTTCCAGATCCTTGTGTAGAACTGTGTGGACAACAAATACATGTCAACAAAGAGCATAAATTCCTACTTATTATACTTTACTCCAGGCTTACTTTCATTCCACAGATTAAATATCTTAAAGAAAAATGTCTAAAAACAATGAACTTACTGAACCTTCTATCCCACACTACATGGGGTAGTGGCAGGAAGTGTTTATTAAATATTTACATGACCCTAATTTGGTCACGACGGGACTATGGTGCCGTCGTATATAACTCTGCCGCCCCGAGCGCGCTAAAGATGCTAGATCCTGTCCACCATCTAGGTATCCGCTTAGCCACTGGCGCTTTCAGGACAAGCCCGATTGAAAGCTTGTACGCAGAATCACATGAGTGGTCACTCCACTTGCAGTGAACATACATCAGCCTCACATATTTTCTCAAAATACACTCTAATCATGAACGTCCATGTTTTCATACACCAATCGTCCCTCTGTAAAATAGCCTTTCTCGCTGCGTGCGAGGGAGCTTAGTGATGAAATACATGTCCCACTCCACAAGCATCGCTTAATGAATCCAACCAAGCTTTTACTCCCCTTGGGAGTGGCAGGTGGTAGAATGTGACATCTCCTTTCTAGAAGTTAGAAAGCACGCTCCAGAGGTCGAAATCCGAATGCATTTCCTAGAACTCCAGTACAAGCACTCCTGTACACAATTCTGCACAGACGCTTCCAAGTCGCATGCCAGGGCGTCCTATGCAGCCGTTTTGTCCATCCTGCTCGGAATCTGAAGTACTGCATCCGGAAACAAGTATCTCTACCACTGAGGCCTACGCACTATTGTCGCCTGTGAAACATATAAGAAAATCAAAATTCCAAAAATCAGTTATATATACAGACTCCCTAAGCGTGGTGAAGGCCTTGATGTCACTCTGTAAGCACAAAAATCCAGGACTTACTGAACCCTATTCCTACATGTGTAAAGCATATCAATCTAATCAGAGTATCATTATATGCTGGGTGCCTGGCCATAGGGGCATCGAGGGTAACGTTCTGGCGGACGAGATGGCCACGTCAATTGCATCGCATGCTGTTAATCCTACCGCTGCTGTCCCTGTCACAGGTCTGAAGCCTTTCTTAAGAAAGAAACTTCGAAACTATTAAGGGGGGGGGGGGCAACGCATGTGAGACGCAGAAACAAATAATAAGCGGCGCGTGATAAAGCCACAGTTATGATTTTGGCCCTCCGCAACAAAATCACAGTGAACAGATTTCCTATTCAGTCGTCTCAGACTAGGACGCACATTTGGCACTCATAATTTTCTGCTTGCTGGAAATGAACCTCCAACCTGTGGTAGGTGTGGTCAGAGGCTGACCGTCCTTCACGTCCTCCTGGAGTATCGGGGAGCCGAAGCTGAGAGAAGGAAACATTTTCCTCTTGCATACCGCTATTGTGTCCCTCTTCACCCGGCTATGTTTCTTGGTCAAGAACAACTCTTTAACGTCACAGCAGTCCTCGGTTTTTTTAATGATGTTATCCTACATGTTATAAGTCCATTAAATTCTTAGCATGACCTCTTTCCAGAGGATGCTGCTGTGATAATTGTTTTTATAGCACATGCCTCCAGGCCCTTGTGTTTCAAGTGCTCTAAAGAGGCTGTAGTGCTCTTGCCAATTTTCGCATCTGACATATTTTGTATATTGAATCATTCTTTCGCGATGCATCTTAATGCTCATAGTGCACGTCATTTGTCATCGCCACATAGATTTTCGCACTTTAGAGCTACCATATTTAAGGCCCCTTTACAGCCACGTCACATCAACTTCATAGAACTCATAACTACACTGTTAACTCATTACCGCGGCCATGGTGCTCTTTGGCCGCACCTGGCCCTTGCGCCAGTAAGCACCACACCATTAAATAATTCATTCATTCATATGCTAGCTGGTCCTCTTTCTTTGTCTAAAATAACCATTGTTTTCTTCCCTCTTATACTGAATATAGTGCGGCATTCGTCGTCGTTCTCGCAAACCCCCTCCCTTTCACCAGGATACTTGGCTCCTCAAACGCTGTGCCCTTCGTAAGATGACTTCGCCTATCCAAGGACAAGGTGTTACTGACGAGTCCATGGCCTTGCCGGTATGTAGAACGCCCGCAACTGAATTAGGGTGCCAGACTTTGATTTTATGCTTTAGCGATACTTCGGAATTAGCCTCTCTGCAGCAGTGCCAGTGACTGGCCACTTTTGGCAAGTGAGATAAAAGAAACGGACAAATCCAATGGAATGTATGTTGGAATCTGCGTGACGCTAAGCTTGTTTAAGTTGACATGGTAGCAGCAGTACGTAGGGGGTCAAGAAAAACTGAGGAAAGATGAGCGCAGTTCGAACAGACACGCACAAAACAGAGGAGTGCTAAAGGGGTCAACGCAAATGACGTGACTGGAGTATTCAGTTCTTCTTCTTCCCTCCTCTGATGTGACGACAAGCGTGGTAGACATCGTGGCGGGGCGTCATAGAGCTCAGATGGAAGCGCTCACGTCTGTTTTGCGATTACATTGACAGAGAATCAGTGTGCTCGCGTTTTCCCTCCCATATTGAAGCGATAACTATTATTAGCATGCATGTGCACAACATACACTTCTAGCTAGAATTTAAATAGACGGTAACGTCCTGATTTACTTGAAGTGCATAAACACGACCATGTTCATTTACCACTCAATCATATCTACTGTTTACACGACATTTTCATGAAAAAAGTTGGCCCAGAAATTTAATCGTAGGTTATTCTTCCTGTCATTGTCATGCATGTCTGATGCAGGATTTATTTGATGTCCCCGTCCTCCGCTTCCGGAGGCAACAGAGATATCGCACGCAGTGCTGGCAGTATCGAAGATTTATGTATCTTAAATGCTGTCTTAGATGTACTTGGGGTATCTTGTATCTGTATCATGATACATCTGGCAAGATGTGTATCAGTATCTGTATTTCCGATGCATTAAAGAATGTATCGTGTATCTTATGATACCAGATACTGCTATGACATCACTGTGCGAAACTATAACCGTTGGATGCAGGGGCGTAGCCAGGGGGGGGGCTTATGGGGCTTGAGCCCCCCCCGAAATTTTTTCGTGCTGTCCATGCACCGCCGACCAAAGCGACCCCCGGCGCCGGAAATCACTCTGGATTTTGTCTAGAATGTCTTTTTGACGCTCGAAAAGACATTTAAACGCGAAGATTGCGAACTCGGGCTGGATTTCGTGGCAACGCCCATAGACCGGCAGTCACATAACGCCAAGCAGTGCCATCCGAGCACAAAGTTTCAAGGGCGCTTTGATGGTGAGCGGGCTCACCGCGGCATCTCACTGAGGCCACGGAATCTATGGAGCGCATGGATATCAATTGCGGAACTTTATGGGTATAAATCTCATAAACTCTTGATGTGAAACGTGCATTGACATTTCCAAAGTTGTGCTTTAAATTTTCAATTGCGGAACTTTGTGGGTTTAATGTTGTTATAAACATTTGACGCCAAAGCTCCATTGACTTTTCTAAAATCTTACATCGGAACATACAACGAGACAAGCCAAATCAACACACTAGCAGACAAGTTGACAAAGCACGCAGCGAGGTCCAATGAGACGATGCGTTGGGTTGGTTCATTTGTGCCATCATGTCACATAAAAAAATATCAACATTTTTTTAAACCGACGCCAGGACATCCATGTCAAGACAGTAAAGCCAGCCAAAGTAACTACCTTCTTATTTATTTTTTCTACTTTGACTTTTATTCGCCGCGGACACATTGAGCCTCTTCATTTTTTTTTTTTGTTCTCGCTACCCTACCCGCGGGCTGCCAGAGCGAGCCAGAGCGCATATGTTTTTCTCGTATGGCCCCGACCACCACGCGGTGCACTTCGGTTGGCGTTCGGTTTGCTCTGGCCGAGTGGATTTTCACCTGACAGAGTTTTGGAAGCTTTCTGGCTAGCAGACGAGAAAAAAAAAGAATGGTCGCTCGCCGCCATCACTGTGGGGACTCGAAGGATTGCACCGCGTTCCTTAACCTTTCCGGAAAGTCTTGTTTCGCCGGTGTAGGATACTGAGCAGTATGCGTATGGTTCTCAGTGGGCCAAGCGTCTCATGGTTTCTTCGGTATTCCTTCCGTAGCCCCATTAGGTGCCCGATGTAGGCATTCGATTCTGGCCAACATACTTTCCTATGCGTTTTTTTTTTCATTTCGGTGCCTCCGCCCCACAGAAAAAAAATACATTGTTGCGGCGCAGCGAATTGTCGCATGGTGAAAGTTCGATTTTGATACTTCTTTTGCGGAAAGTAATGGACGACGGGACGCTTCAATTGCCGGATACGCTTATTATATTATTGCGAAAGCAATTATATGGACACTCCAGGCGCATTCCTGCCGTCGCCGTCGCCCTCATGTTCCGCATAAAGTCCAAGTGCGATAACATCGTGACCACGCGCTGCATGCTGTATGTGCGAGTGAAAGCGTAGGAGGGGAGGTGGAATGGGTGAGCCGACGATGGTGGCTCAGTCTTGTGTGCGCAAAGGAGAAAAGCGGGGAGCAAGCGCGCCGCCTTCCGTCGCGCGCAATACATCGGGGGGAGTGGATGGAATGGGGGCGGAATCTAGGATTCTGTGATTCTATGATTGTGCAACATGTTTATTTACCTTGTTTGACGCATTATATACAGTTACTTTTTCTTACATACATAGACTCATTGGAGACTTATACGTATACTTAAATATCTTGTTGCGAGGTTTTGTGTACACATGCAGCGAACTTTGTTTCCAGTGACAGTTTTTGTCCTTTATCAAGCCGTATTTTCTCATTTGTATATCCCATTGTATCTTTGCATTTCTAATGTACGAGGGCGAGTCAAATGAAAGTGAGCCTAATCTAACCACGCAATAATGGTTCGGTTCATTATCTGCGAGGCATGCGCGTAGGAGAACGGCATGTCTCATTTACAAAAGTGACACGCAGGTGTGAAGATAAATGTTCTTTAATGCTCTCATACACTGGGTTGAATATGTTTGCATCACATAACGGACACTTCAAAAGTTGAACAGCTCGGTGTCGCGAAGTTTTTGACAGCTAAAGGTGTTTCCAAAACAGAAATAAATCGCCGTATGGCTGCCGTTTACGTTGAACACGGCATTTTATTGGCCACTGTGAAGCGTTGGAGCAAACGGTGTAAAGGGCGTTGTAAAGACATTCCAAGACCGGGCCAAAATCATCGTGCAATCACCCCCCACACAATTTCAAAGGTTCATGAGCTGATGAAACAAGAACGGAGGATAAGCATCGATGAACTGGCAGACGGTCTGAACATCAGTCACGGTTCGGTTCACGCCATAATTCATGAGCTTCTCGGTTATCGGCTCTTTGGTGCGCAATGGATCCCCAAGATTTTTATCTATCGCGAGAAGACGGAGAAGTTTCGCGCTGCCTTGACACATCTGATCAATAAGGATGGCGACTTCTTGTTTGCAATTGCGATCGGGGACGAACCTTGGTGCTACTACTACGAGTCTGAAACACGACGGCAAAGCTTACAGTGGAAACATTCGAATTTACCACGTCCAAAGAACGCAAAGGCCAGCATTTCCACTGGAAAGGTGTTGTTGACTTCTTTTCGGTCGTCAGGGTCCATTACTGATAAAATTTGCTAAATCTTGAGAGGCTATCAATTGTTTCCGATATTGTGAAACGCCATAACGGCAGCGTGTCGCAATCAAGAACGAACAACGTGGAAAATTGACGAATGGGGTCATCTTGTTCCACGACAATGCCTGTCCCCACGTCGCTTATGTGGTTAATACAAAACTGGCAAAGTTCAAGTGGGAAACGCTGCAGCATCCGCCATACAGCTCAGAACTGTCACCTTGCGACTTCTACATTTTGGGGCAACCGAAAAACAGCTCAAGGGAACCAGATACAGACTTCTTGAAGAAGCAACCCAAGGAGTTTTATAAGACGGGAATCACGCGACTCGTTAGTCAATGGGACAAATGTCTAAATTCTCATGAAGACTACTTTTAAAAAAGTACCCCGTTGTTGGCTCACATTCATTTGACTTGCCCTCGTATATCTTGCAGAATTCCTGCTTTTTATACGTGCCCTCTGTTGCGACTATAATTTCGGTGCAATTACTCACGATACACGACCGGTGACAGCTGCTCCTGCGTAATACATTAAAACAAATTACAGCGTCATTGAGATTTTTCACTGGCCATTGCATATATACAAGAATGTAAGCACGGTTCTTGAATGACAAAGTTTCATGAACATATTTGTCCTCTAACTTGTTCAGTTCATTGCCTTTTAATTTTTCATATCAGCGGCATGCACTGCTTTCCTGCTTTCGAACCGATATAGTTCTAAAGTTCGTGTGATATTTTCTTTACTTAATAAATAGACCAAAATATGGAAGCATTGATATCAGTTATTTTGGGCAAAATTTTTGGCACATACGAGTATATTCTTTTATGAAAAAATACATATTTTATTGTTTTGATGTGCGTAGGGTTCAAGAATTCGTTTGCAGCATCTTTGGCAATGACAATGCAGTTATTATTCATGGATTTGATCCCTTGACAAATTGTTTAAGAAGAAGCTTTAGCTTGGGCCCAATCCGACGCGGCCTATTCAAATACTTGTAAAACGCAGAAACGCTTTTCTTCGATAATCCTGCTAATAACTTTTATTGAAATTGGTTGCATTTGAGAGAGAAAGTTAAATCCTAGTTCTGTTGGAAACACAACTTTGATTTAGGGCCTGAATTTCGTTTAAAATATTTTGAAAAATTCGAAAGCTTGAAAAAATAGAAGCACGACGTTTACAAACTAATAGCTATGCATGAAGAACAGACATTGTGGTTCTGTAAACGGCATCTATTACAGCAGTCAAAGCGGACAAGTTTGCTATGTCAATTTATCTTACGTGAATTGGTTACGTTGTGTACAAGGGTTCTGCACAAGCGGTATTTCCACAATACTAAATTTTATTGAGATTGATGTGTAACACATCTATTTTGTCCGCTGTAGATGTAATATTACGTGCAATTCACAGAATTGTGATATTATTTTTCATTGTTGAGTCAGGGAGCTTTAAACGTGATAGTTTCGTATTTTGAAAATTTTTGATTTGGCCAATTTTTAATAAATAATTGACTACCTAAATGGAAAACTGGAAACCAGTAGTCACTAGAATTAAACTTTTTCTTTGAAATGCAACAAACCTCCTCAAATTTGGTGAAGTGGTTGCAGGGGGAAAACGAATTCCCCTTCTACATGTATGTAAATAGGAGCACCCGAGCTAAAGCTTCCTCGAACAAAATTTCTGGCTACGCCACTAGCCCCACACATATATATATATATATATATATATATATATATATATATATATATATATATATATATATATATATATATATATATATATATATATATATATATATATATATATATATATATACATGGGGCCAGTGGCGTAGCCCCCCCCGAACAAAATTTCTGGCTACGCCGCTGGTTGGATGGGATCCGCTTCTCAAGCTGATACTGCTGACATTAGGCTACCTGAATTTCCACAGCACTGAATTTTTTAATCTCTGACCTTAACAGGTAAGCTTGCAATGCTTCATCCTTAAATGCCATATCTATTAGTGGTGCTGCCTGTATAGTGTTTCTACGTATTCATTGCGATTGTATGATACGGAACCAGCTTCCTATTTTACTGAGATATCTTTTTTTATTTTTTAGCTCATCCTTAAATTTCTTACTGCTGTCAATCACTAGGCAATTGAAACTATAAGTGACAGTAGTGTGAATAGTGGCGGTACCCTGCGATGCTGTGCCACTACAATACGTATGAATCCAGAGAAAAAACGGGGAATGCGGGAGATGGAGATTCAAGACGATGAGCAAAACTTGAACAAGGTGAATGCAGGAGCCAACGTTTCGACAAGTGGACTTGTCTTCTTCAAGGCGATGTATGCTTTCCTCGCCACAGTATATATAGGTGGAGTACTTCGAAAGGAGAGAGGGTGTGACGCGGGAGGATGCGGAAACGAGGGAAAATGTGTTAGCGTATCGAACTGAGAATAAAGGAACGCTGTGTACAAGGTCAAAGCCAGGGCACCCCCCCCCCCCTCCAGTCTGTCAATGCACGCGCATTAGCCGGCGTGTCAAGCGCGTCTGACAGGCCGGAGTGCTCGGCGAGTGACGTCACGGGCAAGAGGCCATCGGCACGCTCGGGGATACGGGTTCAGTGAAGGGATCGCGGCTTGGTTCACCTAGCAGCCGTATGCTTTTATTGACCACTCCACACGTTTTCTTCAGTCTAAGCTGCGGAATGAGCAGCAGGCACCTTACAAAGCATTTATTTAGAGGCACAGATACAAAACAGCTTTGTAACGCTTGTGCATGTATTGATGCCAGCAGCTTTTTATAGCGCCGCGCTTTGTCGTCTTTGTAATGTACGTTTTTTGTGCATTATAATAATAATAGTGATTTATTATACCCCACACTTCATACCTATTACTTCAAATAAATTGAATCCATAAAAGCTTTTTCTTCCATATTTTTGTACTTACGGTTTTTATGGCGCGGCAATGGTGAATGTAACGCACTCTATCAGCTTCACAATTGCGTATGAACAATTTTATTGGGGACACATGTATTTCGACGCACTAATTACAGCAGTGCACTAATTTACAACAACTCACATAAGTATAGAAACGGAATATAAAACATTCGTGCAGCTATTTACAAGGAAACAGCTGCCTTATTGCGCAGAGTTTCAGCTTTTCTCTTCCTTGCCTTTGCATTGGCATCCAATATCTTGTCGTTCATCTTGCAGCAGTAATTCCTCAATAAAATATTCGTGCTACACTACAAAAGGTGCCTTAACACAAATTCACATTTATGTCCATCCTCGCAAGCGTCGAACTCTGAAGAATCATCACTGACGAGCAGTTCAAGCGTGAGGTCAGTCACTAAACGACGTTGGTTTGGCAGATTAATAAATTCCTCTTTCGCTGATAGTTGCTTAACAACCACGTAGTTGTGTGCGACAGCGCTGACGGCAAATATAGCTGGATAGACAAGTCCTCCCCTGTCAAGTTGTTTCACGAGGTCGTACCGTCCATCCGAGTCTGAGACCGATGTCAACCTTTTCTCTGTCAGTGCGTCCCTGCATTTCGAACAGTTGAGCTTTTTCAATGAAGCGTACACGGCATAGCCCGCCACGTAGACCAGTACGGGGACGATTTCTTTAATTTCAGACAGTGCATCCTTTGTTACTACCACATTTAGGCTAGGGCGTGGGTGGTCTGTGTGTGTCTGAAATTCATCCCATCGCTCATCCTTACTGATGGCTGGTAGAGTGCTTTGCAGCCTTAGCTTGTTCTCACATTCGTACACTTGTCTTATCGACACATGATACTGGGATCCAGCTAGCATCCTGTACTTCCCGAAGCGCTCCTCCAAACTGTCGGTCTGGATCTTTCCTAAAAGGACGTACGAGAACTTGAGCTCTTCTAAACAGTACTTTGTGAACTCCACTAAAGCATATGTTGTGTGGTCGATAGCGGCATGGGTCTCTCTTGTTAACGTGCCGCTGTCCAAATTTTTGCTTTTCCACTCTTCCAACCAGGCCAAAAGATTGCGCAGGAAATCAATCTTGATATCATTTTCGTTAGGAAGCACTGGTTCCTGGAACTTGTCCAGTAGCCTTTTTCCTTTCGAAGGGGTTTTCACGTTCACAATCTTCCACCATTTTACCACTATCTCAATGAAAGTGGCAGTACCCTCAAAAAACAGAAGGTTGTGCTTCGTCCCAAGGGCTCGAAGGGCCTCAGGAAGGTAGTCATTGAAGATCTGCAATGCCAACTTCACGTTCTGTCTTTCAATGTTCGATGGACAGAGAGCCTTTCTTGACAGGTGTAGCCATAGCTTAACAGCCTCTCGGACTCCAAGTTGTAGAGATTTCTGATTGTAGCGAATGATGCAGAGAGCATTTGCTGTTTTCCAATGAAGTCTGGTTTCAACTCGGGAAAGTAGAAGCACTTTTGGTCGTTTTTCTGGTTCAGCCAGTTATTGCGTATACATTTGAGTATGTGTACCGGGTCTATTACAAAAAAGAGTGGTCTTTTGGGGTTCGATGGGTGAGCGTAAACAATTTGTTTAAAAGGAGGTGACGAGAAGTGAGACATAGCCTTCGCGTTGATAGCATTGTTGTCACTTACGACACAAACTACCCTGTACCCAATCTCTTCTAGTCCGCATATTACTTTCCTCAGCAAGTTGTGCAGATCTTCTGCGTCGGCTCTTTGCACAGGGACGATGTGAGCGACTTCCTTAAATTGGCACAAGATGCTCTGCACCATGAAGACAAGTGCGCTGGTTGCTGCAGCTGAGCTGTTCAGATCAGCACCGGTAATATTGCCTCCCTTGTAGTCGAAATAAGGCTTGATGTGAATTTCATCCACCATCAGAGTCACAAAACGTTGGCGATCATTCAAATCGGTAATTCTCCCCGCCATGTACCGGAGGAATGATTCACTCTGATGTTCGATTTGAGGACTCATGCCGTACGATGAGCATATTGAACGAATGGTCACTGGGTGCGGGAGAGCCATGCGTCCGGATCCGCGTATATATTTGTATGCATGAGGTGATACTGTGAATAGTAGACAGCAAAATATCATGAAGTCGGCTGAGTAACGCCTCCGAACTTTCTTCATGGAGAGTAGCTTTAACTGCTCGCTAAGAAACTGTATGACATTGGAACTGCCATCTGTGGGCGAGAAAGACAACTTTTCAAGCAGCAGAAGAATCTGCTTGCATATATCTTCATTACAGGATTCAGGACTTTGAGGGAAGTAGGCACTGCTATTCTCAACGCTCTCGAGGAGATCCATCACCGCTTTCTTGCTGTTTGCTACAGTTGGAACGGGGGAATCGATGCCCACTTTCGTTATCGGCGTCCTTGCGAAGTAAACTGTCATGCCGAGGTCGGCTTTTACTGCAATTGAATATTTGATGCACGGAGCGTCATCTTCAGTGATGTGCAGTAAAATTAGTCTTTCCTTCCGTTCAATAGCGTGCCAGAACGTAGAATTTTTGCTTGTTATGAATTGCATCAGGTCTTCTAGGTTTAGAATCTTATCCGCTTCCTTCTCCTTGCGGAATGCTTCAGCAGACGCTTCACACGCTTTCTTCAAAGAAGCAGCCTGAAGACGCATGCGCTTGGAATCCGGATGTTCCCTCGAGGTGATTGGCTTCGAAAGATAAGATGGACATTGAGGAAACTTTGATGGGACTGCGCCTGGGCGAAGACGCAGGCGTGAGAGTGGTGCAGTGACGGTGTTCCCTGTAAGGTCGTCGATGTGAGAGACCTCCCGCACGATGTCGGCCTCAATGAAGTGAAGTTCACAGACCTAGAAAGAAGTTAAAAGTTGTTCTAAAATTTATTCTAACATTCCTGATTTACAGGCACTTTCTGTAATTTAGCAATTTACCTTCCCGTATTTTTCAAAAGTATCTATTTAAAGAAGCTCTGAACATCTTACCCTGGAGTGCGGTGATACAATGAAGTCTGCACGTGGTATCGCCCTAATCCAGGCACTCTGGGCTTCTTCATGTTGTGGAAACTTGAAGACGTGATATTTTTTGCCCCGATTTGTAATTGCTCCGGCAATTGGGCACGCAGCACTTATTAGGCATATCTAGGCACTTCACATTCAGGGGCAACGAAGACTTGCGGTACACAAAATCACAAGCACAGCACAAGTGTTGAGACTGCATGCACTAGTCACGTCTAGAAAAAAATGTGCGTTCGGAAGTATGCGGCAGCATGGCTGAGCATGCCGGGACTTGTTTAACCTTGAAGCTATTCAGGGAGTGGCAGGGTTCCTGGAACTAATCGAATTGTTGTCGCCACCGTCGTCGCCTCGTTCTTCTCCGAATAACCGGAGTTAACTATTGTATATCTTCCGCGCTTCATTTTCAACACGTGCGCGGTGCTAGTACCTTCGCAGCGCGCTGCACGGAACTTCTATGTTGGCCTCTTATGCGTGACTTAGCTCAAGGGGAGAGGGTCAGCCAGAAGGCCTTAAGTTCTCTAGAGGGTGTTGGTCTGACACGCCGGCTGACAAAAAAAAAAAAAAGGAAGGGGAAGGAAAGGGAAAAAAGGGGGGTTATGCCAAGAAACAAAACTAAGTGTTGTTGCCTATAGCGTGAAGTTTAGCATAGCGAATAGATTCTAAAGCTCCCTTTGAGACGTTTATGCCTATTGGTTGCGATGTCTTGAACTTATGGATAAGGTACGATTTTCTGGATTTTCTTTTTCGTTCAGAACGGAAATTTGACTCCAAGATGTAAAGTTTAAGTTCATCAAAGTTATGACCTGGTTGGTTGAAATGCTCGGCGACGGCTTTGGGAAGTTTTTTAGCTGTGTCCGCGCGATGTCCGTTTAATCTGACGTTCATCGATCGTCCTGTTTCACCGATATATTGTTTCTTACAGAAGGAACATTCAAGCATATAAATCACATCCGAACTTGTACAAGTGAAGCTAGATTTGACTTTATGTGTATAACTATTTGCGGTGCTTTTAATTTTAATGTCACTTTGAAGGTGCCTGCAGGTTTTGCACCTAGAAGAGTTGACATAATAATAATATATGGGGTTTTACGTGCCAAAACCACTTTCTGATTATGAGACACGCCGTAGTGGAGGGCTCCGGAAATTTCGACCACCTGGGGTTCTTTAACGTGCAAGAGTTGACAGTTGGGCTAGTTGGTCGTCCATATTTGAAGTAGTAGCTTAGCGCAAATAAACCACAAACACAAGGAAGACAGACAAGGACAAGCGCTACTCACAACTGTTTAATGGAAAGGAAGGATGGTGCATATATATATATATATCCTCTTGTCACGCATGCGCCTACCAAACAGAAGTGAAGCCGGTACATGCACATCAAAGGCAGTCGCGCAAGAAGTTAAATTCGGCATCCAGTAATGTGATAGAAGGCTCACTCACACATCTATCTCTATTCTTCTTGATAAAGAAGGCCTCAAGAGCGAGCCTGGAAGACGAGTTGCCGCTCCTGCCAAGAATGGTTGTCTCTGAAAATCGAGCGTCGCAACCACACGCGGTAACATGAGCCACCAAATGTGCGCCCTTATCCTATTTTTTCTTTAGTTTTTCGGCATGTTCCCTTAAACGGTCATTCACACAACGCTCAGTTTGACCAATGTAGAGCTGCCCACAAGGGTGCAAGGGAATTGCATAAACAACCCCTCTGGAGCATTCAACAAAGGGCTTCTCATGCCTCGTGCGGCAGGCCCGCCTGCTCTTGCAGCAAACTCGAGAACAGCTTCGAAAGCTTGTTGGGCGCAGAGAAAACCAGAGGGATACCATGACGGTTAGCGACCTTTTTAAGGCTGTGTGACACCTTGTGTACATAGGGAATAACCTCTGGTCTCTACAACTCTCTAACTCAACAACGAAAAATTATAATACGATTCTGTGAATTGCATCTAATAGTGCATCTAAAGCGGACAAAATTGATATGTTACATATGAATATAGAAAAATTGGGTAATATGAAAATACAGCTTTTTCAGGACCCTTGTCAACAACGTAACAAATTGATGTAAGATGTAAAATGACATCGAATTTGTCCGCTTTGAATGACCTAATGGATGCATTTTACAGAACCGTGATATCTGTTCTTGATGCAGAGCTATGAATGTGTAAACTTCGTGCTTCTATCTTTTTTCAAACTGTCGAATATTTGAAAATCGTTTTAGCACACTTCAAGCACTAAATCGAAATTTCGCTTCAAACAGTCACTAGAATGTAACTTTCTCTCTCAAATGCAACAAATTTCATTAAAATCGGTCCATAGGTTATCTCAGAAAAACGTTTTTGCGTTTTACATGTATTTGAATAGGCCGCGTTGGAGTTGGGCCCGAGCTAAAGCTTACTCTTACCCGCCGTGGTTGCTCAGTGGCTATGGTGTTAGGCTGCTGAGCACGAGGTCGCGGGATCGAATCCCGGCCACGGCGGCCGCATTTCGATGGGGGTGAAATGCGAAAACACCCGTGTACTTAGATTTAGGTGCACGTTAAAGAACCCCAGGTGGTCAAAATTTCCGGAGTCCCCCACTACGGCGTGCCTCATAATCAGAAAGTGGTTTTGGCACGTAAAACCCCATATATTAATTAAAGCTTACTCTTAAAGGGACACTAAAGAGAAAAATGATTTCTTCTGCACCAGTAAATTACCTTTCTAGGACACCAAAAAACACCGCTCTTAGTACGATAAGACGCTTGGTAAGCCAGAAAAAGCGGAAGAACGAAAGACGGGTGGTGACGCCCCTTGAAGTTCCTGCACCTGGTCGCGGTGACGTCATGGATTTTGATGGCATCTTCTTGGGTCTATCTGATTATATAACGGTACAGATTGAATACATTGTGTTCTGAAGGAACCAGATATTAAACATGGCAAGTTTCGGGCACCTTTGCTCGGCTTGTGCCCCAAATGCGAAAACATAATTTGGAATCCCTGACGTCACACTGACGTACCGGCGTCGGGGTTTCGGCGCGAAATTCCATTACTGACACTTCGACGTTCATTGTTTCATCTAATAATCAAACTACTATATTGAAATCGCTACCTGCAGTGTTCCCAAACAATACTTTATTAGTCTAAACTAATTTGTTGCTCCGCTTTAGTGTCCCTTTAAGCAGTATTTGTCGGGAAATTTCCGATGCCCATTGGCGTGATTTATGCTAGACAGAATGAGATAGGCTCTCTCCGTTACGCTGCGTTTGTGAAATAATTTTCTTACGGAAAGGCCTGGTTTTATTATAGAAGTGTAAAAAGAAAACAATGTTAGTTTCCGTCAGTATTGCAAAATCTGGATCTAAAAAAAATATTTATATATATTTAATAATAATAATAATAACAATAATGCATTACAAAAATAATATGACAAGTAAACAAACATAAGCTGCAGCTGCAACGTACAGGCTTGCCAAAGTCTGAGAGAGTTGACGGTCAGCGCCTGGCAGGCCGCAAGAAAAGTTAACCGGAGCATTACAAGAAAAAGCAGATGGCCCGTATAGAGCTTCCAGTATCCGTTGTTTGCAGGATCCAAGCAAAACGTACTTCTCAGACTGATTGTAATCAGTATGAGCTGATTGCAACCATAGTCATCCCTTATGAAAGATGACTATGGAGTACAAAGGCAATACTCAGATGTCAATAAATGCAGTACCAGCAGTGCTCTTAACGTTTAATTAGCATAACATAAACGCAACAGGTAGCATCAATGTGGGCAAAGTGTAACTGGCGTCATTGAAACGTAACTGCGTAACATGAGCTTAAAGATTAGATTGTCCAACTTGTACATTGCCTTGGCCTGAAAACACTGGGATATCGGCGGTCGTCGCAGGTCGCGACTCCTCGAGCCGAACCGGATCAAGCGACTGGTGAGCTTGCGCCGTGTGTGCCGCACGCCAGCGCCGAGGAAGAGCTCAGTCAGTTTCCCAGTGGGGCAGCCCTGGCGGCTGCCAAGGAGGCGCACTCCTCGTTGAGCCTTTACAGCGGCAATTACAACGTCGCCATTTTCGCCGCCCTCACCACCGGCGCCACCGTGGGCATAGTGCTGCGCGGCCTGTCTACCAAGCCATGGCCGGCACGACACGTACGTGCAGACACGTGTTGTTCCCGAAGGCTAAGCGGCGCGTCCCCCGAAGCGCAGCTGCTTGTAGATGGACCCGTTCGCTGGTTGCGATGACCGTGGGAGACCTGCAGGAGTGTGCTTGACGGGGCAGGTTGGTGCATGTTCTTGAAAGGGAATCGTGCAGCGCAAAAAACGGGGTGTGTTGAAGACGACATGCACAGGGCTCGTAAGTGCTCGAGGCCTGGTAATGACTATTTGCCAGCCGAGGGAGTCTTCAGTTGGTTGGATGAATTGCCCCGTCAACTATGACCTATATTCAGCGAGTGATTTTGGTGAGAAAACGACGGCGCCCCAATCGTCCGGCAAGTGTCCGCGGTCATGGATTGAGATGTGTTTATGTTTGCTTGTTGCGTGCGTGGCACCATGCTTGTTAATTTAGTTGGTGAGCGAATGTTTACAAAGTTATACCGCTGATGAAACTACTATCCGTACTTCGTATAGCTGTAAAATAATTTGCTTTTGCAATCGATGCTTCGCCTTTCTTACGAAACTGTGACTTCTTTTTTTTAGCTTACCGAGCAATGATTAGTTACATCGACGCCAAATCGTTGGCAGGTTCAGCGGTCTTACATTGGGGGGCAATACTGCGGCTTTTGTTCTCATTTGCAGTTACGAGACGTGAGAGTGCTAAAGAATACGGAACTTCAGCCGCCTTGTCTTTTCGAGCTTTATTAGTAATGAAAATCGCTCAGTTCACCATTCCGTCCGAATCGTCCGCCTTCCTCGGTGCAGTTAGCCTACTAATGCGCAATATAATAGCCGGAATGTGGGCTAGAGTTGGCATAGATAAATCATGGTGCCTTATCCGTAGAGAAGAGCACGAAAACGACGACGGAAAACAGTGCTACTCGCATCTCTAAGACTTTATCGAAGTCACATACACATCGTGTTCCAAGCAAGGGAGGATACGTGTTGGAAGTGATTCATTCCCGAGTAGCGCCGTTTTTCGTGCTCTTCCGTGTTCGAGTGGCACCCAAGACACCACGATAAGGTCGTTGCATAGGGTGCCTCGATGTCGGCGCCGCCTCCAGAAGCGTGGTATCCAGGCGTCCCGCAGTCATGGATGGATGGATGGATGGATGTTATGAGCGTCCCCTTTGGAACGGGGCGGTGGGTTGCGCCACCAAGCTCTTGCTACTATACTGCCTAATATCCTACCTAGGTTAAACAATGAAAAAAGAAAAAAAACACTATGAACTACCACGCCCAAATTTTCTGATCCCCTATTGCGAATCATGGTGCCAGTCACTACAGAATGCGGAGCGTCGCCTGCCGGTGAAGAGCTGAAGGGGCGTGTGCTGCGCTGCAGGTCATGTACCTGGCGTTCCCGGGCGAGTTGCTGAGGCGCATGCTGCGCGAGGCGGCGCTCCCTCTGTGCGCGTCGAGCGTGATCGCCGCCACGGGCAGCATGCAGCGGCCGCTGTCGCTGCGCGTCGCCTGCTTCTCGCTCTTCTACGCGGTGGTCGTCAAGCTGGCGTCGCAGGGGAACGCCGTGCTGACCACGCTCGCGGTGCAGCCGGGTCGCGTCTTCGAGGCCGGCGAACTCCAGCGCCTGCTCGACGCCGTGCCGCCGCACGCACGACTGTACGAGCATCCGTGGAACGGCACCGCCACCGACGTGCTCTACGACATCGCCAGGTCATTCTCTTGTCCCCCCCGGGAGGCTGCGGGAGTGCTACCGCGGAGCACCCGTCAAAAGTTGCTGGAAGGGACCCTGGCGCTGCTATCGTTCCACTTATTATAGGAGTTTAGTGACTAAAATATATATCGAGGCACTATAATCGGACAACGGTGATTAATGAATGATTGTGTTTCATCTTCGTCTTCTGACCTTGAACGGCGTTGTGACTTCGCGAATTGATAATTTTCAACAAAGTATTGCGTTATAGGTACAACGATTCGCAATGACCATACACAGTGGCGTAG